>NC_060138.1:121064098-121688893 GCF_021461385.2 Schistocerca piceifrons | reverse complement strand
TCTCTCTCTCTCTCTCTCTCTCTCTCTTACTGGTGCACTGTTGCACTTAAGCTCTTAACATGGTAGTATAGTGGTAGCACAACCACTATCACAACTTCACAACTAGGTGCTATAAATACAAAGATCTGGAAGAAGATCACTCTAAAAATGTTTCAGAGCTTATTGGGCAGATCTTTAGGCTAAAATCAAGGGGAAACTATATTCTGATTAAAATTACTTCGTGATTGACAGGTGGCAGTCATGAGGATCAGAGTCACTGGCTTGTATGCAGTGAGCCACATACTCATGCAATTGATAGTTGCATGTGCACCAAAAATCAAACACGTTATCTACTTTATTGACTGCTGCCAACGTTTTGTAGATTGTAGAAAGGACGTGGGGGGGGGGGGGGGGACACTGCTGCTGTGGCAATGGTGATGTATTAAGATGCTGTAATCGTATGTTATAAACAGATAAAAGCAATAAAATGAGCATTCAGTCACATGTGTGTCACAGAGTAACAGATTATCTAAATAAATGGAAAAAAATTGCAAGGGGTGAACACAACTGAATTTTTGGTAACACGATGTACTACTAATGGAATCACTTTCACTATCACGTATATAATCACTAGCATTGTTGTCAGAATTTACTGAAACAATAAGTTGTTGTACATTCTTTTCCACTACACATTCATTCTCTCGTACTTAAGTTATTAATTCCTTTGTGTCTCTTACAACACCGTGGCCATCTGATGATGAATGTACATTTTTTGTTGGTCCGTGCCACATAACCCTTAGCTTGAGCCAAGCCCACATGAGTTCAATGACAGTTATATGATGGTGATTGAGGACTCTGTGGCCATACTTTCTGCCCATTCATCTACAGCAGAGACTGAGAGGTTTATTCTAAGCCACAAGATGCAGTAATTTATCCTTTTTATAGTTGTGTGGTATGGGAATGTTTTATTGTAGCAAGTCAATAATGTCTGTTTCTGGAAGCTACTATAGGTGCCTCACGAAGGATAAACAAATTACATGAGGTGTTTCCCATAATTATTACTGTAGGTTTACTCAAGTGAACAGCTGTGGTCCCCAGGACCTCCAGTCGAAAGGATGGACTTGCAAAACCTTATAGGAATGACGCTCAGATTATGCACTGCAGGATTTGCATTGTTATTAATGTCAATCCCATGACTTGCAGTTAGGTGCCACTACTGGTACAGAGATGGAGGGTCAAAACACAAGCATCAGTGTGCCTTATAGTTGCAGAAAGTCAACACAAGCCTGGACATGGTGAGCAGGGCTTTACTTGTAAAGCTGCCTCATCAAAATAACAGCAATAGTGCTGCTGCTCTTCATGAGTATTGACAAATTAAACCCCTAGGGTTTAAAAAACAAGTTCAAATTAACTGGTGATTTGTAAATGTCTTTGGGAAGAGGCCAGCAACCAATTGCGCCACAAATTTTTGAAGAAGTTCCTGTTGCCATGGCTGAAAATGCTGGGTACAATATGCAATCTTCCAGCAGTGCATGAGATGTGCCGTTACAGCTGAACCTGAAATGGTTCACCTGAAATGTTTCGGGCAGCAGTTGAGCAAATGTTAGTTTGGTTACAGGCTATCATGGATGCAGACGGTCATCACACTGAGTGATGTTTGTGAGGTTTATTTGTTATTTCTCTATTACATGTCCTTACAAATGTTCCCATAAAGTTTCATTATCCTATGGTCATTTGTTTCCATGGGAGCCCTCTCAAGTAGCAGAAGTTTAATTATAGCCATCGATGTACACATTGATCAACAACTAAAACCAAGGAATAATGATTTATATAAACCCTCTGCTTTTATACATTCATGGATGTAGAAATAAAATAAAAGTTTTCTACATTGATAAAAATATTTTATTAATATGTGAGCTATTAATTTTATGAACTCATTAAGAGGAGAACACAGTTTTCTTAGAGAAAAATAACAGTAAGCTTATTACATTTACTCTACATTGTAGTGAGATACGACTCTCCTTCCACGCTTAAAAACAATTTCAGTATGATGGCTGCATTTTGTGTACAGCAACATATGAACTAAAGTTTTTCAGAGCAACTAAAAGAGAGGCTACAATGTGAGACTATAAGCTGAGAAAGAGTCGAAGCTTTTAACCAAATACGAGTAGTTATGTATTATTGTGTGAGAAAGATTTTGTATTGTGTAATTGACATTATTCTTTGCAATATTTTTGTGCAGAAACTAAAATGTTTACCAAAGACTAGCATCAGCAGCAGACATACTTTTGTGTCTCTCTCTCTCTCTCTCTCTCTCTCTCTCTCTCTCTCTCTCTCTCTCTCTCTAACTATCTATCTATCTCTCTTTCTCTCTCTTTTTTAGTCATCAATCTTTTGACTGGTTTGATGAGACTTATCATGAATTCATCCCCTGTGCCAACCATTTCATTGCAGAGTAGTACTTGCAACCTACATCCTCAATTATTTGCTGGCTGTATCCCAACCTCTGTCCTCCTCTACAATTTTTACCCCTCTACAGCTCTCTCAAGCGCTATGGAAGTTATTCCCTGATCTCATAACAGATGTTCAATCACCCTGTTCCTTCTTCTTGTCAGTGTTCCCCATTTATTTCTTTCTTTGCCAGTTCCTTGGAGGACATGCTCATTCATTACCTTATCGGTTCACTTAATTTTCAACATTCTTCTGTAGTGCCACATCTCAGATGCTTTTATTCTATTCTGTTCTGTGTTTTCCCATAGTCTGTCTCACTGGCATACAATGCTGTGCTCCAAAGATACATTCTTAGAAATTTCTTCTTGGAATTAAGACTTATGTTCGATACTAATAGACTTCTCTTGGCAAGGAATACCTCTTTTTGCCAGTGTTGGTCTGCTTTTCATGTCCTCCTTGCCCTGTCCATCATGGGTTACTTTGTTGCCTAACCTCATGTACTTCGTGATCACCAATTATGTTGTTAAGTTTCTGGCTGTTCTCATTTCTGCTACTGCTCATTACTTTCATCTTTATTCTATTTACTCTCAACCCATATTCTGTACTCATTACACTGTTCATTCCATTCAACAGATCCTGTAATGCTTCTTCACTTTCCCTGATGATAGCAGTGTCATCAGCAAATCTTAACATTGAGAATTTTAGTCCGACTCTTGAACATTTCTATTATTTATGTCATTGCTTCTTCAACATAGACTGAACAGCAGGACCAAAAGACTGCATCCCTGTTTTCCACCATTTTTAAATCAAACACTTCGATTTTGTGTACCACTCGTATTGTTCCAGACCAAAAAATCCTATGAATGTGTCTCGATTTTTCTTCAGTCTTACTTCCATTATTGACCACAACATTGGAACTGCCTCTTTGGTGTCTTTACCTTTCCTAAACCCAAACTGATTGTGATCTAGCACATCCTCAGTTTCCTTTTCCATTCTTCTGTATATTATTTTTGTCAGCATCTTGGATGCATGAGCTGTTAAGCTGAATGTTTGTTAATTACTGCACTTGGTAACTCCTGTAGTCCTGGGCATTGTGTAGATGATGTTTTTACAAAAGTCTGATGGTATATCACGAGTCTCATGCATTCTATACATCAAGGCAAATAATCGTTTTGTTGCTACTTCCCCAATGATTTTATAAATTCTGATGGCACGTTATCTATCCCTTCTATCTTATTTGATTTTAAGTATTCCAAAGCTCTTTAAAATTCTGACTATAATACTGGATCCCCTCTCTCTTCCTTATCAACTCCTATTTCTCCTACCGTAATGTCACCTCTCCTCATAGAGACCCTCAATGAACTCTTTCCACCTATTCATCTCTCCTCTGCACTTAACAGTGTGATTCCCATTGCTCTCTTAATGTTACTGTCCTTGCTTTTAATTTCACTGAAGATTTTTTTGGGTTTTCTATATGCTGATTTGGTCCTTCTGACAATCATTTCTTTGTTGATTCTTCACATTTTTTATGTAACCATTTCACCTTAGTTTCCCTGCACTTCCTGTTTATGTCAACCTTAACTCACTTCTATTTCTGTATTCCTGAAGTACAAAAATGTACCTGGCAATTCAGGAATGTTTTTGCCTTATTGGCATAAAAATATTTCTATAGTGCCAGAAAGCAAAAATCACCACACATTTGGTGGTCCTTTCCCTTCCCTCCCACCCTTGCAGCCAGCTCTGCCTGGCCCCCTCCCAGCCTCTTCAGGCTGTGTCACCTCAGAAAGCTTGTGCTCACAGATCAGGCAACACAGTGAGTACATGGAACCAGAGAAACAGCTGCAATAGGATGATGCCTGGCTCCTGCCACTCAGCTCACTGAAATCTCAATCACAAAGTAATTTTAATTAGAGTATGCAGCCATTACTTTTTACCAAAGGCATGCAGCTCAACTGTATGGTTTAGTGATGACTGTATCCTCTCAGCTAGAATATTTTCGAGATAAAATAGTTCCCTGTTCAGATCTCCAGGTGGAGTCAAAGGGAGATGGACTGGCTGAAGTGGCTGACATTAGATATGTTGGTAATGTTCAAAATACAGTGGCAACAAGAACACAACATCTGGTCAGATGTGTACAGAGTTATCAACACAAAATCCAATATGTGTAATGCAGTAATAAGTCTAATAACGAATATGAAAATATGAATATAATAGGGAAACATTCCACGCGGGAAAAATATATTTAAAAACAAAGATGATGTGACTTACCATACGAAAGCACTGGCAAGTCGATAGAAACACAAACAAACACATACATACACACAAAATTCTAGCTTTCGCAACCAATGGTTGCTTCGTCAGGAAAGAGGGAAGGAGAGGGAAAGACGAAAGGATGTGGGTTTTAAGGGAGAGGGTAAGGAGTCATTCCAATCCCAGGAGCGGAAAGACTTACCTTAGGGGGAAAAAAGGACAGGTATACACTCGCACACACACACACACACACACACACACATATCCATCCGCACATACACAGACACAAGCAGACATTTGTAAAGGCAAAGAGTTTGGGCAGATATGTCAGTCGAGGCGGAAGTAAAGAGGCAAAGATGTTGTTGAAAGACAGGTGAGGTATGAGCGGCGGCAACTTGAAATTAGCGGAGGTTGAACACAGCAGACACTACGGAATTGCACTGAGACTGTAGCTGGTCTTTCACCTGTGTTACGCAGATGGCTGTGTATAGTGATTTCCTATGGTCAAAAGAATATTGACACAGAGATTTTGGAGCAAAATACACAAACTATGCAAGTCATGAGGCTGGTGCAAAACGTGTTTTGAGCAATTCAGTTCATCACATGAAACTGCTGCTAGTTTTAAAACCTGTCCTTTATACACTTCTACGTAGTTATTCAACATCATCACTCATTTACTTCAGTGAAGGATACAAATGATGTGAGTGAGGGTAGATTACAACATGGAGAGTTACAATGTCAAAACGATACTCCTTAAAATCAGAAAATCATTTTCTAGTCATGCTCTGGCCAATGGCATTATCCCCATACATGATGCAAATGTTTCTGGCTACTTCCACTGCTGTCACCCCTCTATAGAACTCAAACAGAAGAAAAGAATATGTCAGACATATTCAGAGTTCTCCACTTGGCACTCCATTTTCTAGTGTCCACAGCTCGACTCTCTATCTCCAAATGGCAATATGTGAATTCAAA
The DNA here is from genome assembly GCF_021461385.2 of Schistocerca piceifrons. Classification (NCBI taxonomy): domain Eukaryota; kingdom Metazoa; phylum Arthropoda; class Insecta; order Orthoptera; family Acrididae; genus Schistocerca; species Schistocerca piceifrons. The sequence continues at coordinate 121,683,238 of NC_060138.1, read as the reverse complement.
TAGCAACAGTGAACTAAAAACAAAAAATGACAATTGATAAATAAACCTATAGCAACCAGAATACCAACATGCAAAACAAATGGGATGACACTGCTTGCATACACTGTTTAGGCTGTCATCGTATTTCAAAGGGTAACTTCAAGCTTAGACTCTGTCACTTTATAGCAACAAGGCTTGCAAGCAAGGGAAGCTTCCTGTTGCATTTGGTGCCTGCGACATTGATATCATTTGAAGTTTGGGGGTTATTGAGAGACAGAAAACATTTGAGATTTTACTTGTAGAGGTTGCCTGCTGTCAACTATCTCAGTTGATGATCAACCTGCAACTAATGGCTAGTAAGTACCCCAAGGAAAACACAAAAGATCTGTTTGCTGCCATTTTGGAGGCAGCTGGGAAGGCTGTGTCAACTCATAGGTTGACAAGGGACCATCTGAAACTGAATGTGGATAAGCAGTGTCAGATTCTCTTTACTGATGATGACTGTATGATTTGTCTTGTATCAGCTGATTGTAGGGGCACATCTCAGGTATCAGTTCCTCAGGTCCAGCAGATGGATGGGCCAGTTACGTACAGACATTGTACACCTCTCTTCACAATTGAGGATAATTTGAAGGCTGTGCTGCATTGGAACAAGAGCCTCCTGTCTGTTGTATAACCCTACATCCAACATATTGGTGACAGGTTCACCTTTTTAGGCAAAGATATACAGGCACACAGTGCCAGTATTGTCGAACCTTTTCCCCCGCGGCAGGAATCATTCAAATGTAATTGCCTGAAGTATCTACTGACATGAATGATCCTATTAAGCATGGGGTTGTAACTTGTGGTGTATCATCGCAGGAATCTTTTTTGCACCCTAAATGACTTCAGAAGGTTCATCATCAAAGAGTGTGTCAGTCTCAACGGGTGACACCACAAACATGTTGAGAACATCATTTTCAGAAAAATCTAAGCATGTTAATAGTGTGAGGTGGAGCAAATGGTACTGAATGTAACCCAGCAGCAGTTTTTGATTCATGGATGTGCACTTTTGCACAGATTGTGTTTATTTTGGTTACTGTTTTTTTCTTTTTTCTTTTTTTCTTTTTTTAATTTCATGGTAAAGTTAATTTTTAGTTTCATAGGGCTTGTTCTTTCATTCCCTGACTCCTTCAAATGTAAGCCCAAACATTTGCTCAGGTAAGCAGATGGAGCAAAACTTCTTTAAAGCAGTTTATAGGGAATGTAAATGTACTTTTAAGATGTGTTCATGAAATTGACAAAAAGTTATTACAAGGAGAATCTTAGTAATGTGAGCAAAATTTCATTGCACAACTAATTGATAAATTCAAAGTGGGATATGCAGAAGAGTGTCAAGTGATACCCGAATGAAGTTTTGATGTATTTCCTCTGTTGTGAGACACCAAAGAACTGAAAGGAAAACAAGCTATTAGTTTAACTTTGAGAATCATAGCATATATAGGTAGAGAATATATGGCCCATCTTACATATTTTGTCATTAATAATATGTCTGTGTGAGAGGGAGAGTTATACAGTGATAGTTGTAACACTTTATCATAATAATCACTGTTCAGCCTTCTCTTTCTCAATCACAAAACTATGTTAGGAATGTGTATACAGACAGTATGTCTGCACCTGAAACTGAATAATCCTTCTTACAGAATAGTGTCAAAATTATTTTGTCAGTAATTGATTGTTTTTGTTATTACAGCTTAGTGTACAACATACCAAAAGTGGTATCCATCTTGCCATTACATTCACACTTTTTTAAGGATCTCTGTCTGTCTTTTTTTTTCTTTTCACAAATATTTTACAATCATCTTCAGGCCTTGTCTCACTTATTGCAGGCCCTCTCTGTCTCTGCTATCTTTTCATTTTGTTTGTTTCAGTCTTTGGTCTATCATTTTGTTTCTACTTCTAATTCAACCTATTGTGCTGTATTACTTAACCAGGGCTCCTGGATTACCATCCTCTTCCTTCCTTCAGAAGGACAGAGAAACAGTGTCAAGGTTCTGAAAGCCATCCCATTGTGCATATTTACCAGTCTGCTGCTGTTGGAAGTAGCTACTTTTTCTCCATCCTTGCATAGTTGGAAAAAATGTGTACGGTGACAGGATGGTTGACCTTGGAAGGAAAGTGCACAAATTGAACTTATGGTCATAGCCAATCAGATGATAATTTATGATAGCCATTGAGAATTGCTCAATCAAAAAAGATCTTGGTTCTCGCAAATATTTGGTATTTTTTAAAAATATGTCATGATTTCAGAGGTTGAGGGTTGGATTGGGATCTAATAGCATAACATAAATTGCTGCAAGTGAAATAAGCAGCAATGAAACTTATAATCTTGGTTTTCACAAATATTCGGGTGCCCCCCCTCTATGTGTGACTTCCGAGATGGTGGTTAGGGAGGGACCTAACAGCTCTGCTGAAACAAAATACCAGCTAACTTCATTCATGAAGCAAAATAAATTACCACCAAGCAATGTCATTTGCTACCCACATCAAACTCATGATTCTTCATGTTCACTTCTTGTCATTCATTGTGCAAACAATTATGGTTTTCATTGTTGCAGTTTGTTTCAAATTGACTCCCCTCCCCCCAATAGTGGTGATAATGCTTTTAAGACAATACAAATATACCCTTTTTGCATATCCTATTTTCATAATTTTCAGTTGCTTGCAAATGCATCAGGTCTCTCTGTCCTGTTGGTCACTAGTAGTGCTTGCTGGAGTTGCACATACTGTCACTCAATACTCCATATTCATGTCAATTCAGACCATGCTCTCTCTCTCTCTCTCTCTCTCTCTCTCTCTCTCTCTCTCTCTCTCGCTGTTTGCCTTCAGATCTATCTCTGTGTTAAAGTTTATCTTAATTTCCAAAGAAGAATGAAGTCGATCACAAAGCTAAAAAAGAAAGTTTTTGTAAAAGAATTGCAAACTTTTCCAATAAAAGTTTTCCTATCTTAGTTTTACATGCGGTTATAAATTTATAACTCATAATTCAATCTAATGGTCCCAATAAAAGTTTTCTCTATAATGGAAGTTCGGATGGAACATAAACAAGTATTTAAGGCCAGACCAACAGAAGGTAAAATGCTGATGGGCGAATAGATGAAAAAAACTTAAAGATGTTGTTTTCTAATTAGAGCAGTAGCTATTGGTATTTTCCAAGTCAGAGATTTGCTCTTTACTTTTGTTACACCACCTCCAGAACTCTATATTTTGTCATTTACATGCAATAATGAAAAAGATGTGTATTACAGGCAAATAAAATATAAGGGAAAGTGCATATGATAAACAGAATTTGTCATACATTCATAGCAGTCTGCCAATTTCCTGTATACACTCAAGCACTAGTGTGTGTATCACATATTGACTTTTGTAAAGTGTTTATTATTACCAACTATGTGAAAAATCCTGAAGCAACTTTTGAAGAGAATTTCATTATCCGAGAGCTAGCTGCTGTCTTTCACTTCTTCCTAGAAAATAAGAGGACAGTCAGAATTTCATGCATAAAACAACACTGCATAAATTTAAGTAAGACATCCATTATTTGACAGGGAAATATGTTTCTTAAGCCATTGTAATATGAAATGATAGAAAATAAATGAAAAAAAAAAAAAAGAAATTCTGTACGGGTGATTCCACTATGAAAGATTGCTTTGGTCTTAACATTTGCATGAAGTTGAAACTACAGTCGTACCTTATTTCCCATAAGCTAAGCTATAATAAGTACCTTCTTGGACAACTGGAATATAAAATATTGTGAATTTATTTACTATTTGTTTATCTTGTTCATATGTAAGTCTGGTATACTTCCAATACAAATATTTGTGGGGTTGTAGTTTTTGTGATTTATTCGCTGCTATGTACCTTCTAGCGGCTTCTGTAGCTGGGGTCACAGATGCCTAGGTGGTGGTGTTCAACTCTGAGGAAAGCCTGCTCAAATCCTGGTGGTGGATGAAATTTTCACCACCAGTATTTGGTGGGCCAGAGGAGGAAAAGTGTTGGCATAAACTTTCTGACTGCCAGTCTTCACACCAATGTTCTGGATTACATTCCAAAACTCTCCACAGTGCCTCATGAAGTGGGGGCATGTGACACTGTTGGTGGTGATCCATCCATCGGATGGAGATGTTAAGCTCAGTGGCCCGCTTGGGGCTTTTTGAGAAGAGTAAACTATTTTCGGGCACCAGGTTTCCCCCTCTCACTTCCTTCACCCATAAAAACACTGTACAAACACTTACTGCAATCATCTCCACGATGCAGGCACAAAATTGACACTACATAACAGGTCAGTGGAAGGCAAGGGCACACTGCCTCTGGTAGGACCTTGCCATGAGTGGCAGTGTGGGATTCCTGCATCTTCTCACCCTATGCTCATTCCCAAAGTATGGGACTATTGTATTCTGTATGTATTCTAACTGCTGCTCACATTTGTGTTATAGAATGAAATATTCACTGTGCAGTGGAGTATGCGCTGATAACAAACTTTCTGATAGATTAAAACTGTGTGCCAGCCTGAGACTCAGCTCAAGACCCTTGCCTTTTGTGGGCAAGCGCTCTACCAACTGAGCTACCCAAGCACGACTCATCCAGGAAGTCTCCATATCAGTGCACAGTCTAATGCAGAGCAAAAATTTCATTCTGGAAACAAGTTTATTATTGAATGATTGTCAGACAGCATTGTAATTACTTTAGTCTTATTCTCTTCTTTAAAAAGCTAAGCATTGCATTTTTCTTCATAGGAGTTTCTTTTTCCCCTCTAGTAGGTAAGTGGCAGCTAATCTAACTGAATGGGACAGACTGTTCGGTGCATTGCCAATAGGAAGAAGACTTCTGTTAACTATAGTCATATATTTGATTCCAATGCAGAATGAAAATTTAATCCCGTAAACAACCCCCGAGTTATGGCTAAGCCATTTCTCTGCAATATCCTTTCTTCTAGGAGTGTTAGTCCTGCAAGTTTTGCAGGAGAGCTTGTGTGAAGTTTGAAAGATGGGAGATGAGATACTGGCGGACATAAAGCTCTGAGGACAGGTCATGAGTCATGCTTGGGTTGCTCAGTTGGTAGAGCACTTGCCCATGAGAGGCAAGGGTCCCTCTTTACTTAAAAAAAAAAAAAAAAAAAACACGCGCACACACAGAGTGGAGAAAACTTGTATCACGAAATTTGAACCCTGGATAACTGATGCCAGTAGGAACCAAAATTGCTAAAGTTGTATAGGTCGATATTGCACCATTTTTAAATTACGGTAACTTGGCGCAACACACTCTGATTGGCCGTGGGATCCCTGTTGCTCTTCATTGGTTGATGGGCAGCACTATGGTTGTCGGTTCACACATACAAACGTCCCCCGCCCTGTCGCTGCCCCAACATAATACGCACATGAATAGGAATGAATCTATCAGCAATGCAACAGACCACCAAATCCTCTACATGAATAGGATTTGCTGTTTCTCTCCACCTCACATCAGAGGCATTCACATGTAAGTTTCACTTCGGAGCCCACACACATGACCTGCAATTTAGCCGTACAGTAAGCATGGCACCACAGTATTTGTTTGAAGAACAATGAGATATGGTTTTCGTTTATGGACTATCCGCCAGTTGTGTGCATGAAGCTTGACGGTTGTATGACGAATGGTACCCAGCAAGATGCCACCCATACCTGGAAATGTTTACAGTAATTCACCAGCAACTTGGCGAAACAGGCTCATTAGTAGGGTATCATGGTGATGCTGGAGGACCTCGAACACAACGTAGTGCTGCATTTGAAGAGTCTGTTCTCGAGCACTTCGAAGGAGTACCTACGACAAGTACTCAAGCGGTTGGACATGACGGGGGTTCACTCATCGGTTGGTCTGGGAGGTTTGGAGGGATTACGGCCAGTGTCCATTTAGTTTCACCCTGTCCAAGACCTAAATTCTGTGGCAGACTATGAACACAAGGTAGGCTTTTGCTGGTGGTTTCTGTGACGTGTTGCATGAGATCCCGACTTGCCCGCCATTGTGTTGTTTACCAACGAGTGCACTTTCCATCAGGGTGGCCTTTACAACACAATATGTTCATTAATGGGCAAGGGGAAATCCTCACGTCACGTACGTCCATGGACATCAGGAATGATTTTCGCTCAACATTTGGGCGGGCATTGTGGGTGACCATCTATTGGACCTGTCTGTCTACCTCCTCAACTTACCAGGGCAAATTACCTTCACTTTTTGCAAGAAACTGTAACCGGCCTGCTGGAAAGTGTTCCCCTGGACATATGGCTACGCATGTGATTGCAGCACGATGGGGAACCTGCACTTAACAGTCGTGTTGTGCGTGGATACTTAAATGAACTTTTTAACTGCTGGGTAATTGGCAGGGGTGCTCGTAGGACATGGCCCCCATGATCACCAGACCTCACGCCACCGGACTTTTTCCTGTGGGGATTCTTCTAGGTTCTAGTTCACCTCCCAGATGTGAACCACCTAGAAATGAAGAGGAGTCAATGGTGTCAATGTGTCGTCAATCACATCAGAGCAATGCCAGGAATCTTTGAAAGAATTCGGCAAAACACTATTTGACATTACCAAGGTTTTGTCATGTCAGAGGGTCGCCAGTTTCAGCACCTGCTTTAAGTAAAAAAGGCCCTTTTCAGGGCCGACACAATTTGTAAAAGACTTTCTGTACATGGACTAACAGCTGTTGATGGGTTTGTCCCCAGTACATTGTCTTATCATGAAACTACAATGGATGTTTCGGGACCCCAGCAGATTTGCCCCCAGAGTTGAAGGCTGGTGCACTACCACTGAGTGTGCAGGCTGCCTTGGATACACTGTGATCTCTGGCAGGCAAAGCATTCACAGTCATGTGTTGACAGGGCACAATCGGAGTGTGAGGTGCCAAGTTTCCATTACACAACATTAGTAATTTTGTTCCTACTGGCATCAGCTATCAAGGGTTAAAATTTCGTGACACAATTTTTCTCCATATTCCAGCACTAATCAGGCAATAAACTACACAAAAATTTGATATGCAGTTTGATCAAGCAATACATAGGAAATTTTTTTGTGTAAAGTAGAGAAATATATATAAGATTGATTATTTCCACAGCTAATAATGCTGGTCTCATCTCAGGAAAATCACAGAATAAACCATTAGTCAAGAATAATAACCAAAGCAGTTGTAACAGTTGTACTTTACTTTTTCTTGTCTTATTGTAGGCTATAGGACCTAGCCTTCCTCTGACCTCAGAATTCGTTTACTCAATTACAAAATTATGCATGAAGATATAGAATGAAAACTGCTGTTATTTTTGAAGTGACAACAAATTACAAAGGGATGGAAGAGAATGGCTTGCCAGTCCACACCTTCATCTAAATGACAGCAAGAGATGGGTTCCTCTCAACCTGTGATCTAAGTGAGCTGCCCCTCTGTTATAAGTTAATAAGTTATCCTCCTTCCATCCTGAACAAAAGATAGGTGTGTGTTTTTTTTTTAATGCGTCTGTTGATATTACTAAAATTTCACTTCGAGAAGGTAGGTATTGGTCAGATATCTGTCTTATAATCTTATAGTTTTCTGAAGTGAAATTTCCCTTGATGCAGTCACAAATGTTAGATTTTGGAACCAGCATGTTAGTCATCTGAGAATTAATAACTTTAAATAGGCTTAACTATAATTCACGTATTACAACTAACATTGTTAACTTTAAAATATGTGGCAGCCCAGAAAATTTTCCTGATCTTCTGGGTCACCCAGCAGTGCAGCAAATAGCAGATGCACATGACAGGACACCTGCCCAGATTCTCTTGAGGCACCTTGTGCAACAACACATAGTTGTCATACCAAAGAGTACCAGTCCAGAGCGAATAAAGCAGAACTTTAAGGTAAGCTGAAGATTTATGAAGAGTTTCCTAAATGTCATCATAATTTTTACATTTTTGTAACAATGTACATTTCTGTCTTTGGGAAGAAGCCAGCAATCACCTTAAGGTATCATACTGTTGTTAGTCACTTCTAGACATTGGTAACGATTCTTACTTTATTATTGAATGATAGTTTGGTATTATTTTCAGCATTGTATTTTTCTTTGTTGGAGTTCCTTTCCTTTTAACTGACAGCTAATATGATGAACAGGACTGACTATTCAGTGTACTGCTAATAGGAAGTTGGACTACAGTTAAAAATAGTCATCTACTTGATTTCTTAGATTCACACCATAAAATGAATCTCATGATAGCAAAAGCTGGTAATCTGCACCATTCATAAAATGAGATAAGAGTTTCATACACATAGGGAAGACATAGTGGCTCACAGATGGAGACCCTTAAGAGTTATCAAGTTACCTTTGCAAGTCAGGGCAGGCTGGCATGCATATAAGAATCTATGATAGATTGTAGTGGGAAGAGGGGCTAACTCAATAAAATGAAACAGTCTTGAATGCTAATTTATGTATATAAGTTTTTGAATGTTAGTAATGCTTAGTAGTATTTTGCTACTTTGATGCAGTGTTCCCCACTGCAGTCCTCCACACTAATGTTCTGTAGACTAAATTGATTGGGGACAAGCTCAAAATTGTGGCTTAAAACCATGCACTGGCCTATCAGAGATGTGTGCAGATGATTTACATCCTTTAGTGGTGTGTATGCATGACACCCCTCATTGCACACAGCGAGCAGTAGAAGGCCAGCCTCACCCAGCCGTACACTAATGAGAGATTACAAAGTGTCATCTGTCACATAGCTGTGAGCAACATGTTGGGTTTAGTTGGTGGAGATGGTGATAATACTACAGTGCCTCCCCTCCCCAAAATTGCACACTGCCATCGCAAATAGTGAGGATGTTGACAATAGGGGGGGGGGGGGGGGGGCAGATGTTGGAGCTGTGCTACGGTGCTGCTGATAGGGTTGCCTGTGGAATAATGGGAGATGGTGCCAACCAATCTGCAACCCGGCATTCATTTTGAAAACTACCGAGAAGATCTGCCAAGAAACTTGAGGCAGGGCACCCATCCATTGGCACAGGTGGGTGCAGCATTGGTGCTGCCGAGGACATCAGAGGCTGGACAGCTGATGCAGATTTGATGTTCCTTACTGTTGTGACTTGGCAAGACAGCCAAGTCACTATGAGAGGAAGCCGAAAGGCACGCGCTTAAGCTCACGCAGGCTGGCGCGAGGTCTGGAACAGTTAAGGGAATTAATAGTAGCAAATAAAGTACGTAGTTGATATAATACTTAACTTTAATCCATAATTGGAGAAATCGCTCTTGACGGTAATGTTTTATAATTTCAATATTAACTGGTAATGGCGCCTTGCTAGGTCGTAGCAAATGACGTAGCTGAAGGCTATGCTAACTATCATCTCGGCAAATGAGAGCGTATTTGTCAGTGAACCATTGCTATTAACGTCGGCTGTACAACTGGGGCGAGAGCTAGTACGTCTCTCTAGACCCGCCGTGTGGCGGCGCTCGGTCTGCAATCACTGACAGTGGCGACACGCGGGTCCGACGTATACTAATGGACCGCGGCCGATTTAAAGGCTACCACCTAGCAAGTGTGGTGTCTGGCGGTGACACCACACTTACTGCTGTTACTGCAAATGGCAATGGGTGCAGTGGCAATGGCCGTGAGCCTGCGAAGAGGTTGACCTCCATGCAGAGCCATTGGGACACCATGCACCCGGGATCAGGCACCAGCAAGGGCTGCTTGGAGCAGCAGGCTAGGTTGCAGGCAGTGTGTCTGAAAAATGAAAATCTATAACAGTATCACAATAATCACAGAAATGAATTGGATTTTGTACCATTGGGGGGTGCCAGGAATATCATGAGTGGTATAAGTGTGGCCAGATGTATGAGTGACATTGCCATATTCTCAGTTGTGAGGCTTTTTATTGACATGATAGAAAACTTTGTGTCCACTACTGCTGTTACTGCAAATGATGATGGGTGTGGTGACAGTGGCTGTAGAGTTGCGCAGAGGTTGACCTCCATGGCAGAGCCATTGGAAGACTCATGCATACCTAAGGCACCAGCAAGGGCTGCTCGGAGCAGCAGGCTAGGTTGCAGGCAGCATGTCTGAAAAAGGAAAATCTACAGCAGGATCACTATAAAAATCATGGAAACAAAATTGGTCTTTGTGCCATCAACAGGTGCCAACCATATCATGAAGGTATAATGAGCACAACCAGATGTCTGAGTGCCAGATTCCCAGTTGCGAAGTTTCTTTGCATATACAAAAGAAAACTTTGTCTTTCGTATGGAACTTCATTATGAAGTTAGGATCTGAAACAGAATGGCAAGGGTGAAAGAGATGCAACAGAGTGCAGTGGTGATGGCTATGTAAGATTTATGCTGGCAAATTCTCATGAGCAAGCATAGGTGTTCAGAAACAACAACAAAGCATTTTCCCTCAAATGGAAAGCACAAAATTTGTATACCTGAGCCTTGAATGTGTGAACAGAATGTTTCGCTTCACCGTTTTATTGAAGATACAATGGTGCCATTTGTATATTCTGATGATGACAATTGAGGACCATTTTCTGAAACAATTGTCTATGACAAACCTTCTAAGCAGAAGGAGGAAATGAGTACTTTGACAATGCTAGCACTGGCAGTTGAGTGTATTGGAATAACACAAAATAGAATTTGCTGTATATGTCGATGATAATGGACCAGAAAGTAGCAGCAAAATCAGTATTCATATGTTGCCAAGAACCATCTGGTTGAGACCCAAAACTTTTTCCAGTAAAATCCTTCTGTCTCTAATGACTGCGTCATTGCCAGGGCTTTGAACCCTACTCTTCCTGCTTTTAGTACAAAACTTAGCAAAATTTAACAAATACTTGTCACTTTGTCAAAAAAAGTCTTGTGGTTCCCATATAAGACTAGTAGTTATAAAAAATAAACTCTGCACAGTTTCTTCAGAGATTTGTCATAGAAAAGATTTAATTTATGTTTAGCAGTTCCAGCAAAGCCATGTTATCAACAAAATACCACACTTCTGGAGCTCTTCCCAATGAAGTTGGTGGTGGGGTTTTGCCACTTTTAAGTCTGAATTTCTTTCCATCGCTACAAACTTTATATAATTAAAAGACCCATTCATTTCAATAGTTTTCTTCTATAGTCATTTGGCATACAGTGCTTCATCTCATCTTAGTCCATTGGAATACAGCAAAGAACTTCCTTGGCCCACCTACAATTCAATCACTGGCTGCTTGTCCTGCTTAACTTCATTACATTTTTATTGTGTAGGTATAATTAAAACTTCCACACGCATCTGTTCCCTGTCCCATTGCTTCATGAGCAACCCTCAGTTTTGAATAGTTTTCTCATTAATGGTCTGTATTTCGTTAGAAATACTCTTTCTTTGTTTTTCCACTTTAAGGATCTAGAAACTTCCTCTAGGACTGCCAAGAATACTTTTAGTGATACAGAATACCCTTGCCTAACTCCTCTTTCCATTTTAATTGATTCAACAGTAAGTTCTTGGTGAAACATTGTATATTGTAGCAATTAAACAAAACACCTTTTTAGGCTTCTTTCACAAAGTCTATTATTACTGTATGATCAAGGAATTGATCCCAAAGCAAAGATAAAAATGTTGACTTTTTAAACCTATCAGTTCGTGACTTAAATTATAAAAGTTATCTCCATTGACAGTTTTTACAAATTACTTAACTACGGATTTGCAAAATTCATTAGGAGAGCATTTAAAAATTCATTAGTACAGCATTTCCATTTTCAGTTTTTTAGTTTCCCTATGAATTCTAGTGGAAGTTATTGTATTGATATAGGCCTCTACATTATTCAGTATGTGAATATAAGTTGTATCATACCTTTTTTTCTCAAGGTCTGTTACTACAGATTGTGTTGGGACTGAGTGAATAGCTTTCTCAGGCAAAATTTTGAATCCAGGCAAAATGGTAATTCCTACTCACTGCAACGTTCTGTATAATTTCATTCATGACTTTCAAATGGTCAGCTGTGCTATTTTTATTCATGAAGCCAGCTTTATCCCTTCCCTACTGAAATTTAGTATTACAAAACTGGCTATCCACAGGCTGCATCAGTGCCTCTTTGTATGTCTGAGTATGTACACCCAAGCAACTTTGATCTGCCTTGTAATATACTTTCGTGACCTCTGTTTATACTCATTTTTCACCTGATAGCATGTTTAATAGTGAAACATGTACAATAAAAAACAGTTTAGATAAAAAGAGAATAGAAGCTTTCAAAATGTGGTGCTACAGAAGAGTGTTGAATATTATTGATCGATCACATAACTAATGAGGAGGTAGTACTAAATAGAATTGAAGAGGCAAGAAATTTGTGGCACACTTGACCAAAAGAAGGGATCATTTGATAGGACACATTCTGAGACACCAAGGAATCATCAGTGTAGTGCTGGAGGGAAAAGTGAGAGGTAAAAATTGTAGAGGGAGACCAAGAGGTAAATACCAAGAGATAAGTACAGCAAGCAGATTCAGAAAGATGGAGTTTGCAGTAGTTATTTGGAGATGAAGAAGGCTTGCACAGGATAGAGCAGTGTGGAAAGCTGCATCAAACCAGTCTTTGGGCTGAAGATCACAACAACAAGAGTGATTTTTAAGCATTCAGAATCTGTAGGCTGTACACTCTCAGATCTGTCAAAATTATCATCCTAAAAATTGCAAGAATCTCTCCACATAAAATATATCAATTACTGTATACTGTATCCAGTCAATAATCCCGTTTATGAATGGAAAGCATTAATAAATTACCATACAACCACACGCAAATTAATTAAGTCAGTAGTCACCTTCTAAGAATTTATGTTACAATAATAATTACTTTTGATAAGTAGCAAGAGTAATATTGTCACATTATATATACAATCAAGTCCAAATCCAAAACCAGAGTCATCAATGAAGTACAACACCTGTTAGTGTTGAAAGCACATTTATTAAAAACACTGAAATGTAGAGAGAACAGAGCTGCCTCCTGAACGGAGAGTGGTGCTGTTTATACAAATATCAAATATTCCAGGATATGCAAGCACTACAAGTACAAGAAATTTTGAGAATTTTCTAGAAATGAGAAATACTGAGTAACAATTATTTGCTGGTAATAAGATCTGAACTGGCTACCCGTAGCACACCATGTGGTGATGCCAACAAGTACTCCACTATACATGCAGCACAACACATGCCATTTCTCCCCTCTCCTGGAGAAATAGGAACCAACTACATCATACTAGATTTAGATCTTGTCAGTGGCCCTCTGCGTGACAGTGATGGAGGACCTTCATATTCAGTTTGCGTTGTCAAATCCTCTTCGCTATGATGAGCATTGATTATAGCCCCTCCTACTGAAGCTTTGCAATCATTGAGTAGTCCTTCAATTTCCTTGAATGAGAAGCCCCTGCTATTGATCTGCACCTCAGGACTCCCCCACCCCCAATAGAAGGTAACATAGGAACAACATTTGTTCCTTTTTAGTATTGCAAACTCAGAAATAAAAAAGACCTTTCCTGGAACTTTTCTGAAAAAGGGAGTATTACAAAATTCTATATCATTAAGATTAAAGTTTATTTTTTTATTGGTTGATTTCACATGGAATGACACTGGGCAAAAGATGAAGGAGCTGCATCTACTTTCTTGAAACAAGTCTTTATCATATCTTTCTTGTCTTTTATCATGTGCAGTTTAAAACATGTGAAGAATAACTTTTATTATCTTATCGCCTCCTTGCCCTTTCAGTACAAGTCCAACTCATTTGTTTCCCACAAGCTTTTTTTTCATTGAGGTACCTGAGAGTAAATGCAGAGTGGAAAAACCTGATTTATCTAGATACCAAAAACCTTTTTTTTCCCAGAGAATGGAAAAAGCTGTGTAAACAAGATCCTTATTTATTCTTTTGTTAACTGTTGAGAATGATGCATATTTTCATGTAAAGTAACAATTTTGAAAAACTTAGATCCAATTACTTTACAATTTTTGAAAGTCATATAAAAGTTTTGTGATCTTGTTGAGTTGTGAAGCCCATAAAAGTTATTAGGCACTTATAATGCTGTTATAAAACTCTAGTGTTCATTCCTAAAAATTCAAAAATAAAGTGAATGTCCTTTTTCTTCACTTCACTCAAAGTTACTTCAGAAGGCGAGCATGCTTATTGCTCTTGATGGACAGTGATTCCTCAGTTCAGAATAAACTGCTTCTCCTTCTGAAGGATGTCACTATGGCTTTTCTTGTAATAAATGACTCTTGTATCTTCTTTAGTGATTCAGTCATGAATCATGGCTAATAGCAAGCCTCTAAGTGTCCACAAATTTTTCTGTAGCACTGTCAAAGTCAGAAAAACTTTGTCCTACCCAGAGATTAGGTTTGAGATGGCCTGGCAGTATTTATGACATCTTTAATTGAAATGTGATCTGATGTCACAGAAATTTATGTTAACCTCATTTGTTGGTGCATGCTTTGCTGCTTTCTTGTTACAGGTTTTTATTGAGTAGTGTAGGACTCCCCACAGACTCATAACTCATGATCCAGCTTCCTATTCCATTTGTCCTTCCCACTGCCTGTTAAACTGAAAGCTTGGACATCAGTTTCACTAAATACGAATCCAAGTTGAATATTAAACTGAAAGAACAAAACCACATTACAGTGAGACACAGATTTCAGATGGAGGCTTAAAGTATTGCTGTGGCATTTGATCTATTTGGTGTGCAGTTACCTCTGAACATAGTGGCGGCATGTTGGCATCACGAGTTTTGCTCAGATCATATAACTTTACATTGGTATTAGTGCACAGATTGCTGTGAAAGGAAAAATGATTAATTACCCAATTGTGGCACTAAGATCATTTACTTTTTCTGCTCTAGAGTGGTCAATACCTGCATTACAGTGTAAATTCTAATAGCTTAGTATTCAGGCTGTCGACTCATCGTGATCAGCTACATGCTCCCATTTCCTTGACGCTTATTCTCATCAGTAAATAGTTTACAGAATTATGTATATATCTAAAATGTAAAGAGAAGATAGATTGCTACTTAGCATAAAGATGACATGTAAAGTGGGATACAGGCACAGTGAAAAGACCCTTAGGCATTAGATTTCAGCCAAAGCATTTGTCAGAAAAAGAAAGTGAAACACACACACATTCATTCACACAAGCCAGCAGACCTCATGCACATATGACTGCCACCTCCAGCACCTTGGGCCAGAATACAACTGTCATGTGGAATGGAAGAAGCAGTCCATTCTATGTGATAGTTACATTCTCGTCCAAGCTGCCAGAGATGACGGTCATATGTGCTTGACGTGTGCTTGCTTGCATGAATGAATGTGTGTGTGTGCTTCTCTTCCTTCTTCTTATGAAGGCTGTGGCCAAAAGCTAAAGGTAAGTATCTTTTAATTGTGCTTGTGTGCAACTTAATGTGTCATCTTTATGGTAAGTAGCAATCTGTCTTTTCCTTGCATTGTTGATATTCCAACCTGAAGTTTCTATTGTTCTACAGCCCCATATGGTGTATTCCTCTTGCCCAACATGATTGAAAGTTCTCGTATCACAAAAATATGTATCCTCATCCTGTCATTAGATCTTGGACTTAGTTGTGTAGTGCATCTTCATGAAGCCCAATGGAAATGGGTGTTGATTCAGCTACCATCATCTTCCTAACGCTGTGTTGTCCAGTGACAACTCTGCAACTTTTTCCAGTTTCTTTATTTGTTGTTGAAAGACATGGTCCTTGTTAAACAATTTGTCTTTTCTCGCATCATTAATATCCATTGTTTGCTTTAATTTTATGAAGCTGGATGCAGCTGCTTCCCTTTGTCTTTTGATATTAGAAACTCAATAGTTTAAATTTCTTCTCTGTTCTTCTTATGAGTGTAGGAAACACTCCGTTCACATCTTCTTGCTTGTTGTCAGCATCATTAAAATTCGTTTCCTCTGAACTCTTTAATCACTTGGTTCAGATATTCAAACTGTTCATCCTATGCCTCAGACCACCTTGTTTAAATCATTGTTTAAGCTTTCAAATTTGTTATTCATGTTCTTGTACAAGTTATTAATCAAGGCAGCCAGTCCTGTTCTCCACATTGGACTGATATTTTCCCTGTTGTGAACAAATCTGTTAGTTACATCTACATGAGCTGGTACCGTCATTGAAACTGATTCTGTCTTTGATATCCACTGCACCTCTCTCAGCTGTTACAGTCACCTGTCAGATACTGTCCTAGAATAAACTGGCACAAAAGTTAGCATGAAGTAGTATCTCACAAAGCCAGTGCCATGTAGTCCCCAGTAGGTCAGTCTGTATGCATAAGCAGTCTGCCTGCAGTTGTGCTGTGATACTGCGTAGGTTATGTGCCAGCAACTTCCCCAGGCTAATTGACTGGTTTGTGTACTGTTTATTGATTCAGCTTGGTCTGGTACATGCAAAGTTCATAAAATGCATAATCAGTGTGTTTGATAGTGAATGGTGGACATCAGTTGGTGAGTATTATACCACCACAATAAACTTCTCTAATACATCAAAATGTTCTGCGTCGCTTGCACATGATGAATCTCTTATTTAATGATTCTGTTGTCTTAGATTCAGGCAGTCATTATTCAATTGCCATTTGTGGTTTCTAAAACTGTATCTCATAATGGTTTGCTGACAATAATTGTAAAAAAGTATGCACATTACTACACTTTAGTGAATCTCACATTTTTGCAAAATATAAGTAGTTCATTGAAAGGTAGCTAAACAAAACATGAATCACCTTTTATTTTGATGGCTTCAGTGCTCCAGACACAGGCTGCTGTGGCCAGAGGCAGTGGTCACACATGTGTGAGTTGTAGTTGTATGAACGTGTGTGTGCTTTCTACTTCAGAAGAAGGCCTTTTGACTGAAAGCTAAAATGTATAGCAGTCCTTTTGTTGTGCCTGTCCACAACTCAACTTCTCCTCTACGTGGTGGGCAGCAATCTATTCTTTCCCTAATTAACAGAATTTTGTCATTTAAAGTCTTTCTCAGTCACTGACTGTTGTTTTTTTGGTGTGGAACATTAATAGAAACTTTAATGATTGTAAGCATTACTAAATTTGGTGTCAGGCATTATACTAGCATTTCCAGTCCTGTAAAGTGAAAAAATCCATCAACTAGACTATCTGAAGTGTATCTACAGTTTTCAAAATATATTTGCTCAGGAAAAAATGTTCTAATATCAACCAGTAATCACTAACTGTACTTTTATCTTTAACATTCTCTGCTTTGTTTTTCTGTTTATCTTGAAATATATACTTACATTGCTATACTTTACCTACTTAAACAAAAGCTTGTTGTTATGTTATCCTTCGCAGATATTCGATTTTGAATTAACACCAGAAGAGATGGAAATATTAAACAACTTGGACCATGGAGAACAAGGACGTATTTTGGATTTTGGCTTCTTCAAAGGGTATGTCTTTACGCTACCTGATTGTGAAAACTTTTTCAAATATCACACAGTGTCACAGCCTGTATGTAAAGAGGCAGCAGCTTTTATGCTAGCATGTAGCCTTTTAAGCCTAAATAGAGTATAGACAATATCATTAATTCTAGTTATCAGTGTCATCTATAAAAGTTGTTTATCTCTTTGATGATATTTATCTGGAAAGTTGTTCCCCATTTCGAAGTGTTCTTCCTCAAGATAGAAACTATGAAACACTATGGTAGTACAATAACCATGGGACCATTAAGGCTAGTAATGAGCTATAGAACCGGAGGCATGGAACAGCCAACAGCCGCACAAACAAAACATTGCTAAACTTTTGGACAGTGTTATTTTTCAGAGCTTATTATTACAAAATACACATTGACAGCTACTTCATTCCGACTGACTACAATGTAAAACATGGCCCGACAGTCCTTTTTCACCTGAACTAAAAGTATCTGACATGATGAGATAGTAATATATATAAGATTTGAACTGCTCATTCTGATCACCGTTATGGCAACAGTGGTTCTCAAGTAATTTATAACGTAATTGCCGCATAAATGCTACACAACTTCCCAGGGAGGAGAATAAAGTCTGTGCACTGATTAGTTCATTGTTCACCTTTCTGTATTTGGTAAGAACAATTGCAGATAGCAGTGACTTCACTTTTGGAGAGGCACTTAGTAACAAGCACATGGGTCCATGAACAGAAGTATGACAAAAATTGACAGGTTTTGTGAACAGTTTGGTGAAGAACCACAAGGTCACAGGTCTTTGATGATGTGGGAGAATAAATATTTTTGCCTAGGAAGTGATTTGGATGCTCCCCACTCCAGTCATCCATCAACTCAAAGGGAAATGTGCTGAAGTTGGTGTGTCAGTGAAGCATTCACCTTGCAAGTTGACCAGAAAGAGTGTTCCAGAACTTGGAATTAGCAGGAGCTCATTGCAACTCCACATGAAAATGGGCTTAGCTGTTAAAGTGGTGAGGACATGGAGATATATCAAGCTGTATAGGGATAATGGTGGTGTGCATACAGACTTTTGGGCAAATAAGTGTAGGTGTTATTAAAATTACAATGCAGTAATTGCATGTGTAAAGGGGTACACTGGTCACCCTTTATTGGGACTGTAGCTCATCTGGGTGACATGTTGTGTCAGGTGGAATGGGCGGTGGGAGAAAAGAGGCTTTGAGCATGATGGAGGGAAGGGTGGCTGACTACTAGGAGAGAAAAGCATAAGGGTATGGAATAGTAATGTGGCATCCATAAGCTCTACTTGTTTCGAGTATGGTGAGATGTGTGTGGCCCGTGATAAAGTGATGAGGTGGAGGAGTAGATCAAGAGGGGGAAATAAAACAGAGGAGTGTGAGAGCATAGAATGTGTGGAGCGGGTATGGGAGTGTCATGTAGACAGGCTGGAAGAGGACATGTGAGTGGGGCTACAGAGACTGAGGCCAACAGGATGGTGGCACTGAAGCATGTGTTGTAAGGAGAATCACTATCCATGCAGTACAGAGCAACTTCTTTTGGGAAAGAGGGGGGGCAGATAGCATGGATTATGAATGACCACAGCCAAATTGGCCATCAGCGACCATCCAGTGGTGAATATGGTGCTGAGCACATAACGCTTAACTTCAATGTTTGATTCACAACCTATTATCTGGAGGCTGGATCTAAGCCCTCCAGTACCAGCTTCTCTACATTAAATAAATGGGAATTGTCCTTCTGACATATCCATCAATCCTGCAAACCACCTGGCTTCAAATTCTTCTAGCTCTTGTCCCACACCATCATCCAACACTGTTCCCATGCAACATGCTTCACATATTCTACACTCATACTCTCCTCTACAAAGTCTTCATCTTCCTCTGTTCTATCTTCCCCTCTCAGTCCACTCCTTCACTTCATTGCCTGCCACATCCAACTCCTACTTACTCTGTGCTGAGCTCTCTGCTCCCATAGTCTCATCATTCACTTGTTTCCTCTACGCCACACCCACCTGCCATCCCCTTCAGCCATCAGCCACCTTTCCCTCCAACCCTTTCTGCTTCTTCTCACCTCCTTTCTCCGCTCACCCACTGCATCCAATACAATGTGTCAGACAGAAGGGGGGGGGGGGGGTGTTAATTTGGGGTGATTCTTGAAGGAATCTGAGAGGAAAAGTAACCAGAGGTACTTCTAGCCACTTATAGATTTGATAGCAGTCATAAATTACCCTAGGCAAGTTGCTCAAGACAGTCACTACTGTCGTTATATGCTGAAGAGCAAAAGAAACTGGTACACCTGCGTAATATTGTGTAAGGCCCCTGCCTCTCAGAGTTGTGTCTGGACACATCAGGTGTCCCATATGACTCCAGCTGCACAATCTCCACACTGTTACAGAGCCTCCATTAGTTTGAATGGTTCCCTGCTGACATGCAGAGTCCATGGATTCATGAGGTTTATCTGTATCTGTACACATCCATCCACTCCATACAATTTGAAATGAGACTCATCTGACCTGACATAATGTTTCCAGTCATCAACAGTCCAATGTTGGTGTTGACAGGCCCAGGCAAGGCATAAAGCTTTGTGTCGTGCAGTCATCAAGGGTATGTTAACCGGGGACCTAGAAACAACGGAGAGGCTCCGTCCCCACCGCAGCCGCAGTGGTCCACAACCCCACGGTGACTACCGCAGTCCACTTCACCCCTCCGCTGCCCCACACCGAACCCAGGGTTATTGTGCGGTTCGGCCCCCGGTGGACACCCCAGGGAACGTCTCACACCAGACGAGTGTAACCTCTATGTTTGCGTGGTAGAGTAATGGTGGTGCACGCGTACATGGAGAATTTGTTTGCGCAGCAATCGCTGACATAGTGTAACTGAGCTGGAATAAGGGTACACGAGTGGGCCTTCAGCTCCAAAAGCCCATATCAATGATGTTTCATTGAAAGGTTCACACACTGAAACTTGTTGATGGCCCAGCATTGAAATCTGTAGCAATTTGTAGAAGGGTTGCACTTCTGTCACATTGAATGATTCTCTTCACTCATCGTAAGTCCCGTTCTTGCAGGATATTCATGGTACACTCGTGAAATGATCATTTGGGAAAATTCCCACTTCATCACTATCTTGGTGATGCTATGTCCCATCGCTCACTTGCCGACTAGAACACCACATTCAAACTCACTTAAATGTTGATAACCTGCCATTGTAGCAGCAGTAACAGACCTAACAATTGCGCCAGATGCTTGTTGTCTTATATAGGTGTTGCCGACCGCAGTGCTGTATTCTGCCTGTTTATGTATCTCTGTATTTGAATACGCATGCCTATACCAGTTTCTTTGGTACTTCAGTGTAGATAATGTATTAATTCAACAAGTAGGATTTAAAGTGACACATGCCTAGCTGGTAGTAAACAGATTGCCAGATCACAATCAGATAGCTCTGTTTGTAGTTCAGAAATACCCTAAGAAATCAAAGAGGCTGATTAAGGGCTGAACTATAGAAGATTTTTAAAGAAAGCTTAAGAATTCTGACTGGAGTAAGTTTACACTGAGTCTAATGCTAACTCTAAATTAAACATATTTCTTAAAAAGTTGGTATCCATTTTCGAAAGTAGTTTTCCCAAGGAGGTAATTAAATGCATTGATGGCAAGTCACTGAAGAAACCTAGGATTGCTACGAACATAACAGTCTCTTCACAAAGAAAAAAAATGGCATGCACAAAATATTCAGAACAACTAATCACGCAGAAATACTTACTTATTATAAACAGTACCGTAATGTATTACGAAAATTGCAGAAAAACATCCAGGAGTATGCACACCTTGTCAGAAATTGACAGTTCAAGTAATAAAATTAATATCGAGTACTGTTAAAAGTGAGACAGAGAAGTAATATTTCTTTTAAAGAGAGTGGTAACATTGTAAAGGGAGATTCATGTATAGCAGATATTTTTTATAATTACTTTTTAAAAATAGGTAAGAAAATTGGTGCAAATAGCCCAGAAGAGACTGTAAAACAGTGCACTGATGAAGCAATGCAGCAGACATTCAGTGAATTAAAAATTAACCTCACATTCTCACATCCCCATTTGAAAAAAGGGAGATCATAATCATTCCAAAAACAAAGTTTGTGTAGGGAGGACAAAATTTCCAATAAGACACTAAAAAGTTATGGCTCTATAATATGTACAAGGTGTACAACTTTGATTCCACCATTTTTTTTCAACATTTGAGGCTTTAATGGAACAAATTTGTTACACAAGTATCATTCAAAGTATTTTCCATTGCTGGCCACTACTTTCTCCCATCTTTCGCGTAGTGTACAAATCCCGTGTCGAAAAAATTGTTCATCTTTTGAAGCAATCCACAAATCCATCCAATTTGTGACTTCTTCATGAGATCGAAAGTGTTGGTCAGCCAGACCATGCACCATTGATCTAAACAGGTGATAATCAGAGGGAGCAATGTCTGAAGAATATGGCAGGTGGGGTAGGACTTCCCATTTTCACCATTTCCAAGTACGTTTTGACCTCTTTTGCAACGTGGGGTCGAGTGTTGTTGTGCTGCAAAATTACTTTATTGTGCCTCTCGCTGTATTGCTTAATGCTCTGCTCAAATCCATTAATTGTGTTCAATAACGAGCACCTGTGATTGTTTCACTTGGTTTTAACACCTCATAGTACACGATGCCGAACTGGTCCCACCAAATGCAGAGCATCATCTTGGGGCCATGAATATTCAGTTTCGCCATTAACATAGAAGCATGGACAGGATATCCCCATGATTTTTTGCGTTTAGGGTTATCGTAATGAACCCATTTTTCGTCCCCGTCAAAAAGCAATGCAGAAATCCCTTCCAGTTTTGCCTCTGAAGCAACTGTTCACAAACACACAAACGCCATTCAACGTCTGTTGGCTTCAGCTCACACGGGATCCAAGTTCCTTCTTTCTGAATAATGCCCATAGCCTTGAGACGTTTTGAAATGGCTTGCTGTGTCACTGCCACTAATCATGCCAGTCTTCTTGAGTTTGCTGCGAGTCTTCACTCAGCAATGTTACCAATACTGCATCTTCGAAAACATTCTCTCTTCCACCACTATGCTATGACATTAAAATCACCGTTCTTGAAGTGTTGAAACCACCCATGACATGTTCTTTCACTAATAGCATCCTTACCATATGTACTTGAGAGCATTCAATGAGACTCAGCCGCTCTTTTTTTTTCAACTGAAACAAAACAATAACACCTCCTGCAAATGACGAGAATTAGGCTTGTAAACTAACATTTTCAATCAAGAACAACTTTATAATGCAGAGACAAATTGACTAATGTTTGAATGAGGTTATGTTGACCAAGATCCAAGCAAATTGCCTGATGTCTGCAATCTGTTTCTTTCAACCGCTACTTACCATTGTCGCCACCTATCGGCAAATGGTGGAAGCAAAGTTTTATACCTTGTAACATTCTTAGTCACTTGTGAAATGTGTGATTAACTCACAGTATACATGTACATGCTTTTGCAGAAATATATGCCAATAAAATTCTCTCGAACTTCCAGCTCTGTCAAGTGATTTATAATTCATGAGGTTAAAAATCAATGATCTGTCAGCCCCAAAACAGCCATGCCAGCCCGTAGGACAGCTGGTAGCATCACTATTGCGTCATCTGAACATGCACTGTGCCCAGGCGACACATTCAACAGCTGATTGTCCAGCTAGAAGAGTTTAACATAGGCTGTATAGTGGGGCTGCAGAGGCTGAGTATTCCTATTGTTGTGTTGTGTGCTATGCCAATCGTACAGACACCACCACTGGCTGTTGTTGGTGGCAACGCACACATAACATGTAGTATCTGGACATCCAATATGCACTACAAGCAGGCAGGACCAACAGATTGTGTACCACATGCAAACAGATCCCACAGTTATGGTGGGGGCTATTCAGTGTTCTGTCCTGCCTTCTATGCAACATCCCATAAGCACTAGTACCATTGGTAGGTGGTTGCATGAAGTAGGGTTTGCTGCATGCTGATTCTTATGATGCCTGTCACACACACTCCCATAATGTTGTGCCCTACTTGACTTGTGTCACGACACTGATAGCTGCAGAGGCCCAGAATAATTTTAGATTTACTGCGGTAGTGACGTGGTTGCATTCCTGCATATTTTTTAATACATTATTTTATGTCATTTTAGCTGAGCACCATAACTATGTAGCTGCATTTATGGATGGCTCTAAACATGGGACTCCATTTGTTGCTCTGTTGATTTCCTTGATCATGTCTTCAAGATCCAACTGTCTCAAGTCTTTACTATCTGCTATGCAGAATTATGCATGATCTTGCAGGCATTGGAGGAGAAGAAGCGTGGTTCGAGTGCTAAATTCCTTGTCTGTTCAGATTCTCTGAGTGCCCTTCACCCTCTGCAACACCTGCACCCAGCAGATAAAGTAGTCCAGGATGTCACCAGACTGGGGAAGAAGCTGACTTTCTGCTGGGTACCAGGGCACATGGGTACTAGGGGAATGAAAAAGTGGATGTAGCAGCCAAGGAGGCATGTCGTGTCTTCAGATACTTCAGTGTGTGATGCTGTTACATGTTATGACCTTGCAGAGTCATGTGTCAATGGGAAGAATAGTGACTTGTAAATGACAACAGTAAGCTGCATCTTATAAGTTCACAGTGCTGTCCTGCTGTACCTTCTTCCTGTCATGCAGGTAGGATTAGGTCCTCCTCATTCACCTTCACATAGGCCACAGCTGTATGATGTGTGGCTTCTAGCTCTGGTGAGAGAACCCTCCAATGTGTGGTGCTCTTCATGTATAGATCTCAGGATGCCACATTTTACTAGTCTGTGTTTTATTTCCAGACCAAAGGGGGCAATTCATTTGTCAACAGATTTGACCCCTACTTTATCTGACTATCAAATGAATATGTTAAAATTTTGAAAACTTTGTGAACTGTTTCACTTGTTCCTTAAAATTTCAAGGTGATGTTTTTAAGGTGTTATTGGGGTGGTTGGCTCATCCGTGCTTCTTCTTAGTGATCACCCGCCACATAGTCCTGGGTATTTATTGTAGCTTTCCTCTTGTCTTGTTTCAATTCACATAACAGTTTTAGAACATCTTAACAATTTCATGATGTGAGCTAGTGTAGTTGTGTGGGTATTCACTGATCAATTGGGAGAGAGTGAGTACGATTTTATTTCAGATTACTTTTTATTTCTTGCCTGACATTTTCTCCATTTCAACCGAATTCCTTCCTAAAAATTTCATTGTGGGTGCTGATAAACTCATCGTTGAGCACACCTAACATTCCCCCATCCCCGGGCCCCTGCAGGTTGACAGCAGGTCATCTTTAGTGAGGAGTCCCATTTATGCCTCAGAGGCAGGTCTTTATCTGGAGGTGCAGTGGGGGTGCGCCACGAAGAGTGGTCTCTCATCACAGGTCCTGCCAGCTTAATGCAATGGCATGTGAAGCAATATCGTATGGTGCCCGTTCATGTTAGTATGGTGTCAGGCCCCTGTGGTTGTAAATCCAAGTGTGCAGACATCACAGCATAGAGTAATAGAGATCTCAAGAGTAATCCTGCGATAGTGCATCCCATGTTGCTCGCTTTACACCATTAGTGTTCCTAAAGGGCTCCATGACAGCCAGATGGTATATGGATGAGGTCCTGCAAATGGTGGCTTTGCTGTTCGTGAACACCCACCCCCATGCTCTATTTGAACAGGACAATGCTCGTCCTCATATTTCTGCCACTTCCTGAGCATATCTTTGCAGCTGTGGAAACTCTTCCATTACCATACACATCGCCAACTCTCCCCTCAATCGCAAAATGGGGGGTTACATGAAGCATGTCATCAGGACTCCATCTCCATCCCTCAATCTGGAGCAACTGCATGCTCAGGTGTGAGCAGCGTGGGCTGTATTATCACAGGACTGCATCTGAGACCTGTAAAACTCCATGCTGCAATATCTGAGTGCTTGGATTCACAACCTGGTGCTATACTAACATGAACATTTTGTGGCACAGTGAATGTTGGTCCTTTAGAGTTGAAAGTGTAATCATTTTGTAGATGTGGCACTATCTGCCAGTCTGTAAACAATGATCACAATCTGTCTTGTCCTTCTTTTTATTACAAACAAGGTGTTTTATGTTTGTTCTATTGAAACATTCCACATCATAACATTTATCATGAACTTGATCTATGAAACAAGTAACTAACTAACTAAGCCCCAGTTGAAGTGCAGTACAATATAGCTGCTCAGGACATTATAATCATATACAAGGTTCTACTGTGACTGTGTTAAGAACTGAAAATCAGTTCACCAGATATAATGGTATGAACTTATTGAATCTACTGTTAATGTATCAATGTATGTGTATGTTTATTCTTAACTACTTATCTCTGAAGAAGGACCTGCCCAAAAGATTAGCAATGTTATCAGTATGCTTATTGACTACTAAGTATCTCAACTCTATGGTAAGATGTTACTTTAAATCCTTTCATTATTTATAATCATTAAACAATGAACATTGTATGTTATGATCTAATTCTAATAAGTCTGTGCAATTTCAGGGTTGAAAACCATCCTGAGTATCCCTTCAAGGGAACAAAGAAAGATACTCATAATGCTGTCAACAACGTTTTCTCATCAGAAGAAAAACAGGTGGCTAAGCCACTTAATGCCCTCTGTGTGCAAAATGTTTGAGAAATTTAGTACAAGTAAGTAGAAAAAATATTGTTGTTGTTGTGGTCTTCAGCCCTGAGACTGGTTTGATGCAGCTCTCCATGCTACTCTATCCTGTGCAAGCTTCTTCATCTCCCAGTACCTACTGCAACCTACATCCTTCTGAATCTGCTTAGTGTATTCATCTCTTGGTCTCTCTCTACGATTTTTACCCTCCACGCTGCCCTCCAATGCTAAATTGGTGATCCCTTGATGCCTCAGAACATGTCCTACCAATCAATCCCTTCTTCTAGTCAAGTTGTGCCACAAACTTCTCTTCTCCCCAATTCTATTCAATATCTCCTCATTAGTTATGTGATCTACCCATCTAATCTTCAGCATTCTTCTGTAGCACCACATTTCGAAAGCTTCTATTCTCTTCTTGGTCAAACTATTTATCGTCCATGTTTCACTTCCATACATGGCTACACTCCATACGAATACTTTCAGAAATGACTTCCTGACACTTAAATCTATACTCGATGTTAACAAATTTATCTTCTTCAGAAACGCTTTCCTTGCCATTACCAGTCTACATTTTATATCCTCTCTACTTCGACCATCATCAGTTATTTTGCTCCCCAAATAGCAAAACTCCTTTACTACTTTAAGTGTCTCATTTCCTAATCTAATACCCTCAGCATCTCCCGACCTAATTCGACTACATTCCATTATCCTCGTTTTGCTTTTGTTGATGTCCATCTTATATCCTTCTTTCAAGATGCTATCCATTCCGTTCAACTGCTCTTCCAAGTCCTTTGCTGTCTCTGACAGAATTACAATGTCATCGGCGAACCTCAAGGTTTTATATCTTCTCCATGGATTTTAATACCTACTCCGAATTTTTCTTTTGTTTCCTTCAGTGCTTGCTCAATATACAGATTGAATAACATCAGGGCGAGGCTACAACCCTGTCTCACTCGCTTCCCAACCACTGCTTCCCTTTCATTCCCCTCAATTTGAACGATTTTGATAATCACTCTGTGAGTAATAAGTTAGCAAATATGTAACTTTTGAATGAAATTATGCAAGTAGAACTGATAAAAATTGTGAATACTTTGCAAATGTTTGAATGAAGAACTTCAGTTCTATGTTTCAGCTCATCACAGTGGATCATAACAGGACAGGCATTCGAGAACGCTCTCTCAGGGTATTTATATGATTAGATAAATCAAGACATATATAGATGGCATAAAATTGTTGAGAAATGAATGAGATATAAATGATTCTTCTGATGCATTAAATAAATGTACAGAAATTGTTTAGTGTTTTAAACCTATCTCCTTGTCAAAGTTATGTGCAGTATAAGTGAACACTTCACCTTCATAACACTCTTCATTGATGAAACATTACACAAAACAGAGTACAGTCTCTCATGTAAAAGCGATAATTTAACACATTGACTGCCGCACACAGTCAGAAGTGAATGGCTCTCTCTCTTCATGACCCATGTTCTTGCTCTTAGATCTGACAAGTCATGTAGTGTACCAGAAAAAAAGAGTTATTCAGAGATTCACCTCCAACAGTTCAAGGAAAAATTGTTGACTCTTTCTAATCAGTCCTGATAATGATTCTCTTTGCAAATAACACAGCATCTTATCACAGAATGGTGCTTTGTTTACAGGAGTTTCTTGGTTGCTGATGTATTTTAAAATGTTATACTTAGACTTTCAAGCTTTAAAAGTGGCCAGTATACTGCATTAAAGATATCATGAAGGAATTTATAAATGTTTCTACACAGCAGCAATAACATGCTGGCATCTTGAGAAGAGATGGGTGACATTTGCATGTGTGTTAGCAGTTAGCTGTTACATTTCAACGATCTGTCCCGTGATGCTGCCCATAAACGTTTACCTTGACTATTTTCTTAGAGTTGCCTTTTCATAGTTTCTTGATGCTGTGGACTTGTTATGCAGTGCCACCAACTCTCGCCATGTGACTTCGTTTCTATTTGCACAGAATAGAGAGCTGTAAGAGAGCTGTATAATATTCAAGCTGCAAAATGACGTAACTGCCTTTTAAAGAATTCTTCTATATTTTGTTGCTCTAGTGAAACATTTATATACAAAGCAGATCTCATATTAACTAGATCAACATTTTCGAAGTGAATCACATAACATCACAGAAGAGAGTGACATTTCTCTTCTGCTTTGTTTGATTGTTTCTGGGCATTGACATTGTAGGCAATGCCTCTTTCTCTCTGCCTTCCAAAACACCATCAAGCAATGATGCCAAAGCATAAGTGACCCTTTCACAGCAGATGGAGACGCTTGATCACTTTTGCACTTTGATGATGCCCTGTGCCCATGCTTCTTTCATCCTCTCTGTACATATGTCAACACAAAGTGTGCTCCGTGGAAAGTTCTCTAAATACTAACTTCCTGAATAACGTTTTTACACAAACGTCTCACCTGATCGTAAGGAAAAGATGAAAGATGGTTTTTTCCCCCTAGATGTACTACCACAGCACATGTTTATTAGACAGTTAGCAGTGATAGCTTTCCTGCATGTTTAAGGTGAAACCCCAGCTCACATTCATGAAAGGCTGAAGAATATTGTGGTGGTGCTGCAAAGGATGTCAGCACAGTTAGACATTTGGTTTGATAATGTAAGCAATCATTCATAAAAGCTCTTGGCCGGCCCACTTCTGAAGTGACTATGTCAAATATGCAGTGTGCATATGACAGTACTCAGTCAGCCTTTTGGGTAAAAGCTGATGAATTCTGTCACAACCTTTTCATTGCTAAAGGCACTATGATTACCACTGTTAATAAATGTGGTTCCTCAAAGGTTTGTGTGTAATGGTTATCAGGGACTTTGACCAGTTAGAATAAAAAGATGTGAAAATAATAGCCACCAGCTTGTTATAAAGCTTCAAAATGCAAAGAGAAAAATTATGATCAAATATTGTCATGGGTATGAGAGTTTATTTCTTTGAATCTGAATTTAAATGGAGTATTTACTGGCTTAACACAATGATAGCAAAATAAACAAACAATTAAATAGTGAGAACTTTGCCATCTGGAAAAGTAATACACAGGCTTCAGTTATTAAATAACACCAAAGATGTAAAATACACATAAAGGGTGATCAAAAAGTTTCTGTTTGAAGGCCGTGCAGTCCAGAATCGTTGCCATGAGCATTGAGGCAATCATCCCACCAATGCATCAGATTGAGGATACCAGTTTGGCAGAACACCTTGTTTTGCTGTGTAACAAAGTCTGTTACTGCCTGCTGCACATCCTCGTCTGACATGAATCATCAGCCCTCCAAGGCCCTTTTTAAGGGACCAAAGGTGTTGATAATCACATAGAGAGAGATCACGACTGGAGGGCGGGTGCTTGAATATTGCCTGCTTGAGTTGGTATGACTTCTGCATTACAACATTTGCAATGTGGGAACATGTGTTATCATGAATCAGTAGCACCCCACGTCATGCGCCATTCCACAGTGGTGTTTTTTGACATACAAGCTGCTCCACACCCATTCTTCAAGCTCCAGTGACTGTCTATTGGTCTTAGACTTTTGACCAAGAAAAGAATAACAGCACATTGGTCCTGTATGGATGCATTTGGTAACAATGTCATCAACTTCATGTTTCTGCATTTACTGCATACACATCAGAAAGGCACAAATTCCTCACTGATCCTTTGCATGCATGCGAGTACTTGTATGCCTGCATCGGAGTTGGGCTGTGTTGCATATACAAGGTGATTCACAAAGATATGCAAATATTTTAATATGCTATTCTAGAAGGAAAACCAAAGAAAAAAGTTCCTATTAACATAGGTCTGCAAATGTTTAGTTAATGGAGTTATGGCTAATCAAATATTTTGCCTGAAATTTAGCAACTTCGCTAATATGAAGGCATCGCAAAATTGTACAAGGTTAAAGTAAAGCATGATTTCCATTTATTTTGTTGTTATTGATCAGGTAAATCTTACAAAACATGTCCCAGATGTGTATCTGCAGTAGTTTTCCAGAACACCAGAGAAGCAAAGATTATTATACAAGTAAATTTGTTTACTTTCCATTATGAATGTAGAAACGTTTTTTGTCATTGTTAGCAACCATTAGTGAGTTATTTCAATCATTTCCTAATCTCGAAATGATTTAGTTTTTTGTATTGTTCAGTTAAATAACATAATAACAACAGTGTATTTAAGTGAAACCACATAGTTGTAGTTTGTGTATTATTTATGAAATAGGGATGCCTTTCAAATTTACGACAGAAGAATATGCCAATATGGTGTTTATTTATGGCAAATGTGATGGTAATGCTACAACTGCAATTAACAAATGCCACGTACTTTATCCAACTCAGAGGATTCTGAATGCATGAACCAACAAAGGAGTATTTCAAATGTTACAGGAGACAGACTCTCTACCTATCATTCATAATCAACACGAGCTCTCAATACATTAAGACGATGATGAGGATATTATGGGTGCTGTTCAATGTTGCCCGGGTCCCAGTACACAACGTATCTCTCAACGATTAGACATTTCACAATCTAAGACATGGCGTACACTAAAGTACAATAATCTGTATCCTTACCATAAACAGATAGTGCATCACTTACATCCAGGAGATCCGTGCTTCACTTGGAGGTGTGAAACTGGTTAAATACTAATTGGCAGCTACACAAATACATTTTATTTACTGATGAGGTGCAGTTTACTCGAGATGATATAAACAATTTACATAACGAGCACGTATGGTCTGAAGCAAACCCACATGCAACAGTGCAACACAATTTCCAGCACCAATTTAGCATAACTGTGTGGTGTAGTATAATCAACACACACTTTATTGGACCATTCATTTTCCCAGGACATCTAACTGGCCAGACATACATACAATTCCTTCAAGAGGAAATGCCCCACTTGCTTGAAGATGTTCCACTTGCTAGGTGATTGAAAATGTATTTTCAACATGATGGCGCACCTCCACATTTCACCAATGCCACTACTGCACATCTAAATGAACATTTTCCCCAGAAATGGATTGGTCATGGTACTACATGTCCATGGCAATCCAATGGATTTTTGTATATGGGGATGGATGAAAGACATAGTTTATGAGAACAAAGTCAATTCACGTGAGGCATTACTTGCTCGCATTTTCAATACAATAGACAAAATTAAGAGCAACTCTTTGAAACTGAAATGAGCAACAAAATCTGTTCATACAAGTGCAGCTAAATGCATTGCACTCAGTGGAGACATATTTGAATATTTATTGTGAATGTACTGTGAAATTGTGTGTACACTATACCACTTCCTTAACAATGAGCTTTGTTTTTTCTGGTTTAACATGAAGTCATGTATGCTATGGTACTAATAAAAGCAGGTTATCTAACACATTCACACAGTTTCAGTTAACATTATTACCATCATTTTTTCAAAAGTAAATTGTCTACAACAAAATTGGTCCAAGTGGTTAATAAATTACAAATTTTACGAAATTACTTCTTTGCTTCCCTGAATGTTCTGGAAAAACTACTACAGATACATGTGTGGGACATGTTTTATTAGATTCACAAGATGCGGACCTATGTTTGTTGGATTTTTTTTCTTTAGTTTTACTTATAGAATAACATACTAAAATATTTGCATAACTTCGTGAATCACCCTGTACCACCATGATCAGAATGACTGTAACATTATAAAATCAAATTTTTAGATCTGCTTTTGGAAATAAGTGCATAATTTGTTTGCCTTTTAGGTATCATAGGATCCTTTTAACTAACATCAGCTGGTCTCTATGAAAATTCAGCATTATGAGATTTTCTTCTGTATCAGTGTCCTTCATAGCAGGAGTAGGTAAAGCATTACAGTCCCTCATGTTGAAGTGCTGTTTGTGTAATGAGTTTGATGTAAGCATACAGGTCCAGCCTCTTGTTGACCAGTTTCCAGACCTAAGAAAAAAGAAGCAGGTATTGAAGTAATTCTGAATTCTTCGATTAAATCACTGACAAATTCTTGAAGTTCCTCTTCACTGCGATCTGCCATCAAACCATCATTGAACTAAAGTGCAAAGAATATTTTCTTAAAGCTTATCTGTCTCATGAAATGATATGGATCAGTGTTGTTCCTCTGGAAGCCCAATTTCGGGAGACGAATACTAAAGTTCTCATTCCAGCAACGAGGAGACTGCTTAGAGTCTGTATAGACTTGTCTTCAAGCAACACACTCTCCTAGGCACATCTTCGCATCACTACATGTACGAGGCGAGTTCAAAAAGTAATGGGAAATTTTGTTTTGCTAAAATTATCTCTATCTTTTTTATTAACAACTTTGTCCCCTTCAAAGTAATTCCCCTCAGATGTAACACTTTGATACCAGCAATTTTTACAATCTTGGAAATGCTGCTGGAACTACCTTTTCACTATGGCATTAAGCTCCTTCAGTAATTCTGATTTGTGTCGTCAGTGGTGGCATAACAATGCCCTTTCATGGTTTTCTGCAGCCTCAGGAATAGAAAGAAGCCACAGGGGGCTTGTTTGACAAATACAATCACTGAGACAACTTAAAAGTTTTGTTCTTTGCCTAAAAATCATGAACAGCCACTGAGGTGTGAGCGAGAGCATTACCATGATGCAATTTCCACAAGTGGTTTTGCCACAGTTCTGGTCATTTTCTTCATATCGCTTGTTGTTGTTCTTGTTGTTGTTGTCTTCAGTCCAGAGACTGGTTTGATGCAGCTCTTCGTGATACTCTATACTGTGCAAGCTTCTTCATCTCCAAGTACCTACTGCCACCTACATCCTTGAATCTGCATAGTGTATTCATCTCTTGGTCTCCCTCTACGATTTTTATCCTCCATGCTGCCCTCCAATGCTAAATTGGTGATCCCTTGATGCCTCAGAACATGTCCTACCAACTGATCCCTTCTTCTAGTCAAGTTGTGCCACAAATTCCTCTTCTCCCCAGTTCTATTCAGTACCTCCCTATTAGTTCATAATCTAACCATCTAATCTTCAGCATTCTTCTGTAGCACCACATTTCGAAAGCTTCTATTCTCTTCATGTCTAAACTATTTATCGTCCATGTTTCACTTCCATACATGGCTACACTCCATACAAATACTTTCAGAAAAGACTTCCTGACATTTAAATCTATACTCGATGTTAACAAATTTCTCTTCTTCAGAAACGCTTTCCTTGCCATAGCTAGTCTACATTTTATATCCTCTCTACATTGAACATCATCAGTTATTTTGCTTCCCAAAGTAACAGAACTCATTTACTACTTTAAGTGTCTCCTTTCCTAATCTAATTCCCTCAGCGTCACCCAATTTACATTCCATTATCCTCTTTTTGCTTTTGTTGATGTCCATCTTATATCCTCCATTCAGGATACTGTCTATTCTGTTCAACTGCTCTTCCAGGTCCTTTGCTATCTCTGACAGAATTACAATGTCATCGACAAACCTCAAAGTTTTTATTTCCTCTCCATGGATTTTAATTCCTACTCCAAACTTTTCTTTTGTTTTCCTTTACTGCTTGCTCAGTATATAGATTGAATATCATCAGGGATAGGCTACAACCCTGTCTCACTCCCTTCACAAGCACTGCTTCCCTTTCATGCCCCTTGACTCTTATAACTTCTAACGCTTTAGATGACAAGAAGCAATGTGAAGCTGGATTGCAAACTTCCCACCTCTCTTCCATAGGTTGACTTACTTGGCATGCACAGCTAATCTTCTTCTCTGGAGAGCCGGCCACGTCGACCTCCAAAAACTTCTTCTCCGAAGAATAATGCTGGTTAAGGGAATTTATCAGACTCTCTCTCTAGTCTTGAAATAATTTGGTACTTGAAGGATACTTTTAGTTCAGTCATAGTATATTTCAACTTCCACAAAAACAAATTCACCGTTTCTCAAATAAATATTCAAACTCATGCAAGTCAACCAAGTCGTCAAACATTAGACTCTATTAAGATACATTTACAACAGGGTTAGTTTAATAACCACCAGAAAATATGAACATATTTGCTTCTAGCAAGTCCAACACATGAATTACATGAAAATCTAATCTCATTTCTTCATTTGTCCTTAACAATCATCGCAGTCACTAAACCAGCAAAGAGTAGCACATGCTCTTCTCTACAGTGAAACTCTATGGATTGTACAGCAGGTGCTTGTCGGCCGCCGCGTCCACACTTTGCTTGTGAGTGTTTTTAAATCTGCACACACAAACATGCAATGCGCAATAGGTCGGATTCATCTCTCTCACACTTTTTTTAAAATATTGTGTGTTCGAGATGGAGGAAGGCCAAGTGGTTCTAGAATTTATGCGATAATTCTCGAAGCACTAGAGCGGCAGGCCTCGTACTGCACACACTCCAGACAATGTGCAGAGCTTACAAATTGGTGACTGCTGACAGACGCATCACAGTGAACGAATTATGCTACATTGGGATAGGGTTAGGAAGTGTTTGCAGAATACTGAAAGTATTGGCTTTAAAAAGGTTTGTGCCAGGTGAATTCCCAGGATGTTGACAGTGGCTTAACAAAACTCAGATTGACAACACTGAAACAGCCGCCTTACAGTCCTGACCTGGCTCCATGTGACTATCATCTCTTTGGGAAACTGAAAGACTCTCTTTGTGGAACAAGGTTTGAAGATGATGACTCCCTTGTGCACACTGCCAAACAGTGGCTCCAACAGGTTGGTCCAGAATTTTACCTTGCGGGTATACAGGCGCTGGTTCCAAGATGGCATAAGGCAGTTGAGAAGGATGGAAATTATGTAGAGAAATGAAAATATTGTTCCTAAAGGATGTATCTACACACTGTAAAACTTTCAAACATGTAGAATAAAATACAGATTTTTAAAAAAAAAAAAGTGTGCGTTTCATTTGGAGTGACGCTCGTAGTTTATGTCTGTAGGAACTCTGGGCAACTGAAAGTTATCTTTTTGCCATTTGTAAACTCACATAAAACATAATAAGGCTAGTGATACATAGAATTCAAACTTACCAGAATAATTCCTATTAAATGTGTGACTTTTGCCACAATACTGTTCTTTTCCCCTAGGATCAGTACCTATATCTTACATGTGGGTTGACCCTATGGTGCGGCTGGTCCTGACGAAGGTTCGAGTCCTCCCTCGGGCATGGGTGTGTGTGTTTGTCCTTAGGATAATTTAGGTTAAGTAGTGTGTAAGCTTAGGGACTGATGTCCTTAGCAGTTAAGTCCCATAAGATTTCACACACATTTGAACATTTTTTGACCCTATGAATGCACTTCCTCCTTCCATTCTGGTAGGTACGCCCCTTTATAAAACATCCCTATTCATCAGGCCACAGGTCATCCTATCTCTCTGTAGGTATGCCTGCCCTATATCCTTAGCAAATGCCGGGTATGCCCCCCTTATCCTTTATGAATAGGCCTCATGGTTCCTTGCCCTTGTATACATCTTTATGTACACTATAATTAAATATTTCCTGGTAAAATGAAATCTATTTTACACTTTACTCTCACTTCTTAGTACCTCTTCTAATACCTTAGAGTTCTCTTCCACTTCTCAACTTCTATAATCTTAGTAGATGAATAAGGAAAAGAGGGAAAAATAGATAGGTCCTCAAACGAGAAGTAAGAAAGGAAAAAAGGTAGATGTGGTTGCTAAGATTGAAGAAGAGAAAGAAGACAGCCCCAAAGACAGGAAACCCTTCCCACCCCACTTCCCCACAATCCATACCTCACCAGTACTTGAGTGAGAAGCCGGAGGAGGTATGATGTTAAATTGTCTCCTGTTGTTGTTGTTGTGGTCTTCAGTCCTGAGACTGGTTTGATGCAGCTCTCCATGCTACTCTATCCTGTGCAAGCTTCTTCATCTCCCAGTACCTACTGCAACCTACATCCTTCTGAATCTGCTTAGTGTATTCATCTCTTGGTCTCCCTCTACGATTTTTACCCTCCACGCTGTCCTCCAATGCTAAATTGGTGATCCCTTGATGCCTCAAAACATGTCCTAACAACCGATCCCTTCTTCTAGTCAAGTTGTGCCACAAACTTCTCTTCTCCCCAATCCTATTCAATACCTCCTCATTAGTTACGTGATCTACCCACCTTATCTTCAGCATTCTTCTGTAGCACCTTATTTCGAAAGCTTCTATTCTCTTCTTGTCCAAACTAGTTATCGTCCATATTTCACTTCCATACATGGCTACACTCCATACAAATACTTTCAGAAACGACTTCCTGACACTTAAATCTATACTCGATGTTAACAAATTTCTCTTCTTCAGAAACTATTTCCTTGCCATTGCCAGTCTACATTTTATATCCTCTCTACTTCGACCATCATCAGTTATTTTACTCCCTAAATAGCAAAACTCCTTTACTACTTTAAGTGTCTCATTTCCTAATCTAATTCCCTCAGCATCACCCGATTTAATTTGACTACATTCCATTATCCTCATTTTGCTTTTGTTGATGTTCATCTTATATCCTCCTTTCAAGACACTGTCCATTCCGTTCAACAGCTCTTCCAAGTCCTTTGCTGTCTCTGACAGAATTACAATGTCATCGGCGAACCTCAAAGTTTTTACTTCTTCTCCATAAATTTTAATACCTATTCCAAATTTTTCTTTTGTTTCCTTTACTGCTTGCTCAATATACAGATTGAATAACATCGGGGAGAGGCTACAACCCTGTCTCACTCCTTGCCTAACCACTGCTTCCCTTTCATGCCCCTCGACTCTTATAACTGCCATCTGGTTTGTAAATAGCCTTTCGCTCCCCGTATTTTACCCCTGCCACCTTCAGAATTTGAAAGAGAGTATTCCAGTTAACATTGTCAAAAGCATTCTCTAAGTCTACAAATGCTAGAAACGTAGGTTTGCCTTTTCTTAATCTTTTTTCTACAGAACAGAAATTCCCACCTGTCACCCTTGAGGCCCACAAAGAAAATCTTAGCAGCGCTATGGAAACAGCAAATGGTGAAGAATCAGGCACACTTGTTTGTGAGGGTTGTTTGAAAGGTGTGATGTGTGTTTTGTGTTAGTCATGATTTATCTGTTAGTGTAAATCATGCTTTTACCTACCCTACTCACTCCTTTCGAAATCAATACAAATCCTCCTGTCTACATCACATCTCACAAAAGGTATAAAACATTCTATACAAACTAGAAAATTATACACTACAGTATAACTGTTGCTCACTTCATCACATTACATTATATTTTACACAGACTTAATATTCTTACTCCATTTATTTCATCTAGAGATCACTGTTTATATGTGATTCTCTTAAACCAGTCTTTATTATACAGTCTTATCCAGTTTTCTAAGTGCTAACAGTATAGCATAGTTTTAGATTTTAGGAATAGATTACAGAATAGTTTAAGATTTGAAGGGAATTCAGTGCAGGAAAATTTTATTACAGAAGAAACACCAAAAACAACTCGGGATCCAATGGTCGTCATTCCGCCCATTAACACCAAGGGTTAACATCCCTGAGGGATAGATAACTCTGCCCGTATCCCATGGATTTGATATTAAGTTCACTTGAGCAAGTGCAGACCAGTACTTCTCGTTAAATTTTGTTTGAAAGTCTCCCCACTGCAAAACAATCACCACTTCACTAGGTAACACAACATTAGGTGACAATACACTTTTCTCTACTTTGTTTTGGATCAGTTCGAATTCCATCCAGAAGTTGTCTGTAACCTTGCTGGTATTACTAAGTTTGTAAGAAGCAATAGTCGAAATGTTTCTGGAGGTTACTCTCGCGGCAACTCTTCGACCCATCGTTTCATCATATGGTTCCTCCAAAATACATACATTTATAATATCAAAGTCAGATATATTCTTTTTGAAATTCATTCTACATTACCTACTCGAGAACTTGCGCACTGACACCTATAATTTGCGAT
The DNA here is from genome assembly GCF_021461385.2 of Schistocerca piceifrons. Classification (NCBI taxonomy): domain Eukaryota; kingdom Metazoa; phylum Arthropoda; class Insecta; order Orthoptera; family Acrididae; genus Schistocerca; species Schistocerca piceifrons. Next base: position 121,645,197 of record NC_060138.1, on the reverse strand, counting down.
TGAATAAACGACGTTAATTCCTTAGGCTGATCTACACTTTCTTTCAAAGTACTTAAACCTTGTCTTTACATTATTGTATTCATTATTGTACACATCTTTTAAAGATTCTAAATTTTCAATAGGTTTTGATTCTACATTATTATATTTATCTTCAATATCAAATTCTAACTTTTTTGTTAAATCCTGAAATTGATCATTCTGTTTCTGAATAAGTCCGTGAACAGTTGATTTATTTGTCTGCTTAAAGAACTAGTTAGTTCACCTTTTCTATTTTAAAATTTTCTACTTTAGTAGTTAAAGCATCACATTCAGTTTTCAAATTTCCAGTGCCTTCACATAAATTACTTAAGTCTTTACTTTGTGAATCTACCTTAGCACTTAGCAATCCTAAACTTCCATTCTGAACATCCAATGTATTATTTAATTAAGTATTCACTGAATCTAAATTAAGACTTTGAACATTTAAAACTGCACTCTGTGTTTCTAGATTCTCACTTAAAGTCACACTTAGTTCCTTCCTCAATGAAGCACCCTGGTCATCTATTTTTCATTTAGTTGAGTATTTACTGACAAGGGGAGGCCGCCAATTGTGAAATTCAGATTCGATTCATACTGCGCTTAATAAAAGCTCATGGCCAGAGGTGCAATGTGGCAAAGCACCAAGATGTACTTCTCAGCCGTTGTCGAGAAAATTGACAGTTAAAAGAAACCGTTGCGGTGAAATACTCTCTACGATTAATACTTTCCTACAGCGTCGTGGCGCAGCGGTAAGCGCTCGGGTTCGTAATCCGAAGGTCGCCGGATCGAATCTCGCGCCAGGCAACTGTTTTTTATTATTTGTTTTTTGTAATACAAATGTACACACACACACACACACACACACACACACACACACACACACACACACACACACACACACACACACACACACACAACATGAACAAGGTGACGCATTCGTATACGGCACAATATTCAATCACGATGTCTGGACGAGTCTTGCCACTTGTTTTTGTATGCCTCCAAGAGTCCACAGGTACGTTTGGACCCAGAGTACAGAAGACAGTCGACGAGTACGCCAAGAAGTACACCAACGTTGTTATTACATCCTCCAAATCCGGTAAACTAACAACGGGATTGTTCATGGACTTCTTGCGTAGTGCTTGGCAACCATACGTACAAAAGAAAGAATTTCTCCTTCTGATCGACTCTTGGGGTGGGCAAACGAACCCGGCATTATACGATGAGATGTTCCAGGACGATAAGAAGTTACCAACATGCACTATAAAAGTCATTTCTCCAAAGTGCACTCCTCTCGTCCAACCGTGTGACGTATGAGGCCTCAATCTCCGCTAATTTCAAGTTGCCACCACTCATACCTCACCTGTCATTCAATAACACCTTTGCCTCTGCACTTCTGCCTCGACTGACATCTCTGCTCAAACTCTTTGTCTTTAAATATGTCTGCTTGTGCCTGTATATGTGTGGATGGATATGTGTGTGTGTGCGAGTGTATACCCGTCCTTTCTCCCCCGAAGGTAAGTCTTTCCTCTCCCGGGATTGGAATGACTCCTTACCCTCTCCCTTAAAACCTACATCCTTTCGTCTTTCCCTCTCCTTCCCTCTTTCCTGATGAGGCAACAGTTGTTGCGAAAGCTTGAATTTTGTGTGTATGTGTGTGTTTGTTTGTGTGTCTGTCGACCTGCCAGCACTTTCATTTGGTAAGTCACATCATCTTTGTTTTTAGATATATTTTTCCCACGTGGAATGTTTCGTATATGTGTGGATGGATATGTGTGCTAGTGTATACCTGTCCTTTTTTCCCCCTAAGGTAAGTCTTTCCGCTCCCGGGATTGGAGTGACTCCTTACCCTATCCCTTAAAACCCACATCCTTTCGTCTTTCCCTCTCCTTCCCTCTTTCCTGATGAAGCAACCGTGGGTTGCGAAAGCTTGAAATTTGTGTGTGTGTTTTTGTGTTTTTTATTGTTTCTATCTACCAGTGCTTTCTCGTTTGGAAAGTCACAGCATCTTTTTTAATATATAATGCTGCCTCAAATTGCACCTGCACAGAGGGTGTGGAAACTGCAATGTGATGCAGATCTAGCTGACCCGCATCAATGCAGGGAGAGGTAGGTCTGGGATTTCCGTTTGTGCAAATTTCAATATACAGGGTTACCATACAAAGACTTTGATACATACAGATGACTTCAACATAAAGAGTTTTTGTCAACTGAACTTTGATACATAGAAGTGAAATCTGCACTTCTCAGGCCTTCCAAAAACTTCGATATAATGATGTGTTATCACAAAATATCAAGGTTTTGGGCTTCCAAGGGAAAGGAATGGGGAAAATATTTGATATAGACAGGCCTTTGATATATCTAGGTTCGACAGTGGTATCACTGAACAAAGGGAACTGATGTTCATTGCATATTTTTAATTAATATTGTCTGAGTTGGCCTGTTTGAGATAGATGTAATATATAGAGCTACAATAGCTAGTGGTGATGTAGGAACACTTTGAACTCCCTTCTATAACAAATAAAAGAATGAGCAGTTGCTCACTATCTGGTTGGGTAATGTGTGAAAATGTAGATATTCAAAGGAAATAAATACATGAGAAAAAACCTCATGAGGTAGAGGTGTTTTCAAACTGGAATAAAGCGTATACCTGTCCTTTTTTCCTCCTAAGGTAAGTCTTTCCGCTCCCGGGATTGGAATGACTCATTACCCTCTCCCTTAAAACCCACATCCTTTCGTCTTTCCCTCTCCTTCCCTCTTTCCTGATGAAGCAACCGTTGGTTGCGAAAGCTAGAATTTTGTGTGTATGTTTGTGTTTGTTTGTGTGTCTATTAACCTGCCAGTGCTTTCATTTGCTAAGTCACATCATCTTTGTTTTTAGATATATTAGCATCCAATTAGATACGAATGAAAAATAGTCTTCTGGTAGTGTACCTAACATTTTACAATTCAAAAAGATCAGTTAGTTCTGGATTATTTACAATATTTTCAGCCATTTCCTATTTCAGTTTTTTTCCTTAGATTTTTGTATTTCAAAATATGTGTCAGAATATCGTATTCAGGAGCCTTTATGGAACTAAAGAAATGTAAACAAAGATTGTAAACTTTGTCTTCAGACACACCATCAAATATTTTGTGCAATTGTGTTCACACCTTGTAACCTGCATTGAGACACATTATTTTCTGCAAAGTTCCATACAGCACATTTGTGATTACAATTACTAAAGCAGTGCTATCTGCTTTATTGAAAATATGTATATTCAGTTAAAGGAAAGAATCTCATTGATAAGTTAAAGTGGTCACTTTGAGGCTGACATAATAATCTGAGCTTAATTTTGAATAAGCAAATGTTTGGTGCTGCATAGAGAGCGTTGTAACTTTAAAATCCCATTAGTTCTGAAATCAGCATTGGCATACAACAAATAATGCTAAAACAAAAAAATATATATTATTAATGCTCCAGACTGCTCATCAGACAATGGTTTCTTGCAGTGTCTATAGCAACTGATCTCTTTGTTTTCAGGAGCAATGTATTTAGTTGACCTTAACACATATTACTAAACTTGCTTGTAGAATAATATTGTTCAATGGATAGTACCCATCAGGCCACTTGGTCATTAATTATTCCTAGTTCATAAATTTCTAACATCGTCATTGTCCAGTGTGTTCATAGAGGGGCCTACTTAGTACAGCAGGTGCACAGGTGTGTTACCACATTGTCTATTTCCCAACTGATACAAGATTTAGAGTGCAATGTACACCATCAATTCAGTTCAGTGGACTGCAGTAATCAGCTGCTCCATACACTTAATTATAGTCCCTGGTGTGTGCTCCTCTGCACCCACGATATCACCTACAGCCTTTCGTTTATCTGCGGCCAGGCTCTCATTGGTAAATGCTGCACGCTGCTGTGTTGCTATGCTTTCCAAGCCTACCTACCCGCTCATCATGTTCTGGCTTGGACCTAAACTAATCACTTTGTAAACTATTAAATGTTCAATATCACACAAACAAACTTAGTTTTACAATCATTAACAAAACTTGGGAAAGCATCCACTGTCATGCTAGGCCTCTCAGCAGGAAGTATCACCAAGAAGAATTCCTGCTGGCATGTGGCTTTTTGGTAAAAACCCCAGGGTTGGCAAAGAGACAGGTGCAATATATATGACTGCTTGACACTGTGTGCTGTCTGTGATGCTGTGCGTACCAGTTAACATGTCATCTGCTCGGTGGTAGCCTGTCTGTCATATCAGATGGGTGGCAAGTGCAAAAATGGATTTGTGCATCACCCCATAGTTCCCTCCTAGAGAGGTGACGATCGGCTGATGGATGGAGTGACTGCAGCCAGTATCAATCAGCACTCAAAGGTGTGCAATGATGGCTGCGCGTGGTATTGTATGTGGGAGTCTCTAGAGCATTATCTGGTGTTGGGCATGGGGGGAGTCACATGTTGCAGTGCCAGTCACGAAGGGGGGCATAATAGTATTGCAACTAAATTGTGGCGTCAGATGGGCTGCGGAATGTGTTGCAGCCTGCTGGCACCTGGGAAGGTGGTACAAGGCGGGTGATTCACTGTGCCCCTCACCGGAGGTATACTCCATGCCATAGTGTGCTACTGCCACTGTCTGGCAGAAGCAATGAATCATGTGCTGTCACATGAGAGTCAACTGGTGTCAAGAGGTTGGTGGCGGGTGTGTAGTGCAAGTGTCCCACAACCAAGGTAAGATGGCAGTGTGTGGGTCCAATGTCTGTGTTGTGGCAGCAGCAGGCATTGTGGGGAGCTCTGCCATTGTAGGGGTGATGGAGGCAAGAGTGTAACACCTAGTTCGGAGGCCCACATGTTGGCTGACAGGTAGATGGTGGCAGCCAGGGTATAGTATACAGTAGCCAATGGTAGCTCAATCTCAATGTTGGATGGTGCGCACTGGCTGGGAAAGTCCAGTGTACGCGCCAGCTCTAGAAGGTCAACAGAGACTATGGTGCGGTTACTGTGGAGCTGGATGGAAAATAATCTTCTCTGCTCTCTTGATCTGTAGGTGTAGACTGGAACACTGTTGACAGAGAGGTGGCTGGTAGGTGTCCACTCGGATCATAACATGAGTGCACAAGCAGAGTTCTTTGTGCACTGAGGACTCGTACTTGCCATGGCATCACAGGGGTACCAGAAAAAGGTGTGCCTTACAGTCTTGGAGCTGTTGAGCGAAGGTTGGAACTCAGCTGGTGGTCAGCGTAGTCTGGCGCTTGATGAAGTCTTTCTGGATGACAAGTGTTTGCCCATAAATGATTTTGATGGCTGATGCATCCAGGTTGGCTTTGTGTGCTACACACAAATGTAAGCGAACTAGCAGTAGGGTGGTAAATGAGATTGTATTATGGCATGTGAGGGTAGCTGTCAGTGTTCTGTGGAATCTCTCCACCATGCCGTTTGCAGCAGGGTGGTAACTGGTTGTGCAATGAGCTAGTGTGCCGCATGTTGTGGCTAATGTTTTAAATAGGTCTGATGTGAACGGTTGTCCAATGTCAGCTGTGGTCGGGGCACCCAAAATGTGAGACCCAATTGTCCATAATAGCTGTAGCCACCACATCCACCATGAAGGTGGCCTCGAACCAACAGGTGAGCCTGTCAATGACAGTAGGTATATACTTGAGGGCATTTGGTGGTGGACAGGGTCCAACCAGATCAACATGGACATGGGAGAAATGGCAGTCAACTGGGTGAACAAGGCAATTGGAGAGCAGATGTGAGAGCCTGCTTTGGCACATTGACAAGGGAGGTAAGAGCATTCCCAGACAATCCAATCCCATTGCATCCTGGGTCATATGAAGTATTCTTACTCAACAGTTGTGGATGCCAGAATGTTGGGTTGAGACAAACTGTGTGCATGTTCAAAAGCTGGCCAGCTGGAGTTGCGGGGTACGTAGGGGCATATGTTTCATTAGGAACATATGGACAGTCAGTACTCCTGAGGAAATCACACCAAATGTATGATACCATACCTGGTATCACATACAGTTGAAGGGTGAGTCCGATGTTGGGGGATCAGGTGCTCAGTCCGAAATTTGGGGTCAGCTGCACAGTCTTTCAAATGTGGGGTTAGGTGCTTGGGCAGCTGCCAAGGCAGGGCAGTGTTATCTAGGGTGACTTCAATGGTGCAGAAACAACTAAGACAGTTGGTAACAATATTGTCAATGTCTGCCACATGTTATATATCAGTTGTGAATTGTACATTGTATTCTTGTGGGTGAAAGTGCCGACGGGAAATTTGGCTGCTGTCTTTTTGCAGAAACCTATGGTCTGCGGTTGGTTGTAATGAATGCTGTAAAGGGACACCCTTCAGCGGAGGGGTGGAAATATTTTATCACCTCATACACAGCAAGACGTTTATAGTCATATGCGGCCAACTGCTGTTGTGGCTCAGACAGCTTCACTGAGAAAAATGTCAATGGCTGCAAAGAGCCTTTGATGTGTTACTATAGGATAGTGCCGATTGCAGATTGGCTGGATCATACCCACAAGGGAAAGGAGGTGTAATGTGTGTTGTTCCTCTATACAGTGTTTTCTCCAACTATGTCAAATATTATGTTGTGCTGTCAGAGACTGTGTGCACTATCATCAGAAGAATTACAGCAAATTATCTACCAAGAGTAGGCAAGCTGGAAATACTGATGATGGACAACTCATCATACTTTACAAGTAACCATTGGAAAGGTTTCATGAACACTCACAACATTAAACATATACTTTTATCCAGGTTTCACCCAGAAGCAAGTCCACTAGAGAGGATATTTAAGGAATTTTACAGATTTATCTGGACTTACGCTCCTCACAAACTCACAAGGTGCATCAAATACATTACCCCCTTCCAGCAAGTTGTTAACAATCTCCCACATACCTCAGCCAGCTTTCCAACTACAGAATTGCTGTTTGGCAAAAGACACGTAGGCAGTTGGGAAAAACCTCTATCCAAGGTCCCTATGAAGGAAATATTGCATGAGAAGAAAATACATTGGGCACTGGTTAGCATAGAAGAAAAGGCAGAATACAGAAAACATTTGTATGGTAAGAAACTAGGATGCACTGTAGAGTACCATGTAGTACAAAATTACTCCTCAGAAGTCATACAATGTCGACAAAGTATGGTAAGTTAAATTTCAAGTGGCAACTACTGTACATGGGGCCATTTGTTATTTCAAAAACCCCTCACCCAGGAGTCCTTAAATTAGTATACTTAAACCATGGTAAGGAAAAAGGGCTCTACCCACACAGGTCCTGATGAAAGATGACACCTCAAATTCTGTTGAGTTTATTATGAAAACAGTTGGTAACTGGTCTACCTTTAAGCTAGTCACATGTCTGAAGTGTCAGTAATTGGTTAGCATTCAGTGTTTTGCTCAAGAAAGATCTATTTCTCATCTCTTCTACTGCAGCACTTTCTCCAAACCAATGCTCAGTATTTTCAATGAAACACAGTGGCTTTTTGTTGCATAACATTCTCAATCAGTTCTGGAGCTAACAAGAACTGGATGAACTGTCTACCTCTATTTCTTGTTGCCTGTCTCTCATCCCAATGTGTGGCCAAAGATGGAAATGCTGTGGGGCTGTAAGCCTTTGCATTAAAATCCTGCTTTCTATCCACCGAGATGGCTGTGTTAGGACGGCCACTGGTATGGGTGAGTTTAATTCATTTCATTGTGGATCATTTGCCGTGATGCTGCTCACTCCGATCAGAGGCTCTCCCCACATGTGCCACACATAAAAAAGAAGATTATCTGGCATAGTACCTACCCCTTGTAGAGGTTAAAGCTGAGTACAGATGTGAGGATGGAAACTGATTAATAATTGCTTGAATAACTGGAAAAATTTATTGGAAGAAATAGTTGAAAGAAATTAGAAGGTAATTTATGGATCTGCGCACAATCCTGGGTGATCTTTAACTGATAACAGTATCAACAGACCTTTAATATCAATACATTCAAGGTCAATAAATATAATTTGCATTATGTACTGCTTCACATTAATTCCATTGTGTTTAGTCTTGATTGTGACATTTCAATGCAGGAACACTCCTCTGGATACCACGTAAATTCTTCCTGTCTCTATTGAACCTCTTGATGCAGGATCTCGGCGGTGAGTGAAATGATGAACAGATGGGAGTTGAGCTCTTAAACATGCAAATAAATATTGCTTTTCCAATAACTTTTTATAACACTTTTAATGAATGGTTGAAAGACACACTTTTAACAATGCTGGTATGGTGGATCCAAGCATATGTCCGTACACTACCACTTCTCAAAACAAAAGGGTGAAGATACAGCAATTAATAAATTTTAGTGTGTGTTCCTTACTTTGTTTCATACAAATATTTAACGATGTATCAAAACTTTATCCTTGCTACAAAACAACTCTTTAATTTACCTTTGGCAGTGTCTTTAACTCATTCAGATTACATATAGCTTATATCTAAGAAAAGAAAAGAGCAAAAAAATAATATGATTCAATACACAGCTCAAGCACCAGCAATGAGATCCCTGCGTTGTCAGGGGCCAAAACTATAAGAGTACATGATGAGGTCCCCTCCCATGATGGATTAGCTACCATCCTGGATTTCTGTTGTGAACATAAATCCACTCTAATAGTTGGTGCAGCAGATCACAGTGCATAGTGGATAGATTATGCATAACACAAGGTGCCCTTCCCAGAATGACGTGCACTTCTGTGAAATTTAGTAAAGTGCAGTTCACACCTTAAAATGGGGTCATGAGTAATTAAGCCAAACAGGTTGAGGGAGAAACGTTATGAAATGAGCTAAAACTGATGGATATCCTAATAATGGTCAAGTTGTCAGTGTAAAAGCTTCCCTAAGCGTAAGACTCCTTATAGTCACTTCTTATTACAGGTGAGGAATAACTGTGCGTTTATTCCAGTCCCAGACACTGGAGGGGAGTACATACTGCAGGAGCTGTTGAGGCAGCTATTAAGGATACACACTGCAACAAGTTACAAATGGTGGTGCAAGTCAGAACAATTGCTGTTTGTAATTTGGGGTCTGAGGAAATACATGGATCACTTCAGCATGACTTTCCATTGATCCACAGTCACATTATAATAATCCCAAACCCACTATAGTCATAATTGACAATGTGTGCCTCTCACCCTATAGAAACCAAATGAACTTTGTAATCAACTAAACTGAAAGCTTTTTATAGGTTGCTAAATACTACAATTACAGGTTCTTCCCTGACAAATGTTTGCATTGCATAATCCAGAAGTTCTTGTGTTGCTTAAGCAGTGGAATATTTTATTAGTATTATTATTTATTTTATTTTATTTTTTTTTTTTTAAGAGGGGTTGGGGGGGGGGGGGGGGTGGGTCCCACATTGGCTTCTGGCTAGGATATTCTGTGACATAAGGCAGCTTATTAATCTGTTGTACAGAATGTGTTAAAAGATTTTAGATATTACTGGTACAATACTATCAGGTATGTAGTTTTGAGGTTATTTAGAATCACTTTTTGTGTACAGTGGCAGCATCCTAGAAATGTGTACACTCTCTAAATGCTGTCCTTCTGTGATGGCTTCAGTAATCATGTCAGTCAGGTAATTAATGATGAATTTGCATGACATATTTGATATACCATAGATGTCCTGGGTCTTGATGTTTATCAACTTATGTATGATACTCACTACTTCTTCCTCACTGGGTGGATAGAGTAGTCAGAGAATCGAGTGATTCCAGATAGGAAGAATGAAATCGCTCAGCCCAAAGAAGCATTACTCACCATGTAATGTATCTATCATAGAACAGTGACCTCTTACTAACTAGTAGATTCACAGTGACTCTGACACCTTGCTCCACCGTCTATTTATGCATCACTGGATGAAATTCCAATCCATCTTTTCATTTGGCAGACCAGTGCAACCCACAATGTAATTTCTGAATATCTGACATCCATAAACATAAAAAAAATGAACATTACATGTGCCTTAACTACCACTTTCTGCACATTTACACTAAATCTTACTTTTTGCAAACTGTTCATTTTACTGTCAGTTTCAAGAATTCTTTTCACCTCCACTGCCTGTTTACTTCACTGTCTGCTTATAATAACTTGGACTTAGCTACAACTGGCAACTAAATAACTTGCTTCTTTCTTTTGGAAACTTTTCTCTTTTCTTCAGTACCATACTTCATCCCAAAGTTACTTACATTAGCTTTTGCTTCTGGCTTTGCATTTGTCTTATTACTAAACACACAGTTTTACAACCCTCCTTAATAAGATCACTAACTTCATCAACCATTTCATTTAACAATTGTAAACAGTCTGCCTCAATGTTCACATAGGCATCAACATTTAAAGCAACAACTTCCAGCTCAGTTCTCAGATCCTAAATGTTAACATTATTTACATGCTCTGTATTTTCTCGGTCTACCACCAACCAATCAACATCTGACTTATGTACTTGTGTTGTTCCAGAAACAATATCATTACCACCATTAGAAAAAAATAACTATTACTTCTGACTTATCCTTGCAAGAATTTAACAAGCAACTTCCAATCTCATCTTACAAAGGTTTCTTAGTTAGGTTTTCATTCAATAATTTGTCAGTACCAAACACGTCTGATTTTGATCCAAAATTCCTTATTTTCAAAACAATTTTCAATGTGTCCATCTTTATGTTTAAATCTTTTAGATTAATTTTAATTACATCAAATTTTTGTCCATTTTGGCACTCAAATTAACAATGTCTTTTTTAAAGTTTTTTTTCTGGTGACGCTACCATTTTTATTCACTTCTGCACTTGAACCACCAACACTTTTTTTAATGACCCTTTATTTTTGTCATAAGTTCGTTATTATTGTCAACAATTGCTTAATGTTCTCAGCTACAGACTGCTCTCGTACCTCTTGACTTTCTTCATGCAATTCCCATGCAACATCAGGAAGTCATATCAATTCAAGATTGTTCGTTTTCCCCTCTCATATCAGAATAATCAGTGGGTGAAGCCCTTGACGTTTCACCTTTATTCGACCATCTATAGTTTCATTATAGAAGGGTGACTCATCTCATTTAACCCACTGTCAGTTCTCAGTTTAACTTTTAACCCTTTTGCTGCTGTGGAAGTGTACACACATCCTGCTACACCATTCTGCAGGCGTTGTGGACATGTATACACACACTACTTGGATTTTCCTACTGTGCTATGGACATCTGAATGCACTCTGAGCTGCCAACCTGTCCTCTCACTGCTGTGGACAAGTTCCTTCCTTATCTTGGTGAATAAAAAAGTTTCAAGTATTTATCATACAACATATGTAGCTCATTGTCCACTATAATTTGCAAAAATGCTCCTTTCAATATCTTGAATCGTTTATGGGTTATTATGATTTTTATGATCATGATGGGCACATTGCATGCAACCGTCCTGTGGATATAAAACCCAATAACTCAAGAACAAAATGAGATATTCTTCTGCTTTCAATTTAAAAAAATCAATTTATCTTCATTTCATTCTCTACAATGTATGAGATAAAATCAACCATATGCAAAGTTTATGCAACGCGTTTTTACCTCTGCAAACTCTTTAAAATTTTATGCACTGTTTTACTTAATTTGATGCAGCACATTAAGTATGACAGATAATGAAACGAAATTCAGTTGTTTATTGAGTGAAGATATCAGACACGATGATGTGCAAAGACCACACTTTTTCGCCTGATAATTCTTGAAAAACTGGATGTTAATTATCTCTCAGCACAGGTTTCAGCATTTAACAAGTAGTACAGCCATAACAAAAGCCACCTCAGCACAGAATGCAAAGAGCTCATCTGTAGTAGTGAAAGGGTTAACAATTACATTCTGTTAATTCACAAAATCATCACAAGTTTCCTTCTTAATGTTTGCTACCTGTCCCTAACTATTAAACATTTCATTGTTTTCCTCTTTGTCACTCACTTTGAAAAAAATGTTTGATCACACTCAACAACAGTAACACTTTACTTTGTATTGTCTCAATGTACAATGTTGCTACCATCAGTATTGCTGCCTGGTAGAAATCCACTCTTATTTCTCCACTGTCATGTTAGATAGACAGGTTGACTCTTGCACCTATTAGTTATTATGCCCTACTGCAAATGGTGCTGGATACCCTCGTCCTCCTAGTGGTTGATGTCCTCTCTATTATGGCATCTGCTTCCTTCCACATCAGTTGTGCAGTGTCATATAAAACTTTGATTCTATCACCAAAAGTCTTTACTTGGTCCTACTCCATCTGGGCACCCTTTTTGTCACTTGAAATGTTTTTACTGTTCACTTTCTGGTACCGCGCGCCGCGGAATTTGAATCCGCGCAAAACGTCATGGACGTCAAAGACCCATAGAGGTCTCTGCACCATCGGGCCATAAGCTGTGGCGGTGCGTGCTTCCTTGCCCGCTTTTAGTGTGAGGACGCCACAGCGGAACACATGGTTCCAGCGGCCAATAGCAGTGCCCCCGATAGCGTACTTAAGCGCCTGCCTCTCGCTCAGCCAGCCAGTCTAATCACACGTACGTCGGTTGACACCTCACCTCACGTTAGACAGTTTACTTCCTTGTTCTGTGTACGAGTGAACATGTTTGTTTCCTTGTGCCTACGTTGTTCGATCTTGTTGTATTCATTCTGTCCTTCGTTGGTCGTGTCCGTCCTCTCCCGTTGTGTTGCTGTTCACGGGCCTCTCCGCAGGTCCTGCCGCGCTTTCCGTCATTGCTACCCCTCAACTGTCCCAGTCACAGTTACAACATACTTCACAACTGTGAAGTGAAATTTAGTTCCCACTTCTCTCTAACCTCAGTTCCACTCATCCACAAAGTATACATGTGTTCTTCACTGTCACTTCACTATTTTGTAAGTTCTTTTGACTGTGCCCACTCTGCAAAGAATTCCTCACCCCAGGAGCAACAATTTGTGATATTTGGTGCTTGATACTAGCAGACTTCTTTTGGCTAGTCAAACATGAATTTGAGCTATTTCCCTCCTGAACACAAGCCCAGCTCTTAACCATTGTGCCAATTTGCTCATTTTCTAAATCATGATGAACAGCTAGCTGTTACCTGGTTTTCCAGAGCAAGAGTTAGACACACCACCAATCACCAATGCCTTGTTTCATTGCAAAGATGCTAAGTTGGGTTCGGGTTGAGCCATGGAGCAGAGCAGTTCAATTTTCAGTTCACAATGTTATATGAAATGTTTTCATCAGAACTAAGAGTCCAAGTTTAAACACAAGAAAAACAGCCCCTGACCACTGCATTTCAGTGTTGCACTGTTGCACATTTGTAAACATAATTCTTTTAGAACTTCATATTGCTACAACTTACATAGTGGTCAGTTCTGCAGACAATGATGAACCTTCAAAATGCTCCAACCCGGTGAAAATATCACCAAATGTGTTTACATTATATTGTTCACTTGAAACTTCTACAATGACATACAAGTAGTTTTGAATATTTCTTCCATGGACTCACTTACATAGCTCAGACAGGAAAAACAGACACACATTGGCCACCTTCTTCTGTCAACAATATGTAATCAATGTCACAAACACCTGAAAGTGTTAATATTTACCAGCTTTTGCAGATATCCCACAATATGTTTGCTGTATGTAGTTTGTTTTTAGAAATGACTTTATATGCTGTTATGTTGAGCATTCTCTCTGTGATATCTCAGATTTTTTGTAGTGTGATTGATTAATGGTGTGCTTCCAGGAGTTCATCCGAGTCCCTGTTTCTGTTTTACGCTAAATATTTTGATAAATGACCTGACTGTTTATTCAGTTGCTGTGGGTTGTGCTGTTGTGTTGTTGCTGCCTAGACTCCACCAGACAACAATTATTGGTCTTCTGCATAATTTGACTCTTTGTTTATCAGAACCTGCACTGATATTCTGTGAACCACACAATCTCTCAGCGTTTCTCAGTTTTGGCAGATGTGATAGCTGATGGAAGCTTAAAGAATTGAGTCCTGTACCCTAAGCCCTGTCTAAATTGAAACCTCTGTCCTGGTTATCTTTACTAACTCCTTTATTTTTATAGACTCCTTAATTATGCTGTACAGGAACTCTGTGTTTAATCGCAATATGTTTCAATGTACTTCATTTAATGATTATATTTGCAGCAGTGCTCGGTGACAGCTGATTTGGCTTGGTTTACTTAGTCACTGTGTCACATTCTGGCACCTACCTGTAGAAGTTTCTGCACTTTGTAGCTATACTCACAAGGGTTCACCTTCTGAAGACTTATGTAACAGAATTCTATGTCTAAATAAATGAAAAGTCTAACAGCTGCTTTATAGTTTCAAATAGAAAACTCTTCCTATTTTTATTTATGCCGCTGATTTTCTACACATGATGACCAGGTCTTATACTGTTTAAACATTTCTAACAGGTAAGGGAAACTGTTATTTTGCAAATTATGCAAAAGAATATTAAATGCCAGGTCTTCTGCTAGTCTGTACATAAGTGACTATTACAAATTCTTACTAATGGTGGTAATAACAGTTCATTAACAACCATGTGTGCAATTTTTAAGTACCAGTACATTACAGGTTGTTGGTACCAGTTTGAATTACCATGATCGACAGTTTATTATCTGCGTGTGCGTGTAGGCTGAATAAGAGAAGTAGGCTTGTCTCAGCTTGATGGAATAATTTATTAACGAAACCCTGTGATTGGAACAGACAATAATACACTGCAACCGATAACTCGTGCGAAGGTGTGAGAAAAGTTCAGTACAGTAAATTATTCAGTATCTAACACACTTGGATTCACACTTTCGCCGCGGAGTAGAACGTGAAACAGAAATCAACAATCAAAGAATAAAACACAGAACAAATGTTGCTTGTGTATAGCATCTCTGGCAGCATCCAGCGGGAAAGTTTCACAGCACTGTACTTTCAAACACTTGAGCATGTCAAGGCGCTGGACGATGACAGAAGATGCCACGTCAGCCCCCATGGTGGAAGCGGAGCATCATTCCAAATAGCGTGCTGGAAAATTGGCATGTCATCCATATCTTGAGGTGCATGGTGGTGGGTCAACTATAGCCCCCAGCTGCGTCTGTGTTGGCGATGACATTGATGGAATGATTGCTGAGTTACGCAGAAGTCATAGTAGGTCAGGCGTCACTGCTTCCGGAAAGATGTATACCGGATTCACGTGGTCAATGGAGACTGTAGTCGGTTTCCCATTGATCAAGATGTCCAAGGTCTTGCTTCCTCTGATTACGACACGGTGTGGTTGGAGCGAGGGTTTAATACCTTCCGTTCATAACATGACATTTGTGCAGAAGGGTAGGTCACGATGGACAAATGTGGCAGGAGCCCCGTGTCGGTGAGGTTGCTGCAGACGGAGGCGAGCCACATGTTGCAGTTGTCGGAGAGACTCCGGCTGGTGACCCGTAGGGTTCAGCAGAGTGTAGGTAACCATGAATTCTCCTGGCAGGCATAATGCTTCGCCATAAACCAATTTCGCTGAAGAAGCATCCAGGTCTGGCTTGAATGTGCTTCGGAGTCCAAGTAATACCACAGGAAGTTCTTTGGTCCATCCAGTGTCATGACACATTAGGGCAGCTTTTAGGGTATGGTGCTATCGTTCTATTAAACCATTGCTGATAGGGTGATAGCTCGTCGTCCGGTAGTAAAGTGTGCCACAAAATTTTGTCAACTCTCAAAACAAATCAGACTCGAATTGATGTCCCCTGTCCGTCGTAATGTGCAGCGGGCAACCAAAACATGACACCTAGTGTGTGATGAAGGTGAATGCGATAGTTTCTGCCGTAACATTGTCCACTGGTGCAGCTTCTGGCCATCGGGTGTACCAATCAATCATCGTAAGTGTGTAACTGACCATCTCATGATGACAGTGGGCCAACAATGTCAAGGTGGACATGCTGTGAATCATGCTGTCGTGATTGGAAAGCTTTCTACCGGTGAGTGGATGTGGCGATTTATCTTGCTATAGTGGCATTTCAAGCAGCATCTCGCCCATTCGCGGCAGTCCGTTTGCATTCTAGGCCACACGTAGCACGTTGTTACTAAGCGTGTCATAGCTTGTATGCCTGGGTGACATAAGTTGTGCAGCGAATGGAAAGCGTCCTTCCAAAATTCCAGAAGTAGGAAGGGTCTTGGCTTCGATGTGGACATGCCACAATATAGCTTTACGTCGCTTCCAGGAATGTCTACCAGCTGCAGGTCCAGCACTGATTCACCATTTGACAGAATTGCTTGTAATTCCACATCAGCTTGCTGTGCTGCAGCGAGGTTGGCATAATCGATCGTATTGGCGATACTGCTGACTCTGGACAAACAATCGGCCACTACATTGTTGATCCCAGACACATGACATATATCAGTGGTAAACTGAGAAATAAACATGAGCTGGTTGTGTTGTCTGGGGGAACAGTTCATGTTGTTCTGACGGAATGCATATGTTAGTGGCTTGTGATCCGTAAAGAAAACAAAGTCACATGCTTCTAGTTGTAGTCTGAAGTACTTGACAGATTCGTAAACGGCCAGAAGTTCTCTGTCGTATGCGCTCCAAAGTCTTTGTCAGGTTGTCAACTTGCACGGAAAAAATGCAAGTGGCTGCCACGTGTCACTACATTGTTGTTGCAACACAGTGCCAACTGCGGTCTGGCTAGCGTCGACTACCATAGCTAACATGGCAGTAGGATCTGGATGTGCCAGGGCTGCGTTGGCGATGCTTTTCTTGGTCACTTCAAATGCAACAGTCATTTTGTGAGTCCAAGTTATGGGCGTGTTACCCTTGGCTTTTGAACCAGTTAGTGCTGCAACTAAAGGTTCCTGTAGATCAGCAGAGTGTGGCAAATGGCGTGGAAAGAATTTAACATCCCAAGGAAACGCCATAGTTCCTTGGCTGTAGTGGGCCTCGGAATGCATGAAATGGCTTCCACCTTCTCAGGTAGTGGTAGCGATCCTGCTGCAGAAATTCTATGTCTGAGAAAGTCTACTTCAGGTTGACTAAAGACACATTTTGAGGTATTGAGCATGATTCCGTAGTGTTCCAATCACTTGACAACTTTGGTTGGATGGTGGCGATGTTCCTCAGGTAACGACGAAAAAATCAAAATGTTGTCCAGGTATGCAAACGCAAAAGGTAAACCCTGTAGCACAGAATCTATGAAGCGCTGCCATGTCTGTGCGGCATTCCTCAGTCCAAAAGTCATGAACATGCTCTTGAATAAACCAAAAGGAGTGATGATGGCTGTCTTTGGAATGCCACGTTCGGCTACAGGTATCTGCGTGTAGGCCTTTGCACAGTCTAAAACAGTGAACACTACTGAACCGCTCAATGCATGATTGTAATCACGCAACAAGGGTACGGGATAACGATTGGGTATTATCCAGGCATTCAGGGCTCTATAATCGCCGCATGGCCTCCACGCACCCTCCTCCTTTGGCACTAGATGTAATGGTGAGGACCAAGGGCTGTTGGGGAAAACCAGATTACACCTTCACGCAACATACAGTCAAATTCTGCCTTTGCTATTTTGAGGCGATCTGGAGCTAAACGTCGCAGCCTACAAGAGGTAGGGGGTCCATCAGTAGTCTCAATATAATGGACAGTATCATGTCTTACCTCCTTAGGTGCTCTGGGTGGTCGCATCAGGGCTGGAAATCCTCGCAGCAGCTCCATGTACTCACCATCCACTACCTGAATTACCTTGGCAGTATGGACAGCGGCATCCCTATGGAATCCGGAAGTTGTTAGGCCGGTGGTGTTGTCGATCAGCGGAGAGTTCCTTATGTCAGGCAGCAGGTTGTAATGGGCGAGGAAGTTGGCTCCGATGATTGGTTCGGCGATGTGCGTGATGGTAAATTTCCACGCGAAAGCGCGCCGCAACCCAAGGTCGAATTCCAAGTGCATCGTGCCATACATCGTAATCCGGGAGTTATTAGCAGCAGTGAGGCAAATGGGCATAGATGGTCGCTTCTGATGTAGCATGGTTTGAGGAAAGATTGACAAATCAGAACCAGTGTCTACTAAGTGCTTCCAGGTGGAGCATCGGTCACTCACAAACAGGCACCTGGATGTCGGACAGCAACCAGAGGAGGTGCTCACTTCGAATCGCCACTGCCGTTTGGGTAGGCGCAGGGTGTCATACACTTACGTGCTGGCTCACCAAACTTGCGATGGTACCAACAGACTGTTTGTTCTGTCCCTGTCATAGTCGAGGCTGTCGATGATTGGCTGCATGAGCAACAACGGAATCAATATCGGCTCCTATTGTCCGTGTCGGGGCAGTGTAACAGCTCACTGATTTGCCTTGATAATAAGTCCACTTTGTTGGCAAGAACATCATAATCCGCGCGCAAGACAGTTGTCACCACGCAGTCGCACGCTGCGGTAGCAGAGCAAACTATTGACGGCGTCATTGCCTCTTGGATCTTATCAGCTAATTCGGCCACTGCATCTAAAAATGCATCAGTCTGTGACACTATGATTGCCTTCACTGATGGTGGTAACCGGCTGCTCCAGATAAGTTGTCCAGGACTGTACCTGCGTCTACTTTACTCCGCAGATCACGTAAGTACTGTGAAGGTTTCTTATCGCCGATGTCCTCTTGGGTAAGCACCTGCCGGATCCGTTCTTCTAGTGAAGCGGACACGCACCAAATTATTTCTGCTTTCAATCAGTTGTAGCTATTTGCTCCCGGCAGGCTAATTATGATGTCTTAAACCTCAGCAGTGTACTGGTGATTTAGTTGGCTGACCACCAGCGCGAATTTCGTGGCGTCGACTGTGATATCCGTGTAGGAAAAATTTGTTTTGACTTGCGCAAACCTTAGGAATGGATTGTGCAGCCAGAAGGGTGGCAGTCGCACCACTAGACACACCACAGAAGTATTTGTCGGCTCTGGTGGATTCGCCATCTCAGTTTCTTGCAAGGAGGAGATCACGTCGGGGTCACCACCTTGTCGGTACCAGTTTGAATTACCGTGATCTACGGTTTAACATCTGCGTGTGCTTGTAGGCTGAATAAGAGAAGTAGGCTAGTCTCAGCTTGACGGAATAATTTATTAACGAAACCCTGTGGTTGGAACAGACAATAATACACTGCAACCGATAACTCGTGCGAAGGCGTGAGAAAAGTTCAGTACGGTAAATTATTCAGTATCTAACACACTTGGATTCACACTTTCGCCACGGAGTAGAACGTGGAACAGAAATCAACAATCAAAGAATCAAACACAAAACAAATGTTACTTGTGTATAGCGTCTCTGGCGTCCAGTGGGAAAGTTTCGCAGCAGCACTGTACTTTCAAACACCCGAGCATGTCACGGCGCTGGACGATGACAGAAGACGCCACACAAGTACACTAAATATTATTACTCTTCTCACAACATACAATGGCAATAATTGTATATATACTCAGAGTTTTACTCACATTCTAACAGATACTGTACACAACCTGCAACTGAGTTCACAAAGTACTGCTTATGCAACATTATAGTGCAATATAATGGTTCCTGAGGCTGATGTAAATAAACACAAATTCGTGATACATTGCATACTTTTCTGTAACTGAAAAATGGTGCTGAAGGAATAACAAAAGTAATCCAATGGCACTGCTAAGACTTGTGAAGGCAAAACTGAGACTCAATATGAACTGACCAAAAAAAAGTCAAAGCTAAGATTAAAAGTAGAGTGACTGACACAGCAGGAGAGTTGGCCTTATACACTAATGCTAGAATATTAGGTAATTTTGGTTATTCAGTTATAATTTGAAAATCCCAGAAGGTTAAAATGTTCAATCCTAAATGGCAGTTGCAACTATGATCAAGTTTGGTTTCATAAATACTGGACATGAGCAGTAGCTATTAAATTGCACAAAACCAAACTATGTATACACAATGGGACTCACTGGATTATAAGTATGGCATCCATACTGAATGATGAAATTTAGTTACTGAAAATTATGTAATTCTTAATTAGTGAAAGTTGTCACATAACATGGGTTTCATTGGTTGCAGGAACTTCAGATCAGCGAAAGTATGTGACTAAATCCTGATGTTACAGCACTTTGGTCATAATCTGTTCCAAAAGTTGGGCTAATTGAAACCTTTAATTAAAAATATCTGATAAACTAATTAAGTTTGGGCAAATATAATTACATTACCATAATCAGGGGAAATTACTCTTTGTAGTGAATGGTGTCTTTCTTTCGAATTTAATGTGTTAGCTCGCAATGCTTTTATGGATAGCTGGCTCTAGAAAATTTTACAATTACAATAACTTTTGAACTACTGCATTTTTAGTGAAACTAATTATTACAATACAATCAGAACAGTAAATTGCATGACCTGAATATAAGGTTTCGAAGGGGATTTCTGTTTATACAACACTGACATTTTGTGTAACATGCTCACCATCATGATATTACCATCAATATTTGAATAAAAATATCAGCAAAAAATTTTAGGTATGCTTTAACTCAAGCATTAGGAGTGTAGATAAAGTAGCATGGTGTGGGCCAGTCCTCCTTTATTACAACTAATGTTCTATGCAATTCTCCTCCTGGATTTATTAAGATCTCTTCAGCCATCACATCCACCAGAGCTGGGAAATGTAGCGAATGTGCATTTCTTAACTCAATTTATAAGGCTGTGCCAGACATCAAGTCCACCAGAGATGGCAATAGAATGTGTGTTTCACAGGGGGAGGGAAGCAGAGAATAATACCCTGCACTGACCACATGAGTATTACCTGGCTGTCTTTTGCACATGTTGCTGAAGAGAAAAGAAAATTCTTGTGTATTGTTAGTTTTTCCCTTGTGATATGTGTGGATCTTGTAGCAGTTTGTCTGATGTACCACCTGATTTTGTGTCTCATCATATTAAAAGAACACTGCTGTCTGTTCTGTGCATTGGTTTTTACACAAAGAGTGTATTACAGTGATGTCAGTTCTAACAACTGAAAGTCCAGGATAGACTAACAACAATATTCTGCAGAGGATAGATTGCTACTCACCATGTAGACGGTATGGTAGAAGGCATCGAGTCACAGAAAGGCACACTGAAGACTGCTAAACATTTAAACTATTGGACAAAAAAGTACTTCGTACTTCTTCAGAAACAGAAATAAAACACACACACCGGAGGGCGTGAACAGCAATCTGGGGTATGTGCTGTAGGCATGAAGGCAGCATGGGCTATGGAGGGGGCGGATAGCATATTAGAGATGGGGGAAGATGAAGTGATACCTGTGAAAATGGGCAAGGATGTGGTGAAGACAGGATAGGACCGTTATGAAGAGTGTTCAATAAGTAATGCAACACATTTTTTTCCTGAAAGCAGGTTGGTTGCACTCAGTGTTCCAACACACCACATTATTTTCCACTCTTTTGACTACAAAACCTTATTTTTCAATATAATGTCTGTTCAATGTGATGTCCTTATGACACCTCACTGGGAATGCCTGTATGCCCACATCATACCACTCTACTGGTCGATATTGGAGCCAATGTCTTGTTCCATCAATATGCTCCCCATCACCCATGTACTGCTTTCTGCAGAGTGCTTTCTTTATTGGGCCAAACAGATAGAACTCTGAAGTTATGACATCAGAGATGTAGTGTGGATGAGGAAGGACAGCCCAGTAAAGCTTTGTGAGTGCCTCTCGGGTGAGCAAAATTGTGTGATGCCTTGCATTGTCACATTGAAAGACAAGTTCATTTGCATTTTTGTGGCAATGAACATGCTGAAGTCTTTCTTCAATTTCCTAATGGTAACACAATACACTTCAGAGTTGATTGTTGTGCCATGAAAGAGGACATCAAACAGAAATACCCCTCCAGAGTCCCAGAAGACTGTCACCATAACTTTACAAGCTAAGGGAGCAGCTTCGAACTTTTTGTCTGGAGCAGAAGTAATGTGGCGCCACTCCATGGATTGCCATTTTGTTTCTAGTTCAAGGTGATGAACCCATGTTTCATAGCCTGGGATGATGTTTGATAAAAAATTATTACAAAACAGTCTCACGATGTGCAAGCAATTCTGCACACATGGTCCCTCATGGCTCTTTACGGTCTTCTGTTAGGCGGCGAGGAACCCAGCGGGCACACACTCTTGAATATGCCAATTGTTGAACAAGTGTGCCAGCCTTACCATCAGAAACGTCCAGTTGTGCAGCAACGTGCTTGACTGTGATCAATAATTCACCACGAATGAGAGTGTTCGCACGGTCCAACATTGCGTGGGTCATGCTGTGTGCAGCTGGCTGGCACACGGGAAATCGGACACGTTTGTGCAACCTTGTTGTGATTACGACTGACACATCACCCAACAACTCACCATGGCTTTCTTGACTGAAAGGTCTCTATAGACATTCTGCAAGTGCCTATGAATATATGTGATGCTCTGGTCTTCAGTTAAAAGGAACTCAATGACAGCTCTATGCTTGGAACACATTTCTGTCACAGGCTTCATTTTCAAGGCTATGTATAGCACCACTACCTATTGGAACTTCCAAGAAACTATATGGGGTGAAGCAGGAATATTTCAAAATATTCCACAGCAAATTCCACATTTTTTCAACAGAAATTGGCAGAGCAAAAAAAAAAGTGTTCCATTACTCATCAAGTGTCCTATGTAGGTGCAGATTTGGGAAGGTGTGCGGTGCTGGGTTGGGGAGGAGATAAGGGGAAAAGACTGCAAGTGCACTGATAGAATACAGGGTGTTCGGAAATTCCCATTACAAACTTCTAAGAGGTGAATGAATAGACAATATTTCAAATTGGTACTCATTTCTGGAAACATACCACTAACATGCTACAGCCATTTGAAAACATGATTGCTGGGTAGGTATGTAAGATGGTAGTTACGTTGGGGAGGGGGCGGGGGTGCCAACATCAGGTGGCTGAAGTCATTTGATGTTAGTCCTACCTCACTAACCTGGTTCAAGCTTCATCCACAAGTCTGTGAGTGTTAGAGCAGCATGGTTGCAGAATACACTGACATGATCATTTTGTATGGCAAAGCTCACTGTAATGGAAGAGCTGTTCTTTGCCTTTATGAAAACCATTATCCACAAGGTCTGAGTCCATTTCATACCCTTTTTGCCACAATTATGCAACGGCTTCGAGAAAGAGGTAACGTCACCATCAGCTGATGCGACTGTAGTGCTCCAAAGAGAGACAGCACAACTTAATTGGAAGAGGTTGTAATGTAAACATCAGCATTTGTAAAAACTAATCAGTTTTCCTTTTTTCTCATTAATAAGTGGATCTGTAGAACATGTAAAGTACTGGGTCACACTTACAACTTTACTGTAAAAGTGGTCTCTCTCTCTCTCTCTCTCTCTCTCTCTCTCTCTCTCTCTGTGTGTGTGTGTGTGTGTGTGTGTGTGTGTGTGTATCTGATGGGTGCCCAACGGCAAGGTCATCAGCTCCCTTACACTTGTAAAAACAAACGAATGCGGAGATGAACTAAAAGTGTTGTACACACAGTCACTCTGTACCACATGCACTAAAACCAATTAGGAGGGAAGAGAGCTAATCAAGAAATTAAAACACAGAAGAACTAAAAGAAAAAGCACAGGGAAATGTGACTGGCTGACAACTTACAAAAATATAGGGTGAACCAGCCACCCTTTGATACATTAAGAACATATCTCTAAAATTTTGTTAAAAATAAAAATGTTGGACAATTTACAAAACTTTAAAACCATAACCACATTCATTTGATCATTACATACAATAGATGGCAGATCTGTCGGCAAATCTGCCACAGTCCGAAGGTCGGCAAATAAAATGCAGCCCAATAAAATGTTGTGCATTGTGATCTGCATGCCACAAGCACCACAAAATGGGGGGTCCTCTCACTAGAGTAAGAAGCAATGTGTCATAGTCCTGTGGCCTATACGAAGATGAGTATGAAGGACCTCGTCCCACCAACGTGGCTATAAGGAAGTACTCCACGGTTGAGTTGTGGGCTTGATGACATGGAGCTTGTTATTGGTCACTGCCAGCCACTCATCTTCCCATAGACACACGACTTTGAACCTCAACAGTGAGGTGATAGTATGCTGGGGATAGCACACCAAAATACCAGAGGATCATGACACTCCTCCTTGGCTGCTCGATCTACCCTTTCATTTCCCACAATTCCAATGTTCCCAGGTACCCAACAGAAAGACGCCTCCTGCCCCAGTCGACGTAGTTGTAGGAGGGCATCCTAGATAGTCTAGGTTACTGTATCTGTTGGGTACAAACAATGGAGGGAGTAAAGAATCTGAGCAGATGAGGAATCTAACACCAGGAGAACGTCTCATCCGCTCCAGTGCTCGCAAGATCACATACAATTCTGTTTCAAAGACAGTAAATTCTGGAGGCAGTCTGACCTAGAGGAAACGATCCGGGAAAACGAAAGAGCAACCAACAGAGTCACCCTCTTAGACCCAACTGTAAAAATAGCTACACAGTCATGGTACTCAGATAAAATATCAGAGAATGTCGCATTAAAAATGGAAGCAGGAGTGCTATCTCTCCTGTACTGCACCAAGTTTAAAATCACTCTGGGCCTCTCCAGTAACCAGGGTGGCAGGCAGTTAAAACTCTGGATTTGGGCTCATACTGGCTCCACACCGAGTGATTCCAGGACATGCTGCACGCGGATCCCAAATGGCATCGTGGCTTGTGGAGGTTGGGAAAAAGGCATTCCAGAGGTGGACGAGCAACAGTATGGTGTGCGGGTGAAGTTGGAGCTGTAAGGAACTTAAACGCCTGACGCACCATGAGGAGCTGGTGCCAGATGGTAAGTGGCAGTGCCCCCGCCTCAGCACAGGTTCTAGGCATGGGACTGGTCCGATAAGCACTCATGGCCAGCCGAATCCCCTCATGATGGACAGTATCAATGATATGCAAGTAAGGGGGCCTCACTAACCCATACACTGTGCAACCATAGTCCAGCCATGAATGCACAAAAGCCCGATAAAACTGAAGGAGACACACCCTGTCCACTCCCCAAGACCTGTGGCTAAGGCACTTGAAGATGTTCAGTGCCTTCAGGGATCTGGCTTTCAGGTCTCGCAGGTGTGATAACCATGACAATCGGAGTCAAAAATGAGCCCCATAAGCCGCATTGTGTTCCTAAAATGTAGGATGGAGGATGGTGCCCCAATATTCAAGGCAGGCAAACTAAAAAGACAACAAGAACAATTAAAATGAACACACACACACACACACACTGCTATCTGCAGAAAACTGAAAACCCTCCTCTAACTGCCGCACAGTAAGTTGCAACTGACAGCTTGCCGTTGCAACACTGGAGGAAGAACAGAAAACAGCAAAATTGTCTACAAATAAGGAACACTGTTCAGGACTCCTTACCATACATGTGATACTGTTGATGGCTATGGCAAAGGGGGTAATCTTAAAGCACTGCCCTGAGGAACACCATTCTCCTGCTCAAATCGATCAGACAGCATGTCACCAACGTGGGTCCTAAAAAACCGCTGAGACAGGAAAGACCCTATGAAGATGGGGACGTGCCCATGAAAGCCCCACTGATGCAGTTGTGTGAGAATACAGAATCTCCATGGAGTATCATATGCCTTACTTATATCGAAGAATATGCCAATACAGTGATGCTTACAGAGGAAAACCTGCTGAATAGCCATCTCTAGGAGGGCCAGATTGTTGACAGTGGACCATAATCTTCAGAATCCACACTGAAAGCGGCTAAGGAGTCGCCTGTTTCTAACAACCAGACCAGACAATGATTAACCATTTGCTCCAAGATCTTTCCTACACAGCTCGTTAAGATGATACTCCAGTAACTATTGGGACATGTGCAGTCCTTTCCTGGTTTGAAGAGAAGGATCAGAATTGCCTCCCTCCACGAGTTGAGAGAGTTGCCTGTCTGCCATATTAGATTAAAACATTTGAGGATTTCCTTTGATGCCACTGGCAAATGTCGAAGCATGCAGTACCAGATTTGGTTGTGGCTGGGTGCAGTGCCACGAATCTCAGTCAGTGCCAATTCGAGCTCCCACAGGGAGAAAGGGGAATTGTAGGCCACAGAAATGTTGGACCTTAAAGTCCAACTTTTCCCTCTCTTAAGTTGGACGATAGCGACGAAACACCGGATCCTGGCTTGCATTGGCAGTAGTTTGTGCAAAATGTTCAACCAGTGTCTGAGCAATGTCTCTGGGTGTTGTTTGGAGGCACCCCTGTCTCAGCACTGCTGCTATCGGTAAATGGCTGAGTTTACCAGAACTCCTCTGGATGGCTTCCCATACTTTTATGTAAGAAGTGGAACGATTGATGGAGTCCAGGAACGCTTGCCATGACCTTTTCTTACTCTCCCCAATGACATTGGCCCTTGCAACTCGAAAGGACCTTTGGTTGTCTGCTGTTGATAAGCGTTTAAAATGTCGAAGAGCCGCATGCCTTTTCCGGATCGCAGAACAGCACTCATCAGTCCACCAAGGTACGGGTTGCCTCCTAAGATGACATGAGGACTGTAGGATGGAGAAGTCAGTGGCACAATGGATCATGCATTTGATGTGGTCCACCCATCCTTGGACACTGTCGCAGTGTTCGAACACAGCCAGCTGGCTGAATCGTGTCCAGTTAGCCCTGCTGACTATCCATTTTGAGGGCTTAACTTCATGTGGTGAGCCATTTAGTAGGTGAAGGCGGTTTGGGAAGTGCTCACTGGAATGAAGGTCGACAATGACCTCTCACTGAACAGAGTCGATGGCTGGGAATGATCCAGTAGCAGTAGAGAAATGTGTGTGAGTACCAGTGTTGAGGATGCAAAGCTTGTGAGACGTCAGTAGGCCTCCCAAAACCTAACCCTGAGGACTAGTATTGGTCGAGCCCCACAGGACTTGATGGGCACTGAAGTCTCATAGGAGGAGAAATGGTCACGGGAGTTATGCGATAAGATCGGGGACAGCCTCAGAGTCTAGTGCATCTTGTCGAGGTAAATACAGTGAGCAAATAGTGACTTTTTGACACACATGAATTTGAACTGCAACTGCTTGCAGGTCTGTAGCGAAGGGGAGAACAGAGGAGTGGTGCATATTTGTGATAAACACTGCGACACCTCCTTTGGCTCTTTCCCCCAATAGGTGGTCCTTGCGATATAGCATATATCCCTGTAGCACAGGGACATCTGTACCTTCAAAATGCGTTTCTTGTATGCAAAAGCACAAGGGACGTGCCTGTGCTAGGAATTTCAGTTCCTGCACACGAGTCCCGAACCCATTCATGTTCCACTGTTGTATGGAAGCCATGTCATCTGTGTGGTTTCAATTTACCCCTATCTTTGCACCAAGAAGGTGAAGCACTTTGAGTGAGAGGAGTGGAGGGGCTGCCTGGCTCCAAGGCATTTAACTCCATGATATCCTTCCCATCAGTCAAATTGGAAAGAATGATGTCTGACAGTGTTTGAGACAGCTTTTGACCTGAACGTCGTGAGCCTTTTCCTGCACCCTGTCCCTTCGAGGACGAGGGGGAAGGGGCATTGAGAGGCACTCTGCTTTTCTTGTACCTCCTGGATGCTCACTACGGAACTATTGTTGGTCTTTCCTGGTACAGCTGCCTGGATTACTTTGTCCTTACTCTTTTTCCCTTGATGTGTACACGTGCAAGTACAGGTGCTTGTGGTGGATACAGGCACACTGGGCGTCGTCTGTGTCGAAGCGTCAGCCTTGGGATTAGGTTTCTGCACCATGGAAGAATATGAGGTGGCAAAGACAGGGGTTTTCGTTGCCTTATATTTGTTTTTGGCTTCGGCATAGGGGATCTGCTTGGTCACTTTTATCTCCTGTATTTTGCATTGTTCAGCAAAAACAGGGCAGTCTCAGCTCCAGACTGGGTGGTTCTCACAGCAATTGATGCAGATCGCTGGAGAGGGGCAGTCAGTCCCAGCGTCATGAACGGATTTTCCACAGTTCCCGCAGATCACTTCACCTCCGAAAGTCATGGTTATATGGTTTGGAATATAAGGCCAAACATTAAGTCGAAGGAACCTTGCCATAAGATGTTCAGGCAGTATCGGAGGATTGAATGTGACAATGAAAGTGGCAGTCTTTTCAGTTGCTCTATCATTCCTGCGCATTCGTTGCTGCACATTGACTATTCCCTGGGATGCTC
Organism: Schistocerca piceifrons; assembly: GCF_021461385.2. NCBI lineage: Eukaryota > Metazoa > Arthropoda > Insecta > Orthoptera > Acrididae > Schistocerca > Schistocerca piceifrons. The sequence goes on along the minus strand of NC_060138.1, from coordinate 121,617,026 downwards.
ATTCTTGCTTCAGTTCTGCTATGTCCATGTCCACGATATCTCGGGATGTGACAACGCCCTTACTGGAATTGAGAGAGGTGTGCATCTCAACAATGATATCACAGTCACTCCATTTCTGTGATTTCTTAAGAAGGTCTACTTGCTTTGACCTGTTAGTTCAAACCAACTATGCACCATTATGCAATCTTTTATAGACTTTATGTTCCAGCAAGGGGGACAATTTTTCAGCTGTCCCCTCCTTCCTCTTTATTACCAGAAACACATTTTTATTCACGACTCCATGAGCCTTGTTACTGCAGTCCAAAGTATTATTTTTATCAGGAGAGCTAGCCTCTCTCATTCTTTTGGGTGAATGGGCGTGAATACTCCCAGGCAGTACACCCTCCCCACTGGGAAGAGAAAAAGATGATTTCAAGGGTTCCATCTCAGTCCCACGAGCAGCTAGGGAAATAAGGGCCCACTCAGACAGAACCTTGCGTGCCTGAGTAAGCCTTATATAACTGAGGTGCTGCAGGTTCCCCAGAGGTTGCCTGCTGCTAACGACTGTTTCTCCTCAACAGCCATGCATCCCATGTGCGCAGCACACCTTGAGATTGAGGTTTTTTTTTTTATAGATGCTTATCCCATCCTTGTGACCCGGGCAGTGAAGCCAAGTTCCACCACCATGCCGCACGGTGGTCGCTGAAGCATGCCCAGAACTTACGGTGACAGGGGACTGGCAGCGTTTACCAGTCCCCAGCTCAGGAACCCCAGTGCCACCAAGGCCATACTCAGCAAATCAATGCTGAGCTCCTAAGGGCTAAAAGTGATTGTGTTACCAACATGTTTTCAAATGGTTGTGGCACAGAAATGGTATGTTCCCAGACACGGGTTCCAATTCAAAGCATTATCTACAGCAGGGTTCCACAGACCCATTTGAGGTCCACCGGCTCTTTCTAGGGGGTCCGTGACCATATTTCACCAAATCGTGTAAAATAATGAGTAAAATTATTGAATAAAAATGTAAAACATGTGTACTTTTACTTCAGGTCATATTCCCAAGCAGCCTTTGAGGTTCCTAAGTGAGAACGCTTACACAGTTTAGTGCTGGAGAATGCAGCTTTTTTGATCGACTGTTTCGCACCAATATGGGGGTCGTTGGTGCGCCGGACAGCACTAGATGCCATCAAACCTTTTACACATGGGCGGAGAGAGCTTTGTCAACCAATCAGAGCGCTAGCTGGCACGTATGCGGTCCCAGGCATGATTAAAAGTTAAACTTGCTTTGTCGGTGCACTACCTATTTCATAAGTTGATTTTTGACCAGTTTACTACTTCTAACATGAATCGGTGGCTGAAGTCAGGATCATTGAAGAAGGGTGCAGTTTCTCCATCGCCTTCACAACAAGGGAAGTTTCCAGTTGAAATGACTGAGGAGGGAGGATGACCAAAGGAAGAACAATCACATGAAGCTCCACAGCCGGATTTATTATGTGAAAATGCTGCAAGTATTCCATTGGTTGCAATATCTTGTGGAAGTGGAATAACCAAGAAGCGTAAGTACAACGAAAGCTATTTAGAAATGGACTTTATGGAGACAAAGGAGGGCAAAGCTCAGTGTGTAATTTGTGCGCGAGTCCTTCCAAACAGTTCAATGGTTCCAGTTAAACTGCGCCATCATTTTGAAGGTACTCACTCCAGGCTAAAGACATTGATTTTTTTCAAAAGGAAGAGTGCTGAACTAGCTGCTTCTCAGCATTGCATGAAAACTCATGCAAAAACAATTAATGAAAATTCATTAAAAGCTTCTTTCTTGGTTAGTTATCGTGTGGCAAAAACCAGCAAAGCTCATACCACTGCAGAAAATCTCATAAAGCCGTGTGTTAATGATATTGTTTCTTGCATGCTAGACGAAAAGGCAGTAAAGCTTGTATCTTCAGTGCCATTATCAAACAATACTGTGAAGAGACGCATTGTTGACATGTCAAATGATGTGAAAGACACTCTTGTTTCTCGCATCCAACACAATTCATTTTCTCTGCAGATAGATGAATCCCTTGATGTTGCAGGATTAGCGATTTTATTGGTTTTTGTCTGTTATGAATATTCTGGATGTTTTGAGGAGGACCTCTTATTGTGCAGACCACTACCTGCCAACACAACAGGTGCTGAAATATTCCGTCTATTGGATGATTTTTTAAGGAATAAAGAAGTTTCATGGTCTAATTGCAAAGATGTGTGTACAGATGGTGCAAAAGCTACGACGGGTCCTACAGTCGGAGCAATAACGAAAATAAAATAAAACGCCAAGAATTGCAGCAGTAGTTGTTGTGCTCTCCACAGATACGCTTTAGCTACGAAACAACTGCCTGTTTTGTTCAAGAAAGTTTTAGACGAATCCATTCAAATCATTATCTACATAAAATCAAGGCCGTTGAAGTGAAAACTTTTCACAATACTGTGTGAAGATATGGGAAGCCTCTGCTTCCCCCCACAGAAGTGAGGTGGCTCTCATGTGGGAATGCACTCTCCTGGTTGTACGAATTAAGATTGGAAGTCTTAGCTTTCCTTTTGGAGCATAACACCAAATTAGCAGACCTTATTAATGATGAAAATTGGCAGTGTATACTTGCCTATTTGTCAGATATTTTCTCCAAAATAAACGAAATGAATATTTCACTCCGAGGGCAAAGTGAAACAAAGGTCACTGCTACCGGCAAAGTTCGAGGAAAATCAATTTTTGGGCAGAGAGTGTCAAGGAGAGGGAGGTTGAGTGTTTTTCTCTTCTCAAGCAATTTTTGAAAAACAAAACATTGGCACTTGGGAAGAATTTGTTTCATCAAATCCTGGAACATCTCCGAAGCTTGATGTCATTGTTGGAGCATTATTTCTCAACAGCCAAAGATGAGAAGCTGCAGAAATACAAATGGTTGGTCAACCCATTCACTGTATCCAAGAAGCCGAACATTCTATTATCAAATGAATATCAATCAAGTTTTGACATTGACGGTTACTCACACATTTGGATCCATTTGGATAACAAGAAATACTACCCCCTTGTTGAAAAGGCAAAACGTGTACTTCATCCGTTTGCCACAAAATACATGTGTGAATCTATGCTGCCCACAAAACTAAGTACTGAAGCTGTCTAGATGTAAGTACTGAAGCTGTCTAGATGCGGAACCAGACATCCGTCTCCAGTTGTCAAGAATTGAACCCAACTTTTCAAAATTGTGTCAGCAGAAGCACCCTCAACCATCACATTAGGCTTCCATTATTATTCCTACAGACTCACCTATAGTAAAGAAGAAAGCATTTTTTCTTTGTAGATGCTCAGTGAATGTACCTGAACTATAACTCTAGGAATTTTGTTTCTGTCTTCTATCATTTACAAAATAATTATTAATTGAATTCTGTTGGCATTGATATTTTTGTTACGAAAATTAAAATGATCTCTAAAGCTAATTTCTTTTCTTTATAATATATTCCATCCTTTCAGTTAAAAATATGGCCTGCCTATACTTCAATTACAATTACTTGCTATTACTCTGACACTACATTGTGGTAACTGGCTGCGAGTGTAAGCAAATGAAGACTTTTCACGTGCCACCTTGTAGAAGGTCAACCTCCTCTGCCAGAATTGTTTCCATTGAGAAAAAAGTCTTATGTTCTGTGAAATGCTTCATCTTCTTATATAGAAATAAGAGAGTCTGTTTGTTTTCCTAATTTGTTTACAGTCGAGGCTGACTGCCACGATATAGTGTCCAAGTAGAAGTTGAAGTTGAAGTTGTCAGCTGTGGCTAAACTGTTGCCATGCCGCCTGCCAGTTGCCAGCTACCAACTGACAGTACACTGAAGCAACGCCGCCTGCTAGCTGCCGGCTATGGACTGACAGCTGCCGTTCAGTAGATACGCAAAGATGTAAAAATAACTAGACTTTCCGAGCTGTTTACATGGGCACAAAAATCGATTGTGGAACTGGAAAACGGCTTTATAAAAGCAGATTTCCAGAATCGATTTTGAAGTGTTTACCTGACCAACCAAAGGCGGAAGTGGGACAGACCAACCAAAAGCGGAAGTGGGACATCGGCTAACGAAATCCGGTTCTGGAAAGACACACACACTATGAAATATGCATGCTCCTTACACAACAGTAGCCAAACAGTGGAAGTGAACAGGCCACAAGTGGCAGGTTGTCAACAGCGAACAGTTTGGGCGTGACGTAGATTGCTCTTGAAGGAAGGCAGCTCCAATGAGTGAAATGTCAATTACCAAGTAATTTTAATCAGGCTATAGTGTGTTGCACAAAGAGAGTAAATCCACTAGTAAGTGTCTGGATACAGTGAGAATTCAAATTGGATAATTAATTTCGAGTTGTTTTCATTCATCTCCAAACCGGAGACTATTGATACTTCAGGGGGGGTGGGGGGGTCATTGGGAACATGGCACTTGCGTATTAAGAAGCTTTCAGTTCCCATGGGTTTCACTCTGAAATTTAAAGTTACTGTGCTCTTGACTGACTAGGGGTCTGCCATGGATTTTCAACTGAAGAGGAGGTCCGCCAGCTGGAAAGGTTGGGAAGCCCTGATCTACAGTAAACTCTTGATTATCCATGACTGGATTATCCATTTTGCAGATTATCCACGGCCTATTTCTCCCATTTTTTTTTTCTTTTGCTTTAGCTGCTGAAAATTTTTCTTTTACCAAGGAGTGGTTGCCAGTGAACAATAATGTCACATTACAACACAATTGTAGTAAACAATGTGCTGCTCAAACACCTGAACACCTCAAGGGCTGCACTGTACTGTTGCGATGGATACTGCAGTCATTTGGTTTCTGTTAGTGCCAAACAAAGTCTGAAAAGCGAAAATGTGGTGTGCTGACAGTACAGCAGAAACCTGAAATAATACGCAAACCTGAAGGAGGCAGTATTGATAAGTGGAATCTGGCTGTGATTTACAATGTGGGTGTAACTACAATCCACAATATTTGGAAAAACAGAGACAAAATAATTCAGTTTGCTAGTAGTTCAGACTCATTTAAAAGTTTGTGAAAGAGGAAGGCTATGAAAATATCCACATGCGCGAACTGATCACTATGTACTTTAATTGTAGATTATCCACAGAATTCGATTATCCATGGTATTGAAGTCTCCAATTACTGTAGAATTGAGAGTTCACTGTACTCAGTTCCCTCCACAAGTCCTAGAAGCTTGTAACGGTAATTTTCAAACACCCTGTAGAAGCTATGCATAGTGCTGGAGTGGAGGCAGGAAAGTGGGTGGAAAACAGAGACTAGTGAATGTTGAGGCCAACAGGGTTACGGGAACAAAGGATATGTTGAAGGGAGGTTTCTGTTGACAGAAAGGACTCAGATGGCATAGGTTTTGATGTGCATTGTGTTGGGTGGCATGTTCAGCAACCTGATGGTCCAGCTTTCTCGTAGCCATAGTTGTCTAGTGGCCATTCATGCAGACAGACAGCCTCTTAGCTGTCATGCCCACAGACAAACCAACACAGTGGTTGCAACTTAGTTTGTAGATCAAACAGCTGCTGTAAGAGGAAGCACTGTCCATGATGGGATTGTGTCTACTGCACAGATATGAGACATGAGACAAGAGGTTGGAAGCAGGGCTGGAGTAAAGAAACAAGGGTATTGTGTAGGGTCCATGGGCATAGGGATACAACTGTGGGAGGGGAGGAGAGGATAGTTGTTGGGGTATTCCTCATTTGAGGGCACAACAAAAGGTAATGAAACCCTAGCCAAAAAATGTGATTCAGTTGCTCCTGTCCTGAGTCAAGTGAGAAGTGCTCCATTGTGGGTGGACAGTGGGTATTTGGGAGGTGGTAGGGATCTGGAGAGAAAGGCATGCGAGACCTGTTTCTGAAAAAGGAGGGGAGAATTATTTGCCTTGGTGTGACCCTAGGCATATTTTGAGAGGGAATACTCATTCCTACAGAACAATAACAATGGGTGGCTATGCCATAATGAGGGATCTTCTTGACATGGAACATTTGGTAGCTGTTGAAAGTGGAGATATTGCTGTTAGTTGGCAGGTTTGATGTGGATGGAGATGCTGATGTAGCCATTCTTGAGTTGGAGGCAACACTGAGAATGGCAATTTATTGGGTTGAGGAGGACCAGATGACGCAAATGGTGGAGAAGCGGTTGAGGTTCTGAAGGAATGTGAATAGGGTTTCCTCACTATCGGTCCAGATCACGAAGATTTGATCCATGAATCTGAACCAGGTTAGGGGTTTGTTATTACGGGTTTCTAGGAAGGCCTCCTTTAGAAGGCCCATGAACAGATTGGCTTATGATGGTGCCATGTGTGTTCCCATTGCAGTACCACTAATTTGTTTGTAGGTTATATCTTCAAAGGAGAAGTAATTGTGGGTGAGGATACAGCTGGCCATGGTAACCGGGAAGGAAGTTATGGGATCTGGAGTCAATTGGGCAATGGGAAAGGTGGTTGTTGTTGTTGTTGTTGTTGTTGTTGTGGTCTTCAGTCCTGAGACTGGTTTGATGCAGCTCTCCATGCTACTCTATCCCGTGCAAGCTTCTTCATCTCCCAGTACCTACCACAACCTACATCCTTCTGAATCTGCTTAGTGTATTCATCTCTTGGTCTCCCTCTACGATTTTTACCCTCCACGCTGCCCTCCAATACTAAATTGGTGATCCCTTGACGCCTCAGAACATGTCCTACCAATCGATCCCTTCTTCTAGTCAAGTTGTGCCACAAACTTCTCTTCTCCCCAATCCTATTCAATATTTCCTCATTAGTTATGTGATCTACCCATCTAATCTTCAGCATTCTTCTGTAGCACCACATTACAAAAGCTTCTATTCTCTTCTTGTCCAAACTATTTATCGTTCCTGTTTCACTTCCATATGTGGCTACACTCCAAACAAATACTTTCAAAAATGACTTCCTGACTCTTAAATCTATACTTGATGTTAACGAATTTCTCTTCTTCAAAAACGCTTTCCTTGCCATTGCCAGTCTACATTTTATATCCTCTCTACTTTGACCATCATCAGTTATTTTGCTCCCCAAATAGCAAAACTTCTTTACTACTTTAAGTGTCTCATTTCCTAATCTAATTCCCTCAGCATCATCCGACTTAATTTGACTACATTCCATTATCCTTGTTTTGCTTTTGATGATGATCATCTTATATCCTCCTTTCAAGACACTATCCATTCCATTCAACTGCTCTTCCAAGTCCTTTGCTGTCTCGGACAGAATTACAATGTCATCAGCGAACCTCAAAGTTTTTATTTCTTCTCCATGGATTTTAATACCTACTCTGAATTTTTCTTTTGTTTCCTTCACTGCTTGCTCAATATACAGATTGAATAACATCGGGGAGAGACTACAACCCTGTCTCACTCCCTTCCCAACCACTGCTTCCCTTTCATGCCCCTCGAGTCTTATAACTGCCATCTGGTTTCTGTACAAATTGTAAATAGCCTTTCGCTCCCTGTATTTTACCCCTGCCCCCTTCAGAATTTGAAAGAGAGTATTCCAGTCAACATTGTCAAAAGCTTTCTCTAAGTCTACAAATGCTAGAAACGTAGGTTTGCCCTTCCTTAACCTAGCTTCTAAGATAAGTCGTAGGGTCAGTATTGCCTCACGTGTTCCAACATTTCTACGGAATCCAAACTGATCTTCCCCGACGTCGGCTTCTACTAGTTTTTCCTTTCGTCTGTAAAGAATTCACGTTAGTATTTTGCAGCTGTGACTTATTAAACTGATAGTTCGGTAATTTTCACATCTGTCAACACCTGCTTTCTTTGGGATTGGAATTATTATATTATTCTTGAAGTCTGAGGGTATTTCACCTGTCTCATACATCTTGCTCGCCAGATGGTAGAGTTTTGACAGGACTGGCTCTCCCAAGGCCGTCAGTAGTTCTAATGGAATGTTGTCTACTCCGGGGGCCTTGTTTCGATTTAGGTCTTTCAGTGCTCTGTCAAACTCTTCACGCAGTATTGTATCTCCCATTTCATCTTCATCTACATCCTCTTCCATTTCCATAATATTGTCCTCAAGTACATCGCCCTTGTATAGACCCTCTATATGCTCCTTCCGCCTTTCTGCTTTCCCTTCTTTGCTTAGAACTGGGTTTCCATCTGAGCTCTTGATGTTCATGCAAGTGGTTCTCTTATCTCCAAAGGTCTCTTTAATTTTCCTGTAGGCAGTATCTATCTTACCCCTAGTGGTACTCGCTTCTACATCCTTACATTTGTCGTCTAGCCATCCCTGCTTAGCAATTTTGCAGTTCCTGTCGATCTCATTTTTGAGATGTTTGTATTCCTTTTTGCCTGCTTCATTTATTGCATTTTTATATTTTCTCCTTTCATCAATTAAATTCAATATATCTTCTGTTACCCAAGGATTTCTACTAGCCCTCGTCTTTTTACCTACTTGATGCTTTGCTGCCTTCACTACTTCATCCTTCAGAGCTACCCATTCTTCTTCTACTGTATTTCTTTCCCCCATTCCTGTCAATTGTTCCCTTATGCTCTCCCTGAAACTCTGTACAACATCTGGTTTAGTCAGTTTATCCAGGTCCCATCTCCTTAAATTTCCACCTTTTTGCAGTTTCTTCAGTTTTAATCTACAGATCATAACCAATAGATTGTGGTCAGAGTCCACATCTGCTCCTGGAAATGTCTTACAATTTAAAACCTGGTTCCTAAATCTCTATCTTACCATTATATAATCTATCTGATACCTTTCCATACAGCCTAGCCACTTGTGATCGCTGCATATGTAGTGAAGAGCAGTCCCTCACCAAATACGACAAGGGTCTCACTGAGGTCTTCACAGACCAAAATTACCTTCACAACCTTGTGCAAGAACAGATCTCCCACGCCTTGTCTCTCCAGTCTCCTACAACCTCCAACACAACCACTGTCCAGCCACAAATGGGTCTTCCTCTCTTGTCTCAGTATCACCGAGGACTGGAGCCACTGAATCACATTCTCCACTAGGGTTTTGACTATCTCCTGATGTGCCCTGAAACGAAGAATATCCTACCCCCTATGCTCCCCTCCTCCCATTTTGGTATTCTACTGCACACCAAACCTATGTGATACCCTTGTCTGCTACTATTCCATCTCTACTTCCAACTAGTACCTGTGCAATAGACATACGTACAAGATCTGTCCCTTACATCCTCCCACTACTACCTACTCCACTCGAATCACGGGCACTTCAATCCCATTAGTGGTGCCTCGTACAAACTTTGTGTGTTACAATATTACAAAAATAAATGGACTGTGTTTCACTATATCATCAACATAGGCAGGACTTAATATTGTTGCAATATTCACTTTACCTAATGTTATGACCAAATATGTTGGTTATATGTTTATTATTTCTGTTTTTTTAATGCATTAACATTTTCTAGATCTTTCACTTCCTCTGTACCTCACACATCACTGCTTCCAAAAAAAGCATTGCAAACATCACACCCACAGATCCAACTATTTTCATATTCATACTAAATTTACTCGTATACTCGCCCTCCTTTTTTTTTTATAAAAAAAAAACCACCACCTCCTTTTGACGTATAAGGGTAGTAAACCTAACTAATATGAATATATTAATTGTGTGTGTCTAAATTAAACTGTTTAAATATATTTAAGTTTTGTAATTAATAGTTTAACACTGATGGTAGCAGCAAGCATCAAACCCGAACAATTTGTCAGTTTGTGCGCTCAACCACTGCGCCATGGTGCCAACATGTCAAGTATCGCTCAAAAATCCCTCATACTCTACTCGTAAATCTTTAGAGAGCATTTTGCCTTTTCCTGCGGCCTACTCAGGTAAAACAATCTACATATTTGAAAGGGGCACCTACCTGCTTCTACTCACAGAGTTTGGCCCAAATCAGTGAGTTCCATCCCATGTCCACCCACCCCTTGTTGGATCTAAATTTGAAATAGATCTACGTAACTCAAATTCTTACTTTCTCCTCCAATGATCTACTGGAAAAGGGCCCCTTTCACAGATCATCTACAGAATTCGAAACGCTCTTTGCGCAAGACTTTACACGCACTTTCAGAGAAAAATACAGACCTGGTGCGGTGTGCAGTGTAGCACTCTTAGTGCTGGCATCTTGTTATTGTGTTTTCATCCATTGTATTTCCATACCAGCTTCATTAAAAGAGAAACAGCATAACTTTGATTCACTTTCCGGCTTGCATTCAAAAAGAACCTGTGCAATTTTAGTTCGATATTTACACAGTACTGTGGCACATTAGCACATGATGACCATCTGCCATTGAATCCTGTGAAAGCAGCCATGTGATCTGCAAACTAAACTGAAACCACTGTGCTGTGTTGTATGTGGGTGTGATAACTAACAACATGATAAACTGGACAAGAGACAACTAGACCTCCAAGTCGCTGGACACTCTGCCCAATACAATGTCTTTTACATCCGATTGAGATCTGTATCCCTCCTACAAACACCAGCTCTTCTGAATTGTACTAGTGGGACCTCACCCTACAATATATCCTTTGTTCCCTTAACTCTCTCAGCCTCAACCTTCACTATTTCCCATTTTCCACCTATTTACAACCTTTCTTGCTCTCACCCTAGTACTATACATCACGCCTTCTATTCTGCCAACGCACCTAGTCTTTTCTCCACCTCTCCTCTCCCTTTTCCGCCATCCCCCCCCCCCCCCCCTCCTCTCCGCCCAGTACAGTGTCCAGTGTCCTGACTCTACAGCTAGCAGCCCTATCCTGTCTCCACTATATCCCTGCAAGCTCTCACAGACAGTATATCCTCTCCCCATCCCTAGCCCTTCCTATCCCAGGCCACTCCCTTCTCCCTACTATTATCCACCAATTGCTGCTCATGTCTCATGCAGTTGCAGCCTACAGTAGGACCACAACAGCTGTAGACAGTGGCCATTTGTCTGTAACTTATCCTTGTGAGAAAGTGTGTATGTTTTCTATTTCCAAAGGACGACTTTTTTTGTCCAAAAGCTTAAATGTTTAGCAGTTCTTCTATTGTGTCTGCCTGTGACTCAGTGCATCTTCTACGCAGTGAGCAACAGTCTAACCTTTTCATAATGATGTCAGTTATCTGTACAGTATGGAGGAACGGTCAGTATTCAGGGATATGACAGGAACAATCATCTGAAGCAAAAGAAGTCCAGTGAACTTGGTCTCTAAAATGTGTGAAACAAATCTCTTCTACCACATGCTCTTTGCTACCCACATTTTGAGACATGATAGTATGGACCAAAACAACAATAAAGAATGTCCAGTAAACATGAGCTCTAAAGTGCACACCGTAAGAGCTATGAGCACACATTCATCTTCACTACTGTGAAACACTTCTCATCTACTGAACAAGTGCTTATAGCTCTTATGGTACGCATTTTAGAACCTATCTTTTACCGAGCGAGGTGGCGCAGTGGTTAGCACACTGGACTCGCATTCGGGCGGACAACGGTTCAATCCCGCGTCCAGCCATCCTGATTTAGGTTTTCCTAAATCGCTTCAGGCAAATGCCGGGATGGTTCCTCTGAAAGGGCACAGCCGACTTCCTTCCCCGTCCTTCCCTAATCCGATGAGACTGATGACCTCGCTGTTTGGTGTCTTTCCCCCAAACCAACCTATCTTTTCTATCTGTTGTTGCTTTGAAGGGATGGTATCCCTGAATACTGACCATTCCTCTTTGGACTCCTTGTATAGGATGATTTATTTTTCCCTAGAGGATAGAGTATGAATCATGAGAGAGTTCTGCTCCAAATTGCATTAGTATTTCAGAAAGGGAGGGCAGAATCTGAAAAAGCAATTTTTTCCTTGAAAACAGGAAAAATTGCATTATGACATGTTTGCAATTTTTCCAGATTATGTATTAATACCTACATCCTTGATAAATGTATAATCTGCAGAATAAGTGTGATAGATCATCTTTAAAAAATGCTGTAACATGAAAGCAATGCATAAACACCCCCCCCCCCCCCCCCCCAAGTTGTAAAAAGAACAAAAGTACTTGCCTCAATTGACTATTACAACCTGGCAGGATATCTCCCACCTGTGTAATGTGTATTTTTGACAGAAATCCTAACAAAAAGGCTTGAATATGTGGGCAAAATGTACTCTGTAGACAAATACAAAATAAAAAGAATAATTATAATAATTTTAAGACTTACAGAAAAATAATGGTTGTGACACTCAAATTTTTTTTTAATTCAAAGAATGCCAGGACACAGAAATTTATTGTTAGTAGATAATCAGAAACTGGAAAAATAACAACAACAATCAGAAAATGGGATTTTGAGCCAATATATATTACAACATAGTGTGTTTGTCATTGACAACCGAGTCAAGAACAAATCACTGAGAAAACTGTGTAGCTAAATACACGCAAATTTTGTACCACGACCGGGATTCGAACTTGGGTCTCCTGCTCAGTAGGCAGATGCACTAAGTACTATGCCACCCTGGCACAGTGGCTTTTTATAACTGCACAGAATACCCTAGCATGCCTCCCTCCTCAATTCAAATTCCCATTCACACCTCAGACCACTAGTATACCCCCTATACTAAAACAGCGTTACAGAGGCTCTCCAACTGCATAGAAATAACACCTCAGCATCAAACAAAATGGCAAATCCTGCCTGGAACTCAGGCACAGGTGCTTTAATCATACAAAACTATATGCTTCCAGAGACCTTTCCAAAGTCTCAAATATCTATTATGTATATGTGCAGACTGAAGCAACAAATGAAAATTTGTACCAAGGCCAGGATTTCAACCCAGGCTTCCTGCTCACTAGGCAGACGCACTAACCACTACACCATTTCGGCATAGTGGCTTTCCCCAACCGCACGAACTACTTGTTCACGTATTCTTTAATGTTACTTAAGATGCTTTGCACACACGTTTTATTTATGTATTGTATTGGAAAAGTGTTGTGGCTTGTATTTGCATATCATCTGCTTGAGATAATTGTTTAGCTATGGGCAGTGAAGCAGACAATGCTACGATGTCAGATCGAATTTTGTAGACACATCATTGCAAACTGCAGCTTCAAAGGGCCAGACTGAAGATTCCATGAACCCAAATTAACAATGGTTGAGAAGAGAACAACAATCTTGAATTTAAAATTAAGCCAGTCTCTTATGAGCAACTGTTTTTGTGGTGTACTATGATTTAAGAATTGTAGGAGAATACTGCACAAATGGCCACAATCAGAGTTCTCTCCAGTTCACTTACTACAAATTCGTGCAACATGCCCACAGTATATTACACTGTTTTATTATTCATCGGAAAGGCAAATGTAGGTTTAGACATCACTCTTGAGGAGTGACATTACACCACAAAGAATATGATTTTAAGCTTGCGTGCCAACACACCCGCATGCCACTTCCCCCCCTCTCGCCCCTCCCCCCCCTTCCCCGCCCCACACACACGTCGACGCAATTGAGGCAGGAGGGTGGGGTGGGGTGGAGAGGAGATGTTTTGCTGCGGGAAACTTGAAAGCATAAAATGACCTGACATTGCCCGTAAACATCTATGAGTTCTAATGCAAAAAGATTTTCTAAATGCATACATGGGTCATACGACAAGTTTTGCATTTCATTGTTTGAACTTATTGAAGTAGGCCTGTAAGACAGACCCTGGAGCATGGACTGTTTGCTCTATGCTTGAGAACACCTGATCCTAGTAATACTTCACATGCTCATCTCACAAATGACAAATTAGATTTAACAACAAACACTCAGTGCTTAAAATAATATTTATTACCTTGAGACTCAACAGCTATGCAAAATAGATAAAATTAAATTAAAAAATACATGTAAACACTACCTTACCTTCTAAGCATCTTGCTGTACCAAAATCCTTCAATATCTGGTACATGAGATATAGTGCACCGCATTTTTGGCTGCAGTCTAACAGAGTTCTTCAGTTGTAATTGGCAAATTTTTATAATTGATAAAAATTTTCACAATTACACAGGCAACCAAACATATTGAGCATTCAAGAAACATTTTTGTAAAGTTGTACAAAGTGTTTGAGGAAAATTCCTGTAGAAGTTGTGAAGATTTTTCTTTGCTTCAGTGTGTGCTGAAATGCATATAAATACTTTCTAGGTGAAGCACTTGGGGAAGAACATCAATGGCCACAGAGAAAAATCTTCATATCTATCTTCAGGCCTGACAAATTATGAAATTATTGTTCTTCCTGTTAATTACACTTACTGGTTAAAATGTGCTGCTTGGTTAGCATCCATCAGAAAAATTAATATTGGGAAGTGCCACAGGTCTATGACATTCAATGTTTGTCACGAATAAATAATTTAAATTTGAAAGCATTTGTTAATTTACCTGCATTTTACTTTTAGCAACAAATCGGAATCACCGAGTGACAAGTGGTATCAGTTAGGAACAACAAGCCAGAAACTCACTTTTTATTATTTCTCCACTTCCAGAAACAAAGCCATTTCTTGTCAAATTTCAAAAAAACGATCCAGCGCTGTCAGACAAGTCAGTCAATAAACTGCAGTTCCCACTGGAGACCAAAGTGTTCAACTACTGTTGCAAAAAATGTTGAAGTACTGTTGCAATGTCGTTTTACATATCTTATTCCATAGTTTCTCTTTAACTGGTAATGCATACAACATCTACCAAATTCCAAGCACTTCCCTGTCATTTCTCATTATGTGTGTATACTGTGGAGTATCCATGTGCATGGAGTGAGTTGCCTTTCACTATTTTCCATTGAACTTCAAAATCTGCTGCTAGATTATGAACTTGAGGCAACAAATTCTGCTAGAGGACAAACTGATTAATACTGTGGAACCAACTGCAAAGAGATCTCTTCAGTAGTTAGAATAAGGCATTACTTGATGAATTTTCCTGGAGTGAATGGTTTCAAATGAAGAATGATTTGGTGTGAATTTTTGTATTTTATCCTCTGCAAAGATTCTGTTCTTGGAAATATACATCTAGACTTTTGAAGTCCTGTTACGGAGTGTGGTGGAGTGTCTTCACAGTTGTATCTGAAATCACTAATTACTGCTTTGCAATTTCAATTAATGACCTCATTATTAGTCAACAAAATGATTTTGCGAATTAGAATTTTTTCACATGATCGAGCATTCAGTGACACACTGAACATTCAGCAAACACACCAGAAACAACTGTTACAGAAGTAACAAGCAGCATTAAACCTTAAAATGGGTGCAACTATGTATAATAACATTGTCTTGTTCCATTCCATTGTTGTTTTAGAATTTTGAGCTCATATTTATTCCTTCATTATTGCTTTGGCTAACACAGTCATAAGTTTTGTTGTCATGTGTCCAAGTGAGCATCAGTAATATAACACAAACAGTGAGACAAAAAATTTACATTCCATGCAAGCAAATGACCCACATTATGAGTCAGCAGCACAATCCCACAATGAGGCAGTTGTCGACGGAATAATTAGTAAACGAATAAGTGGTTGGCTGGGATATGATGCAACTGCACTGTTTAATGCTTTGAGCAGATCATTACAGTGAGGCTACACTTGTATGTGGCATCAAACTGATATAATGAAAGTTTATTTTACAATTATAAAATTAAACAATTCTTAGGCTCATATACTGTAAGATTATTTTATGATTAAACTCTGACTTCAGTCGTGCATGTTTACTTGGTAACAAAGAAAGCTGTTCTTCACAAGTGTAGAAAGTACATTACCCTCCTGCTCGTGTTATGAAAAACAGATGGCCGCTTGAGGGTTAAAAGTAGGTATGACAGGTCTACTCTTGAACTACATTATTGTTCAGTTAGAAAACTGATTGCAATTTGATGAGCTCTCAGCCCCATACTCTGACAGTCGCTCCAGGTACTCGCCTCAGTGAGTGGCAAATAGTGCAGGGGAAATAGTGGTTCCAGTCAGCACAGGTTAAGTTTATCCAGATACAATTTGAACAAAGTAAAATATTACAAGTTATAAGGATGCAATTGCTCCAAACGAGTAACTTGTCTGACAAGTCATTATTTCTGAACAATGACTTTGCAGATGATTGCTACCAAAGAAATCAGGTAATTGTGTGTACATTTCACGGCAATGTTGCCAACGGCAAAAATAACTGTGTTCGTTGGTACATTTGTTAGTGACTAACGTAACTGTAACTGTACTCCTTCTGACAGAATACTTCACAGTTTTAAATTTTGCAATAAATAGTAATTGTAGTAAGTAGTAATACTGTTATGCTCAGTAGTCACTAGTTGTGCACTTGATTCACATAGTTACCACAAGTAATGCTTTATAAGACAAATTGTAATACTCTATATATGTATTATAAACAGTATGGTCTGAAAGACAAAACATGGGTTACTAAGAACAAATGTTAAAACAAATCATATAAGCATGACATAACTCTGCTATCAAAGTATGCAGGAACAGGAAACTGAACTGTCACCAGAAAATGTCTGCAGATGTACAGGACAAGGACATTGGCGAATAAATTTTATTATTAACAAAATAAGAACTACACAATGGAAAACGTACTGAACAGATTGCTACTCACCACATAATGGGGGTGTAGAGTGACATATAGGC
The DNA here is from genome assembly GCF_021461385.2 of Schistocerca piceifrons. Lineage (NCBI taxonomy): Eukaryota > Metazoa > Arthropoda > Insecta > Orthoptera > Acrididae > Schistocerca > Schistocerca piceifrons. Next base: position 121,600,453 of record NC_060138.1, on the reverse strand, counting down.
TCATTCAAAAGTGGATTGTTGGAAAATACCAGCTTTTGCACAAAGTGCATCATAGGATATCACTCACTCACTCACACACACACACACACACACACACACACACACACACCACTGCTGTCTTCGGGCACTTTGGAGAATAGTAATCTCAATTAAGGTGGACAGGGACGTACAGAAAAGGTGGGGCGTGGGGACGGGATAGCAGGACAGGAGTGGGAGAAGATGCCGTAGAGTTGCCTAGGAATGCGCAGATGCATTGTGGGACAGGATGGTGGGATACTGGCTGTGCATTGGGAGAGCTGCGCTGGGGTGAGGGGGGGAGGGGAGGCTCAGAGAGAGAAGCAGAGGGAGGGAAAGGACTATGCAGGTAAGCTGAGGGGCGCAGGAGGGGGAGGGGGGGAGGGGGAGGAGGAGGAGGAGGAGGAGGAGGAGGACAGAAGGCATGCTATGCTAGTGGCCAGTGTGGGAACAGCGCAGGGTACAGAGACACATGCAGGACAGGTAGTTGCGATGGTGGAGGTCAGGCAAGTTAGGGGACTGAAGGATATGTTGCAAAGAGACCTCCCACACATGTAGTGAAGAAACCATAGTGTTGATGGGAAGCATCCAGATGACACAGTCTGTGAAACAGCGACTGAAGCCAAGCACACGTGTTGCACAGCATGCTCTGCAACTTGGTGGCCCAACTATTTCTTTGTCATAGTCCAGAAGTGGTCATTCATGTGGACAGGCAGCTTGTCAGTGGTCATGCCTATGTAGAATGCTGCATAGTGGTTGCAGCTAAGTTGGTAGACCATGTGACTGGTTTAACAGGTGTCCCTACCTTTGATGGGATAGGAAACACCTGCAACATGACAGGATTAAGTGGCAGAAGCATGATGTATAAAACAGGTCTTGCAATCTGGGTTTTTTGCAGGTATATAAGTGATGGGGGTTGGGAGAAGGGATGGTCAAGGATACTGTATTGGTTGGGTGCCCAGTGGAATACCACTGTGGGAGGATACTTCTCATTTCAGGACACAATGTGATTCATTCCTAAGGAACCCACAGAATTTTACAGAATGAGAAAGAAGTAGCAGATGTAATACTAGTGTATCTGAATGACAAGTCAGCGGAATGTGTTGTGTCGTATACACTCAACTGTGTGCACAATGTGTATGAGGGGTACAAGAATGACTATATATGCTTCACAAGTAAAAGTGATATTGAAACAGATGTCAAGCAATGTAGTTCACCATCCCTGTCAGACAGGCAGCCACAAATCATGTTTCCCATGAAATGCAGTAAAGGACAATCATAATTCAAGGGGCAGGTACTAAATATAATTACATACATACAAAATCTGCAGCATAGGGAAAAGAAAAAAAGAAATTATGGACAGATTTTGGATAACACCGCAGCAATATGACCATATACTGCATAAGTAAAACTACGGAAGGCAGGACAATGCACACTTAAAACTGTTGTTTGCACATTTCCAGGATGCTCGATACATTTTAGAGGTTATGCATGATAGTGAGCTTCTATGTTATGTACAGCAAACTGCACATGACATACATTACAGTGATTTGAATGAAAGCAGTGGATGGTTGCGCAAGTTCAAACAGCGCTAAGACAAAATTTCAAACAAAGCCTGAAGTTGACGATGCACAGCAAACTGCAGAACAGGCCTGAAAATTTGTATACGAGGTAAACAAACTTACCCCATTGTTCAGTAAGGAATTTGTTTTCAACTCTGACCTATCAGGATTTGAAGAGGAATTGCTTATGAAAGAAACCCTGGAAATTGGAGGTACCAAGGGTGTTGTATTAACATAAACTAACATCAATGCATTCATATACAATTATGCCAACTGTTAACCTGGATGGTAAATTGACTGGAAAGTTATTTATTGTGCTGCGAGAAGTTGGATGTGCTCTGTACCTTACAATTCTCCCTTGCATTTAATCTTGCGAGGGCTGTAGGGAATATTTATGAGGCAGTAGGGAATATTTACGTCATAGCAAGAAAAAGTTGTAAAATGGGCATAAGAGAACAAGAACTACGGTATGAGCACTGCTTTTGCCCAGTAGCTGGTCAAAATAATTTGTTTTTGCTTGAGGCACAGTCTGTCAATAAAAATCATACACCTGTAAACTATCCATTCTGAAATGATTGAGAGATGGCACTTCATACCACCTGGAACCACTAGACAAATTCTACCTCAGATGCTTGTTTTTTCCGTGCCTATAAAACATGTTATTGCACTACCTACTGTGTGCCTCAAGGGATAACCAGTGTCACGATAAGCTCCACGGGAGACTGTTTCACATTCGGTTGCATGCCATAGCACTCCCTGACTGGGTTGCCATAAGTTTCCCCAAGTGAAATTCCCCGATTTCCATATGGGTTTTCGTATTTTTCCCTGACAAATTTCTAGATCTCAAGGTTAATTTAAGATGTAAGTTGACAATCTGTTTTTGCAGCAACAACACAAAAAACAATAGTGCAGACAAGGAAATATCTAAAAAAATAGTTGCAAGCAGATGGCACTTCCTGATGTGAGCAAAAAACTTTAGTACTAACACCAACCTCTTTTGTAATGAACTGTTCCTAGATGGAGTAAGCAAGCCAAATGGTATACGCGTTTCAGTAAGACCACTGGCATTATTTTATTTCAATAAAATGAAGCACATCTGGTGACAAAAATATGCATTTCCTTGGAGTCGCGAGACAGATTTAAAATACCTTCACTGATTTCAGAAATAACCTCAGAAAAAAGTACGCCTCTTGAAAGAAGTGAAAGGCCTGGAAGAATTGTATAAACCAACACTGCAGGTGACCTTCAATGAAATGTTGGTTCTACTATATTCGTTATTGTCAGTTATTACCCACTGTGTTATATCTATCATTTCACAGGTATTGTGTGATTTTTCTTTTGAGAAATATATGAGTACATAGCGTACAAACCACCCGCAACTAACACATTTTCTTCTTCTTATTGTCCATACTTTCTAATATATAAACTACTTTTGAAGTGCCACAATGTACTGGAACAAATAAAATGTCTATAAAATGTCACACTGTACAACACACTTGCCACGAGACAGTCTCAATTCCTAAAATTCATCACCCACAGCCTCTGGCCAACTGAGGAGCACCACAGTCCTGTGTCCATGGATAAGCCATGAAAATCCACAGCATCACACAATACACAAACAGACCCAGCACGGGGCAGATCAGTGAGACTAGATCCAATGGGCAGGTCCTGCACATCAGTGGCAACCGAATGGCTTTAGATCGGCAGGCCCGATCCATTACAGACACCCACAGAAACCGCCTCTGGATTTGGCCTTCACGGAAATCCATTAGTGTGGTCAGCTATTCACGAGCCACAGAGGGCATGTTGATGAAATGAGACCACGATGATCAATCCATGCAACAAATAACTTGTTCAAATACTCTGAGCATCAATAACAATGAGGGCACATAGCAACTCACCACAAAGATGATTGCTTAGCTGCATAAAGGCAAACAGAAAAGACAATCACACTCTAACAACTAAATTTTCAGCCATAGCTTTTGTCAGAATATGAGAGCACAAAGTCATACACACAATCACTCAGACACAACTCAGGCACTCAAGACCACTGTTCTCCAGCTACTGCATCTACAGTCTCTGAGAATCAGATCCAAACAAACCACCCCTCATACCTCCCTGCTTCTTGTAGGCAGCTACTAGGTTAGGAGATTTTTCTGGTGGTGTTTTTTTCTTTTTTTGCCAATCATCCCTGATATTTCACTGACATGTTGAGAACTCCCTGATTCCCAGAACCTATGGCAACCCTGCATCAGTTCTCATCACCCCATTACACAAATATGATTGTACAGGGTTATTATAAGTGAAGTTAAATTTTCAAAGTGCTGTAAAAATAACACCACTGGTCAGAATTATGTCAAATTGCAACAGAATATTATTGGGGAAGGAGGAAAATGCATGGAAGAAGAAAAATAAATAGTTACAAAACATAGCAATAGATGGTGCTGTAAGCATCGTAATTTAATGGTGGTCGACTACAAATGACAAATGAATCGTACAACAATGCCTAAGGTGTACGTTTGATATTAAACAAACTGTACTACTAAGTGTGCAGGGGTGTACAGGTATGATACTTTTAGTTACATAAGCCCATCCGCCACAGCACAGTCATACCACAATGGAAGTGAAAAATAGGATTTAACTGTTCTGAAGCCAAAAACCGCATAAAAAGTATCACTCGCATCGGTTTTTAATTGTCCTGAGCCCAAAAACCGCATAAAAAGCATCAATCAAACTCAAACCGGATAATTAATATCCATATGAGTGGCGTAAAACATGTTCAGTATGGTGTCTACCATTTTCTACAACAAGTTGAAATCGAGAAACAGCATGTTCCACAACTGATCGAAATGTTTGCGGGGTCATGTTCAGAATGTGTTACGCAATGTGTGCCTTCAACACTGCTAAGTTTGCAATTGGAACACTAAACACATCTTTGAGATAGCCCCACAGCCAGAAGTCACACGGATTAAGATCAGGTGATCTGAGATGGCCAGGCTGTAGGGAATGACAGCTGATAATTCTAGCATTTCCGAAATGGTGCTTCGGTAGCTGCTTAACTGGATTCGCAATGTGCAAGGTGTGCCATCTTGCATAAAAATCATCCCATCCATACATCCATGCTGTTTGAGATCTAATAGCACTTACTAGTGACAGTACAGGTAACAGAACAGGAAGCACCTGTCTTTTCAAAAAAATATGGCCCTAGATAAATGATGCCGTAAACCTGCACCCCACAGTAACCTTTTCAGGATGAAGTGTTACTAGCTGATCTGTATGTGGATTTTCCGTTGCCCATATTCAACAATTCTGTGTATTGACATATCCTGTTCGATGAAAGTGGGCTTCGTCTGTCCACAAAATCTTCCCCAGCCAATCATTGTCCATTTCCACGCGAGCAAGGAATCCTAAAGCAAAGCTCTGTTCAAAATGTTCATACGTGTGTGAAGTCCTAAGGAACCAAACTGCTGAGGTCATCGGTCCCTAGACTTACACACAACTTAAACTAACTTATGCTAAGAACAACACACCCACCCATGTCCGAGAGAGGACTTCCGGCAGGAGGGGCCGTGCGAGCAAAGGTCTCTCTTGCTGGCAGGTCAACAGGAAGCAACTCGCGCACACAGGTAATTTTGAGTGGATAGCAAATAAGGATGTTTTGCACCGTGCTCACGGGTATGTCCAATGTTCGGGTAATTCTCCGTGCACTACACGTTTGTACGCAACCACGCTCGTCTCCCCCTGCATTGCTGTGGCCACTGCTCCCACTGGCGTCGAACCAATTTGTTTCCTCTCTCTACCAGTATGCACACCAAAAGAACCTGACTTTTCGAATTTCCGAATCATTTTTTCCAGACCCCAGCAGTCATCAGATCAATGCCTTTTTTCAAACCCTTCAGAGTCCAGAACTTCTGCAGAGTGATGTGTGCACAGTCATCATTCGTATAATATAGCTTTACAGGCAGAGCGCACATCCTGCATTGAGACAGTTATGGTGAACGTCGCAGACGCAAAAGGAAGAAAAGCCCTATACCTGGCATGTTTGCACCAACTTCAATGCATCGTGCGCATGACAGGTGTTTTCATTTACATATTCTGACACATACAATGCCATATATTGATCAAGCTTTCACACTATTTTTTCTTCTTCTGCCCTTCTCTGATAATATACCGTTGCAATTTGACATTATTCTCACCAGTGGTGTTATTTCTACAGTGTTTTGAAAGTTTAAACTTAATTATAATCACCCTCTATATGAATTCTAAGAGCAGATACCTATGTGAACATCCTACATAGTTTGTAACTCCCATGGAGTTCGCCTTCAATCTTGATGGTGCAGACCTTTGTGATTGCTGTGGTGCACTATTTTTCATTCGGTGTTCATAGTGCAAGTTAATGGCTTGTTCTGCACTTTTCTTGAGTGTCACCAATGTCTATTTTGTGAAGTGTAATACATACATCCCATAGAAGGTTGATCTCTGCACCTCCCGAACAATAGTTTTCTGTCGCCCTCCTGACACGCATGGCGAGTCATTAGCAACTACTATTTTTCTGTCATAATTGTGAACACAACACTAATCAACTGAGCCTCACAAAAGATTGAACTTGCGACCTTGCACTCAAGGTTTCCTTGTCAAACAGCAGCTTCCCTTACCCCTATCCTGCTATCTCTCCCCTTCCCGATATCTTCTGTCCCTACACTATCCCCCCCAACATAGACCATTACAAACTGCAGTCAAGCCTCACCACCCATATGTGTGAGTCGTGCATATGTGAAGGCGCATGCACAGGCATGTGCGTGTGCGCGTGCATGTCCACTGCCCAGCACCTATTCTATGTCGAGAGTATTAATCTATCCTCATTCATATTGTTTCCCATCCCAGATTTTTCCATTGTTCAAAATATTTTGAAACATTACCAAGCAAATGTCAAATATATAGTAACCCATAATGTGCAAGCAATGTATTCCATTGTGTGGCCTATTGGACTTGCAGTATTATGATGTAAACCGTTATTATAATAAAGAAACTACTGCAAATAGGGAAGAGGGCTACTTGTAAAGAGCTCTAATGAGTACGACAACTCTTTAAGTTTGCAGCTTTCACCTTAATTTCAACAAAAGCTGTGTGAGCACCACTTGGAAAGAAAGACTCTAACACAGAGGTATCAGTTTATTAAGTAAAGTCTTACTATAGACTTAGCTTTAAGAGGAGAGAAAAATTTAGGGCTGTGAGGAAACAAAAAATACTCTTTTTGCAGCCTTGGAAAGGGGCTGAAATTAGTGAATTGGAATGAAGAAAAATTTACCTCAATATATATTCCCAATATGAACTTTGATATGTAAGCTTATTATTTTATTTGCACTGACAGCAATGAAGACTGGAAGAACGTAACACAATAAGCACAAGACCAGAATTAAAGATTAATCATAGTAAGACAAAAAAATGGAAATGAAGATTGGCATTATAATGACACGTATCAATTGTTGACTGTGTGTTCTTAGGGTAACTGAAAATATTTGTAACAAATGGATATACTGGGTGGTTATAATTAAACTTTCGCTAATTGAGAGGGCCAATGAAAACAAGCGATTGTACAGCAATGAAATATTGTGGAAACACATCTAAGGACATGCAGAAGAGAAATAGCAAATAAACCATTGACTGAAATACATCTTAAGTTACACATGAGAGTGTAATATTTATTAATTGCATACCATGTTTACGTTCCAGGTTAGAATGTTGATCAATGTGATGACCATTTGCATCCACGAAAGACTGGAATTACATTACAGACTGCTCTACTGCTGCCTGAAACATCTCAGGCGAACCATGGAATGCTGAGCTGTTGCAATAGAGCTCATGGACTGCTTGATGATCGCACATTGCTTCCAGCATTCTCTGCCATGGAAACAGTAACTTCTTTACCAATTTGTGGTGCAACTGTCCGTCAGCCTCTCCTAAGAGCAATTCCCAAATCGCCAGTTAATTTGACCTTCCGGATCACTCCTCAACAGTGGTGAAGAGAGATGACCTCTCTGTCATTCCTTTAATGAGTCAACACTCATGAAGATCAGCAACACTATTACCGTTGTTTTGATAAAACAGCTTTAGAAATAAGGCTCTGCTCACCTTGTCCAAACCCATATTAACTGTCTGCAACTATAATTGCCACTGACGCATATGTTTCGACCGTACATCACCGTTCCGGCACTGGCACAACGGTAGTTCATGACACTAATACTACTAACAATGCGAATTCTGTTGCACACAGTATAAACATCATTCCTGTGATGTTGGGTACCGATATGGCAAATAGTTTTCCATTTACACTGGCTCAAGTAGCAAATGTTTAATTAAAATTATCATGTATAATGAAAGAAATAAATGAATAAAGTTAGTTTGAAGTTCATTTGGAAACTTGCCGTAGAATTCAAACATAAATTTCCAGTTGCCGAAGAAAATAAATATATATAACCAGAGTGTACTGCCAATAATTAGCTATATTAGAGATTTTTCCTTTTTATCATATTGAACATGTTACGCAGTTTCTAGTAAGGAAATTTGCAGAAATATGTATTCCACACATTCCCAATAATACATTCATCATTCTGTTGATTGCATACCCTCTGCAAGCATTTAAAGCAGATAATATTAACAGCACCAAAAAAGTTTCAAGTTCCAACCCTTCATTGTCAAAATGAAAGTTTGATTTAGGCAAGAATGTAAAAAGTGTAAAATTGGAGTGAGTGTCAATATTACATAAAATATTTTAAGAACTTATCTCAAGCTTTTGGAATCAATTTCTTTTGTGGCATAAAACTGTACCTGTAGCTGAATAAGAGCTGACACACTATTCAGAGCTCTTCCATTTAATTTTACTTTCTATCCACACCACATGGTATACTTCTTTGAATTGTATTTATCTCTTAGGTGCTGATGCTGAGAGAGAGGACATTATAGTAAGGCAGTGCACTTGTGTGAAATATGCCAAGTCCCAATCTTGTTCAGAAGGTCCAATGAAGGTCCACTGCTTTCACTGAATCACTAATTGCTTCTGCTACAACTGTTCCATATGATGGAGGTTGTGATCAGTTTCTTCTTCAATAATCTAACTATAACCTCTGGTAATGTTTCACTTCTAACAAATGTGACCTTTTTTTTATCAAAAAATGCATATATCACTAAATAACACTACTGATATTCAACCAGAAAATTGAAAATATAAATTGCTTCTCCATAATTTTGCTCTCCTTGTTCCACATAATTACTACCATCAGTTGTGTTTGTTAATTTCTGTCAGCACCTCTTTATCCAAATTTTGTTTGACATGTTCTGCAATTTTTGACAAAATTTGCTTATTATTGTAGCCAGTCTGTGATGTCTATGAATGATGCACACAAATACTTTTGAATCTCTACTTGTAGGGGAGAGGGGGTAAAGGTAATTTGTATAATAAGATATACAATACTATAGTGTGGTACACAATAAATACTGAATCCACTAAATAAAATATGTACACATCTATAATCTATTTCTGTGATTTACAACAGATCATATATACACTATATAATTATTCTCCCATCATATACTTTGCTAGTTAGTTGGTAATAAACACAACTTTAATTTGCATTCTTTTTTGTGAACAGGCAGCATTATGAGAGTAGTAAACTTTCAGTAAATGGACTGTGGACATATATTTGTAAAATGTACATCACATTTCAATAAAACAGGCATTCCAGCCTCTATGTGTAGTTTTTAACTACATGTACTAATTTGAACCAAGCTTAAGAAAACCAATGTCATTGCAGGTCATTTTTGCTTTGTAACATTGATTGTTACAGAAGCTCTATAATAATTAAAATATTATTATTTGTTAAAATTTTGTTTTATTTAAAATTATATAACCTATTCATATATGCTATGTCATCAAAATCAACAAATGAAATTAAATACAAACATTCTTGAAACTTTTTCTCTCAAAAAATTCCATAGGCTGGTCTTGTTTGGTTCATTTATTTCAGCACAACTTTAAAGATTATGGAAATAAATCATACAGAAACAGGATACCAGGCATTACAGCAATGTTGAAGGGATGTGCATGTGATAATCCCCACATTACTGACTGTTCTTACCTCATTCGTTTTTTGAACAAGTACAATTTAAGATGTATTACAGTTGATTATTTTCCACAGTTGTTTCTTCTTTCACTTCTACACAGTTTTCAAGATGACGTGTCAGAGAATCCTCTGAAGAAAATGACTGATGGCAATGGGGACAACGATGACTGGATGTGTGTGAAAACCTGTGTAATGCCAATGACCTCTTACGTTCATATCCTTCACCACACTGGTCACAAAAGTACAATTTGCCTCGTTCTGGAGTCTGAAGTAGTTCTACAGAAGACTCCACTGGAGACGTAGCCACAGGAACACTGCTCTGTTTAGGCAATGAATGGTGTACTTTTTTATGTTCTTCTTGGAAGTGTTTTGAGGAAAACTTACAGTCACATATGTCACACACAAACTGATCAGCAGAAGTGATTATTAGATTCTTTTCCAAATGAGGTACTTTAACTTTCATAATACCATCTTCTTTAACAGTTTTGGTCAATTCAACACCGTGTACATCAGCCACTACAGAACTTGTATCAATAGAGCCAACTGAACTACTTCCAAGCTTATCTGCATTGCTTGCATCTGTAACAAACAGGAAATTAAAAATATTAAACAACAGAATTCTTCTAGGGGCAGTAGTACCAAATTTTATTTAATAAATATTTGTTTAAATATACTTGAGTTTTAATACTGAAAATTCGGGGCTCATTAGTAAGTTATATAGTGCATTCCCATTCCAATGAACTTGCTGTCTGCTTTGTAATGACGTTTATTATATCAACTAAGTGGCATTAAAAATGGTTTTAAAATAAATGGTATTTTTACTCTCATTTTAAAATCCGGTAAAGTACTTTGAACATAAATGCAAAAAGGAGATTATGTGGAAAACAAGAGCACCTAAATCTACATCAATACTCTGCAAACCTCTGTTAAATGCACGGCACAGGGTACTTATCATGTACCACATGCTAGGGCTTCTTCCCATTCTATTCACATATGGAGCAGAAGAAGAATGGGTTCTTCAATGCCTCCGTGCTCACTGTGATCTTGTCCTCTACAGGAGCAAGCTGTAGGGGATTGTAGTAAATTCCTAGATTCCCTTCTTACTACTGCTTCTTGAAACTTCCTAATTCTTTAGTCTACAGTTTTCAGTATTTCTGTAACACTCTCTCATACTTCAAACACACGTATGACCATTCATGCTGCTCTTATTTATATACATTCGACATTGACTGTTAGCCCTATTTGCTGTGAATCTGTCAGGATTCATTAACATTCTAGGAGGAGCCATGAGTGTCTTGTAAGCAGCCCATTTGCTTAAGTTCCACACAACCAATCAATATTCTAGGATGCGTCACAAAAGTGTTTTGTAATCAATTTTCTTTGTAAACTGACTGCATTTTTTCAGCATCCTGCTCATGAACTCAAGTCTGCCATCTACTTTATCTGGGTTTGAGGTTATATCATTATGCCAATTCATATCCCTACAAATTGTTACAATCCAAGCATTTGTGAGAGTTGACTACTCTAATTGTGATTCACTGATATTGTAGTCCTAGGATACCATTTCTCTCTGTTTTACAAAGTGCACAAGTTTTACATTGCTGTGCATTTCAATCATGTTATCAACCTTTGCAACACTTTCAATTTTATCACGATCCATCTGCATAATAGCGAACTTTTTTCATACACTATTTCATTGCAGATAACTGCATCATCTGCAAAAACTCTTAGGTTACGATTCATATTGTTTGCAGGTCACTAATACAAAAAATGAATAGCAATGATCCCAATATATCTCCTTGGGGTGTGTTCATGCAAGAGGAAATGAAATGATGGATGATCTCCAGCACAAAATGACTGCTAAAGATCTGCAATGTTGAAATCAACAATCAGGTTGATACCAAAATAATTAAGACTTGAGAGAAATGAAGTCAATGGTGTGTAGGTGTGTGGTTAGAGCATCCCAAATTACAATTCTTGACATTCACTGACGCCACAAGATTTAAAAAAATATGAGAACAATACTGCTTGAAATGAATAAATTGAAGAAAATCTGTGTGCAGTGCTACATTAAATTTTCAGAAGTTGAGTGAACACAATTAAAATGTACAATTTTTAGTCAACAAGCTAAGAGGTGGTACTGACAGTCTTTAACAATCAGAAGCTCAGCTATGACCTTATTTATTTAGCATCTGACATAACCTTTAAATTCATCATGTTTAGTAATGAAATTGCACCCCTCATACACTTTTCATAGAATAATGTGTTTTGTCCACTCTACAGAACAGGATGAATTGCTGTGAATTATTATAGTTTCATACTGAATTAAGAGCGTCAAATTATCCAAATGAAGTGGCCTTTCACAAAAACAGCTGAACGTTTATACACAAGATTACTGAGAGTACAAAACATGCATTTCTGGGTCAAAATTACAAGGTGTACAACTTTGCTTCTGCCATTTGCCGATAGGTGGCGACAACGGTAAGTAGTGATCAAAAGAAATAGATCACAGATGTCAGGCAGTTAGCTTGGACCTTGGTCAACATAACCTCATTCAAACATTAGTCGATTTGTGTCTGCATCATAAGGTTGTTCTTGATTGAAAATGTCAGTTTACAAGAATAATTCTCATAATTTGCGGGAGGTGTTACTGTTTTGTTTCAATAGGAAGAAAACAGCAGTTGAGTCTCATTGAATGCTCTCAAGCACATATGGTAAGGACACAATTTGTGAATGAACGTGTCACGAGTGGTTTCAACTCTTCAAGAATGGTGATTTTAGTGTCATAGACCGGCATAGTGGTGGAAGAGAGAAAGCTTTCAAAGATGCAGAACTGGAGACATTGCTGAGTGAAGACTCGCGCCAATCTCGAGAAGAATTGGCATGATTAGTGGGAGTGACACACAAGCCATTTCAAAACTTCTCAAGGCTGTGGGCATGATTTAGAAAGAAGGAAGTTGGGTCCCGGGTCCAAGATCATGCTCTGTATTTGGTGGGACCAGCTCGGCGTCGTGTACTACGAGGTGTTAAAACGAAGTGAAACAATCACAGGCGCTCGTTATCGAACACAATTAATGCATTTGAGCAGAGCATTAAAAGACAAATGGCCACAATACAGCGAGAGGCACGATAAAGCGATTTTGCAGCATGTCAGCGCTCGACCCCACATTGCAAAAGAGGTCAAAACATACTTGGAAATGTTAAAATGGTAAGTCCTGCCCCACCTGCCGTATTCTCCAGACATTGCTCCCTCTATCACCTGTTTAGATCAATGGCCTGGCTGACCAACACTCCTGATCTCATGAAGAAGTCACAAATTGTATCCACTCATGGATCACGTCAAAAGATGATCAATTTTTTCGACACGGGATTCGTACACTGCCCGAAAGATGGGAGAAAGTAGTGGCCAGTGATGGAAAATACTTTGAATGATACATGTGTAACCAATTTGTTTCATTAAAGCCTCAAATGTAGGGGGGGGGGGGGGGGGGGACGGCAGATGCAAAGTTGTACACCTTGTAATAATTCCAGTATTTTACATATTACACTGGAGAAGGATTGCAGTACAATTCCATGCTTTTAGCTTAGAAAAATTTTTATTTTGTAACTAGGTTTGCTGCTGCTACTTCTTCTTCTTCTTTTCAAGGAATTTTATCCCATACGACACATTCTGATTCCAATAATTCCCACTTCTTTCTATGCCTTCTAATGATCCTTCAACTCACTAGCTTGCGGTCATGAGCAATTTCCATCAGTGTGCTTCTTTTCATTGTATTTATACACTTCTTTCACATTTTATTCTGTCACTGAAACTAGATCCACGTTTCACTTCCATACGAAGTTACTGGCAGAGATATTATTTTACAAAAATTAAGTTGAGTTAATATCATGTTTTCTCTTTCAAATTCCATTTAATTATTCTGTGTATACCATGATATCAGTTTCCTTTTATCTGTCTACTACAGCTATAGTTAAAGCTATTAGCTACAGTGAAATAACATGAAAACTGTGAGAACATACAGAGCTATTCAGAACCCAAATGAAATTTTCATTGTGCTGCAGACTGTGTGCTGACAAACAACTGAGGTCACAACCTTAGAACACTAATAAGAAAAAGAAGTTAAAGACTACATGTTAAGCCCAACTGATGGAAGGAAAGAGAACTAATAACAAGGACGTCATCTTGGAGAAAGGTCCACAAAGTATGCCGTAAAGACAGCAAAGGTCTCGACCCAAAGATTAAACATCTTCCGCCATACTGAACGATGGATGAAAAGTAGAACGTGGTTGACAGCCCTCACGTCATTCACTAAAATGGTCGATAACACAGATGGCAAACATACACTGGAACATAAGTGGTTAAAGAAAGGGCATTCGGTCAGGAAATGTAGAACAGTCAAAGGCTGATGACAATGAGTACCAAGTGGTGAGGGATCACCACTTAACAAATGGCAATGGCTAAAAAGACAATGTTCAATACACAACCTAGCTAACATTATCTAGTGGTGAGAGGGCTGAGAGGTGGTCAGTCATGCGGCTGATAGAGGTTTAATTCCCCACGGCTTGTTCCCATGAAGAAAAGACCAGTGGTGACGGCAAAGTGATACCATCTCCCTACAAATAGCAACATAGAGAGCATCCAAAGGGATGGAAGAGCTAATAGGCCAAGGTAGGAGGCCTTCTCAGCAGAATCGTTTCCCATCATACTGAGGTGACCAGGAATCACAAGAACATCACAGTGGCTCTCTCAACGGAGAGCTAGTGGAAGCTTTCTTGGAGCCGTAGCACTAAATGATAGACTGTGTACAGCCACAGTGGGGCACAGAGAATCAGAGCATATGACTCAATTAAACAGCCTGTGTCGCCAGATGTACTGGGCAGCCTGATAAGAGGGAGAAGAGCTCTACTATAAAAATTGAACAGTGTTCTGGAAGCAGATACCGAATGTGTTATGTGCCAATGGCGAAGCTACACCCGACACCATGGTCAGTCTTAGTGCCATCAGCACACAAGAAGGTGTTATTGCTAGGTTGTGTGCAAAGGTCGAGAAACTTACAGCAATAGACCAAATCCAGAGTAGAGTCCCTGTGAAACAAATGATGTCGAAGATGAACACTGGCTGCCGTATGAAGCCAAGATGGTGAAGGGTTCACACCAATCTGGAACATGGCAGGTAGCATGAAGTTAAGCTGCCGAAAGCAAACACTGGGAGGGTGCGTCCCATACTGGCGGCCAAGGGAGTCACCGAAACAGAGGGCACAGGATGGGTGGCCGGGCATGGCAGACAAACGGCACGTGTATCCACCACGCCAGTATGACAGTGGTAGTTCAGCATCTTCTGCATAGAGACTCTCAACCGAGCTAGTGTAAAATGTACCTGTGGCCAAATGTATTCCACAATAGTGGATTGTGTTAAAACGGCATACAATGGACGAATATGCAGATGAATAAACAAAAAACCTTTAGTCTTTTTTGATTGGACAAAGGATTGGCACAAATGGAAGAGGGTGGTTCGATATGCTCCCCAGGAAGGTCCACGTAGGACACTGAGGGACTGGGAACAACATGCGCCCATGTAAGACAGGGAAGGACCACGAAAGATTCCTGTCAAGCAAAAGCCCAAGGAATTTCTGTGAACGGAAAGCACAGGCCCAAGATGTAAAGATGGTGGAAAAAACCCATTGTGCCACCAGAAATGCATACATACGGTTTAATCAATGAAAAAGTGAATGCCATTGTAAAGATGAGCGAAACACTGTTGAAGATGCCCCGCAAGGAGACAAATCTGTGAAGAACTTTAATAGATCACAAAGCTGTCGCCAAAAACAGAGCTGGAAACACCTGGTGGGAGACAGGCCATAATAGGATTAATGGCTGTACCAAAGAGGACGATGCTCCGGACATTCTCCTGGATGCAGGTGTCCGACAAGACAGAACCCACATGTACCTTGAAAACTTGGTCTTTTAAAAATCCCTGTTGAAAACTGGGAAGGTGCCCTTGGAAGCCCAGCATGTGTAGAGAATGGAAGGTACCAGTCCTCCAGCAGGTATTGTAGGCTTTCTCCAAATTAAAAAACACAGCCAGTGTCTGGTATTTCCAAGACTGTGAGACTCAAGCCACCATACCAGCCAGCCATTAATCATATGTTCCATCACCTTGTGAACACTGCTGATGCGATAGTATGTAGGAAGGAGAAAGTGATTGCCTGCAAGATAGAGATGCTGCACCATCTGAATGTTAACAATGTCCCATCCTGATCCTGGGGTGGAAGATCGGGATGAAGAGAAAGCAAGGTCTGGCTCCCTCATAGTAAAGGCTAGGGGTATCACCCAAGCCTCCTCCAGTTATTTCCGAGGCAGGAAGGCAGGGTGATAGTAGGTGGAGCTCAAAATTTCTGCAAAACAGTGGCCTAAGGTGCTGGAGATAGCAACATGGTCCACAATGACACCATCTGCTATGGTCAGGGTGAAAACTGGGGAATGGACCTTCATCCCAGAGAGCACACGGAGGTTGCCCCACAAGATGGACAAGGGAGTGAAACTGTTACAAGAAATAGTAAGTGAAGTCCAACTACCTTTTTTTGTTATCCCGAAGACTGCGATGACACTGCACATGCAACTGTTTATAATGAATACGGTACACCATCGTAGGATGATGATAAAATATGGAGAGCATGTCACAGCACACGAATCGCGTTGCAGCACACCTCAGTTCACCAGGGGACTTGAAAACAGTGTGGAAAAAATGAAGTGTGGAACATTCTCTGGCAGTAAGGATAACATTCGTAAGGTACTCTACCTGATCAAAACTGGGGAAATGTTGTTCATCTAAAGTCGTCAGGGAAGAGCAAGGCTCCCTATCAGGCTGAGACAGCTGGCAATTCAGTTTAGATGTAGGTGGGGTAGGAGTCAGCAAATGGATAGCCCACAGAAAATAGTCACTCTGGTATGTGTCAAAGAAAATGGACCACTTGAGATGATGAGCAAGATGAGCAGTGCAGAATGAGAAGTTCAAATGGGACTAGGTGTAGGTTGAGTCTGAAAGGAATTTGAGAGGTCAAAGCAGTTACAATTTTGTTTGTTCAAGCCAGAAAATAATAGGATGCTGCAATTCCAAGAGCAGCCATAATTCCTCCTTTCTGGACCTTATGCCATGAACATTATGTTGGAAAAGAATCACAATACAGAATAGGGAGGTGGGAACAAATGAAGGGCAGTCACATCAGTGGATGCTGAGTGTCAGCTTTGAAAGACAATATTTACAGAGGTGTTGGCATACTCCCTGGATCAGCCTGCAGATCCGAGGGTGGAAGAATGGCAGGCAGTTCACACCAGTGAAACGGAATTCTTTCGGATGAGGGTATCACATGGCAAAACCGTTGAAGATGATCTCTGAGACAGAGAAGGAGAAGACCATTTGCCTTTATTTGGTTTCTTAGAGGCTTTACGACTGGCAGACGAAAACTCAGACAGCTGTTACTGGAGGGACATAAAAAGTCTTCGTGGGCGTATTCCTTTTATTCTTTCCGGCCTGCTGGTTGTGTAGCAGGTGATTTCGCCACTGAGGCGAAGATTTGGTGCCTTGTTGCACAGCTGTAGGAGAAGGACAGGAAGCTGTTACCATGATACTGGGTGATTTTACAACTGCAATGCTGAACTGGAACTCACAAGTCTGAGTAGCCATGTTCTTCGTGGAGAGAGAGGAGTAGCAAGAACGGTACTGTGGCTGCTGGATGGTAACATGCACGGCTTTTGATACGCCAAAAACTTGCAAGCAACGAGGTAAGATACTTTTTCCATCATCCAGATCTCCTGGACAGCCTGCTCATCTAGATACATGGTACATTCATGGGAAGAGGCGGCATTGTCACCATCGCAATTCATTCAGCGGGGAGAAGGGGGTGGGCAATCATCCTCATGAGCATCCTTACCACAATTCAATTGACACATATGACCGTGTTTTGACAGGGCATGTGAGTGTGGTTGCTACGTTGACACAGGTAGCAATGCACCGGGTTTGGAATGTACCATCGGACCGTGATGATTTCATAGACTGCCTTGATCTTCTATGAAAGCACTACTCGATCAAACATGAGAAAGAGAGTTTTCATTACCCGATGGACCGCAGTGATGCCCTGATCAGAGAAGTAAGTTTGGATTTCTCCTTTGGTCAGACCATCAAGCAGATGGGTGTAAATAACACCATGCAAAGATTTCAGTATTCGACAGGCCTCAAAACGAACAGGATAGTTGTGGAGGAGTGAAGCAGAAAGCAGTTGTTGGGCTTGAAAATCACAGCTTATATCCAGAAGTGAAGTCCCATTACGTAAGTGAGAGCATGTTTTCATAAGGCCTGCAACTGCATCAACACCTTTCTGAATAATAAACGAATTAACTGTCACAAAGGACTGACTGCCTTTGGTACATGATACCATGAGGAATCCACGTGCAGCTGGGAAAGTCTTTGAATCTTTAGTTTCATTCCATTTACATTTAGTAGATATAGAGTGCGATGGTGACTGGTTCACTGCGAAAAAATTCCTATGATTGCCATCATCTCCTATGGTGCGCCCCTTTAGAGGGGGGGCTCACCCTCCTTAGGTGACTGTTCATGCCCCAGGCTGCACCTCCCGAACTCCTGACAGAGGGACCAATTGGCAGTTGGGAAGGTGACAGCTCAAGCAATCGCCTCTCCCTGGGTCTGGCCTGTACCAGGGGGTACATGCAAACCCTAACTGTCGACCCGTGGCTGGGAATTATGTGTTACCCAATCACCTCTTATGCATCAAATGTGTGGGCTAGCCTTCAGGAAACCACAAGAAGGAAGAAGAAACAAAGAAAAAGAACAAATGCCGAAGCAGAGATGGAGGATGAAGGAAGAAAGAGAAACATATGAGGGACTGTTCTGATGCTGGCTATCAAAACTGCAACAATCATTCCTGAGAATATCCCAAGCATGTTCCCCACAGGAGGGGAAAAAGAATAACAGGAGGATAGACATGCAGCACAGACAAGGAAGCAGTACTGCAAAGGCTGGGGCCTTGTGGTACCCAAGCATGAACCCACCAAAGAGTGGTGAGCACCCTGGTAGGAACACCAGCAGGGGTAGGCACGTTAGAATGGGGCATATAAAGAAGCGATGCATGTTACGTGTCCTTGAATTTGTTAAATGTGAGTCAATTGTGATGGGTCAGTGGTGATTTCATACCAAATACCACGTAAAAGATACAACAGACAGAACAATCCATGTGTGGCACAACATGATATGTGACACCAGCTGCTTTTGTGGTGTGTAGAAAAGCTGCTGGTGGGGGCAATCAGCATAGCAGGTGGTGCCTGTGTGGAGGTCATTTGTCAGGAGTCCAAAGAAATCAATGAGTCTTGCAAGGAAAGAACAACAGACAGCACAGACAACTGCCTGGAGCATTTTACACAAATGTCTAAGTGTCAAACCATACCAGTTGCAATTTACATGCTCTGACTACTTGGGACAATAAGCTCTGTTCTGACTTTTGCAATGACTCGCAGTGGCTACTGCGGGAAGATTGTTTTTTGCAAAAGTTGGTTTTCAGTGACAAACCCATGTTTCACTTGTATGGAATGGTGAAGCATCGTAATGGGTGGGTGGGTGCATGCACATATGTGTGTGTGTGTGTGTGTGTGTGTGTGTGTGTGTGTGTAGTGTGGCTCACATTCATGATTCACCTGAATGTTAATGGTTTTTTTTTCTTTTTTTTCCCCTGCCCTGTCCTGTTCAAAAGTTTATTGTTCACTTTTCTTTGAGGAGACAACTGAGTTATCATCTCATGGACATGCTGCAGCAATGGCTTATGCTGCAATTACAGCAAGGCAACGGAGACTTTATTGTGCAACAAGATGATACTCCACCACATTTTGTTTACAACATTAGTGAACTGCCTTACAGTTGGATTGGATGTGCTTCCCTTTATGACTCTCCTCATCTTCAGGGACCCCATTGTCACCTGACTTAAATCCATGATGGTGTTATGTCATTGATTGTGTGATACTGCTTCCAATGTCACTTAATTGGGAAGAATTGCATGGAAGGAGAATTAATGTGGTCACCAATAATGACCATGACGTGTTGGAACATGTACTGGTTATCATATTGATATTTGCCATGTCACAACAGGTGGCCTGTAACTTGAGTTACAAAATTGGGGAAATGTTTTCTTTACTGATATGTGTGTATATTCAGTACATCTTTCAGTTTTTGCACAGTTGTCTTCTGAAGCCCCAGAGGTAATTACACATAAACCTGTGTAAGTAAAATTAGAAAGAATTATTCAAAGAAAATATTTCAAAGAAATTAGGAACACAAGAGTCTGTATCAAAGAAAAGGAATAATCCTACTGTGGGAAGAGACTTGACATGTGTAATACCTGTACTCTGTACACAAAATGACAAGCTATAGAGTTCCTGTTAGAACAAAGAATGGTGCTATAGCAAAATCCAGGTCTCTTGCAATTTTTGAGCGTAAGTATATAATACAGGAAACAACAGGAATGACTAGATGATTTCTTACTACCGATTCATGAGGAAACATAGCTAAACTAGTGAAAGAAACTGTTCTTCTAGATGCTCCTGATGGTTGCAACATCTCATTTTCTTCAGTATCCAGCTACTACTAGCCATGCCATAACGATTGACCACTGACTTTGAGCTCATATTCTGGTCATATTGCATTACAACCATCGATATGTTATACCTTACCGAAATTGTGGAAATGTCTACTTTTATTTTTTTGTATGAATATTACATCTTTGTTGAAATGGGGGCAACATTCGCAGCAATATTTAAGAGAAACATAATTAGGAGAAAAATTTCCTTTGCTTAGTTTAAAGATGCAACCATACTCAATTTCCAATCAAATCATCGTTGCTTTCCAATTAGTCATTTTTTCCTAATAATGGTGAGTGTAGATTGTTGCAATACAACTAATGGTGATACATATTAACAAGACAAAAAGAGTAAATGCAAGCTATGTTGTTGCTTTTCAGAGCTGTTATGTTTTTACGCATGTAAATCTACATAAAGCACTAATATAACATCTTTAATGTATTTGCTTTTGCATTTCTATGGGCTGCGTGCTCACGTTTGCTGTGTTGCCGGACCTCAGAACAGTATTTCCAGTTCACTGTTCACTGTTGCAATGTTTACATTGTGCTTCCCGTCAGATAGGAAACAATTGTGCTCTCATTCTTTGTTGTGTATATGTGTGAGACATTGCTCATAACATAATCAGTTGCCTTGCACTTGTGTGAAACTACGCATCATTTACACAATTGTGAGAAGTCTATGGTAATTGTGCTTGTGCTTAATTTGAGGCTGAAAAAGAATAGGGCATGAGCAGTTACGTGTCACAGCCAGTAAAGAGAACTTCTGAATGTCTCAGTGTTAGTGAAAGTACAGTCAAGTTAATTTTGATAGAATATAGAGGAACTTCACATCCTGTATCACCAAATGAGAGTTCTGTAACAATATTATGAGAAGGAAAGTTGCTACTCACTATATAGCGGAGATGCTGAGTCGCAGATAGCCCCAATAAAAAGATTGTTACAAATAAAGCTTTTGGCCCATAAGGCCTTCATCAAAAATAAAACACACACACACACACACACACACACACACACGACTGCAGTCTAAGGCAACTGCAGTTCTGGCAGACGACACAAGTTTGTACTGGATGAATTTACAGGGGAGTCATAAGAAGAAAAGTCCACGACTTCTGCGTGGAAAAGTAGTTTCCAACAGTGGCAGCCATTCTGGAGAAGTTGAAGACTTAAGTTGAAGTTTCCTGATGAGTGAAACAACCATTTGGCATACCATTTGAAAATCAAGCTTCAGATAAAATACGTTCAAAACAAAAAACATGTGCTATGGAAAATAACTAAGTAGCAGGAAAAAGAGATCAGTTCCAGTGGGAAACAAGACACTTACAGAACACTGATGAGAGTTGATGTGGTGCAAGTCTTTCCAGAAAGTTTGGTTGGCAGGAGTAAAAGATGCCTTATGCATCAGAAAATGTATATGATTATCGCAGAGGAAGTGTTAAAGTGTGGAAAGGCTGAAAAGAAGGAATTCAAACAACGTCCGGTTCTGGAGAAAGGATTATAATGTGATATGTAGGGAACAAAGATGGTTTCATGCAAAATGCTGGCTTACATTTTATTGGGCAGAAAGGAGGAGCAGATTATCATTCTGAAATGAATGCCAGACACTATGAAGAGTGGTTGACGAGCGTTCTTGAAAATTACCACACAGAACTGCGATTGTTTTAGATCAGACTCCATATCGCACAATGATGAATCCAGTATCACAAAATATATCTACAAAATGGAGAAAGGATTCTATTACTGAATGGATGGAAAGCAATAATGTAGAGCTTCCATCTAATGCCACATCATATGAGGAATTTACCAAAGCTGGCCTACTGGAACACCCACGACCGCACTTCAGGACACAGGAGCCCCTTGGAAAAAAAATTGTGACCAATGGACAAGGAAATTTAACTTCTGTGGTTGCCTGTAGTGTACTGCGAACTGAACACCACTGAGGTTATTTAGGCATTTGTGAAGAACAAAGTAGCAAAGAAGAACAAGAATTTGAAAGTAAATGATACTTTACAGCTGTGTCCCCAAAGTGTCTGGAGGAATTCAGTGAGTCACATACACAAACAGTTATGCACAAAGAGCCCACTGTCTTGACACAGCAACAGAACCATTGCTGATCCAAGTAGATGACTGCAATGGCAGCAGCGAGACCTCAGCCAGAAGCAAAAGCGATTAAGGTATGTTTAATTTCAGTCATCATTCTTTTCTGCAAAATTTATTTGAGCTAATCAATTTTTCCATTTACTGTTGAAACGTACTGTACAAATGCTCATTTATTGTCAGCCGCTTGCATATCGAGCATTTATTTGCAATTTCCCACATTATTTCCTTCTACTCGCAACAAAAACTGAACTTGGCTATGTTTTACTAGAATGTGACCATGAAATTACCATTCTTTGCTGACGAACAGGTGCTTATGGTGCATTCCAACAGCGGCGGTGAACTGGTGTGACAACTATGCTGTACTATAGCCTCATATATATTGCAGCCACTAACACAATTGGTTTACAAACTCTTAACTATACACATAAGGAGTATTCATTAGTAAAGACATATGATGTAACCAATAGAATTTCAAGCCTAACAGAGGCTTTTCCATGACAATAGCTACAATGGTAAGCTGAAGTGTAGCACCCTGCATTTGACATTATAGCGATCAGAAAATAATGAAATCCGTATGTAAATAAAACAGACTGATCTTTAAACTGTGGTAAGGAAATTTTTCTCCTACATTACAGTCTGATTTTTATGCATCCTTGAAGTTGACACTATCTGAAAAAAGCTAGAAAAAGCATGGTTTCTCTTAAATATTACCATGTATGTTGCCCCCATTTCAACCAAAATGTAATATTTGTACACTAAACAAAATAGACGTTTTTCATAATTCTGAAAATGTATAACACATCGATGTTCTTAATGCAGTGTGACCAGAATATGAGCTCCAAGTCACGGGTCAGTCATTATGAAATGGATAATAGGAGTTCAAATAAAAGGAGCAAATGCCACTTTACCAACAACAATACCCCAACAATGCACCCCTACAGAAAATAACAGCAACTAATTCATATGATAACATTTTATGTGAACAATTCCAAAAAGCGATATAAAACAACTGTAAACTAGTAACAAAACAGGTAGTAAAGAAATAAGCAGATGGTGTCTGCTGACAATACTGCTGTACTATTTTTCTAAAAACTCTTGTTTGTCCTTTACATTAATACAGAACATTATCACTGAAATTTCAACACTACTATTCATGTTTATTGACTGTTGTGTTTTTTTAAGCCTTTACGTTTATCCTTATACTAAAAGTGGAACTGGACAGTGCAGAGTCAATAAACTTACTTACTTTTAAACCCGTCTCGTCTTCTAATACACAACTAGTAATTACTAGGGAAAAGATGCATAAGAATACATAAGAAATAAAAAATACAATTTACCTGAAGTTATTGCAGCTTTTGATGTACTGTTCATATGAATGGTCGAACTACTGGAAGCATGCTCTTCTCTATGTTTCTCATATTCTTTCACACTGGTGAAAAACGTACTACATATCTCACACTTTAGAGTTAGAGCACTTTCAGTATGTTGAACGCGCTGTTTAAATAAAGCTTTATTATTTTTAGACTTTTCTGGTTTATGAATCTTGAGATGTTGTTTCAGTCGAATTCTTGTTGGGAATGCTTTTGGGCAGACCTTGCATGTATAAGGTATGGATGTTGAATGTGTTATGATTGTTGAATGTGTTTTTGAATGAAGCAATAAACGCTGGCGAGTCTTAAATGTGCGTCTGCAAATTTCACATTCATGACCTGTGGCTGCCGCATCCGTGACAGCCTTCAACTTTGAAAGACAATTCTCTCTACTGTGATTTGACAATTCTTCACCAGTGTTAAATATGGTGCTGCACACAGCACACTCATATTTACTATGCATAAGTATGTGGCGCTCTAGCTTTAGTTTAGATGAGAAGCTTTTATTACATTCTGAACATGAATTTTTTGCAGGTAACACTTTCTTTTTGCTACCTTGTTTTAAGAGTTTATTCTGAGTTTTCATTTTCAGCTTTAACAGCTTTTGTCTCTCTGTCATCAGTCGCACTTTAACACTACCAGATCCAATTTTTTGTCTAACTGAGCCACTGCTAGGAACACTTTCTTTAGAAGAGGAACAGCTGTTTGTTATTGGAACAGTCATACCAGTGTCCACTTTGCTCTTATTTACATTACTCTCATCAACTTTGCTCTCATTCACTTTACTGTCATTTCCTTTACTCTCATTCCCTTTAGTGTCATTCGCTTTAGTGTCACTCATGTGAATATCCTTCACCATGGTATCATCCAATTTACTTTCATTCAACTTTTTGTGGTTTAATGTTGTTATATTATTCTCTTTAATATTTTTCATTTCTTCGTCTGCAACAGGCTCTGTCACCAACTTTGTAGCCTCACATGTAATCTGTTTCTTTGCGTTTTTCACTAACATTTTTTTGTTATTCAGAATACTATCATTAGGGCCCATATCTTCTGAGATACTATCGTCATATGCTTCATCGTACCAATGGATTTCATAGTTGCTATCGTTTTCAAAATCACTCTCTTCAGCTGTGCTCTTCTTTTCGTGAGGACCAATCTTTACTAAATTTGGTATTTCTCCAACTGTAGCCATTATGCCATGAGGATCAGATTGTACTAATTTTGGGATTTCTTCAACTGTGATCGTTCTTTCATGGGGGTCAGTCTTCACCAATTTTGAGATTTCTTCAGCTGTAGCCTTTGTTATATGAGGACCGGTCTCTACTAATTTTGAGATTTCTTCACCTGTGGGCTTTTTCCCACGAGGTCCAGCCTTTAATAATTTAGGGGTTTCTTCAGCTGTGGCTTCTTTTCCATGAGGAGCTGACTTTATTAATTTTGGGCTTTCTTCAACTGCAACTTTTCTTCCATAAGGTGCTGACTTTATTAATTTTGGGCTTTCTTCAACTGCAGCTTTTTTTCCATGAGGAGCTGGCTTTATTAATTTTGGGCTTTCTTCAACTGCAGATTTTTTTGTGTGAGAACCTGACTTACTTGATTTTGGGCTTTCTTGAATTGCAGCTTTTTTCCCATGAGGAGCTGACTTGATTAGCTTTGAACTTTCCTCAACTGTGGCTTTTGTTCCAAGAGGAGCTGGCTTTATTAAATTTGGACTTTCTTCAGCTGCAACTTTTTTTCCATGTACTGACTTTACTAATTTTGATACATCTTCAGCAATGGTCTTTTTTCGCTGAGGGGTTGACTTTATTAATTTTGGTGTATCTTCAGCTGTGGTTTTTTTCCCCTGAGAACGGGATTTTGTTAATTTTGGGATTTTATCATCCTTTTTCCTAGTACTCTTAGTTTTAACTGCAGTCATAACTCTCTTTCTTTTCCTGGGACCCCTTTTCACAGTTTCAGACCTGCAGACAAAGAGGAGTATGAATAAATGATTTATACGGAACTGCTCTGTATGTACCACAACACACAAGTTAAACAACAAAGAGTAGAAATAGCAAGGTTAATAAAGAAAATCGAAAGTTAGTTTGAAAACTAACTTGTCGAAATGCATGAAAATTTCATATAAAGTAAGTCCAGGTATTTATATCATACCTTCAACCTTAAATTAAAGGTACCAAGTACTATGTATTTGTTCAAAGATGAAAATAATAGAATTGGATTACATAATACTGACACTCTGGAACACTTGCAGAGTATTTTCAACAACTACAACTATGGGACACTGTCATTAAGGAGTCTATAGAAATAAAAATGTTACAAAACCTTATAATAAGGGAAAAAGGTTCTATCTTGGATAGGATAAGGCTGTTTCTCAGATTGACATTTTGGGCAAGGGAAAAGAAATGTACATCGACGAATGAAGCTGGTGCCAGGAGCCGACATGTATATAGAAACAGGGCACCATCAATATCTCTGAGAATGAATGGAGGTGAGGCAGCTTGTAGACCACTGATTGGTGCACCTCAAGGATAGGTGTATCTGTTACTGAAATTCTGAACACAAAATTGCCTAGAAACTTTGAAACAAACAGGAAAAACAAAATATCACTGAGAAGACCTAAAAGATGGACTCTTCACTATATTCTATAGTCACGCTAGTCTTGATGTTATAGGTTCATTTACAATTGGAGGGAAAATAGACAGGAGAGGGGGAGGGGGAGGGGGAGGGGGGGAGGAAGGATATGCAGTATTGCTTGGAATGTCGTGATAAGTAACTTCCTGACAAATTAAAACACTTTGCCACATCTGGAATTCAACCCAGCATTGTGTCCTTCGGTGCAGCTAGGTGGCTGAACATCCCAAAACACCTCCAACACTACAGAAGGGTTACAACACAAATTTATTTATTTACAATATATTCGATATAAACCACAAATAACTTTGTTCCCTTGAGTCTCTCTCTCTCTCTCTCTCTCTCTCTCTCTCTCTCTCTCTCTGTTCCATTACCACTGGGCTTACAATACTCACTAGCAGTTGCAGAAGTACTGCTAGGTTCATGAAGTTCGCTTCGTAGTACACTCAGAAGCTCTCACTGCACGGTCGTCTGTATGCTTTGTGTGTTCGGAGAGTGATGATAATCTGAGGTGGAGCTCTGAGTATGGTGACTTCAAGAGACGTGTGGACCAGTAACAACTGCAAGCAGCAAGGTGATGCAAATTCGCTATCATCTGGTGGTGTGTGTAGCGCCACCTGGTGGAATCTGGTTATTCCTCTCTAGCAGCGACAAGTTTAAATTTACTTATTTAGCAAATGGCTTACAGATTTATATTTTACAGTTAAGTTGATGCAAGATAAAATGATACGAATCAGCACAAGCAGATACATCTATATACGCAGTGTGAACATAAACAAAAGTGACAAACTGTGGGGACAGATTTCTGACTGGAACTGGAGGATAAGAGGTCCTACAAACATGTGAAAACGTGAACATGTGTCCGGAAGTGCATCACTGCCACAGTAGATGGCACTTACAGACTACAATTTATCTGACCACTTTCCAAGTGTTAGTTTGTGTTGGAGGCTGTGTGATTGATGCAGCACACTGTAACCAGCAGAATGGTCCAGTATTTATGTCGGGAACAAGTCAAGGTGGCCAAGCAGACAGAAGCGGTCAAGAAACAGCAGAACTGTACCAAAACAAGTACCCCCACAGCTATCAACCACATCACCCACATCACCCAACATTTCAAGCCCTCTTTGGGCATTTGAGTGATCATGCTTCTTTCAGACAGATGAACAAGCGGCGACGCGGCAGACAGTGCGTACACCAAATCTGGAGGAACGGTTTCTGCAGGATACTGAGACAAACCCTAGTACAAGCTCCAGGCAAGTGGCCCGCCAACATAGTGTAAGCCAAAGTACGATTATATGGCCTCGCGGTCTGAGGCAACCTGTCACGGATTGTACGGCCCCTCCGGCCAGAGGTTCGAGTCCTACCTCGGGCATGGGTGTGGTGTGTTGTTTTTAGCATAAGTTAGTATAAGTAGTATGTAAGTCTAGGGACCAATAACCTCAGCAGTTTGGTCCCTTAGGAATTCACACACATTTGAATGATTATGTGTATCCTGCATGACAACTGCTACTATCCCTATCACCTGCAATCCGATGGAGGTCACTTTGAGCATCTGTTGTGATGGGGATGCGATATAGCTCTGAACAGTGTTCTGGAATGATTTTCTGTCATTGCATGGACACCGTCCATTTCCACCCACGTTCATATGACCTTTTTCCCTCCATTTCCAATCGGGAATCCAACCCTGCAATTTGTCGTTTTTATTAATGTTCACCCTGTATATATGCATGTATAGGTAATAATGAAAGCTGGAAATTTGGCACTTGCTAAAGGAAGTTGTGAAATCCGTTTTCCACCATAATTTTGTACACACAGACTCCAGCAAGGTAACTGCTGCAGATGTTACATCTACAATGTCTTTCCAGGTACCTATAAATTTTCTTTTTGGACAGTTGTTCAAAATGTGCTCTAGTGTTTGTTCCAATGTTCTGCAGTTACATTGGTCACTCCCCACTTGTGTAGCAATGCTTTGGTCATGGCAGGGCCAGTTCTGACATGATTGAGGGAGCTCCATATTTTTCTTGGTTGGTTTTTTTCATAGCATTGGATGATCAGATCTATTCTACCTAACTTCTTGTGACCATGGAAGGATGTCCGCTGACTCTCCATTCATCTGTTTAAGACTGTAGCTTTCTGGGGCAAAGTGACCACTGTTTATCAAGATTGGTTCCCTAGATTTTTAAATGGGTGCATGGTAAGTTGTTCAATGTTTCATGAATTGGTAAGTTTCTCAATCTTCTGGATTTCATCCATTCATGTTTTACTGCTTGTTGTCAAGAGATTTGGAGCTGCAATATTGGCAAGTACTGTCAACCATGGTATTGGTGTGGATTTAGGGGTTCCTGTCATGATCCTCTTCACGTCATTCAGATGGGTATCCATTTTGCTGACACGGATACTTCTATTCCAAACAGGAGAACAGCCTTCAGCGACAGGATACACAAGTACTTGTGCTGTAGTTCTTAAGGTATTTGCATTAGAAAACTCAACCAGTATTATTTATAGTGGAGATTTTGCCCGAACTCTAATAAAACATAAGTCCGCTCATTCCACTTAACCAACAGAATGGCAAACAGAGTACTGAATGTAATCTTCCACAACAAGAAATTACCACATACTCGACACCCAAAATATTTGAGTGTGACTCAACAGATTCCTGAAATTTTGAAAACATCTACGACAGGACAGATGCTAAAATCTAGAAATAAAATATTAAGGAATACTCATCAATTTAAATGTTTCTTCTGAGGAAAAGAGATTGGAGCGCGACATGCGTAGCGGGATCAACAGAGAGACCGCCAGCACTGCACTCAAGAGCTTTGCCTTTCAAGGGACATTCTTATATCAAATAGCTTTAAGAATGTGCTTCATGGGGCCTACTCATTGCTTCACTTTAGCAGTAGCTTTATGCTACGATTCTAATAAAGTATACACAATGCCGCTGTAAAAATGTTTACGTTGAAAACTTCATTTGTTGTTAAAATCTCAACACACTGGTGACAAACTTTCTCAAGATCGTACTGAGAATCTGAGCTGAGTAGGGCGATTTCACGTTACTTTCACAGTGAATGATGGAATACTTTTTTATTTCAAGACAAATGGCTCTGCGTATACTTGCTACTAGTTAAAAACCATTACCTGTTCTGTCTTGCTTCTAACAACCACTGAGTTGACATTTTTGTCTGTTTGGTGGAGCAGGATGATAGTTTCGTGTGTGACAAATTTTTTTTCTGGGGGAGGGTGCAGGGGGGGGGGGGGGGGGGGGGGGAGCAGCTGCTCTCTCCTGACCATCATTCATCGTTGGGTACATCCTTCTTTCTCATAATGTATTTTCATTGCCTGCACCATTATTTCTAGCAGGGTATTTGTATCATACACTACATTGTGTCTAGTGTTGGTGACATATTGATATGTGGTGCTGCCGTATTAACACTTGGACATATATGCAAATGAGAGAAAGACATGGTCTTCACAGGTGGACAAAAACATACTATAAAAGAAGTGGCACAAAAAACTTGCTGAAAGAGCTGAATACAGAAGACTGTGCTGGTATATGTACCTTCATTGGGATGTCATCCTCAGATTAGAAATGCTGCCAAAACTACATTTTTACACGATCTTCATTCCAGAGGATTGCATATTCATTTCACCTTTCAAAGCAAGCAATATCTGAAATGGTACCCAAAACTTGTGGAGCACTGGTGGAAGTCCTGTTTGATTATGTAAGGGTAAAGATAACTAAATGAAATAAACATAGTGTATACTTAATCTAATTTTTATTAGTCACACAATACTTGCGCAGACCAGCACACAATATGACTGCTTCAATAGTGTTGTCACTCACTACTGCATGCTGTGAATGTTAAAGGGGAATCAGTGTTTGTTGAGGTCCCAGCCCCCCCCCCCCCCCCCCCACACACACACACACACACACACACTGAAGGTCCCAATTTTTTGTAAAAGCTTCTCTTTGCCAAACATAGCACCTCATTTAATTTGTGTTTCAATTTCTGCTATGGTGCCAGTCACAAACTACATGAGATGTATGTTACAGATGATGTGATCTCATCTAATACTCTATTGTCCCACTTCTGTACTTCCTTTCCAGGAGCAGAAACAGACCACCTTATGCTGTTTCATTTCCCTTGCTTCTCATCCATCAAAGTTCCAGTAACTTTTTTGCGTTGCCACTTCTTACTGTCAAGTCTTCCAAATACAAAATCAAATGTGTTTCATTTGCCAGTGACTAAAAATTTTTGAGTCTTCAGCAGTGTGTTGCCATAATTTCTTGGTGTAAAATGCTGAAGCAAGGAATAAATACACTCTACAAGGATACTCTGAATCTTATGATTTAGAGGTGGATGAGGGGACCCATGCACATAAAGATGAGGTAACAGAGCGGCTATTATTACAGTGACCTAGTTTATACACGAAAAGCTTCAAACTCATATTTGTGACAGGTTTGTAAATCTCTATTTTAGCCCACACGTAAGTGTACCATGGCAAAATAACTACGGATGAATATAAATATGGGAAATCAAGTATAAACCTGTGCACCTCTTTGTACAAGGAATCTATGGTTTCTTTGGGTTCCTAAGTGTTTTCACAAAATCACAAGCACTTATCTCCAAACCATTTTGTCTTGAACAGAATGTCTACACCACTGCCCAATCTCAGGCGGTGCTCCAACATTCTCTTCTGTTGGTATTGTACAACAACTGACAATTTTTTTTATTTTTTATTTTTATTTTTTTGCTCTACACGGCTGCTAGTGGTTTTTTCATTCCTTTTTCCCTGCAGAAAGTTGTTTTTATTGGGTATTTGCTTATTATGTTCTGTATACACCCCTCTGGTTGATACAGCAATATCATCTCTACAATTATTTACAAAACAAACACTATACCTAAAGACAAAGCCACAAGTCAAAAAGTAAACATAAGTTACTGCCATGCAGCAGTGATATGTGATGGCCAGTCAGAAGCACTGTTTCCTTTGACTTGTACTGACACTGCTATTGCTAACCATTTCAGTTTTTTCAAACATCTTTGCACATCAGTGACCAGTTAGTAAGCAGAAACATTGTTGCAAGCATCATTAAAAACACTTTGCAAACTCAGTGTGTACACAGCAAAATATATGGTAAAACCTGGATAGTGTATCTGCTTTAAGCACTGTCCTTGAATGGTTAAGTTCTACGATTACATTGTATTCCAGTGAACAGTTTTCATGCGCAACAGCTGCACCACTTTGTTGACAAGCAGAAATCCTTAACTGTTAAGGTTGTTACACCAGCTCCTTCTCCAGCAGATCCCACAAACTATAGCCATGTGTACCAGCATGCTGACTTCGAAATTCCACTGGCAGGGCCACAATACTGCTGATGCGACATGATGCAAGCCACCATCCCAGCACAGTGGAGCGCTGTGTTACCTCATCCGCACTGCCTGGGCCCCTCTATGAGATAAGAATCTGTGTCTTTTCATAACAACACCATGCCAATCAAGTATAAATACTTGCCATACAGGCATAACACTATCTGTCATTGACTGCTGCCAACACCAAGAACTATTCCACACCAGCTGTCAACCCGATGTGAGTCATCCAATCTCATCTAGCTGCTGGTCCATGAGCTGAGACTAGAACCGATGCCATCAGAGCTTGAACTGTTGCATGCGCTCGTGTGTGTGTGTGTGTGTGTGTGTGTGTGTGTGTGTGTGTGTGTGTGGCAGGGGGAGGGGGAATCAACGATGACGTTATCAGTGCCTATACCAAGATTAGTAGAAACAAATGAGATACAAAAAGCAATTTGAGATAATACTGCACTCACTCTCTTCCAGTCTCACCCTTGATCAGCCACACAGTCACACTAGCTCACATCATGTAAAGGAGTGTTGAAATTGGTCATATGTTCCAAAAATACAAGTAAAACAAGAAGAAAACTAAAATGGATTCACAGGAATACATGGCTGATTTATCATTTACAAAAAAGACTGATAAACCATCCAGACTGACATAACATTAACTGTTGCCTTAATATATTAGGGAACAAGTCGGACATTGTGCAAAACTTAAAAAGACAAACCACATTTGTGTCATTGTCATTTAAAATAAAGGGCGATCAGTTCACAAATGACAGCTGCCCACCTGTCTGAATACAAAATACAGCCCACTAAACTGTGGCACGCAGATCCTGTGTGCCATATGCACCACACCTGGAAATGTCCTCTCACCATGCAAGTAGCCATGCGTCATAGGTCTGTGTTCTCTGCAAAGACAGATTAAGAAGGATGTCATCCCATCTGCAGTTGTAAGAAGGTATGCCACTGGCACATTGAGGAGTTTACCAGATGCAGCTTATTGTCCGTCACTTCCAGCCATTCTTCTTCCCATCGACACATTACTCTGTACCCCAACGGCAAGGCGATATCATGTACAAGGGTGACACACTGAAGTACCTGAGGATAACTGCATGCCAACTTGGCTGCTACATCTGTCATTTTATTCTCCTTAATACCTACATGCCCTGGCACCCAGCAGAGGCACACCTCCTACCCAGCCTTTGTAGGTGAAGGAGGGCATCCTGGACACTTGTGCTGGGTACAAGTGTTGGAGAGAGTGAAGGACACTCACAGTGTCTGAACAGACAAGGACTGGACTAGCTGTGCTGTCAATAACTCTTTCAGCTTTTCACACACACCTTCGTATTCCAATGTCCAGTGTAACCTTACATCTTTTTTCAATACGTGCATGAGAAGACACATTATTTCTGAAAATTTGGGACAAGTTTCCCATAGTAATTTGCTAACCCTAAAAATGACGGCAACTCCTTTCCTGTTTGAGGAGTTAGAAAACATTGTTCGGCATTCAAACAGTCTATAGTTGAGTTGGCATAAAATGATTCCTGACAGCTGGCAGTGCTGTTGCCAGCTTTCAACTGCAAAGTGCAAATGGCTATGGGTGGAAATAGTAGCTGTCTAGAGAGCTCCAAAAATGCCACAATGTTAGATAAGCATCTGCGACGGTATGACAACTGATGTACCTGTAATCGCTGCAAAACCAATATTTCTGTGTACCTTCCAAGCTCTTCTTTGGCACAATCACCACATGTGCATCCCACAAGTTGGACCTTCCCTCAATAATACCCTTCCCGTAATTGCTGGTTAATAAACTCTTCCATCCCTAGCTGCAGGTGAGGGAGTATCTGATATGTCTTAAGATACACTGCTGATTAAGACCTACTTTGGACTCTGTGTTGTGTCACTGTGGTCACTGGTAAGGACCCACAAGGATTAAGCAGGTCACAGATACTAATAATTCTACCATTGCTACTTCTACCATTCCTTTTACACGCTTTACTTTCTTCTCACACAATGCAGTTACACTGGTGGCAGCTTGCTTTTGGCTAAGGTCTGACTTCATCTTACATAGATCCTGTGGTTCATC
Organism: Schistocerca piceifrons; assembly: GCF_021461385.2. Classification (NCBI taxonomy): domain Eukaryota; kingdom Metazoa; phylum Arthropoda; class Insecta; order Orthoptera; family Acrididae; genus Schistocerca; species Schistocerca piceifrons. Next base: position 121,566,572 of record NC_060138.1, on the reverse strand, counting down.
TTTCCAGAAAGATGAACCACGTGGCAATAAGTCATTGACTACAATTTTCACCAAATGGAACGATACTCCGAGTTCCGCTGTAGGTTGTCCAAGGTCAATTTTAGAATGATGCATATATAGCAAATCTAACCCTAGGACTGCACCATAACTGAAATATATACAAGGCAAATCTTCCATATACTGCTGGGGATGGTTTGCTCCACCTGGAAACTTAATATCACTGTACCCAATGAACGCACGTCATTACCATGTACTCCGCATAACATATATTGTGGATGGTTTAACTGCGTCTTTCCCATTTAGTCCAAAGCTGCCACAGATACATAAACACCTATGTCTAGTAAAAGCTTGTGTTCCCTTCCATCTACCGTGCCAGTCAAGCAGAATTCCGCTTGTGCACTGTTTCATTTGTGGTAAAATTCACTGGAAGTGCCATTTGGTTGCTGTGGGGGCTCCTGTTGCCATTTAACAGGTGGTGATTCCCATTTCCTTTATTTTGCGCGAAGTCCCTTTCTTGATGACCAGTCTTCCCACATTTCCTACATTATATCTGTCCAGTCTCACTGTATGTGACCCAAAGATCCACAATCCACACAAGTGGAAAAAATACTCTTCTATCATGGAGTTACCACATCTATTTTTTCCAAAGCTGTTGTGTCTATGGCTCCAAATACATCCTTAAGATACTATGCATGTTCTTTCCTTGACACACTTCGTGATCATCCCCATAAAGAAGTGTCAAATTCTCTGCTCTGCTTCTTGCAGAAGGACCCTATTCGTGTCATCACTGTCCATTAATTCATAAGCATTAACATTGAGTTTTCTTATTCTATCCACAAAACTTTTGACTGTTTTTCCTTGTCTCTGTAATACCCCATTAAACTGCTCACTGTAGTACCTACAACTAGTCCTCTTATCTAGCATTGTACTAAGAATTTCCTGAAGACTTAACATGTTTGCAAATACCTCAGGTCCTCGTGGTACATTACACGTGATTTTGCATCTCCTATTAAATGTAATTTGGTCATTTGTAACAAGTGTTCATCTGACCAACTAGTAACTCAGCCGTAACACCAGTTACTGTGATGCCAAAATATTCTGTGAATTATCAACAATGTAAAATGTAGGGCGATTTCTCAGGATTGTTGGCTGGGAGGTAAGTGCAAAGAACCAGTTCCTCGGCTGTTGTGTAATCTTCAGAGCAGTGGTATCAACAACATATTTTATTCAGTAGAATTCATACAGCTGCAGTGGCTAGTTTTGTGGCAGCACTGTTGACAATGGGCTGCAGAGCTGATCCCAGCAAAGGACTCAGCAGCGTGCAGTGGCAGGGGTAATAGCTCTTCTCATTAAAACACAGCATTGTGGTGCAGTGGCTTTGTGTAGTAACCATGTTTCAGTGGCACGGCCTCAGGAGCTGATGCGACACAGCTGGGTCAGCACTGGACATGACAGGCACTGGTGAGTGTGGCCCGTAGCACCAGGTAGCAACTTAATGCGAAGTGCACAGTGCTCAAAACCCAGGACCTCAGTGAAGAGTGCAGTGTCAGTCCAAATTAAACGAAGTCGAGCATTTGCTATCCCTTCTATCAAACTGACATGCTCATTCCATTTCATGTTACTTTGCAACATTATGCCCAGATATTTAATTGATGTGTAAGCTGCACTCTATTAATACCGTATCCGAATGCCGCAAGACTTTTCTCCTGCTCAATCACATTAACTTACACCTTTCCACATTTAGAGCAAGCTGTTACTCCTTACACCAACTAGAAATTTTGCCAAAGTCATCTTGTATACTCCTACAGTCGCCAAACGACACCTTCCTGTACACCACCGCATCATTAGCGATCATCAGTGAATTGCTGTTCACTCTGTCGATCGAGACATTTATGTATATAGAGAATACAAGTGATCTTATCACACTTCTCTGGAACACTGTTGATGATGCCCTTGTCTCTGATGAACATTTGCTGTCAAGGGTGACGTACTGGGTTCTTTTACTCCAAAAATCTTCAACCCACATGTACCTGGGAACCTAAACCGTATGCTCAGACGACAACAGTCTGCAGTGGGACACCATGTCAAATGCTCTCTGGAAATCTAGGACTATTGAAACTGCCTGTTGCCTTTTATCGTAAGTTTGCAGGATATAATGCGAGCAACAGGCAAGCTGAGTTTCGCACTAGTGGCACTTTCTGATGCTGTGCTGGTTAATAGACAGAAGCTTTTTCCTCTCAAGGAAATTTTTTATATTCGAACTCATAATGTGCTTAAGAATTCTGCGGCACGTCGATGTTCAGGATATTGGTCTGTAATTATGCGGGACAGTTCTTTTATCATTCATATACAGCATTTGCTTGTGCTTTTTTCTAGTCATTTGAGACTTTTTGCTGCACAAGAGATTTGCAATAAATGCACCCTATTTAAAGGGTCAATGTCACAGACCACTCTCTGTAAAACAGAATTGGAATTTCATCTGGATCTGGAGACTACTTTGTTTTCAATTCTTTTTTCAGTTGCTGCACTATGCCATGGGTTCCAATTTCTACATTCTCCATGCGGGAGTCTGTATGATAGTCAAATGACAGTATGTTTGTGCAATCCCCCCCTGCGTGAATGATTTCTTAAACAAGAAATTTAAAATGCAAACATTTTAGGTTAGGCCTTATCATGACTGTTATTTATTTCGAATGAAACAACAAGTTTTCTGTTACCAGTCACTGATAACTTATATCCAAAAAAATGTTTTGAAAATTCAAACCTCCTTCATCAGGAGGTGGATTTACACATGCTAGTATGGTATGTGTGTGTGTTGTTTTTCAATTTTGGGGTTACCCTAACCTTCAAAACGCATCGTAGATACACACTATCATTCAACAGTTTTTGAACATTAGTGATTTGGAGGAAAAAATGCAAATTGAAACCAGAAATGTTAGAAATACTCATAAGTCAGATTCAGAATAATCTTTTACTGATACTAAATACATGCACTCAAATTTTACTCTCCTCAAAGAAGTCTCCTTTGGCTTTAATCACTGCTCTGCATACGCAAAACATTCTTGCTGTCAGCTTCATCAGGGTTTCCTCGGTGATATGTCACCATTCCTGTTGCAGTCTGGTTCAGAGGTGATGAACATTAGTAATAGGCCTTGATGTAGCTGCTCTATCCAAGTGATCCCAAAGCAGTTCAAGAGGATTACAGTCGGGGGCGATTGGAGCAGCCAGGTCATAATTTTCAGTTCCTTCTTTTTTCTTAATTTGCCAAATATGCTTTACACAGTTCTGAAATAAGTTTAGGGTCATTAACTAGCTGTAGGACAAATCCCTTGCCAATCAAACGTCTTCCACATGGCTTTGCACGACACTGCAGAATGCAATGGTAATCCTCTTTCTTCACTGTTCCGTTTATTTGTACAAGGTCTCAAATCTTATCACCTCCAAAACATCCCCAGACCATGTAGGAATCCCTTCCATGCTTTAATGTTGGAGACACAAACTGGTATAACAGTCGTTCACCTGGCAACCGGCAAACAAACTTGCATCACTTTGTGCCACAGACTTCACATCTACATCTACATCTACATCCACACTCCGCAAGCCACCTGACGGTGTATGGTGGAGGGTACCTAGAGTACCTCTATCGGTTCTCCCTTCTGTCCCAGTCTCATATTGTTCATGGAAAGAAGAATTGTCGGTATGCTTCTGTGTGGACTCTAATTTCTCTGATTTTGTCCTCTGCTTCAAATTTGGATTTATCAGAGAAAAGTATTTTTTTCCACTGATTTGCGAAGTATACTTTTCCACTTATTTATCGGCCTATTTTCATGTTGTATTGCCCAATGAAGCCTCTTCTGCCTATTAATAGCCATCAGTACTGGCTTCTTAGCTGCCACAAGCCCACTGAGTTTCATTGCCCAAAGACATCTTTTCACAGTACTTACACTCATCAGCTTTTCCCTATTACAGTTGAGTTCTGTAGCTAAATTTGGCACTGTTTTGACATAATTATGTTTACTTGTGACTACTATATATTTGTCATCACTTTTTGATGCGACTTTTTGCCTACCCTTTCAAGGTTGATCCATATCCTGTCCAGTATCTGAATGTGCCAGCTATGTGCAATGGACACATCCCAAGGAAATATGTTCTTGCTATGCTATTTGTCAAATAGTAAGGCTGGCTGCACATAAGGACACAACTGCAGAACATTTTTCTGTCGACAGCTCCTTTCTTCATTCTATTATCGATGCTTACACTGAGCACACTTCACTCTCTGATATCTCGTGCATAACTAAATGCCCCTTTCTTACCTCTAACCATGTTTACGAGTTTGCTGACATCCTATGAACGCCATCTAGTGAGGAAAGATTATATTATGCCACCACAATACAAAATTAATGCCATGCAAAGCTTGGATCCTGAAGAGTATAACAACGGAAAGTTATGTTTTGACCAATTTCATTTTTAAAAACGTGGAACACTACTCAAGTATTATACTGAGCAAACACTGGGGAAACAATATAGCTAATTCTTATTTGAATCTGATACCTAGCTTTTTTTTTATCTTACTTTCAGGGTGTTCAAAAACTTTTGAGCAATGGTGTGAATAAATGGTGACTGGTAACAGTAAAACTTGTTGTTTCATTAGATAGAAATTTAAAACTTCAGCTTTCCTTTTGGTGTATTCTATTGCTGCCCCAGACAGGTTGAAGAGTGACTGGGTGGAAGCCTTCAATCTGCTTATGATTTTACATATTATCAGAATTTTCTTGGGTTTTCAGCAAGATCTTTCACTAAGGTATGATGGTTGAAGTTGTATGCTTCACGCATTGATCTTCTTACAGATGCACAAATTTCTACCAACTTTTGCCTGCCTAACTGAGAATGCAACAATCTGTTTCCTCAGAATTTTTCCAGATTTGAGTATTAAGCTACAGAGGGCCCTTTCAATCTTTAAGCCACTTGGCACACTCAAGAGTGCGACTTAGTATCGGCTTAAACTTTGCCCTTAATCCCTATACATTCATCATACTGAAGTTAAAAACAATGTCCATTTACTGTCTAATTAGAATACTAACAACTGTATATCTGCTTTTTCTAGCATAAAAATTCTCTTGACTTTTTCGATGGATTTACTAGCTTAAGTAACCACTGTCGCTATGACGACGTCATGATCACTAATCCCTGCCTCTATACTGACACTGTTGATAAGGCCGTGAATTTTTGTACCTAAAAGGTCGAAAATATTTCCATTGCATGTGGGCCGTCTAACTAGTTGTTCATGGTGTTTTTCAGAAAACAAGTCCAGAAGTACTCCACAAGACTGTCTGTCCATACCTCCTGCAGTGAATAAAAGGACGTCCCAGTCTATACTGGGTAGGTTAAAGTCGCCTCCGAGTAATACTGCTTGACCTGCACATATCCGCGTTACTGACCATAAACTTTCCATGAATGACTCTGCAACTGTCGCAGCAGAATTGGGTAAGAGAAATAAATTAAAAAATAAATAAATAAATAAAAATAAAAAGACTAGGTGTGGTGGTGGAATATCGTCTGTGAAGTGCTGGAATGGGAGCAGGGAAGGGGCTGGATGAGTGAGGACAGTGACTAACGAAGGTTGCGGCCAGGAGGGTTACGGGAACGTAGGATGTACTGCAGGGAAAGTTCCCAGCTGCGCAATTCAGAAAAACTGGTGTTGGTGGGAAGGATCCATATGGCACAGGCTGTGAAGCAGTCATTGAAATGAAGGATATCATATTTGGCAGCATGTCAGCAACACAGTGGTCCACTTGTTTCTTGGCCACAGTTTGTCAGTGGCCATACATGCGGACAGACAGCTTGTTGGTTGTCATGCCTACATAGAATGCGGCACAGTGATTGCAGCTTAGCTTGTAGACCACACGACTGGTTTCACAGGTAGCCCTGCCTTTGATGGGATAGGTGATGTTAATGAACAGACTGGAATAGGTAGTGGTGGAAGGATGTATAGGACAGGTCTTCCATCTAGGTCTATTACAGGGGGTATGAGCCATAAGGTAAGGAATTGGGAGCAGGGTTTGTGTAAGGATGGACGAGTATATTGTGTAGGTTCGGTGGACGGCAGAATACCACTGTGGGAGGGGTGGGAAGGATAGTGAGCAGGACATTTCTCATTGAAGGGCATGAAGAGAGGTAATTGAAATTCTGGCAGAGAAAATAATTCAGTTGCTCCAGTCCTGGGTGGTACTGTATTACAAGGAGAATGCTCCTCTGTGGCCGGACAGTGGGACTTACGAGAGGTGGTGGGAGACTGGAAAGATAAGGCACGGGAGAATTGTTTTTGTTTGAGGTTGGAGGATAATTACGCTCAATGAAGGCCTCGGAGAGACACTCGGTATATATCGAGAGGGACTGCTCGTCACTGCATATGCGACGACTACAGATGGCTTGGCTGTACAGACGGGGTGGCAGCTGTTGAAGTGGAGGTATTGCTGGTAGTTAGTAGGTTTGATATGGACGGAGGTACTGATGTACCCATGTCGAGGTGGAGATCAACATCTAGGGAGGTGGCTTGTTGGGTTGAGTAGGACCAAGTGAAGCAATTGGGGGAGAAGTAGTTGAGGTTCTGGAGGAATGTTAATAGGGTGTCCTCACCTTCGATCCAGATGGCAAAGATGTCATCAATGAATCTGAATGAGGTGAGGTGTTTAGGATTCTGGGTTTTTAGGAAGGGTTCCTGTAGATGGCTCATAAATAGGTTGCCCATAGCCGTACCCGGGATTTGTTTGCAGGTAATGCCTTCATAGAAGAAATAATTGTGCGTGAGGATGTAGTTGGTCATGGAGACTAGGAGGTGATTGGTTTGGAATCCGTCGGGTGTTGGGGAAGGTAGTGTTCAATAACTGTAAGGCCTTGGGCACTAGGAATGTTAGTGTACAGGGAGGTGGCATCAATAGTTCTCTAATATAGTTACGTTTCATCCCCTTATCTTCATTGTTTGATTCAAATTCAACATCAACAGCTACAGCACTTTTGGCAACTGCAATGAATATTTCCCCTCCTATGGTGACTAATCTGCCTTTGCGATATACGCTCCACAACTCGCTAAACGTTTTGGAGTTAAGGTTTCAGACAGCTCTCGGTCCCAAGATAATTTGAGTGCAAGAAATTTCCTGGAAGGCAGTAAATTTTGGAACTGTGTTATGCATACTTAGATACTTTACTGTGAAAATGTAGATAGTCAAACGATCTCCATTTTCTAAACAATCTGATTTCACTTTCTATGTTACCACCTAGCCTATAATGAACCCTTATGCACTCCACAAGAACTCCACTACCTGCCTGATAGTGCACCGCTGACCTATCAAGGGGAGTGCTATAACTCTGCACCCTATAACACAGGTCCAGAAATCTGCCACCATGACCATCACAGAGTCAACATAGCCTCTGGTAAAGAGCCGCTACTTTTCTACAAACCAGGGCGTCTATCTAATTTGGGCATAATGCTGCAAATTGTGAGCTCTGCTTGCACCCTGCAAGGGAGACCAGCAGTCTTCACCATTTCCACCAGCCCCAGTAGGAACAGAGGATGTCCTCAGAACTCAAGGCATCATAAGTGCATAATCTGGTGCAGACTAGAGCACCCTGCAACCCAGTTCACAACAGGTGGGGCCTTCTCCACACACCAAGTGCACATTGGAATCTTTCCTGCCCTGAACATTATTTTCTTAAGGAGTTCCATAAGGTGCTTAACACTGGTGCTCTCGATAACTAGTAAACCCTTCCTCCCTTGTGCTTGCTCGGACCTGCTGAAGGAGTAGCCACCTAACTACTCACAGACTGAATGGGCGAGGACAGACAGCCAGTCTCTACAACAACATACTGCCTCAAATGATGTAACCACGTAACAACCCACCATTCAACCTACAGAGAGTGCAGATCCTCTGTCAGATATGCTGGAAGGTACCTTGACAGCAGAGCCTGTGGCGAAACACGAGACACATGAGGTGTCCCACCATGCGACGTGCCATTTCTCCACTGCTGCCACACCCCAAGGCGACAGCCTGAAGACAGCTGACCGTTGCCATAAGCATCTCCTGCTGTTTGCATATCGCAGCCAACTCCTCCTGCGTCCGCACATGGCACGCACACATCCTGCCCTTACAGTCACTATTACTAACTTGAGAATTAAATATGAAGACAAACAGAAAAAGCTAAATACATGACTCCCTAGTCTCTTGGTGCTCCACCAATGACGGCAGGCCGCTGATTAAGCTTCAGCCAGCAGTTATTGGCTGCCCACAAACCAAGAATGAAATCGCAACGGTGCTACAGACTGCCGAATGCACACATTATCATCACTAGGAAGCGTTACTATACCATTCAAATACAAGATTTGCAATGAGTTTAAGAATTAAACTTTGCAAGTACACAAAAACATAGATATAATTTAAGAATTAAACTGTGAGCACAAACACAGAAGCTAAATACGCTACTTGCTAGTTTCCTGGTGCTTCACCAACAACGGCTGATAAAGGTACATCTACATCTTCATCTATACTCTGCAAACCACTGTGAAGTGCACGTCAGAGGATACATCTCTTTCTATCAGTTATTAGGGTTTCTTCCCATTCCATTCACATACGGAGCACAGGAAGAATGATTCTTTGAATGGCTTTGTGCTTGCCGATTTATTCTAATCCTATCCTCATGATTCATATGTGACCAATTTGTAGGGGTGTGTAGATATTCCTATAGTCATCATTTAATATCAGTTCTTGAAACTTTGTTAGCAGACTTTCTCGGGAAAGTTGAAGTCTATCACGAGTCTGCCAGTTCACTTTCCCATGAATCAAACAACCCTGTGACTATTTGTGGTGATCTTTTCCGTATACGTTCAATATCTCCTATTAGTCATATCTGGCATGTGTCCCACATACTTAAGCAATATTCTAGAACCAGCCGCACGACAGATTTGTACGCATTCTCCTTTGTAGACTGATTGCACTTCCCCAGTATTCTACCAATAAACCAAAGTCTACCACCTGCTATACCCACGACTGAACCTATGTGATCATTCAACGGAAAATCCAGGGTGGAATGCAACAATATTATGAAAAGGAAAGTTGCTATTCACCATAGTGGAGATGCTGAGTCACAGATAGGTACAACAAAAAGACTGTCACAAATAAAGTGCATCACACAAGTTTTGGTGGCCGAAAATTGAAAGCCGTGAGTGAAGGCCCACGATTGCGCCTTCTGTATAGCTACCTGCAGGTGGTGTTCAGCTGCAACAGTAGAAGCGGAGCAGAACGAAATACAAAAATCGGCAGTGTATAGGAGAGGAGATACTGACGATCCTACTGCTAATGCAAGCCCATTGACGGCAATTAGAAAGAGTGGGACACTCAGGACAGAGCCCTGCGGAACTCCATTCTCTTGCATATGGGGTACACTATGGGAAGCACTGTCGTGAACTCAGAAAGTGCGGTGTGATAAAAAGTTCTGTATAAAAATCAGAAGTGGGCCCCGAAGGCCCCACTCATGCAGAGTAGCGAGGATGTGGTGTCGCCAAGTCGTATCATAGGCATTCATGAGATCGAAAAATGTGGCAATGAGGTGTTGTCGCCGGAAAAAAGCTGATCGAATGGCATACTCCAGGTACAATGAGTTGTCGATGGTGGAACATCCTTGGTGATAACTGCCCTGGACGGAGCCAGAAGGTCCCGAGACTCTAGTAGCCAACACAACCGCTGGTTCACCATACATTCAAGCAGCTTGCACAGATCACTGGTGAGGCTAATGGGACAATAACTGTCAACATCTAGTGGGTTCTTCCCAGGCTTTAGCACTGTAATGATGACACTTTCCTGCCACTGCGATGGGAATTCACCATCGCTCCAAATGCGGTTGAAGACAGCAAGGAGGCGACATTGGGATTCCACTGACAGATGTTTCAGCACTTGCGAATGGATGCGATCTGAGCCAGGGGACGTGTCAGGACAGTTGGCAAGGACACTGAGGAATTCCTACCCACTGAATGGAGCGTTATAAGGTTCAGGGTGGCGTGGATCAAAAGAGAGGTGTTGTCGTTCCACCCTCTGTTTGAGGTGACAAAAGGTGGGGTGGTAATTCTCCGACGCAGAGATGCGAGCATAATGCTCAGCAAGATGCTCTGCAATTACGTCGGGATCGGCGGATACAGCTCAATTTTTGGAAATTCCAGGTACACCTGCTGGGTTCTGGTAGCCATAAAGTCGGCAGAGCTTGGTCCAAACCTGGAAGGGGGAGGTTCCTGTTCCAACAGTGGACACACAGCAATCCCAACACTCCTGCTTCCTTTGTTTGATGAGTAAGCGAACCTGCGCTCAAAGCCGTTTGAAGGCAATAAGGTTCTCCAGGTAAGGGTGGAGCTTATGGCGTTGGAGTGCCCGCCTAAGGTCTCTAAAGGCTGCAGCGATTTCAGGCGACCACCAAGGCACTGAATTCCGCCGGGGACACCCGGAAGAATGAGGGACTGCTGATTCAGCTGCGTCAACAATGGTATTTGTGGCGACATGGATCACTTCATCGATGGTGGCGTGCAACGGATATTCTATGTTGGTAGCAGATGTGAAAGTGTTCCAGTCAGTCTCAGGAAGAACCCACCTGGGCATCCATCGAGATGAGGGACGCTGCGGCAGGGACAGGGAAAGTGGTCACTACCACACAAGTCGTCATGTGCTCTCCAGTGGATGGATGGGAGAAGGCCAGGACTGCAAACTGAGGGATCAATGGTCGAATATCTTCCATGTGCCACACTGAAATGTGTGGGTGCTCCTGTATGTAAGAGGCGAAGGTCGACGTTTGTTAGAAGGTCCTGAACATCTTTCCCACAGCCATTAACCTTGGCTCCACCCCACAAAGGGTTATGGGGTTAAAATCACCCAGGAGGAGGAAAGGTGGGGGGAGATGCAAAATGAGAGCCGCCAAAACGTAGGGTGGTGTTTCACCATCTGGAGGGATGTAGACGTTACAGATGGTAATTTCCTGTGTTGTCCTCACTCTGACAGCTACAGCTTCTGAATGTGTTTGAAGGGGCACAGGTTCACTCCAGACAGCAGTAAGGATGAAAATACATACTCCACCTGACATTCTGTCACAGGCAGGACGGTTTTTGTAGTACCCCCAGTAGCCATGAAGGGTAGGGGTCCGCGTTGCAGGAAACCATGTCTCTTGAAGGACAATGCTAAAAGCAGGTGTACTGCTTAAAAGTTGATGTAACTCCGCCAGGTGGGGGAAAAAACCGCTGTAGTTCCACTGGAGAATGACGGTGTCTGTCATCTGGGGTGGTATGGAGTGACCAAGGAGGCAAATTAGGCCTCAGCGGCACCTGTCGCCACCGGTAGTGTGTCCACATCCAGTACCATGGCATCTGAGGCATCAGCGAGAGCTAGATCCTCAGGGGATGGCAGAATCTCCACCTCGTCTTCGGACACACAGCCGTGGGGGAGTGCTGGTGTAGGAGGCACTGGAGGCTCACGTTTCTTGGGGGACGTTTTCTTTGAAGATTTGCCCTCTCGCTGTTCCTTATGGTCTTGTTGGGAGGGCTTCTCAGAAGTAGTTTCAGGGACAGAGGAAGACCATGAAGCCCTTCAACCAGCAGCCAGTGGCTCTTTCAACCACTGGCTGGTGTCCACAGGAGGGACCATGAAAGGTAGCGTCCCAAGCGACCCCTACCGCATAAGAGGAGCCGTAGGAGGCCGTTGCTTCTCCGGCTGGGGGGAGGGGACCAATGTCCTGGGCATTTTTTTTTTTTTTGGGGGGGGGGGGGGGGATGCTCCCAAAGTAGAAGCTCTGGGAACAGCAGAAGAAGATGCACCCCCAGCCAACTGAACAGAGGAGAAAGATGGGTGGCCCGGAGTGCCCACTGGAGCAACCTTAGAGGAGGGGCGTAACGGCATCGACGGCGACGCAGTTGCGGTGGCAGCAAATGAAGATAGCATGGGAACAGGGTTTATTCATTCATATTTTAATTTAGCTTCGCGATAAGATAGCCTGTCCAGGGTCTTGTATTCCATAGTTTTGCGCACCTTTTGGAGTACCGGACAGTTCGGCGAGCAGGGGGAGTGATGCTGTCCACAGTTCACACAGGTGGGAGGAGGCGCACATGGAGTATTCAGATGCAGCGAACGGCCAAAGTCTCTACATGTGGCACTGGAAGAGTACTGGGAGGACATGTGCCCGAGTTTCCAACATTTAAAGCACCGCATAGGGGGAGGAACAGAGTTTAACGTCACACTGGTAAACCATAACCTTGAACCTTTCAGGTAATGAATCACCTTTAAAGGCCAAGATGAAAGCACCAGTGGCAACCCTATTGTCTTTGGGTGCCCTGTAAACATGCCGGACGAAATGAACACCCCGCCATTCTAAATTGGCATGTAGCATCCGACTGTAATAGGAGGTCATGATGAAAAATATTCCCTGGACCATATTCAGGCTTGTGTGGGGAGTGACCCAAACAGGGATATCACCCAGCTTGTCACAGGCGAGTAACCTCCAGAACTGGGTTGGGGATACCATCTTAATCAAAACCAACCCACTGCGCATTTTGTATAGCACTGTCACTTCTCCAAACTTATCTTCCAGGTGTTCAACAAAAAATAGAGGCTTCGTGTTGAGAAAGGAGCACCCATCAGTTCCACTGCAAACTAAGTAATGTGGCGAGGTAAGGACCCTGTCATTCTGAAGCCCTACGTTCCTCCCAAGATGTGGCCAGGGTGGGGAACGATTTGGGGTCATACTTCTGCACATTTAAGTGAGCCCTCAAATGCTTGGACACTGCTAGCGGCTGGCCACCAGCAAAAGAAGATGTACCACTTTTCATTGTGTGTCATCCGCTCTGATGCCACCCACACTGACCAAGGGCCCTCCCCATGGGTGCCACCCAGCCGCAGGATGGCCATTGCCGGGAGTCCCAATGCCCCAGGAAGATAGGCATCTACTCCTTGGCATACGTGATGAGTTAACGGCGCAGGCATCAGCAGAGCGATCCCTGTGTTGTCAGGGGGCTACAACCAACATCATACATGGTGGCCCCACCACAATGGATTGGCTACCATGTGGACATCAGGCACAAAGAAGTCCACGGTCGTTGTCAGCGTATAAAGTGACACGACATAATGGATGGCGGAAACTGCACACAGGAATGTATCCTCACCCAAGAGATGGAGAGTGAGCGGGACTGCAATGCGGTGACGAGACAGTGGGCTAAAGATCTCAATGCACGATGGATACGATGCACTATGTAAGGCGCCCTTCCCCAACTGGCTTGCTCTTCGGAAAAATTTGGAGGTATGGAGGTCAAACCCTACAGGGGACCATCACGTAAAGGCCAAAAGGTGTGAGACTCCTCTTAGTCACCTCTTACAACAGGCAGGATTACCAAGAGCCTATTCTTACACCCGAACCCGCAGTGGGAGTCATCACAGGACTAATGGCAATAGTAAGAAGGATGACGCTCAGGATGGAACTCTAAAGCATACTGTTTTCCTGGATAAAGGTGTCTGACAAGGCAGAACCCACACATACCTTGAAAACTCGGTCTTTTAAGGATTGCTGAAGGAAACAGTGCATGCGGCCATGGAAGCCTCACGTGCAGAGAGTGTGGAGAATACCAGTCCCCCAGTAGATGACTTAGGCTTTCTCCAAATCGAAAAATGACCACAGTATGATATTTCTACAGAAAACCTTGCATGACATGAGTTGACAAAGTGACGAGATGGTCAACCGCAGAATGGGGCACTTGAAACCCACACTGTGCAGTGGTTAGTAAGCTGCGAGACTCGAGCCACCATACCAGCTGGGCATGAATCACACATTCCATCACCTTGCAAACACAGCTGATGAGAGACATGGGGTGGTAGCTAGAAGGAAGGTGCTTGTCCTTACCGGGGTTAGGTATAGGTATGACAATGGCTTCACGCCAGCATCTGGGAAACGTGCCCTCTACCCAGACACGATTTTACATAAGGAGCAAAACTGCTCCCCCCCCCTCCCTCCCCCCCGCAACAGAAAGGTGCTGCAACATCTCAATGTGAACACTGTCCAGCTCTGAGGCTGAGGATAGGAATGAAGCGTAGCATGATCTAGCTACCTCATAGTAAAGGCAACATTGTCGCACACACAATCCTGAAAAGAGGAAGTTGTAGTAAAGGCAACATTGTCGTACTCACGATTCTGAGAAGACAAAGGTACCTTACAAGCCTTCCCCACTTGTTTCTGATGGAGAAAGGCAGGGTGATAGTGGGTGCAGCTCATAATCTCTGCAAAACAGCGGCCCAAGGCATTGGAGATATGAACTGGGTCCACTACGACATTGTCTGCTACTGTCAGGTCGGAAATTGGGAAATGGATCTCGATCCCAGAGAGCTGCCAGATGTTGGCCCACATGACAGAAGAGGGAGTGGAACTGTCAAAAGAACTAATGAATGAAATCCAGCTAGCTTTTTTGCTATCCTGAAGAACGCAACAACAATGTGCATGCAACTGTTTGTAAGATTTAGCCACCGTATGGTGATGGTTAAAAACGCAGATAGCACATCTCCACACGCGAATTGTGTTGCGGCACGCCTCACTCCATCAAGGGACCAGGACATGGTGCGGTAAAGAGGAAGTGCTAAGACTAGAACTTTCTGCAGCAGTAAGGATAATGTTTGTAAGATATTCAATCTGGTCTTCGCCACTGGGAAATAATGTTCGTCGAAGGTCACCAGGGAGGAGTAAAGGCTCCAGTCAGCCTTAGAAAGCTGCCATTTGGGTGTGAACGTAGGTGGCGTAGGAGTCGGCAATCGGATAGCACACAGGAAATTGTCGCTCGAGTATGTGACAGAGTAAACAGACCACTTGAGATGATGAGCAAGCTAAGCAGTGCAGAAGGATAGGTCCAAAAGGGAATAGGTGTGAGTGGAGTCTGAAAGGAATGCTGGTGCTCCTGTGTTAAGGCAGGTGAGGCCGAAATGATTGAGGTCAGCCAAGACGGCACCTCTCGGACAGGTTCTGGGCGAGCTCCAAAGGGGGTGGTGTGCATTAAAGTCACCAAGTTGCAGAAAGGGGTGAGAGAGTTGCCCATAAGCTGAAGGAAGTCTGCTCTGGTGACACTGAATGATAGAAGGACGCAAACGGTACAAAGGGAAAAGGTCAAGTGAGGAAGGAAAATGTGCACTGCAACAGCTTGAAGCTGAGTAGCCAGGGAGACTTGTTGACTATTAACATCATCTTGGATGAGCAACATCACTACCTCATGAGATGGAATGCTGTACTCAGGGGAAATGTCACAACAGACCAGCGTGGAGATGCAATTTTGTTTCCTGGAGGCAGATAATAAGCAGATGCTGCAATTCAAAGAGCAGCCGTAAGTCCTCTGTCGGACCAAAGGCTGGGAATGTTCCATCAGAGGAGAGTCATAATGAGTAAAGGGGAGGAGGGAAAAATGAGGGGTGTCATCTCGGCAGCTGATGAGTGCCAGCCTTTGAAAACTCACTGGTACAGGGCACAAAAACTGGAGGATACTGCTCCATGAGATCTACAGAAGTGTGGGCACTTTCCCTCTGTCGATCTGCGGATTCCAGGACAGAAAAATAGTTGGCAGTGCTAACCGGTGACACGGAGGTCGGCCGGGCAAGGGTTTCGCGCGGCGCCATCGCCAAAGAGGATCTCCTTGTCAGCGAAGGAGAAAACCATTTGCCTTTTTGGAGCCGTTCCAGTTGGCACAGGAAGACTCAGATGTTTGTTGGCTGGAGGGACGTAGGAAGTCTTCGCAGGAGTATTCTTTCTGTCCTTTCCGGCCCACCAGTTGGGTAACAGGTGTCTTCGCCCCGTGAGGGAAAGTTTCGTGGCTTGTTGCACAGCTAGAGGAAGAGACGAGCTTGCTAACATGACACTGGGAGATTTTACAACCATGGTGCTGAACTTGAGGTTGCATGTCTGCGTGGCCGTGTCCTTCGTGGAGCAAGATGTAGCAAGAGCAGTACTGTAAGTCAGTACTGTAAGTGTCAGATGGTAGGACACAGAGTTTGCGATTAGCCAATAACTTTTAAGTGACCAGGTAAGGCACTTTTTCCTTTATCCAGATCTCAGGGACAGCCCGCTCACTGAGATACATGGGACCACTCTGGAGGTGGTGGCATGGTCAACACTGCAGTTGATACAGTGGGAAGATGGAGGCGGACAATTGCCCTTGTGAGCATCCCTACTACCGGTTACACATATGGCCGTGTGTCAACAGAACATTTGAGTGTGGTTGTAATGATAACTAACACTGGTAGCAGAGCATAGAGTTCGAAATGTGCGGTTGGACAGTGATAACTTCATAGCTTGCTTTGATCTTTGTTGGAGGCACCACTCTATCAAAGGTGATAAAAAGAGTGCATGTGAGCACAAAGGCTACATCTACCTTTTTCATCATCTGATGGACTGCAATGACACCTTAGTCTCCGAAGCCAAAGTCCTATTTCATAAACGAGAGCAGGATTTCGCAGGGCAAGTAATGCATCAACATCTTTCTGAGTAATAAACAGATTTACCGTAGCAAAGGACTGTCAGTCTTCAGTACGTGAAAGCAGGAGGAACTGTGGTGCATCTGGGAAGGTCTTTGAATCGTTAGTCTCATTCCATTTACATTTGGTAGATGTTGACTGTGAAGAAGACGATTGGCTTATTACGAGAAAATCCCACATGATTGTGAGCGTCTCCGATGTGCTCCTTCCGACTTGGGGCCCCTCTCAGAAGGGTGCACACTCGCCTTAGGTGAATGTTCACACCTCAGATCAAATCTCCAGAACACCTGATAGGGGGACCAACTGACAATTTGGGAAGGTAACAGCTCCCTGGGCCTGGCCTGTACCAGGGATATGTGCAAACCATACCCGTCGACCCGGTGCTGAGAATTACCCATTACCCAGTTGCCTGTTACACATCAGAAGTGTGGGCCGGCCTTCAAGAGCGCACTGGGAGGAAGAAGGAAAAGAGGAACCTCAAATGTTGAAACGGACGGAGTATAGGAGAAGTGGAACGAAGAAAGAAAAGAGGAACGAAAAGCAGTAGAGAGACTGTTCCAGTGTCAGGCTACTGAAAATACAGAACACATTTCCAAAGACATCCCAGACATGTTCCCCAAGAAAGAGGAAAAAGGACAGCAAGAGGAAAAGATGTTGCTAAGGCTGGGACCCTGTGGTAGCCAAGCACGAACTTGCCAAACAGTGGCAAGCCCCCTGGGGATACAAAAAGTCTAGGTGTGTTATTGAGTCACATGTTTTTTGGAAATCAATAAATACTGCATCTATCTGACTGCCTTGATCCAATGCTTCCAGTATGTTAGCTGAAAAGTGCAAGTTCAGGTTTACATGATCGATGTTCTCAGAATCCATGCTGGATGGCATGGAGGCGGTCATTGTGTTCGAGATGCCTCATTTTATAACATTAACAACTCTATGGAAATGAATGGATGTTCAGGAATATGTTTTCAGAGGTCTCCCAGTTATGCACAGAAAGCTCGATGTAATACGGCATCAGGTCAGTGCGACAATAGTGCCAAGTGTTGCTGGACCGGCAACAAAAGCAGTTGACAGTAAGTGAAAAAGACTGTGTGTCAGTCAGGGTGCAGTCATAGTGGATTGTGGTTGTGGACTTCATTACAACATGGTCCAGTTTTCTCAGATGAGAGCACATTCCGTCTGAGTAGTGATTCTGGATGCAGCCTAAATGACAAGAGGTGGTAACATAAAATCCATCTAGGAATATGGTCACACATGATCATTTTGGCTATCCAGTTGTTATGGCATAGGGAAGCATAATGCTGCATTCGCATACAGACCTCCAAATCTCTGAATGTGGTACACTCATCGGTCATTGTCATAGTGACACAGTACTCCTACAGTAAGGGCCTTTTTCCAGGGGTGCAATAAGCCGCAACTTAATTTTTATGGATGACAATGCATGATTTCATCGAACACCACACATGAAGCAGGTCTCGGTATAAGAGGAAATTCAGCAGATAAACTTGCCTGCCCATCCTCCTGACTTAAATCACATCAAGCGTATGTGGGATGCTTTGGGAAGATGTACTGCAGCATGTACACAGGCACCAACGAATATCCAGCAGCTGTCAACCATGCTGTTAGAGGAATAGACACCCTATCACCAGAATTCCTTGCCAACTTGGTAGTCAGCTTGGAAGCAAGTTGCAGACCATGCACTGTCATCCATGGTGATCACGAACTGTATATAATAATAATAATAATAATAATAAACACCTATGTCCCACCTTTTGTAAAGTCCAGGTGACTTCATTGTAATTATTGTCTTTGAAGGAAAGTGTCATTTCTGTTGTCTTCTGATCTATACTGTAGAAGTTCTTTCCATGTATAATCTAAGATACATCCAACCATGTTCCTTGCCAATGAAATAACGCGAAAATTACTTCTGTCCTTAAGTTTTGCACATTGATGTACTTTGACATTCTTTCAGTCATGTTATGCTTTTATGTATCTGTATGCCCCTTCATTATTTTATTTTTCACTTTCGGTGATTTGTTTTAGCAGGATGTTTCAGAATTGTGTATTTTATTGAGGTTTTGTTTTTACTGTGATATTGTCATTCTCTGGATTCCTACAAAGCCGCAATCTTTCTTTCTGTCCAGTATCAATCAAAGGTACCAAATATTTTAATAGTTGCAGTTTATTCAACATCATGAACTATTCCTGCTTTAGTAATGTTTACATTTCCTGATGTCTCATGTACTGAAAATGGCCACTTTTGTAACACCTTTATTTTAAAATTTAGCATTAAAATCTTACTATTCCATCCACAATTATCTATATAAATAAAAATTAAATGCCCATCTGCTGCTTTGCATGTTAACTGAGAATGGCTGAACTAATTTGGCTTTTTTTTGTTAATAATAGTCTGAATAAGATTTTTAAGGCTGGTAGAATTGGAAAAGTTATCTGGAAAATTGCACAATTTGGGAAAATCTGAAAGCGCTTTTTCTTCTATGGTATTTTTGTAGGAACTCAAGACCACAAGTCACATTTCAAATGATGGATACGTGTAATTCTTTTCTGCTATGGTCCTGGAAAAGTTTTCAGGAAACAGAAATCCAGGACAATTACAAATGAAAGTCGGAAACTTCGGACAAACCTTAAAAATCATTACTGATCAATCAATATCACAAAAACTAAGAGAGGTGGGGGAGGGGAGAGCAGGAGGAGATGGAGAGAGAGCAAGGGGTGGAAGAGGAGGACAGAGAGTGGGGGAGTGAAGGAGATGGACAGAGATGGGGGCAGAGGAAACAAACAGAGAGGAGGGAGTAGGAGATGGTCTACTAGAATTGGAATAAATATATACCTGGGCAACACCAGGTTCTCACCTAGTTATTACATTTATGGAAATGCCTTAATTTCTCTCTCTCTCTCTCTCTCTCTCTCTCTCTCTCTCTCTCTCACACACACACACACACACACACACACACACACACACACACACACTAAGAAAATCAGAAAAAGAGGGGCCCTAGAGAATCCAAATAAATTGCTGCACAATTTAAGATAGATTAACATTTAGTAAATGTTATACCATCATCATCATCATCATCACTGGAGACATGTATCCAAGACCTGAATTACTGGAAAAGGGGGGGGGGGGGGGTTGAACAGGATAAATAATTGAAAAAGATTTCTATCTGAAAGTGGGGGCATCAGAAACTGTTATAAAGATGAGCTTGTATGAAACAGCAGTTTCTAGCAGTGAATGATAAACAACCAGTGAGATGTGAGAGCTTCTGCCTGTACTAATACAGCTTTGGAAAAGGTCCAACTTCTCATCTTCAGTACTGCAATGTAAAAAGAAAACTAGATGGGACCTCTAACCTTTCATTTTTGTCATCTTCAGATAGGTACTGTTTGAATACCTTACCTTTCCCATCATTTTGTCCCAAATTTTAGTGGTAATACATGCACATTGTTCAACATTTGCAAAACTTTTCATGAAAATTTGTTAAAATTTTTAGTGAACAATCAACTACCTCTGAATTTCTTCTTTTTTCCAAAATTTTCCAAATTCTTCATTTATCTATTTATCTCAAACTGAAATATTTCTCAGGCACCCTCCAATACGCATTTCTACTTAACTACATTATGTTCTCATAGATCAATATGTAATTCTTGTTATACAGTAGAGCTAAGAGATCTTTTAAGCATGGAAGGTCTTAACTGAATGTGTTGTAGAAGTCTGGTAATTGCATTAGCGAAATGACTGATACTGGAGCTCTACTTCTGAGTCATTAAGGAAGCAGTCTCCTACCAATTTTTCTGCCAACAAGAAAACAGCATAATGTAATATATCACTTAGGTGAAGTGACGTGTTGCATAGATTCTACTGAACAGATGAATCATGATTGCCATCCTAAAAAATTTTTTTAAGTAATGTGTTAGTGTATGTATAGTATGCGTTCAGAAGAGTGACTAACACTGAATAAGAAAGGCAAATTAAGAGAACTAGAAAAAAAAGAGGGAAAAATACTAAGAAAAATTCTAAAAGTCTTGAGAAAAACAATGAAAATATAGGGATTCAAACGAGAAATTAAAGATTTGTATAAAAATACAGAAAAAAAACATCACACACACCACGAGGACCAGATAGCTAAAATTGTACGGACATTTAAAAAGAATAAAAGAAACACGGATTTCAAAGAAAAGTTTTGACATTTTTGATTATGTCAATAAACTAAAGAGAACTGTAAAATGGATAGAAGCAGAGGAGTAAAATGCAATCAAAACAGTTGTTGAAATTTTGTCATATGATGACACGGCTGGAGACTGTGGCTGTTATTTGAAGACAAATGTTGATGGTGTTGGGACAGCAACCACCCACAAATTTACTTTCATTTCCTTTATCCAAAGGGTACCGTTACTGGTTTTGAATTTTATGATTCATCTTCAGACGATTTACATGCTTTCCTTATATCATGTGGTGCATTTTTTACAGATTGTCGTGAAATGTCAGTTTGGAGCGTTTGTTTTCATAACATTCATCCAACAGATATGAATACATTCCTACTGCATTCTTATTGTTGCACACGTAAATTTTTCTCACTGAACACTTTAGATTTGTCACTGAAAAGATTTCTACCATGCACCACATGTTGTGGTACATACAAAGAGCTTACAAACATATGAGTACCACAGATGCTATGATATATCAAAACATTTGAAGACGTCCTATATAAACGCCTTTTACACTAATACAGAGACATTTATTTATTTATTTATTTATTTATGAGTGGATACTGTTATATTAATTATAAAGTTGTTCCTTCTTTTTTTTGTACTGTATAGGTAAAACAGTACATTATGTTACGATATATCACAGCATCTTTGATACTCATATGTTTGTGAGTTCTTTATGTATCTAAACATGTAGTGTGTGGTAGAAATCTTTTCAGTGACAAATCTAAAGTGTTCAGTGAGAAAAATTTGTGTGTGCAACAATAAGAATGTAGTAGGAATGTATTCACATCTGTTGGACAAATGTTATGAAACCCAACACTCCAAACTGACATCTCACAACAATTAATCTGTAAAAAAGGCACCCCATGTTATAAGGAAAGCATGTAAACTGTCTGAAGATGAATCATAAAATTCAAAACCAGTAACGGTACCCTTTGAACAAAGGAACTGAAAGTAAATTTGTGGCTGGTTGCTGTCCCAAAACAGTTGTTATCAGAAGAAATCATATGTGACAAGAATCACTTCAGGCTAGTGATAGAAAGGGCAACATATGAAGAAGATAAGCCACACCTTGACCACAGAGAGTGGACAGATGATCAGAGACGGGCAGTTGGGAGAGAAAATGAAGAACTGGGAAGAAATGAAGAAACAGAAACACTGTAAGTCTCAAGTTGTATGCGCTTCCACAGCTGGCCAAATTCATAGTTTTTAAAACAAGTATGCTGTTCGGAAGTTCCTTTCTTTTATCTGCATGTATTCTGAAGTGGGTGGAGCAGGAAATTTGCAAGCTGGGAGATAATAGCACTCTATGTTTTACGGTACCTGCTGTTTGGGCCGTTTATTTTGTGGCATCAGATCCTGCCTTGGAGATATGTTGCGCACCAAAGAAGAACTACCACGACAATAGCAATGCATCACAAGAATAGCATAAGTAGTTTCTGCTGTTATTCGAAAGAGAACGAATGTCAATTAATACCAAATGAAATTGTAACTGATACAGCTCATTTGTCAGAAGGTAGTGTACAAGGTGTTTGAGTATCATAGTGAATCGGTCAATACACAGCTGTTAAAGAAGAAGGCCTCAACATCATTTCTTGGAAGACTGAGAGACCTTTTCAGCTTCCCTCTCAGAAAAAGTTGTAGGAGGAGGCGAAGTCTATATTAATGAAGACATAAAAGGTAATTCTGACTCAGCAGTATACACACAGAACTTCAGAATTATTAATAAACAATGAGTAGAAATTTATTTATGGGTGTAGCACATCATGTAACACATGGACTGAGTAGAACATCTCAACTAAAAGACATTCAATTGCAGAGTGTCTTGGACTACGAAGTGCTACCGAAAAGATCCTTCAAATGCTATGACATCAGCCATTTGTATTATGACGTTAACAGCAGCCTTTACATGAAGCGGTAATTCCCTATTCCAGCTGCTGCTACTCTTCCACCAGCGGTGAGAGGTGACACAGTATGTTGCAGCAAATCCAGTGCAGTGTGTGGGATGGCAGGCATAGATATGAAGGTGATTGATGGACTTGATGCATAAGACAGCAATCCTCCACTGTGTTGGTCACACAATTGTTGAGAAGCTAAACTGAAATACAACAAAGAGTTAGCATGAAAGAAGTTGTCCACTGTAGGCTTGACATTGTTTCCATTGTTCCATAAAATTTCAGGCAGACTGATGGATGGCAGTTGCTTGCTGCTACAATTTTTGGTGGAGACTTATCTGACCATCTTCAGGTGTATGCACCTGAGAACACTGTGCTGAAATACTGTGGCAGAAGTTTTTACAGAACAGTCTATGTGCTAGGAAAGTTTTAAATCTCACTCTGTTCCCATTTTTCATACAATGGACCATAAAATTTCTTTCTTGAGTGAATATACAGTATTTCTCTGCTCCACCAAGTTCAAAATTTGAGTTGTAGTAATAATCTATAAAAAGAAAAAGAAACACTTCAAGAAGAAGGATGCATTTAGGTGAAGCATCATGTCAATATAATCCAAATGAGATATTATTATTATTTCAATTAATTTAAAGCATTTAGTCATTTGAAGCACTGAACTGTTTATATTAGACAAATATACTGCAGATCATCTTTAAATTAAAAGTCGCTGATGATGGGCAACCCTTTATCCATTTATGGCACAAGTCCAAAACACCAGGAGGAGGATAGATTGCTACTCTCCATAATGATGACATGTTGAGACACACACGGGCACAATGAAAAGAGTGGTACACACTTAGCTTTCAGCCAAAGCCTTCTTCACAAAAGAAAGTGCACACAAATTCACACAAGCAAGCACACCTCATGCACAAATGACTGCCATCTCCAGCAGTTCACACCAGATTTGGCCAAGAGCTTAAAGTGTAACAGTTTTTTTTGTTGTGCCTGTCTATAACTCTATGTGTCACCTTTACGGCGAGTAGCAACCTATCCATTTCCTAATATTGTTGATATTCCAACCTGGAATTTCCATTGTTTTATTCTGTCATGTCTTTTTTTTTCCACACACAGATTTTTCAGTGTCCTCAAAAAAGTCTCACCCCAATAAAAGGATAATTAGATCTCAAAGTACATCAGCACAAAAACCAAAATATCTATGTTACCAAAAATTTTAGAATGTCAAAAAACATCCATACAGCTAGTGTCTTATTAAGAACTAAATGTGTGTCAATGCTGTAAAGAGACATTTGTTATAAAGTTCATTTGTAATCTTTTTCTTTGTAACTCAGTATTTTCAGGAGTGATGCCAATGCGTTACAGAAACTGTGTCTTCTTCAGGAAAAGTCATATTTTCACCTGCCTGTACGTAACAATCATAACTATACATAATGTTGTCCATATGGCTGATACTCACTGTATTATTGTGGTTTCCTCGGTCTGCAGTGCTATTGATGGTGACTCTTTTTCCTTCCGTTGTACTTTTATTATATCTTCGGCTGGAGGTGTGATGACTTTGGCAGATGTGCTTTCCAGAACAGTTGATCGTTCCTTCGAAAGAAAATTAAAACATCTCGTAAGTTAACGTTTCACTACATTCTCAAGTCAATCAATCTTATATCTTCTACAACATGTTTCCAATTGTCAATGGGCGACTGCATGTCGAATGGTCTAGTTTTAGAGATGTGCCCCACTGAGTCAAGTCAGATTTTGTTCTAATTTTGTGTGAAGGTCTACTAATCAATCTAGGGAAACATCATAAAAAATAATCAACTGATATAAAATTTAACCATTTTTTCCCTCATGCAACTTTTCGTATTGTTCCTTTGGAAAACTGGTGGATTCATATAGTGAAGAAGGCCCGCCCAACTTTACTTTGGTAATTTAGATGTTGGACGCTTTTCTCTTGAACAACAGGAAATGATTGTGTGTCATTCCAACCTGGGGTTCAGTGATGTACCTATAACTTGTCTTTAATGTAAACCTATTTTGCAGACAAAATCTGAATCTGCAAAAACCTTGTTGTTGTTCATTTAAACAAGGTTCAGTCAGACAAAGAAAGTATTCAAACTGTTATCTGGAACTGAGTATTAAATCAGCTTAAGATAAAAAATAGAATAAAAGTTGTTTTATTTTTCAGCCCTGTATCACACAGCTGGCATCATAATCTGTTATGACTCCTTACAAAGCCATCATCATCATCATCATCATCATCATCATCAGATGATGATGATGATGATGATACTTGAACACAATACATAATAATCCAACACTGTACAACTGAACAGGTCAGGTGAAGTGCTCACAGTATTGACGAATAAATATTGTTTGTTTGTTTTGTTTTTGTTTTAGGGTGTAAAAACAACTAGGGTCATATGCTTCCATGTCAGAACAGTAGAACACAAAGAGAGGAGTTAACAACAACTACCCACTTATCTCAAATGACAGAAGAGAAGATATCTAAAAACAGGGACTTGGAGAAAGGTCTGTAAAATACGCCATAGACAAACAGACATCCTGAACTAAAGATTAAATGGCCTTCGCCATATTACTATGACAGATAAAAAGTGAAACGCCATCAATAACCCACGCATCAGCCAACAACTCAGACGGCAAACACAAACGAGAACGTACGTGGTTAAAAAGAGGGCATTACATCAGGAAATGGCGCACCATCAAAGGTTGAGCACAGTGAGTATAAAGTGGTGAGGAGCACCACTTAACACACGGAAATGGCTAAAAAGACAAAGCCTGATGTGCAACCTCCAATCGGAATACCTAATTTTAGATATAAATTAATAGATATTAAGATAGATGTAAGGATATAATAAAAGTACAACGGAAGGAAACTGAGCCACTAGCAATAGCTATGCAGACCAAGGAAACCACAATAATACAGTGAATATCAGCCATATGGACAACATTTTGTATAGTTATGAGTGTTACCTACACACAGGACCAACCAATCGATCTCCTCATGGCAAGAGGGCCAAGAGAAAAGACAAAGCCCGACACGTTACCTAGCTAATATGATCTCCTCGTGACAAGAGGGCCGAGAGGAGATCATCTCAGCCACTGGGAGAGGCTTAATAATTGTTCCTGTGAAGGAGGAGCCATGGTGATGCCACAGGGACGTCTCTTGCTGACAGATGGCAGCACAGAGATCATCAGAGGGAATGGAAGGGCTAGTGGGCTTGAGGTATGAGGACTGCAGCCTTGGCAGCAGCGTCAGCAGCCTCGTCTCCTGTCAGGCTGATGTGACCAGGAACCCAAGAAAATCACACTGGCTCCATCAAGAGTGAGGAAGTGACAGATTTCCTGGACCCATTGCACTAAGGGATGGATGATGAACAGCATACTGAGGCTCTCAAGGGCACTGAGAGAGTCAGAGCAGATGGCGCAATTGATAAGCCTACATCGCCGTATGTACTGCATGGCCTGATACAGGGCAAAAACCTCAGTTGTAAATTCTAAGTGGAGTTCCGGAACCTGATACCGAAGAATGTTGGCACCAATGACGAAGGCACACCTGACACCACTTTCAGTCCAAGAGCAATAGTGTACATAAAGGTACTATCGTGAAGTCCCGTGTGAAGGTTGTGAAACTGAAGGCGATAGAGCATGGCTGGAGTAGTGTCCTTTGGAAGTGAATGAAGGCCATGGTGAACACAGGCTGCCACACAAAGACAAGGTGGTGAAGGCTTCACACACACCGGGAAAGTGGCAGGTAGCATGAAGTTAAGATACCGGAGCAAGAGCCGAAAGTGAACTCCAGGAGGTAACATAGAGGGACACGCCTCATACTGGCGATCAGAGGAGGCGTAAGATCGGTGGCCACGCATGGCAGACAAATGGCATGAACATATGCTGAGGAGAAAGTCACAGTGGTAGGACAGTGGTAGTT
Organism: Schistocerca piceifrons; assembly: GCF_021461385.2. NCBI lineage: Eukaryota > Metazoa > Arthropoda > Insecta > Orthoptera > Acrididae > Schistocerca > Schistocerca piceifrons. Next base: position 121,539,972 of record NC_060138.1, on the reverse strand, counting down.
CAACAGCTTTGGCATACACACTCACCATCACGCTAGTGTAAAAGGAGCCAGTGGCCAACAGATGCCACAATGGTGGATGGTATTAAGACTGCATCAAGAGGGCTGGACGTGAAGATGCGTACACGAAACACCTATAGTCTAGTTTTGAATAGACAAGAGACCGGTACAAATGGAGGAAGGTGGTACGATCTGCTCCCCAAGAAGCACCACTGAGGACATGCAGGACACTGAGGGACTGCATACAGCAGGCTGCCAGGTTAGGACGCGGAAGGACCAACCAAGTTTGCTATCAAGCATGAGCTCAGGAATTTCTTAGTTTCAATGAACAGAAGAGCAACAGGCCCAAGACATAAAGGCAGTGGAAGAAAACAACTGCACAGCCAGAAATTCATACAAGTGGTTCTGTCAGTGGAAAAGTGAAAGCCATTGTCAATGCTCCAGGAGAGAGACAATCGAGACATCGCTGAAGACGCCACTCAATCAGACAGCTCCAAGGACAATGACAATAGATGGTAAAATTATCAACAAATGGTGGGAGACAGGCCATTATAGGGTTAATGGCAATAGCAGAGAGGACAATGCTCCAGATGTAACCCTGAGGCACACTGTTTTCCTGGCTAAAGGTGTCTGACAAGGCAGAGCCCTCACATACCTTAGAAACTCGGTCTTTTAAAAATTCCTGAAAGAAATGGGAAAGGTGGCCATGGAAGCCCCAAGTGCAGAGCTTACAGAGGATACCAGTCCTCCAGCAGATGTTGTAGGTTTTCTCCAAATTGAAAAATAAACAGTCACAGTCTGGGATTTCCGTAGAAAACCATTCATGTCATGGATGGATAATGTGATGAGAGGGTCAACTGCTGAACAGCGTGCTCAAAATCCACACTGTGCAGTGGTAAGTAAATTGCGAGATTCAAGTCACCGTACCAGCCAGGCATGAATCATATGTTCCACAATCTTGCAAACACAGCTGGTGAGAGAAATGGGGTGATAGCTACAAGGAAGGTGTTTGTCCTTACCAGGCTTAGTTATGTGTACGACAACCTGGCTTAGTTATGGGTATGACAGTGGCTTCACACCAGCATCTGGGAAACATGCCCTCTGCCCAGATGCAGTTGTATGTACGAAGCAAAAACTGCCTGACCGCAAGAGAGACATGCTGCAACATCTGAATGTGAACATCTCCTGGCCCTGGGGCGAAGGATCGGGATGAAGTGAAAGGATGATCTAGCTCCCTCACAGTAAAGGTGGCACTGTAGCACTCATATTTCTGAGAGGAGAATGGTATCACTCGAGCCTTCTCCACTTGTTTCCGATGGATGAAGGCAGGGTGATAGCAGGAGGAGCTTAAACTCTCCGCAAAATGGCAGCCCTAGGTGTTGGAGACAGCAACAGGGTCCACTGTGACATTGTCTGCTACTGTCAGTTCAGAGCCGCTGGCCCACATGACAGAAGAGGGGGTGGAACTGTTAAAAGAACTAGTGAATCAAATCCAGCTCGCTTTTTTGCTACCCCAAAGAACACGACAACATTCTGCACACAACAGTTTATAATGAATGCAGTTAGCCATCATAGGATGATGGTTAAAAATGAAGGGAGCACATCTCCGTATGCGAATTGCGTCACGAAACGTCTCAGTCCACCAAGGGACCGGGACACTGCGATGTCAAGAGGAAGTGTGAGGAATGGAACATTCTGTGGCAGTAAGGATAAGACTTGTAAGATATTCCACCTGCTCATCGAACTGGGAAAATGTTGTTCGTCAAAAGTCACCAGGGAGGAGTAAAGCCCCAAGTCGGCCTTAGTAAGCTGCCATTTGGGTTTACATGTAGATGGGTTAGGAGTCAGCAGAAGGGTAGCATACAGGAAATGGTCGCTGGAGTATGCATCAGTGAGGATGGACCACTCGAGATGATGGGTAAGCTGGACAGCACAGAAGGATAGGTCCAAATGGGAATAGGTGTGCAAGGAGTCTGTTAGAAACGCTGGTGCTCCGTGTGAAGGCAGATGAGGTTAAGTTGACTGAGAAATTCAGCCAAGAGGGCATCTCTCTGGCAGGATCTGGGAGAACCCCAAAGGGGATGGTGTGCATTTACGTCATCGAGCTGCAGACAGGGGAGAGGTAGCTGCCCAATAAGCTGGAGGAAGTTTACCTTGGTGACTCTGAATGGCAGAGGGATGTAGACGGTACAAAGGGAAAAGTTCAAGTGAGGAAGAAAAAGGCAAACTGCAAGAGCTTGAAGATGGGAAGTCAGGAAGATTGGTTCACTACGAACATCATCTCAGGTGAGCAACATGACTACCACACGAGATGGAACGCCATTCTTGGGAGGAAGGTCAAAATAGACTGCGAAGAAAGCCAAAAGCTCAAAGCAGTTGTGAAGATGCAATTTTGTTTCCTGGAAGCATATATCAAGCAGACGCTGTGATTCTAAGAGCAGCCATATGTCCTCTTTGGTTGATGGGAGGCCACAAACGTTCCACTCAAGGAGAGCCGTAACAAGGAAAGAAGAGGAAGAAAAAAATAAAAGTATGTCACCTTGGCAGCTGCCGAGTGCCAGCCTTCAAAGACTCACTGCTACAGGGTGTAGAGACTGGACGATCCTGCTCCACGAGATCTACAGAGGCGGTGGCACTCACCCTCTGTTGATCTGCGGAGTCCAGGACAGAAAAACGGTTGGCGGTACGAACCGGCGACATGGAGGTCGGCCAGGCAAGGGTTTCGTGTGGCGACATTGTTGAAGAGGATCTCTTTAGCAAAGGAGAAAGCTGTTTGCCTTTTTGGAGCCTTTCCAGCTGGCGAAGGAAGTCTCAGATGTTTGTTGGCTGGAAGGATGTAGGAGGACTTCGTGGGAGTATTTCCTCTATTCTTTCTGCCCTACTGGTTGGGTACCAGGTGACTTCGCTCCAGAGGCGAATGTCTGGTGGCTTGTTGCAGTGCTGGACGAGGAGGCAGTGATGTTACCATGACACTGAGCGATTTCACAACTTCAGTGCTGAATGTGAGGTCACATGTCTGCGTGGCCATGTGCTTCATGGTGCAAGATGTAGCAAGAAAAGTACTGTAAGTACCAGATGGTAGAACAAAGTGTTCGCGACTAGCCAATAACTTGTGAGCGACCGGGTAATGCACATTTTCCTTTATCCAGATCTCCTGGACAGCCAGCTCATCAAGATACTTGGGACAATCTCAAGAGAAGGCAGCATACTCACCTTTGCAGTTGATACCGTGGGGAGGAGGAGGTGGACAATTGCCTTTGTGTGTACCTCAACAACAAGTTACACATTTGGCTCGATGGAGACAAGACATTCGAGTGCTGTTGAAACAATGACGTTGGTAGCAGCGCATCAGGTTGGGAATGTACGGTTGGACTGTGATAACTTCATAACCCGCTTCAATCTTTGACGGAAACACCACTCTATCAAACATGACAAAAAGAGTGCGTGTGGGCACTAAGGATGCATCTATGTTTTTCATCATCAAATGGAGGGCAATGACACCCTGATCATAGAGGTACATTCGGATTTCTGCCTTGGTTAGACAGTCAGGTAGCCTGTTGTTGTTGTTGTTGTTGTTGTTGTTGTTGTTGTGGTCTTCAGTCCGGAGACTGGTTTGATGCAGCTTTCCATGCTACTCTATCCTGTGCAAGCTTCTTCATCTCCCAGTACTTACTGCAACCTACATCCTTCTGAATCTGCTTAGTGTATTCATCTCTTGGTCTCCCTCTACGATTTTTACCCTCCACGCTGCCCTCCAATGCTAAATTTAAGATCCCTTGATGCCTCAGAACATGTCCTACCAACCGGTCCCTTCTTCTTGTCAAGTTGTGCCACAAACTCCTCTTCTCTCCAATTCTATTCACTACCTCCTCATTAGTTATGTGATCTACCCATCTAATCTTCAGCATTCTTCTGTAGCACCACATTTCGAAAGCTTCTATTCTCTTCTTGTCCAAACTATTTATCGTCCATGTTTCACTTCCATACATGGCTACACTCCCTACAAATACTTTCAGAAATGACTTCCTGACGCTTAAGCCTAGTGTAAATAATACCACGGAAAGAATTCACAGTTGTATGGGCCTCAACAGGAACAAGGTAGTCGGGGGGAAGCGGTGCGGCAAGCAGTTGTGCTTGAGAATCAGAAGCAGTCTCCAAACATAAAGTGCCACTGTGTAAACAAGAGCAGGATTTCACAGGGCCAGCAAATGCATTACCACCTTTCTAAATTAGAAAAAAATTTACCAGCGCAAAGGAATGACCTCTTCAGTATGTGAAATCACAGGGAACTGTGTTGCAGCTGGGAGGGTCCTTGAATTGGGAACTTCATTCCATTTACATTTGGTAGATGTGACTGCAAAGATAATGGCTGGCTCATTGCGAGAAAATCTCCCACGATTGCCAACATCTCCAATGGCAAACTCCCCCCCTCAGAGGGGGGCTCAGCCGCCGTAGGCGATTGTTCACACCTCTGGTAACAACTGCCGAACACCTGACAGAGGAGCCAATCGGCAATTTGGGAAAGTAGCAGCTCAGGCAATCACCCCTCCCTGGGCCTGGCCTGTACCTGGGGATACATGCAAACCCTCCTTGTCGACCCAGGGCTGGGAATTATGCATTTTACAGTCACCTGTTACACGTCAGACATGTGGGCCAACCTTCAGGAGTGCACAGGGTGGAAGAAGAAAAAGAGGGACATCGAAACACCAAAGCAGAGGAAGAATAGGAGAAGGTGAATGAAGAAATGAAAAACAGTGGTGAGATTGTTCTTATGACAGCTACGGAAAATTCAGACCATTCCCAAAAACACCCCAGACATGTTCCCCACCGGAGGAGAAAAAGGATAGCAAGAGGATAGACATGCAGCACGGAAGGTACAAGACGCTGCAAAGGCTGGGGTCCCTTGGTAGCCAAGCATGAACCTGTCAAAGAGCGGCAAGCCCCCTGGTGGCATGAATAAATATGTAATGCGTTCAGCTGTCATCTGATAACAAATTTTTAATAAGTCAAAATTGGTGACAATACCACTCATGTAACAGGAAGGTGACAAATTAAAAGAATTTTGTTTATGAGACAGTCATTGTGCACCCCTTCAGTAGTTCGCCAAAACTATGTGAACTGGACTGCTACACTACCAGCTTTATCTGAAGAACTACTGCTGATGGAAGCAAGTCAAAAGTCAAACACCCGATTTAGTTCCTTTGAAGCTTTCGTTCTTAAAATTCAGAAGGTCAATAGCCATGACTGAAAAATTTATGCCAAATGTCAAGTTATCCATGTATAAAATGGAATAAGTATCCAAGCAGCTAGTCGATCTGACTCTAAAAAGTCACAGCAGCCAGCAGGTTCACATAAACGGAGTACAAGAACTGTTCTGCTCACACACAGCTGTTGTCGGCTTTAAAGAGACAAAAAACTCCTACTCATGATGAAAGCCACTGACTTATGAAGAATGTGTATATATCTTAAAAACTGCCTAACTCTGATTACTGAATGGCAGTGGCAGAGTGAAGCTCTTGTGGCATTCTGTGAAAGGAAGGAAGGCTGAAGTTTAACATCTCACCCAAAGGAGCTCAAGCAAACAGAAGGTTTTCTTTTAAAGGGGGGAGGAGGGGAAACTGAATTTTCTACTGTATTGTTAGGAACCATCCGAGCTTTCACTTGTCATTTACAGCAAACAAAGAAAAGTAAGTTGGACAGACAGAGGTTTGAAACTAACACCCATGCCAATACAGGTATAGTGTAAAAACAATGTACTGCTTCTGTCACTACATGTTAATGATAAATGCCCTGACAGCCCACTTGAGACAGCAGAAAGCTTGCACTAGAACACATATTCCCTTTCTGAATTCCAAAGAAGCAGCAAAGCCATCTGAAATTGATTTTTCTTAACCCTGAATACCATTAGGCGATGTAAATGTAACAGATAGTTACCAAGAGCTTTGCACAATACTGCTATTGCCAACATTAGCACAATAAATAGCTTATTAACTTTACCTGCATTACCTCCAAAGACAATGATAATGTGTGTGTGTGTGTGTGTGTGTGTGTGTGTGTGTGTGTGTGTGTGTGAGAGAGAGAGAGAGAGAGAGAGAGAGAGAGAGAGAGAGAGAGAGAGAGAGAGAGAACAATCCATATTCAATTAGGGAAAACTGGTAACTTAAGTGTAAATACTCCAATTTTAAGTATGATTCAAGAATCATGCCATGCCACATCACTGACAAATAACTACCAGACTTTACCACTGGGTATCATTACCTGGTAGTGACATATAGCTACCAGCAAGCTGCTACATTTGTGTGCATGAGATGTTGGTCCCACATCTTCAGACTTGTCTGATGACTTATGGAGTGAAGAAAACAGATGTCAACAGGAGTACAAGTGTAGCTATTGGGTTTTGCCATTTCTTTACTCACACGCAAAGACTCACAACAAATAATTCTACACAATTCGTTGCCATTTATCTAATCATTACTTATTATATAATGTTAAGGTTACATATTTTATCATGTATGCAGTCCGTCATCTTTGGAAATGATTTTGACGCATCATACATCATAATCAATTTCCAATTGGTGTGTGTGGTATGGTAAAATAGGAAATCTCAAACATCTAAACAAAAATTTTGATTCCTACAGATTTTAATTTATTTAATTGTGACAGAAATTCAGTAAGAAAGGTTGGTTCTAGTACACCAAGTGATACAAAACTTTAATCATCAAAGATCAGTATACTACCAATTATTCCTGGACTCTCATCAAGTGTTACAAACTCATAACCTGCCTGGACTGCTAAATGCACTAGTGCATGCTCCCAGGACACAAGGAGGTTGGTTGGTTGGTTTAAAAGAAGGTGGTGGGAGGGAGGGGGGAGGGGGGAAGGAGAGGGGAAGGGACCAAACCACGAGGTCCTCGGTCCCTTGTTCCCAGTAAAATAATTACACGAGGGAAAGAAGAAAAGAAAGGAGGCGTACAGCACAATATAAGGAGAAAGGAAGAACTAGAAGAATGACAGGACAACAAACACTGCTATGGACGAAACAGGAAAGAAAACCACAGAGAGAAGCAAGAAACAGGTAGAAAGGGTAAAAACAAGAGAGCAGACGAACACAGATGGCCGACCACGAGAATAAAAAGGAAAAGCCAGCCACACTGCGACACATTAAAACATCCACCCTAAAAGCATTTGAGTGGAGAACACAAAGGGACAAAAGACATGTGCTAAAACTTATATACAATGATAACACCCACCATCACGTATAAAACGTAGAACTAAATTAGCCGATGAGGTGTTTCCAGTTAAAATTAATGGCAATGAGTCTGGTGACTGAAGAGTCCATTGCAGGGCAGCCAAAGGACAGCTCACCAAGATATGGGCCACTGTCAGCCGGGCGCTGCACCGACACTGAGGTGGGTCATCATGGTGCAAGAGGTAGCCATGTGTCACCCAAGCGTAGCCAATGCGGAGCCGACAGAAAACCACAGAGTCCCTGCGAGAGGCCCGCATGGAGGACTGTCACACATTCGTAGTCTCCTTAATGGCATGCAGCTTGTTGTGCATGCTCAGGTTATGCCATTTCATCTCCCAAAGGCAAAAAACCGTGTGGCTTAGTACTGAATGCAGGTCAGTTGGAGGGTAACCGATCTCCATAAGCGGTTTCCGCATATCATGTTTGGACAGCCTGTCGGGAAGTTCGTTGCCTGGGATTCCAAAGTGACCTGGGGTCCAGACGAACACCACTGAACGACCGGACCGATCCAGGGCATAGATGGACTCCTGGATTGTCGCTACCGAAGGATGACGAGCATAGCACTGATTGATAGCTTGTAGGCTGCTCACGGAGTCAGTACACAGGAGAAATGACTCGCCTGGGCATGAGCGGATGTGCTCAAGAGCACGACATATAGCCACCAGCTTGGCAGTGAAAACACTACAACCATCTAGCAAGGAATGCTGTTCAATATGTCCTACACGGACATACGTGAAGCCGACGTAACCATCAGCCATCAAGCCGTCAGTGTAAACCACTTCGTGGCCTTGTTACAAGTCAAGAAAAGAGAGGAAGTGGCAGCGGAGAGCTACGGGGTTAACTGAGTCCTTAGGGCCATGTGAAAGGTCCAGGCGAAACCACGGCCTAGGTGTACATCATGGAGGTGTCTGTGAATGGACCTCAAGTATAGGTGGTAAAGGCAAGGACTCCAGTTGGGAAAGAAGGGATCGAACACGAACCGCAATCGTAAGCCCTGACCTGGGCCACTGATGCGGGAGATGAACCGCTTTGGGTGGGAAAAGGAGACAGTGATTCGGATGCGCAGGAGAACTACGAACGTGTGCAATGTAACTAGCAAGCAGATGCGCACGCCTAATCTGTAATGGAGGGACTCTGGCCTCCACAAGGACGCTGGTTACCGGACTTGTCCTAAAAGCTCCTGTCGCTAGAAAACGCCACAGTCGAGCACTGGGTCGAGTAAACGCAATGCTGAGGGCGTCGCCGAACCATAAACCAGACTCCCATAGTCAAGGTGGGATTGAACAAGGGCTCCGTAGAGCTGCAGCAGCGTAGAGCGATCTGCACCCCAGTTAGTGTTGCTCAGACAGTGGACGGCATTGAGGTCCTGCCAGCACTTCTGCTTAAGCTGATGAAGGTGAGGAAGCCAAGTCCATCAGCCATCGAAAACCAGTCCTAAGAATCGATCTGTGTCCACTACAGTGAGTGGATCGTCATTAAGGTGAAGTTCTGGTTCAGGATGAATGGTACGACGCCGACAGAAGTGCATAACACATGACTTTGCGGTTGAAAACTGTAAACCATGGGCTAGAGCCCATGACCGCGCCTTGTGGATGGCTCCCTGTAGATTGGTTGGTTTAAGGATTAAAGGGACCAAACTGCAGAGGTCATCGGTCCCTTTTTCCAAAATACTAAAAATACCCACAGAGAACAAAAAATGTTCAACAGAATAGGAGACAGACGACACATAACAAAAGAAACATAGACAAGGACCAGACAAAACAAAATAAAATCACACGGAGTGTGACGGTGGTTGGCCGACCATAGGAACAAAAAAAAGGGAAAAGCTAACCACCGAAAACACATTAAAAACTTAGTTTAAAACCGTAGACCAAAGGCCAGAATCAACACAATACAATAAAATAAAACAGAAACACTCAGATTAAAGAATAAAAACTCCCTGCCCTAATAAAACGTAAAACTAAGGCAGCCATAACAGGGTCATCAGATAAAACGGCAGGGAGCGTATCAGGCAGCGCAAATGTCTGCCTGACCACAGCTAAAAGGGGGCAGGCCAACAGAATGTGGGCCACTGTCAAAGCCGCCCCGCAGCGACATACAGAAGGGTCCTCCCGGCGCAGTAAATAACTGTGTGTTAGCCGGGAGTGGCCAATGCGGAGCCGACAAAGGATGACTGAGTCCCTGCGGTTGGCTCGCACGGATGACCGCCACACAGTCGTCGTCTGCTTAATGGCACGGAGTTTATTGGGTGTGATCCGATCGCGCCATTCAGCGTCCCAAAGTGCAAAAACTTTTCGGCGGAGGACTGCCCGCAAATCAGTCTCAGTGAGGCCAACATCCAGAGATGGTTTACTCGTGGCCTCTTTCGCCAGGCGGTCAACATGTTCATTGCCCGGGATACCGACATGACCGGGGGTCCACACAAAGACCACAGAGCGGCCGCAACGCGCAAGAGTATGCAGGGACTCATGGATAGCCATCACCAGACGAGAACGAGGAAAACACTGGTCGAGAGCTCGTAAACCGCTCAGGAAATCGCTACAGATAACGAAGGACTCACCTGAGCAGGAGCGGATATACTCTAGGGCTCGAAAGATGGCGACTAGCTCAGCAGTGTAAACGCTGCAGCCAGCCGCCAAGGACCGTTGTTCGGAATGGTCCCATAGAGTTAGCGCATACCCGACACGACCAGCAACCATCGAACTGTCGGTGTAAACAATTCCAGAGCCCTGATACGTGGCCAGGATGGAATAAAAGCGGCGGCGGAAGGCCTCTGGAGGGACCGAGTCCTTCGAGCCCTGTGCCAAGTCGAGCCGAAGGCAAGGGCGAGGAACACACCACGGGGGTGTACGCAGAGGTGCCTGGAAAGGAGGTGGAACAGGGAAAAACCCAAGCCCGCAGAGAAGCTCCTTGACGCGTACGGCGATCGGACAACCCGACCGGGGCCGACGGTCCGGCAGATGGACGACCGACTGCAGGAACAGGACACGGTAATTTGGATGCCCGGGCAAGCTAAAAACATGGGCAGCATAAGCAGCCAGTAATTGTTGGCGTCGTAACCGCAGTGGAGGGACACCTGCCTCAACAAGGATGCTGTCCACAGGGCTGGTGCGGAAGGCACCAGTGGCAAGTCGGATCCCACTGTGTAGTATTGGGTCCAGCACCCGCAACGCAGAGGGGGATGCTGAGCCATAAGCCAGGCTCCCATAATCCAGACGGGATTGGATTAACGCCTGGTAGAGCCGCAACAGGGTAAATCGGTCGGCGCCCCAGCGGGTGTGGCTCAAGCATCTCAGAGCGTTTAGATGCCGCCAACACGCCTGTTTAAGCTGCCGGATATGAGGCAGCCAAGTCAACCGGGCATCGATAACCACCCCCAAAAACCTGTGTGATTCCACCACTGAAAGAAGTTCGCTGGCAAGATAAAGCCGCGGCTCCGGGTGGACAGTGCGTCGCCGGCAGAAATGCATTACGCAGGTCTTGGCTGCCGAAAACTGGAACCCATGAGCTACAGCCCAAGACTGCGCCTTGCGGATAGCACCCTGTAGCTGACGTTCAACAGCTGCAATGCCAGTAGAGCTGTAATAAAGGCAGAAGTCGTCAGCATACAGGGAAGCAGAGACAGAATTTCCCACGGCCGCAGCGAGCCCGTTAATGGCTATTAAAAACAGGCAGACACTTAAAACAGAACCCTGTGGCACACCGTTCTCCTGGACGTGGGTGGAACTATATGAGGCTGCGACTTGCACGCGGAAGGTACGATACGACAGAAAATTTCTGATAAAGATCGGCAGAGGGCCCCGAAGACCCCATCCATGAAGCGTAGAAAGGATGTGATCACGCCATGTCGTATCGTACGCCTTCCGCATGTCGAAAAAGACAGCGACCAGGTGCTGACGGTGGGCAAAGGCAGTACGGATGGCCGACTCCAGGCTCACCAGATTGTCGGCGGCGGAGCGGCCTTTACGGAACCCACCCTGAGATGGAGCCAGAAGGCCCCGAGACTCCAGTACCCAAGTCAAGCGCCGGCTCACCATCCGTTCGAGAAGCTTGCAAAGAACGTTGGTGGGGCTAATGGGGCGGTAGCTGTCCACCTCCAAAGGGTTCTTGCCTAGTTTCAGCATGGGGATAACGATACTTGCCCGCCACTGCGACGGAAACTCACCCTCGACCCAAATACGGTTGTAAAGGTCGAGGAGCTGTCGCTGGCAGTCCACTGAGAGGTGTTTCAGCATCTGGCAGTGGATGCTATCTGGTCCAGGAGCGGTATCAGGACAAGCGGCAAGGGCACTGCGGAATTCCCACTCACTGAATGGAACATTGTACGATTCTGGATGGTGGGTGCGAAACGAAAGGCTCCGACGTTCCATCCGCTCTTTAATGGAGCGGAAGGCCTTAGGGTAATTCGCAGAAGCGGAACTCATAGCAAAATGCTCTGCTAAGTGGTTTGCAATGACGTCGGAGTCAGTACAAACTGCTCCATTCAGTGAGAGCGCAGGGACGCTGACAGGTGGCCGATAGCTGTAGACGTGTCGAATCTTGGCCCAGACCTGCGATGGAGTGACATGGAGGCCAATGGTGGACACGTACCGCTCCCAGCACTCCTGCTTGCTTTGGCGGATAAGGCGGCGGGCCCGCGCACGCAGCCGTTTGAAGATGATCAGGTGTTCAATGCAGGGATGTCGCATGTGACGCTGTAGTGCCCGCCGGCGATCTGTAATCGCTGCAGCGATCTCAGGCGACCACCAAGGCACAGTCCGCCGCCGAGGGGACCCAGAGGAGCGGGGAATGGCAGATTCGGCGGCAGTAACGATGCCAGTGGTGACCGATTGAACCACCGCATCAATGTCGTCATTAGAGAGAGGCTCAAGAGCGGCAGTGGAGGAGAACAAGTCCCAATCAGCCTTATTCATAGCCCATCTGCTAGGGCGCCCAGAAGAGTGACGCTGTGGTAGTGACAGAAAGATCGGAAAGTGGTCACTACCACACAGGTCGTCATGCACACTCCATTGGACAGACGGTAAGAGGCTAGGGCTACAGATTGAAAGGTCAATGGCGGAGTATGTGCCATGCGCCACACTGAAGTGTGTGAAGGCATCATCATTTAAAATCGAGAGATCGAGCTGCGACAATAAATGTTCAACGATGGCGCCTCGACCTGTTGCCACTGACCCATCCCACAGAGGGTTATGGGCGTTGAAGTCGCCCAATAGCAAGAAAGGTGGCGGCAATTGGGCTATCAGCGCAGCCAGGACATGCTGCGAGACATCACCATCCAGTGGAAGGTAAAGACTGCAGACGGTAACAGCATGTGGCGTCCACACCCGAACAGCGACAGCCTCTAAAGGTGTTTGGAGAGGGACAGACTCGCTGTGCAGAGTGTGAAGGACATAGAGGCAGACGCCACCCGACACCCTTTCATATGCTGCCCGGTTCTTATAATAACCCCGATAGCCACGGAGGGCGGGGGTTCGCATTGCTGGAAAGCAAGTTTCCTGAAGAGCAATGCAGAAGAAAGGGTGAAGGCTGATAAGTTGTTGGAGCTCAGCTAGATGGTGGAAAAAACCGCCGCAGTTACACTGGAGGATGATATTGTCCATGGCTGAGAAAGGCGTGAAAGGACTGGGAAGGCAAATTACTCCGCTTGTTCACTCACTGCCACCGATTCAGTACCCGTACGAGAGGCATCCATGGCGTCTGAGGGACCAGCGAGATCAAGGTCCTCAGCGGACGCTAGAATCTCGACTTCATCCTCAGACGCAGAGCGCGAAAGGTGCGGTGGGGTTGGTGCCACCGCAAGTTCTTTGGCCTTAGAGGTCTTTCTCTTGGACTTCTCTCGCTGAACCTTGGGTTTCACCGGCTGGGAAGGCTTCACCGATTCAGTCTCCGGGACAGAGGAGGATCGTGAAGCCCTACGCCCAGCCGCTGGTGAGGACTTATGCCACTGGCGGCCGTCATCCTTCCCGCTGGTGGAACCCTGGGAAGGGAGGGTCCCAAGGGAACTCTTACGGGCGAGAGTAGCCGAAGAAGTTAGACGCTTCTCCGGCTGAGAAGCGGGGACGGACGTCCCCGACGGGTGGGAGGAGGTTGCTCCTGAGGTAGGTGGTGCAGGAGCAACCGGTTGGGTAGAGCCCCCCACGGGCAAGGGGGCAGGAGGAGTCTTACTGCTTATCGAGCTGGCTGGAAGTCTCGAAACTGATGGGGCTAGCACAGTTGTTGTAGCAGCTGCATAAGAAGATGTCATTCTCACAGGATGGAGTCTGTCATATTTCCTTTTGGCCTCAGTATAGGTCAGCCGGTCCAGGGTCTTATATTCCATGATTTTGCGCTCTTTGTGAAAGACTTTGCAGTCAGGCGAGCAAGGGGAATGATGCTCTCCGCAGTTGACACAGATGGGAGGCGGGGCACATGGAGTATCGGGATGAGATGGGCATCCACAATCTCGACATGTGAGGCTAGAAGTACAGCGAGAGGACATATGCCCGAACTTCCAGCACTTAAAGCACCGCATCGGGGGAGGGATGTAGGGCTTGACGTCACAAAGGTAGACCATCACCTTAACCTTCTCCGGTAATGTATCACCCTCGAAGGCCAAGATGAAGGCACCGGTAGCAACCTGATTGTCCTTCAGACCCCGATGAACGCGCCGGACGAAATGAACACCTCTACACTCTAAGTTGGCGCGCAGCTCGTCGTCAGACTGCAAAAGTACGTCCCTATGGAAAATAACTCCCTGGACCATATTTAAACTCTTATGTGGTGTAATGGTAACGTGAACATCCCCCAACTTGTCATAAGCAAGTAACCTGCATGACTGGGCGGAGGATGCCGTTTGTATCAGTACTGACCCAGAGCGCATTTTGGACAAGCCCTCCAACTCCCCAAACTTGTCCTCTAAATGCTCGACGAAGAACTGAGGCTTTGTGGATAGAAAAGACTCCCCATCAGCTCTCGTGCAGACTAAGAATCGGGGCGAATAACTATTACCCCCATCCTGAGACTTACGCTCCTCCCACGGTGTGGCCAGAGAGGGGAACGTTTTCGGATCGTACTTTTGAGCATTAAATTGAGCCCGAGAACGCTTAGAGACTGCTGGCGGCTGGCCGCCAGCGAGAGATGGTGTACCACGCTTCATTGCGGGTCATCCGCCCTGCTGCCACCTACTCCGACCAAGGGCCCTCCCCACGGGCGCCACCCAGCCGCAGCAATAGCCACCTGGCAGGATGTCCATTGCCGGGAGTCCTGATGCCCCAGGGAGACGGGCATCTACTCCTTGGCATACGTGGGGAGTTAACGGCGCAGGCATCAGTAGAGCGATCCCTGTGTTGTCAGGGGGCTACAACCAATAGGGTACATGGTGGCCCCACCACAACGGACTGGCTACTGTGCTGGATCTTAGGTGCAAAAATGTCCAAGGTCGTCGTCGCAGTTAAAAGCAACACTGCAGAGTGCAGTGTGGTAATCGCACCCAGTGACGTATCCCCGCCCAAGAGACGGAAAACGAGCGGGACACCATTGCAATGACGAAAAAGTTGGCTAAAGGTCTCAATGCACGACGGATACAGTGCACCATGTAAGGCGCCCTTCCCCAATTGGCTCGCTCTTCGGAATAATTTAGAAAGATGGAGGTCAAACCCGAGAGGGGACCATCACATAAGGCCGAAACATTTGAGACTCCTTTTAGCCGCCTCTTACGCCAGGCAGGAATACCGCGGGCCTATTCTGATCCCCGAACCCGCAGGGGGGCTCCCTGTAAACACCGCTCAGCAACACCACTACTGGTGGAGCAGTACGAAATGCAGAAGTTGTCTGCATACAGAGAAGGTGAGACTGACGGCCCTACAGCTGCTGTTAGACCATTAACAGCCACTAAAAATAGAGAGATGCTCAATACAGAGCCATGCTGGACCCCATTCTACTGGAAATGGGGGGAACTATGGGAGGCACAAACTTGGGCAGAAAAGTACTAAGTGACAGGAAATTTTGGATAAAAATCGGGAGCAGGCCTCGGAGACCCCACATGTATAATGTTGCAAGGATATATTGTTGCCAGATGGTGTCATACACTTTTCGTAAATCAAAAGAGACGGCAACCAGGTGTTGGCACCTGGAAAAGGCTGTTCGGATGGCAGACTTGAGGGACACAAGATTATCAGTGGTAGAGCGACCCTGGCGGAAGCCGCCCTGACATGGAGCCAGTAGGCCACGTGATTCCAGGACCCAACCCAACCGCCGACACACCATATGTCCTAGCAGCTTACAAAGATCATTGGTGAAGCTGATAGCTCTCCACATCAAGCGGGTTTTTACCAGGTTTGAGCACCGGAATTCTGGTGCTCTCCCACCATTCTGATGGAAAGACGCCATTGCACAAGATCCGGTTGAAGATGAAGAGGAGATGTCACTTGAAGACAGATGAGAGACGTTTAATCATCTGACTGTAGATCCGATCTGGCCCAGGAGTTGTGTTGGGGCAATGAGCAAGGGTGCTGAGGAGCTTCCATTCTGTAAATGGGGCATTATAGAATTCACTGTGGCATATAGTGAACGTGAGGACTTTCCCTTCCAGCTGCTATTTGAGAGTGTGAAAGGCTAGGGGTAATTCTCAGACGCGGAGGCTCGAGCACAGTGCTCAGCAATTGCGTTTGCATTGGTAGATAACACACCATTTATGTTAACACCGGGAACACCAGCTGGGGTTTGGTACCCGAAAACACGTTTGATTTTTGCCCAGACTTGGGAAAGTGACGTATGGCACTCAATGGTCGAGGCTTACCTCGACCAACACTCCTGCTTGCATTCTTTGATAAGTTGGCGAACACGGGCACAGAGCCGTTTAAAGGCTATGAGGTGCTCCAGGGAAGGGTGGTGCTTATGCCACTGTAGAGCTTGCTGATGCTCCTTAATTGCTTCAGCAACTTCCGGTGACCACCAAGGGACTGCCTTTCGCAGGGGGCACCATAATGAGGGAGGGATCGTGTTTTCTGCCACAGAAACGATTGTTGTAGTCACCTGCTCAACCATCACATCGATGTTCCCATGTGGGAGAGATTCAATGGTGACAGCAGAGGTGAAAGTTTCCCAGTCCACCTTGTTTAAAGCCCATCTAGGCAGGTGTCTGTGGGCCTGACGCCGGGGCACTGACAGGAGGATGGGAAAGTGGTCATTACCACACAAATTGTCATGTGCTCTCCAGTGGATAGATGGGAGAAGTCCTGGGCGGCAAATTGATAAATCACTGAAATGTGTGGCAGCCCCAGTACTTAAGAGGCAGAGGTCGAACTGAGACAGTAAAGTTTCGACATCTCTGCCTCTGCCAGTAAGCACGGTGCCACCACACAAGGGGGTTATGTGTGTTAAAATCTCCCAAAAGTAGGAAAGGTTTAGGGAATTGATCAATCAGTGCAGTTAATACGTTCAGAGATACTGCACCATCTAGAGGAAGATATACATTGCAGACAGTTATTTCCTGTGTCGTCCTTATTTTGACAGCCACAGCTTCAAGACGGGTTTGAAGGGGCACAGTTTCACTACAGACTGAGCTTCGGACATATATACAAACTTCACCTGAAACTCAATTATAGTCGTTACGGTTCCTGTGATATCGCTTATAGCTGCAGAAGGCACGGGTCCACATTGCCGGGAACCAGGTTTCCTGGAGAGCAATGCAGAAAGCCAGTATAAAGCTGAACAGTTGCTGTAGCTCAGCCAGGCGGTGGAAAAAACTGCTGCAATTCCACTGGAGGATGACGTCATCGTGAGACTGGGAAGGCATGAAACATTCAAGGAGGCAGTTTATGCCTCAGGGTCACCTGCTGCCACTAACGTTTTGCCTGAGCAGTCTATATCCATTGTGTATGAGGGTCCAGCGAGATCTAGGTCCTCGGCAGACACCAGAATCTCCACCTCATCCGCAGACGCAAAGCTTGTAGGTAGTGGTGGTGTGGGTGCCACCGTAATTCCCTTGGTCTCGGGGACCTTTGTTTTGGATTTCTTGTGCTGCTCCTTAGGTTTCCCTGGCTGGAAGGACTGCATTGATTCAGTCTCCGGAACTGAGGATGAGTGTGAAGCCCTACGACCAGCTGCTTTTGGGCTCTTCAGCCATTGGCGGGTGTCATCTTTTCCCCTAGCAGAAACCTGGGAAGCGACGCCTACCTATGATGAAAAAGACATACGCTTCTCCGGCTCAGAAGTGGGGGGGGGGGGGGGGGTTTGCTCCTGAAGTAGGTGGTGTGGGAGCAACAGGGATGGAAGTCCCCCCCCCCCCCCCCCCACCGTCAAGGGGCAGGTGTAGTATTCTGGTTCTGATGAGAGGCAACAGGAATGCAAGGAACTGATGGGGCGACAACTGTTCTCATACGGCGGCATAAGAGGAGGTCATAGAGACAGGATGTAGGCGCTCAAATTTCCTCTTGTCCTCAGTGTAGGTCAGTTGGTCCAAGGTCTTGTATTCCATGAATTTCCCCTCTTTCTGTAAAATCTTGCAGTCTGGCAAGAAAGGTGAATAAGGCTCTCCACAGTTGACACAGATAGGAGGCAGGGCACATGGATTATTGGGATGTGATGGACGTCTACAATCTCGACATGTGACGCTGGAAACACAATGGGAAGATATATGGCCAAACTCCTAGCACTTCGAAGCACCGCATCGGCTTCACATCACAGCGGTAGACCATCCCCTTGACCATCTCGGATGGACACGCTGGATGAAATGAACACCTCGCAGCTCTAAATTGGCACGCAGCTCGTCATCAGTCTGCAAAAGAAGGTCCCTGTGGAAGATAATACTCTGGACCATACTTAAGCTCTTACGTGGCATGATGGTAACAGAAACATCCCTCTAATTGTTACAAGTTAGTAAGGTCTGTGACTGGGCAGAGGATTCTGTTTTTATCAAGACTGACCCAGATCACATTTTGGACAAGCCCTCCACCTCCCCGAACTTGTCCTCTAAATGTTCTACAAACAACTGTGGCTTCATAGAAACAATCGAGTCCCAATAGAAACAATCGAGTTCTCATACATACGAGGTACCGGGGTGAATAAGGTTCACTGCCACCCTTAGCCTGGCATTCCTCCCATGGTGTGGCTAGGGAGGGGAATGATTTAGGGTCATACTTACTTGTACTGAGACTTTGAATGCTTAGAGACTGTTGGTGTTTGATCACCAGCAACAACACCCTATGGTTTCCAAATCAACGACCTCCTTCCTAGCTGCCATGACCAACTATATCCTCACCCACAATTACTTCTCCTTTGAAGGCTTTACCTACAAACAAATCCAGGGTACAGCTACGGGTACCCACAGGGGACGATCCTATGCCAACCTATTCATGGGCCATTTAGAGCAATCCTTCCTAAAAACCTAGAATCCTAAACCCCTCACCTGGTTGATGGCTACATCAATACCTCCATCCATATCAAACCAACTAACCACCAGCAATACCTCCACTTCGGCAGCTGCCATCCATTCCATACCAAGAAGTCCCATCCATACAGCCTAGCCACCCATGGTCGTCGCATCTGCAGTGACGAGCAGTCCCTCTCAGAATATATGGAGGGTTTCACTGAAGCCTTCACTGACCATAATTATCCTCCCAACCTCCTACAAAAACAAATCTCCGTGCCCTATCTTCCCAGCCTCCCACCACCTCCCAAAGCCCCACAGAGCAGCCACAGAGAAGCATTCCCTTGTAGCTCAGTACCATCCAGGACTGGAGCAATTGAATTATATTCTCCACCAGGGTTTTGATACCTCTCGTGTCCTGAAATGAGAAATGTCCTGACCACTATCCTTCCCACCCCTCCAACAGTGGTATTCCACCATCCAACGAACCTACACCATATACTCCTCCATCCTTACACAAAGCCTGCTCCCAATCCCTTACCTCATGGTTCATACCCATGTAATAGACCTAGATGGAAGACCTGTCCCATACATCCTCATACCACCACCTACTCCAGTCCGGTCACTAACATCACCTATCCCATCAAAGACAGGGATACCTGTAAAACCAGTGATGTGGTCTACAAGCTAAGCTGCAATCACCGTGCCACATTCTATGTAGGCATGACAACCAACAAGCTGTCTGTCCACATGAATGGCCTCCAACAAACTGTGGCCAAGAAATAAGTGGACCAGCGTGTTGCTGAACACGCTGCCAAACATGATAGCCCTCATTTAAATGACTGCTTCACAGCCTGTGCCATATGGATCCTTCCCACCAACACCAGCTTTTCTGAATTGTGCAGGTGGGAACTTTCTCTGCAGTACATCCTACTTCCTGTAACCCTGCTGGCCTCAACCTTCGTTAATCACTGTCCTCACCCATCCAGCCCCCTCCCTGTTCCTACTCCAGCACTACACAGCCGTCATTTCACCACCACACCCAGTCTTTTTATTTCTCTACTTTCTGCTACTCCCCCCCCCCCCCTCCCCACCTCTCTCCTGCCATCCATCGAACCTGCAGCACTTCACTGTCTGCCACCCACACCATACTATCCCTCCCCCTCCCTGCCCTGGCCTCTCCTTACTCCTACCCAGTTGCCACTACCATCATGCACTGGTGCTGCTGCTTGCAGTGTGGCTTCAGTTGCCTGAGACTGCAGTCGTGTGTGCAAGTTGCAATTGCCAGACTGTGTGTGTGTGTGTGTGTGCGTTTGTGTATGTGTGTCTATTGTTGACAAAGGCCTTACTGGCTGAAAGCTATAATTATGTGAATCTTTTTGTTGCACCTATCCGTGACTCAGCATCTCTGCTGTATAGTCAGTAGTAACTTTCCTTATCTAATATTGTAAACTGATAAAATGTCAGTGTAAATGTTAATGTTTATGTTACCCTCTTTTCCAGCAACATCACCCCTCTTTACAGAATTTTGAATACTGCACAGCCCTTCCATTTCCGATTCTTCCTGCAATTCTACTCACCCTACATTCATGAGGTCCTTGCACAAGGCAACATCAATACCTAAGTTCACGATGTAAAAACATTAGTTATTTAATAATCCCCCGGTTTATCGTTCTTTGTAAATTATTTGCATCACCAAACATGACAAGATTTCAAATGCCCATCATCTACAGTCACTTGCATCCACAGAATAGCAACATTTCATCAGAAGTCAAACAACTGTTTGTTTTTAGAACAATGGCAATTATGACTTTGGTTGTTACCTTAATACTTTCACTTCCTAAAATTACTTCAGAGGTAGCCAGCCAAACTATCTTTGCAGGTTGGGCACTGGTACTACCTGATGCCACATTTAAACCAATAGATCGGTTTTAGAATTAGTAGAAAGCACATAATTTCTATAGGAGGCTAGGAAAGTATATGTCCATGCAGCTTGGCTGAGTAAATTTATACAATGTGGATGCGGTGTGTGTGCTCTTAGTTACCCACTAACAACCTTTGCCATCCACTCAAATGGAGCACACACACTTTAAAGTTGAAGTACTGTAATAGAAGTCTGAATCATACTCATGGTACATGGAGCTAAGATTTCTATCACTTGTGACACACAAAATTCTTCCATCAGATCAAATGGAGTCACTGAAGTGTGTAGATAGGTTATGGTAGTAGAAGCAAAGCAACACTGATCGACCCCTTGCATAGTAGACTCATGCTTGCCAAATTCAATTGCTGAATGCTGAGGTGCTCACCCATGACATGTTGAAGGAGACACATGTAAATGTGCTACAGACCTCAAGAGCATTATCCTTTGGAATGCAGTCGTCACTAGGGGACCACTCAGATTGTCTACCACACAGTAATGGTAACAGTGTCACTTTAGAAAGTACTGCAATAGGCCATTCACATGAAATTCAGTTTCACAAACTAAAAAACTACATATAGTGGAACATCGCTTAACGAGTACCTCCCATAACACACAATTCAGGTAACGAGCAAAACAAATTGTAAAAAAAATGATTTGCCTAACGGGCGATGTTTCTCATAGCGAGTAATGATGATTTAAAGTGACATCACCAGCCACTCACACGCAGAGGGGGAAACGTTCGACAATATGAACACCTTTAATCAGCAGCAGCGGCATATGAACAATGTCTTTAGGACATACCGCAGTCTGTGTTTAGCACTCCTCTCCGCTACCATCTCAGAGCAGCTTGTGATCACACGTTTTTCTAAACTTATGTTCACACAGTGTTCTTTTGTGTGAAAATTTTAATAACCATCATAGAAATGCCCCTGAAAATAAGACCGCAAGAAGACAACCATAAGAGAAAGAAATGATCTTATAAATGAAACGTAAAATCATTGAAAAATGTGAATGTGGCGTGAGCATTGCTAATTTTGCACGCAAATAAAATTGGTCTACATCAGCTATTTGCACTCTCCTCAAGAACAAGGACAAAATTAAAGAGATAGGTGCTTCAAAGGGAGTGAGAAGAATATCTAAACAACGGTTTTCATATTATGGATGATGTCAGAAGGTTGCTGTTATATGGATAAATGAAAAGCAACTGCAAGGCGACACTATTAACAAGAACATTATTTGTGAGAAGGCGAGAATGATTTTCACTGACCTCATTAAGATGATGCCAGGATCATCGGTGGTGAAAGAAGGGTTTAAGGGAAGTCGTGGGAGGTTTGACAGAACTGGCATCCACAGCGTCGTGTTGCAAGGCAAAGCAGTCAGCTCAGACACAAAGGCAGCAGAGAACTTCATCAACAACTTCAAGATGCTAGTAGATTCTGAGGTTATTTGCTGCAACAGGTTTTTAATAGTGACAAGAGGGTCTATTCTGGAAAAAAAATGCCAAAGCATACCTTCATAACAGCAGAGGAGAATGCATTGCCCGGTCACAAGCCAATTAAAGGCGGTCTCACACTGCTACTCTGTGCCAATGCATGTGGTGATTTGAAAATTACCATTCAGAAACTCCACAAGCCTTCAAGAAGCTTAAAGTCCAGAGTAGCAGGTTAAATGTCACGTGGAGGTCCAACAACACGGCTTGGGTGACAAGTGATCCTTTTTGTGATTGAGTCAAGAAGAGTTTGGTCCCCAGGTGAGAAAATATTTGCTTAAGATCAATCTGCCACTCCATGTCTTACTTGTTATGGACAACGCTCTTGCCCATTCTCCACGTCTACAAAACCACCTCCTCGAAGAATATCAATTCATCAAGATCCTATTTCTGCCTCCTAACACCACTCTGTTACTCCAGCCTATGGACCAGCAGATTATTTCCAACTTTAAGAAGCTCTATATTAAAGCACTCTTTGAGCGTAGACTTGAGTTGACTGAAGTGACCAATCTCACTCTCACACAGTTTTGGAAATATAATTTCAACATCGTTGCCTTCATCAAAAGATCAAAAAGTTGTGGGAAGGGGGTTACCAAGAGAACTTCTGCTTGGAAGAAGCTTTGACCGGAGTGCGTTGTTGAATGTGACTCTGAGGCATTGGAGTCGGTGCCTGTGGAGCGTGTCGTCAATGAGGTTGTGTCTTTGGCCAAGGGCATTGGATTAGAAGTGGATAACAATGATATTAACGAGTTTGTGGAAGACCAGAGCCAAGAACTGACCACCGAAGAGCTTATGGAGTTGTAGTGTGTTTCACAGCAGGAAGTTGTGGAGAGGAGTTAAGAGGAGGAGGAGGAGGAGGAGGAGGCAGTAACAGCAAAACAGCAATCTTCTGGTACAATAAAATAAATACTGAAAGCAAGGGAATTGGCTGCTTGTACATTGCAAATTATAACCCCAATAAAGCAGTGGCTACGCACGCTACAAATATATTTGACAATAATGCTGTGTTGCATTTTCACCAAGCATTGAAGTATCGGCAGAAACAAATGACTATAGATGGTTTCCCAGTAAAAAAGAATTGTTATGTATCATGAAAAATAAAGTACATAATACGATGTGTGCAATTTTCTTTCAATAAATGGCACGAATAAGAGAAAACTTTTAATATTTTTTCTGCGTGGAACACATTATCGATTTTACATTAATTTATATGGGATAAATTGTTTTGCTTAACAAGTGTTTCACACTACAAGTAAGATTCTGAAATGAATTATGCTCATTATGCGAGGTTCCACTGTACCGAGGTGACAAAAGCCATGGGATAGCAATACGCAGACAGCGGTGAAAAAGGGCAGTGCATCAACGAAGCTGTCATTTGTGCTCAGGTGATTCATGTGAAAAGATGTCTGACATGATTATGGCTGCACAACACAAATTAACAGACTTAGAATACGGAATGGTATTTGGAGCTGGACACATGGGACATTCCATTTCAAAAATTATTACGGAATTCAATATTCTGAGATCCACAGTGCCAATAGTGTGCCGACAGTACCAGATTTCAGGCATTATCTCTCACAACGGCCAACGCAGTGGCCAACGGCCTTCACATAATGATTGCTTAGAACTGTTAGTGTTAACAGACAAGCAGCAAAGCATGAAATAACTACAGAAATCAATGTGGGACATGCGACAAACATATCTGCCAGGACAGTGTGACAAAATTTGGCATTACTGGGCTATTACAGCAGATGACTAGTGCAAGACGCTTTGCTAACAAAATATATCATCACCTGCAGCACCTCTCCTGGGCTAGTGACCATATTAATTGGACCCTAGATGACTTGAAAACTGTGGCCTGGTCACAAGAGCCCCAATTTTAGTTGGTAAGAGCAGATGGTAGGGTTCGAGTGTGGCACAGACCCCACAAAGTTGTTAACAAGGCACTGTGCAAGCTGGTGGCAGCTCCACAATGGTGTGGGCTGTGCTTACACAGAATGGACTGGGCCCTTTGGTTCAACTAAACCAATCATTGACTGTAAATCGTTATGATCGGATACTTGGAGACCATTTGCAGCCATACACGAGATCATGTTACAAAACAATAATGGAATTTTTATGGATGACAGTGCGCCATGTCACCAGGCCACAATTGTTTAAAGTTGGTTTGAAGAACACTGCAGACAATTCAAACAAACAATTTGATCATCCAGATTGCCCAACATGAATCCCCTTAAACATTTATGAAACATAATCAAAACATCAGTTCACGCACAAAATCATGCACCAGTAACATTTTCGCAATTATGGACGGCTTTGCAATTATGGACGGCTGTAGAGGTAGCATGGCTCAATGTTTCTCCAGTGGACTTCGAGACGTCCAACAACTTGTGGCGTCCATGCCACATCAAGTTGCTGCACTACACCGGACAAAAGGAGGTCCGACAAGATATTAGTATCCCATGGTGCAATATGATCAAATGATCTAAAGACAGATGTGTCCCATGCTTACACTCATTAAATACAGACCACCAAGAAATCTTCAATTCATGACAAAGCTTTGTAAAGTCACCACCAGTGAGAACATCTTTGAAGACACTAAAGGAAATTATTAATAAGAGTTCCCATTTACAATGCTGCATTACATGACTGTTAGCCTTGCATCTTATTTTTGTTGTTGTGGTCTTCAGTGTGAAGCCTCATCATCCCTGCTCATGTCCATTTGAAACTTTATCCAGTGAACTATTTAAAAGTTTCAAAATAGGCCTACCAATCAGCTGAATAAAAAACAAACGACAAATATTTAATATTGGTTGTGCAATGGTGTCCAAAATTTATTTTTGTTAGGAGATGTAATTTTTTATGGTAATTGTTATATAAACATTTAAAACTTGAATTCTTCCTGCACCAAGGACAAAACTAATAAAAGGTTTTATAAATAAAATTAAATACAAGCAAAATAAGTAAAAATATAAAAGTAAAAATATAACAATTGCAGTAACAAGGTTGAAAATACAAAAAGGAGAAAAGAAACAAATTAAATACATGAAAATTTTTAGTGTCATAAGTTCAGAGACTCGCATTGAAAAAATAATAACAGTAAACAAAAATGTTAGCAATAAGAAGTTCATAGATTAGAAAGTAGACTGCAGCCGGCAGGACCAAAGCCACAATTTTCAGCATATCAGTCAAATAACAAGTAGGAGCTAGGAGATTCTGCCATTTTGAAATCAGCACTATATTAAAAACTCTAGTGGATCACAAGAAAATTTTAAGTCCTTTTTTATCGATTACTCAGAAACGAAGACTCAACAGGGTGAAGATTGTGGGTGCATAGTTGAGACCCCAACCTACACCACAAAATAGGTGATTTCAAGAAGTCAGTAGCACTGCTGGGGACATCTACTTGTCTGTGGGTCGCAGGAGTTTGTCAAATATATCAATAATCTTGCAGGAGCCTTTACAGATGGGCAATACTGTCGTACTGTAACTGCAATCAAGTCAAAATCCTACAGTAAGATGACGTACAACATTTTCCACTGATGATGATGAGATCCCATACTCCAAGGAGCGTATGGGATGATATGGGAAACCCACACCGCTGTATTAGGCAAGGTCCTAGCAGATGTGGTTTGCATTGCCTTCCTCCGACCATAATGGGGATGAATGATGATGAAGACGACACAACAACACTCAGTCAAATAATCGAAGCCTGGACCTTGTGTGCAGGAAGCGAGAACACTACCGCAAGACCATGAGCTGCGGAAGCATATATATTACGAACACCTATGTACAGGCAAAGCAAAACTGAATTCCGGGTAGGATGGGCTGTTACTTATATGAGCATCGAATATTCCAAAATATACAAACATTACAACAGAAAAGAAATTTCGAGAGTCTTTTAGAAATGATAAATATTAACTAACTACTGGTGGCAGGGTTTCAACAGTTGATCTGCAGCACGTCAACCACTGTGCAACACTACACGCAACACAGCTTATGGCACTTATGCCTCCCCTGGAGGAACAGCGAGTGGCTGTTTCAGTAGATCTCATAGGAGCCAATTCCAGCACTCTGGATGTAGACCTTATCACTGGTCCTCTTCATGGCAGTGTTAATACATCCTCACATTCTGTTCACGTTGTAAATTCTTCTTCATTATGATGAAGCACTAAAGGAACCACTCCCATTGAAGCTTAGTGATTGTCGAATGGGTCTTCAGTTTACTTTATACTGTGGACGTTAACGTCTCTATGTTTTTAGTCTTCTTGGTAACCTATGACATTCCTTGACTTCGTATGTAATATCAAACAAGTGACAAAAGACACGATACAGTACAAAGTAAAGTTTTAGTAACTTTTCCGATAGTCTCAGTTTCTGCACAACCACAGAATCTAGAAAGTACACAGCTTTCTTATTATAAGGACAATGTTATCATTTTTAAGTTTTCACCTTTCTAGCTTTGAGGAATGAAATAGTGAAGGCAGCAAAGCATCAAGTAGGTAAAAAGATGAGGGCTGGTAGAAATCCTTGGGTAACAGGAGAGATACTGAATTTAATTGATGAAAGGAGAAAATACAAAAATGCAGTAAGTGAAGCACGCAAAAGGAATACAAACGTCTCAAAAATGAGATCGACAGGAAGTGCAAAATGGCTAAGCAGGGATGGCTAGAGGACAAATGTAAGGATGTAGAGGGTTATTGCACGAGGGGTAAGATAGATACTGCCTACAGGAAAATTAAAGAGACCTTTGGAGAAAAGAGAACCACTTGCATGAATATCAAGAGCTCAGATGGAAACCCAGTTCCAAGCAAAGAAGGGAAAACAGAAACGTGGAGGGAGTATATAGAGGGTCTATACAGGGGTGATGTTCTTGAGGACAATATTATGGAAATGGAAGAGCAGACAGATGAAGATGAAATGGGAGATATGATACTGCGTGAAGAGTTTGACAGAGCACTGAAAGACCTAAATCAAAACAAGGCACCAGGAGTGGACAACATTCCATTAGAACTACTGACAGCCTTGGGAGAGCCAGTCCTGACAAAACTCTACCATCTGGTGAGCAAGATGTATGAGACAGGTGAAATTCCCTCAGACTTCAAGAAGAATATAATAGTTCTAATCCCAAAGAAAGCAGGTGTTGACAGATGTGAAAATTACCGAACTATCAGTTTAATAAGTCACAGCTGCAAAATACTAACACGAATTCTTTACAGACGAATGGAAAAACTGGTAGAAGCTGACCTCGGAGAAAATCAGTTTGGATTCCGTAGAAATGTTGGAACACGTGAGGCAGTACTGACCCTACGACTTATCTTAGAAGAAAGATTAAGGAAAGTCAAACCTACGTTTCTAGCATTTGTAGACTTAGAGAAAGCTTTTGACAATGTTGACTGGAATACTCTCTTTCAAATTCTGAAGGTGGCAGGGGTAAAATACAGGGAGCAAAAGGCTACTTACAATTTGTACAGAAACCAGATGGCAGTTATAAGAGTCGAGGGGTATGAAAGGGAAGCAGTGGTTGGGAAGGGAGTAAGACAGGGTTGTAGCCTCTCCCCGATGTTGTTCAATCTGTATATTGAGCAAGCAGTAAAGGAAACAAAAGAAAAATTCGGAGTAGGTATTAAAATTCATGGAGAAGAAATAAAAACTTTGAGGTTCGCCAAGGACATTGTAATTCTGTCAGAGACAGCAAAGGACTTGAAAGAGCAGTTGAATGGAATGGACAGTGTCTTGAAAAGAGGGTAAAAGATGATCATCATCAAAAGCAAAATGAGGATAACGGAATGTAGTCAAATTAAGTCAGATGATGCTGAGGGAATTAGATTAGGAAATGAGACACTTAAAGTAGTAAAGGAGTTTTGCTATTTGAGGAGCAAAATAACTGATGCTGCTTGAAGTAGAGAGGGTATAAAATGTAGACTGGCAATGGCAAGGAAAACGTTTCTGATGAAGAGAAATTTGTTAACATCGAGTGTTGATTTAAGTGTCAGGAAGTCGTTTCTGAAAGTATTTGTATGGAGTGTAGCCATGTATGGAAGTGAAACATGGACGGTAAATCCCCATTAGTTAGTTATCACACAATAGGCGTTGAAGTCTGTTCATGAGTTTTCATAGTTTTAAGTTTGAAGAAACATGCATATGCTGAAAGGAGGAAAGAAGTAAGGAACTATATATCAATATTATGAAAAGCATAGTTACTATTCCCCATTATAGCGGAGATGCCAAGTCACAGGCAAGCACAACAAAAAGACTGTTCCAAAGTAAGTGTGCCTTCAGCTGCCAGAGATGGCAGTCATGTCATGTTTGTGTGTGTCTCATTGGATTAGGGAAGGAAGTCGGCCATGCCCTTTCAAAGGAACCATCCCAGCATTTGCCTGGAGCGATTTAGGGAAATCACAGAAAACCTAAATCAGGATGGCCGGACGCGGGATTGAACCGTCGTCCTCCCGAATGCGAGTCCAGTGTGCTAACCACTGCGCCACCTCGCTCGGTTACAAAGGCCTTGTTGGCCAAAAGCTTAATCTGTGACAGTCTTTTAGTTGTGCCTATCTGCGACTCAGCACTTCTGTTATATGGTGAATAGCAACTATCCTCCTCATAATATTGTTAACATTCCATTGGACTGAATTTTCCAATGTTTGATTTAAGGTACTATATCTGTTATATATACACAAATGAATGCATCAGCTACAACTATATCTTTTGGGAACTAACTAGCTCTCCTGAAAAGAGTTGTTACAGGAGGTCACGTCTCTGATAATTGATTGGTGCATATGTTTGCTTTCTGTCGTGTGTATGTAACAAAGAAATGAACAGCACTAAAATTTGTCAAGATTTTCCGCATCAATATAAACTGATAAAAAAATAAGAAAAACTTTTGATAGATGTTGTTCATATGTAAATTGCTTAAGAATTTCATCAAAAACGAAAAGGAATGATAATTCTTGCGACTGTTGATACAGTTACTCTTAAGTACGAGACATTCCCAGAGTGAAAAATTACGTCAGCAAAAATAAAATAATAACAGGCCAGCAAATCAGTAACTCTTGTTGAATGTGGGGTAAGGGAAAGTTTGTAACTGACCTCTCTAATACAAAAAATTAAGTGCACGGTGATGACAGAAGGGTATTACAAGGAAAGAAAACTAGCACTGCCCTTTTCAAGGAACCAACATTTGCCTGGAGTAAATCACAGCAAACCTAAATCAGGATGGTGGGATACAGATTTGACTGTCATCTTCTCAAATGCGAGTACCAGACAGAACAGAAATTAACTGCTGACATTTTCCAGAATAAGCAAATATAACAAAAATAAGGAATTAAAAGAACGTTGCAAAAATTATTAATACTAAATAACAAGTAATTGCTCGTGGTCATTTTTGAACTGGTCAACTGCAGCACGCCAGCCAGTGAAACTATCCTCTAAACGACTTTACACATGCAGCACAGCTCGCAGCAATACACAGTCTATGTCACGTCTTCTTGTGACACCATCAAACTCTCTACCTAATGTGAACTAGTCACTGAACATTAACCCTGTAATTACTTAATACCCACAGGTCTTGAAAGTCTCAAAACACATTCTTTATCAGAGCCTTAACTACCTCTCGATGTTCATTAAATCAGGATTATTCTACCCACAATGCTACCTTCATCACCCATAGTAGTATTCAGTTGCTCATTCAACATACGCAACATTCTAACCCTACAGCCAATCCTGCACCACAGAGGTAATTCCCTGCAGATAGCATAGGTGCAAGGCTCCACCTACAAATTTTTTCACCACTCCTCCCACATTCCAGTCACAGGTATATCCTTTTATCCAG
Source organism: Schistocerca piceifrons (assembly GCF_021461385.2). Taxonomy (NCBI): domain Eukaryota; kingdom Metazoa; phylum Arthropoda; class Insecta; order Orthoptera; family Acrididae; genus Schistocerca; species Schistocerca piceifrons. The sequence continues at coordinate 121,510,135 of NC_060138.1, read as the reverse complement.
GATAGCGTTATGCGTGACAGCAGCTATGTTATACACTAGCTGTGGTGCAATTGATGAACACCATTCTCCATTCTATGTTAGGATGACAACTAATCAATGCTCATGTGCCCCCCCCCCCCCCCATCACACACACACACACACACACACACACACACACACACACACACACACACACACACACACACACACACACAGTAGTAATGATTACACACCACTCACTTCCAAATTAACCAAGTGAGGTGGAGCAGTCATTAGCACACTGGACTCACGTTCGGGGGGGAGGAGGAGGAGGAGGACAATGGTTCAAACCCCAACCGGTCATCCATATTTAGGTTTTCCGTGATTTCCTTAAATCACTTTAGGCAAATTCCGGGATGGTTCCCTTGAAAGAGCGCAGATGATTTCCTTCCCCATCCTTTCCTAACCCAAGCTTGCGCTCAGCCTCTAATGACCTTGTTGTCGACAGGATGTTTAACACTGATCTCCTTTTCCTCCTCCTCCTCCAAATCTTCCACTTACATATCTTTAACCTGTCGCCTGTTGCCATATCCTCAACATTTTTCTAATTGAACATAGATTGAAACTTATTTTGTATCATTGTGTTGCTCACAACTGTCACAGTATTTTTGTGGTTTACTGTACAAAATTGACCATTTGGTTTTGAAATTAAAAAGAGATAGCAAGGCTGACCAATAACTACCTTTAACGGATGACATTCTAGTACTGGCGATAGAAAAACTTGAAACAGAAAGCAATACTGTTCACTATCAGTACTTCACATTCCTTCTTCAATAAGGAAAAGAGGAGGGAGGCGGGGGGGGGGGGGGGGGCTGGTTTGGATTGGAAGCAGATCTCTCAGACTGTAAGAGGTCTTTCCCATACCTTCTTGACGTATTTTCTGTACAATTTGCCTCCTTGTCCTTTTGCACCAACATATAGCCCAAAGAAAGGAGCAATTCAAATTCTGTGCATTCTGATTTCTGAAAGTTACCTTTATTTATGTCACACACTTAAATACATTCAAATAACAATTAGGATATGTGATCGGAGGCTTTCTCAGCATACATGTTGTCTGAAGGGTTCTCGGGTGTCGTCGAATGCATCAACACCACCTGATGCTGGCAGAACAGTTATTCGCCAAAATATCATGGGCATTCAGTGATCGTATCTGGCTGGACACCCGAGAACCCTTCAAACAACAATTAAGATATTGGGTCGGGTACCACCACGGATGGTTCATAACAAATGGAGCTGCATTTTGCTCATTAAGTCCTGATTTAGTTGATACCAAAAACTGACACACATTTCGGATGAGCAGGTAACATTTTATAGCTCTATTTTTGTGCATCTTACTGGCTGACAGTCTCACCCAGAACCAGCGTTAGTAAATGTTCTCCATGTCATCTGAATCAGTTCAAAATAAACTTTTGAGGTAGAGGATGCATCCGGCTGAACTCTATATTTAAATGTAAGCTGGAGCAATTGAAAATTATTTGTTTTTTACAGATAATGCTTTTCCTCGCAGAGTTTAGTTGGTGGACAACATGCAACAGAGAGAGACTTTTACTCTATATGAGCAACATGATTGCTGATCACGGATCTAATTGAACAGTTCTGGGATCCACTTACAAGAAGCAATTATTCCCGCACGTTCCTAAAGGGTTCTGGACCTTAAGATTGCAGTAAGTGTTTGTTGTTGTTGTGGTCTTCAGTCCTGAGACTGGTTTGATGCAACTCTCCATGCTACTCTATCCTGTGCAAGCTTTTTCATCTCCCAGTACCTACTGCAACCTACATCCTTCTGAATCTGCTTAGTGTATTCATCTCTTGGTCTCCCTCTACGATTTTTACCCTCCACGCTGCCCTCCAATACTAAATTGGTGATCCCTTGATGCCTCAGAACATGTCCTACCAACTGATCCCTTCTTCTGGTCAAGTTGTGCCAAAAACTTCTCTTCTCCCCAATCCTATTCAATACTTCCTCATTAGTTATGTGATCTACCCATCTAATCTTCAGCATTCTTCTGTAGCACCACATTTCGAAAGCTTCTATTCTCTTCTTGTCCAAACTATTTATCGTCTATGTTTCACTTCCATACATGGCTACACTCCATACGAATACTTTCAGAAATGACTTCCTGACACTTAAATCAATACTGGATGTTAACAAATTTCTCTTCTTCAGAAACGCTTTCCTTGCCATTGCCAGCCTACATTTTATATCCTCTCTACTTCGACCATCATCAGTTATTTTGCTCCCCAAATAGCAAAACTCCTTTACTACTTTAAGTGCCTCATTTCCTAATCTAATTCCCTCAGCATCACCCGACTTAATTCGACTACATTCCATTATCTTTGTTTTGCTTTTGTTGATGTTCATCTTATATCCTCCTTTCAAGACACTGTCCATTCCATTCAACTGCTCTTCCAAGTCCTTTGCTGTCTCTGACAGAATTACAATGTCATCGGCGAACCTCAAAGTTTTTATTTCTTCTCCATGAATTTTAATACCTACTCCGAATTTTTCTTTTGTTTCCTTTACTGCTTGCTCAATATACAGATTGAACAACATCGGGGAGAGGCTACAACCCTGTCTTACTCCCTTCCCAACCACTGCTTCCCTTTCATGTCCCTCGACTCTTATAACTGCCATCTGGTTTCTGTACAAATTGTAAATAGCCTTTCGCTCCCTGTATTTTACCCCTGCCACCTTTAGAATTTGAAAGAGAGTATTCCAGTCAACATTGTCAAAAGCTTTCTCTAAGCCTACAAATGCTAGAAATGTAGGTTTGCCTTTCCTTAATCTTTCTTCTAAGATAAGTCGTAAGGTCAGTATTGCCTCACGTGTTCCAGTGTTTCTACGGAATCCAAACTGATCTTCCCCGAGGTTGGCTTCTACTAGTTTTTCCATTCCTCTGTAAAGAATTCGTGTTAGTATTTTGCAGCTGTGACTTATTAAGCTGATAGTTCGGTAATTTTCACATCTGTCAACACCTGCTTTCTTTGGGATTGGAATTATTATATTCTTCTTGAAGTCTGAGGGTATTTCGCCTGTTTCATACATCTTGCTCACCAGATGGTAGAGTTTTGTCAGGACTGGCTCTCCCACGGCCGTCAGTAGTTCCAATGGAATATTGTCTACTCCGGGGGCCTTGTTTCGACTCAGGTCTTTCAGTGCTCTGTCAAACTCTTCACGCAGTATCATAACCCCCATTTCATCTTCATCTACATCCTCTTCCATTTCCATAATATTGTCCTCAAGTACATCGCCCTTGTATAGACCCTCTATATACTCCTTCCACCTTTCTGCTTTCCCTTCTTTGCTTAGAACTGGGTTTCCATCTGAGCTCTTGATATTCATACAAGTCGTTCTCTTATCTCCAAAGGTCTCTTTAATTTTCCTGTAGGCGGTATCTATCTTACCCCTAGTGAGATAGGCCTCTACATCCTTACATTTGTCCTCTAGCCATCCCTGCTTAGCCATTTTGCACTTCCTGTCGATCTCATTTTTGAGACGTTTGTATTCCTTTTTGCCTGTTTCACTTACTGCATTTTTATATTTTCTCCTTTCATCAATTAAATTCAATATTTCTTCTGTTACCCAAGGATTTCTACTAGCACTCGTCTTTTTACCTACTTGATCCTCTGCTGCCTTCACTACTTCATCCCTCAAAGCTACCCATTCTTCTTCTACTGTATTTATTTCCCCCATTCCTGTCAATTGCTCCCTTATGCTCTCCCTGAATCTCTGTACAACCTCTGGTTCTTTTAGTTTATCCAGGTCCCATCTCCTTAAATTCTCAAGTGTAGAGTGGCAAAATATCCCTCAAGCATATGTCACCGTCATGTCACACTGGTGTGTCTATTGATCACACACAGTAAATACACATTGTAGAACAATGCATTAATAAAATGTGCTTCATCTGTTAATGAATCATTAACCTGATGAAAAAATTATACCTTCTTAAGGTGAGTCATGTAGGGTGGAATTACTGAAAATATGTCACTTGTATACTGGAGATAATATAGCTAACTTATGTTTAACTTTCGTGCAGTATGTCTTCTTATCATCTAAAGTCTAGAACAGGTGCAGTGCCAGCCAAGGAGCTTTTCGTTTACAGCACGTGGGTTTGCTATAAGTCAATTTTAGACTTCGAACTGAAGGACGGTTTTAGGTAATCAATGTGAAATTATAAAAGTGTTCAGAGGACTCCAATGTCGGTGATGTCCTTTGGGCATTATTTGTGGCTGACTTAAATATTGGTGTCATTATTTTAACAGTCTTTCACTTCTTTTTTAGAATGCTGTTTGTTATGAGAGACAGGTCTTTAGTGCAATATCAAGTGACTGTTTGACTGGTAAGTTGGAAAAGTCAATGAATGTGATGCAGCAGTGTTTCCCAGAGTTCTAGATTAAGTTGAGATGTGGTAGTTTAGACGTGACTTCGATAAGCCAATATATGTTGTTTTATGATACAAAGCTTAGCTGTATTTACCAAACAATTAAAGTAGCAAATAGTTACTCAGAAGCGATGACACTTATGAAATACATACCATACTACATTGCACTGTCATTATTTAATACTGCAATTTCACTGATTTTTTTGTCACTAGGAATTGTGCTTTTATACTATTGGGGTTTAAGCACTGGCTTCCACACATCATCAGCTGAACTCTGTTCATTGCTCTGCCATTTAGCCATGCACCAACTTCCAACTTCATACCTCACAATGTGTAGTACTAACTTTGCTGCACTAAACATTCAAGTGACAGCACGGCCCTCAATCTCGACCCTACCCCTTCGATAAAGCAATTATTTTCATAACTACATTTGATAAAACTACGAATATCCACAGGTGGGAAAAAAAATCACAACACAAAGGAGATGTGCAACGTAAACAAAAGTTAGAAGGCATGTTTATGCATACGAAAGATGATGTCTATTCAAATTTCACACCAGTTGCATAAGAGTGGTGCTAGTAGAGCGACTATGAGAATGCAAATCTGGTTTGGTTTAAACACAAGCTGTAACGGTTATCAACATTAGTTACCTTTGAGATTGGACATGGTAAGTTGATGTTGGTCGAGAATGCCTTTAAGGTGACAAAGACACCATTATCAACACCTCATTCAGTTTGAAAGACTTGTGTAATAGGGCTACGAGAAGCTGGTTGTTCCTTCTGCGATATTGTGGAAAGACTTGGTAGGAATGTAGCTGCTTTCCACAACTGCTGGCAGTGATGGTCACCAGAATGTACTGTCACTAGATGGTTGGCATTCAGACAGCTGTGTGGCACTACCAAAAGGAAAGACCACCATGTTCAGTGTTCGGCCCTGGTGCATTGCACTGCATCTGCAGCAGCAATCTGAGAAACAGATGGCGCCACAGTGACACAACAAACTGTTACAAACTGGTCACTTCAAGGATAGCTCCGAGCCAGAGGTGCAGTAGCATGAATTCCAGTGACCCCAAACCAACACCATTTGCAACTTCAGTGGTGTCAAGCGGTAGCTCATTGGAGGGCAGGGTGGATGTCTGCTGTGTTTTCTAATGAAACCTGGTTCTGCCACAGTGCAGTGATGGCCATGTGTTGGTAAGGAGGAGGACAGGTGAGCACCTGCAACAAATCTGTTCATGGTCTAGACACACTGGGCCTACACCTGAAGTTACAGCCTGCAGTACAATTTCATATGATAACAGTAGCACTCTCGTGATTATCCCATGCAACCTGACTGCAAATCTGTACTTCAATCTGGTGATTTCATCCGTTGTGCTTCCATCTGTGAAAAGCATTCCAGTAAGTGTTTTCGGGTCGACAGAAGCGTCCGATCCAACGCGTCGGCATTGACCCGTGACGTAAGGGTGTTGTCGTGTGTGACGTCATGACGGCGCGGAGTTTAGTTTGAGTGTGGCTGTCTCCAGTTCCATTTTATCTTATTATATTTTCTTTTCTGATCTGTTCGTTCTATCTCGTGACATTTTTTTTTTAATTTAAAAATACTTATTACTTAATTTAATTATCTGTTTCCTCGAATTTCTGTTTTAGTTTATTATATTTATCTTTCTGATCTGTTCGTTCTATACCGTGAGATTTTTTTTTTTAAAAGACAAAAAACACTAATCAGCTACTGAAGCATCTTTATCTTCTATGGGTTGCAGGGGTTACGACCCCTGGGGAGGTGGGTGGGTATTCATGCATGGCTGTCTTCACTTACACGTTGTAGCTACGCAAGGTGTCTAAATTTGTTTATATTTAGTTTGCCCCCCACCCAAAACACCCCATATCCCGCACTTGTCCCATTAGTGTTATTAGGCTTCTTGTGGAAAGTGTGTGTGTTTGTTTTTGTTTCCGCCATATATGTGACGTCATGGGTCAAAGCAGACGGGTGGGATCGGACGCTTCCGTATTTCCGTGTTTTCCAACAGGAAATGCCCATCCATATACTGCTGTCATCACCTAATAAGCTCTACAGTGTCGACATGATGGCTTGACGTGCTCAATCACCAGATATGCCTCTAATTGAGCACATATGGGCATCATCGGATGACAACTGCAGCATCATTCACAAATGGCATTAACCATCCCTGTAGTGAACAGGCATGGAACCCCATCCCACAAACTGATGTCCGGCACTTGTTCTACACAATGCATGCATGTTTGCACTCAACATTCTGGTGGCTACATCGGATTATTAATGTACCAACATTTCACACTTACAATGGCTTATCTTGTGCTTTGATTAACCTGTGATCTTGTAACATTAATCACTTAAATATGTTGCCTTGATAAATTCTTTCATGGAGTTTCTTAACTCTATGGTAATCATTTTTTGATGGTGTGATTTTTTTTCCCCATCAGTGTAGTAAGCATGCTGTCATGAAAGCTTCTGTAAACCATCTGATACTTAGCGTATTAAAACCTATCATGTAGATAAGTTATTGGATGAAAAACCAGGCACAAGTAAAATATTAGGGTATAAAATAAACCGACATACTAAGTGATTAAATGGAAAGCAATACAAAATCAAAAGTCCCCTATTTCTTTTTAGTATATGATAAGTTGCTTACAAAAGGTGCCCAAATGAAGTTAACAAATGTGTAAAAAGAAAAAAGTATGGTACGCAAAAAACTATATAGTCTTCTTATGTTTCTGCAGTAAAGAGTAAAAGATACTACTGAACACAGCTATTAACTCAAGTTATGCAGATATCTCAACACAGCATAAAGGAACATATGGAAGCAATCAAGTAAGAAACTACATGAAAGCTTTTCTTCGAAATCCAGACATATTCTACTCCATTTCTCATGATTTTGTCTAATGTGTGTGCACTGTGATTGCAACTTCCATTAACTAAACTTTTTGGGTGAACTCGGGCATTCAATACCACTCATCTGCTTTGACTTGCGGCATAACTGAGTTGTGTTGGGGATGTCATGTTCATGCGGTACACTTATAATGTTTGCAAATGGTGTATTGGAGTGTGTAGTGGCACACACTAATGTAGGATGTATACATTTGTGAGTGGTGTTAATGATGTACTACTAGAGTAATTCGTGGCAGTCTGTTTTGTGGCAATCTGTTAGTTATTTTGAGTCTAACAGTTATGAGCAATAGTCATTTCTGGGTTGAGAAGCATTAGTGTAGGTATTGTTTATGGTTGTAGATTTAATTTTATGTTTCATTTTTTATTAATTATGGATGTGACAATTAAGTTCACAAGTAGGTCCCTGCCTTTCGCAATGGGGGGGATGACATGTTGAGCACAGTTAAATTCCTACAATTGATTGATTTAATTGCAGATAACGTGAAGTGTTATGATTGAGGAGAAAATGTGAGCCTAACCAAAGTTGCTGCATCTCTGCCAAGTGACCAGCATATGTGACATTGTCAGCAGAACAACATATGGCATTCTATGTAGAGGGATTCCAGGTTTGGGAATTCTAAGCTTGCTATTCAAGAGCTCGTGTGGATGACGTTCTTTCAGCTAACACTAGCTGTTGCTAGATCTATATCTCACCTGCACATAACAGTGCGGTTCTTGGATATCAAAGTGTGTCTTATTCCAGCTTTATTTGAATTTGCTGGTTGTGTTGTTAGTATTTATATTTGGTTGTGGGTGACAGGAATCACAGTTTGTTTTACTTACATTGGTGCAGCAATGATTTCAATATTCACCATATGAGCAAATATTGGTTTTGCTGTACGGTATCAATAATGTCTTACACTAGTATTCACAATTTTTCACTATGTGTATCGATCCTGTTCTTAGGTATTCCATAGTATGATCAATTTTAGGATTTTTGTAGTGGTCTCAGCTTTTCAAGTTGAGCTCAACTCTGGATGTTGATACTGCATTTTGTTAGTACAATTTCTTTTAGGATTTCTGTATTGATTTTATGCCATATCATGTTTTTGCCACTGTTGTGTTTTGTATATTTTACTCTTTATGTGATTTTGCTCCTGCTGCATCAGATTTTAGTTTGATACCACCAAAAACCTCCACTTTCCCGTGGTAGTTTTGTTAGCTTCAATATTTATTATAAATAATTAGTACAATTTTGTATTTGATGTTTACATTTTCACACCATGTAAACGTCTAAGGTTATTGATCACCATCTCGAAACCACGTTCTTGTACATTGCATCCTGGGGCTTGGTACGATATTGGTTAAAGACAATAGATGGTGGTATCAGATGCCCCGTAAGTTGATGTTGTATTATGGGATTATTTCTCTGATACAGTCTCATGGCACGGAAAAAAATATGGACATACCTCCATCAAGCATCTGACGAGCTTTGAAATAAATTACCACGGAAAATGAAATGCAAAGTATATTAAAGGTAGTGCCTCATTCCAAATTTCATTTCTAACTTTAGTTGCAAATCAAACAACACAATGGAAGAACTTAACTCACTCGTGGTAGTGGTCTGCAAACTTTTTCTTGACCTTTAATAGCAGGGTGGGAGGTAAAATGAAATCACTCCACTCTATACACAGACTGCTGCATGGAAGGAGGAAATTTCACCGTCCCCCTACAATTCTGCCATTTCACAAATGCTCTGCAGCAAATTTCAGCAGTCAACGTGGACAATAACATTTCTTCCCAGATCAGTCCTAGGACCTACATGATGGACCTTAATTATTTCGTCATTTGTTCTAGAACAAACAGCCCTAGCTCAGCACAATAAAAACACAGCATTCCACTGCAAAAGTTGACACCTAGAGGCTTATCCGACTCCCCAACCTTCCGATGTTGTTTGTCGTTACATACTGATATACTGTGGAGCCACAGGTTTGGGTAAAGCTGTCAGATGGCAAAGTCAATAAATGTGAATTGACTAGAGACCTAGTAGGTAAAATATTCACTTTAATTTTTGTTAGAAAAATGAAATTGAACAGTAAATTGAGGAAAGAATAATTACATAACGGAGAAATCTCTGACAAGTATATTTAGGCATATCTTCTACAACTATAAAAGAAGGAAAGGGGAGTTTACTTTGTAACTTCCAAGCTACATTATGGCCCACTTGTTTCTATCACGATTAAATGTATTGCATATGGACACAACATGCACTAAAATACACTAGGAGATCCCTACATAAAGTGATATAACATTTCTTAATTTGCCTTCCATTTTCAGGTATATATAAAGAAACAATTAGATCAAATGTTGGTAGTGATGGATTCTACCCAAAATTAGAAATGACTTATGCATTCACAAAGCTGAGTACACGTCTCATAATTACATATTAAATACGGAGCAAATATTTCCAACAGCAAACTTAGGTCTCAACTGTACTACAGAGTAATCTGTTACCCATATTCACTGGCTATGTCAACTTACAATCAACTCTACATCAACCAATGCCTCAAGGTATTTTACACATGACTGTGACCACAACTAATTTCCCCAGAGTGTGGAGTGGAAGGGGACACCATCACACTAGAGCCACATTTAATGTCCACTATAGCACTACAGCTTATGGTACTCTTCAACCACTACATACAGCAGTGTGTGGACACAAAACACTATAAGATGTATTTATATCTCTTATTAACATAATTTCTTTTACAATTTATGAAATATATTTTACTAAAATACATTTTTAATGATTTACTGATGTATAAATCTATTCTTAACATTTTGATTGTAACAGACTGAACAAAATTTTATTAAATAATTAATAAACACAATGGATTTTTGCTGAAATTTGACGTCACAAGCATTTTTTCTTTCTTTCTGTTTCTTTAAAAATAGATGCCGACTGAGTTGAGATTAATTTGCTTCTGTGAAGTGCTAACCTATATTAGCGTACACTGAATAACACACATACAGGTAACCTTGGACATGAATTCATGAAATATTAACTTTCAAACATCTTGTCTACATCCCTGTTGTTGACAAGAATGCCAGAATGTTTACTGCACCATTCTGACTTCTGAGACACCTTCCTACTATGCTTCATGTGTTTCTACTGTGAGAATTGTAAGCAAGAGCTTCGATTACATAAATAGTTTTATGAGGCCTGTTATATTTACTCAACCGGCATTGTCTACTGGCAACAAATTAGAACGCAAACACTGGTAGAGATCTTAGCTTATTCTTTTGTAAGTGCATGCTTGTCTCCATTAGTAGCCTATATCAATGTATGTACTACTACTTACCATGACGTTTTCTTTGGTAGGAGGTAGGCCTACTTCAGCCGAATCCTTGGGAGCTGCAATGCCCAAAAGATCCCGTAATCTTTTGTCTGAGGCTAAAAACTCTTTTCTTACATCGTGACAAAATGTCAATTTTCGTACACACAACTTGCAAACCTGCTGTGGCAGACCGTCGTCCTGCACTGCTTTCGTTGGCATAATGCTATTAATCATAACATCTAGATGTATTTTTTCCGCTTCATAACTAAAAATTGGCATCACTCTTTCACGATGAGTAAGCTTTGAACACAAACGGCACAGCAACTGCACTCTCGGAACTGCATCACTCGATTCAACATTGGTATCTTTATTCAGATCGTTTAATCTGTTTTCAAAATCGCGAGTTTCACTTTCATCCTCATACTGCGTAAATGCGTCGATACACCTTTTTTCTGTTTGCGTTTCTAGCTGCGAAGTATGGCTGCTATTTTCGGGTAGTAGACACAGCAGCTGCTCTGTTACGGCATCAATCTGACGATGCCAGTTATCAAATGATTCAACATTGCATGAAAAAAGTGCTCCACTATTACACTCAGGAACGTCTGTTCTTTCCGATTTCGAATGTATATCATTCTTATGGATTTCTTGAGTTCTAAATGGAGGAATGTTGAATATAGTAGGGACAGCGTTTCTCACAAGCGAGCGTTTCTTTTTGTTCACAAAACACTTTTCTTCGAAATGAAGGGCACAAACAACATTGTTCTTCAAGGCGCTAGGTGGCCGCTTCAACAGTTCTGGGTCACCAATGTTTGTAATCCATTTCTTGGCACTATTAAAAACAAAAGAAATCATGAAGAAAAAATAACATAACAAGTATTTAGGATGTGAAAACCATCAACAAGTTTATAAATACATTTCAACACCAACATACCTGATAGGGTTTTTAGGAAAAGTGAAGAACGGTAGATCAGGACACTTATCTTTAGTGCGAAAGCAATTACGAGCTCTACACACGCCTCCCATTACACAACTTTTATGTCATGTATCTTACAATCTCATTATTTCATATTTCGAGCGCTATGTCGTATAAAATCATTGATATACAAACTTCGTGCCAAACGAACACACGCCAACTACAAGTCCACCAAAGATTGTTGACTCAAATTAATACAAATGGCCAGACAACATGGCGGGAAGTGCTGTTTCGTAAAAGCTTAATATCAAGTGGCTAAATAATATGCTGCGAAATTCCGTAAAGTAATCGATGTTTACCATAACCGTCCCAATATAAGATTCAGATGAAAAAATTAAGAAAATTTGTGGACACATTCACTTATTCTTAAAGGTCTATATTTCATGTCCTACGCAGTTTTCTAAATGATCTGTTAGTCACGCAATGAGTAGTTCTAGTTTATTGCATTTCTTCTATATTACACATTTAATTACAAAAAATCGAAAATTTCAGCACATTATCAACCAAACAACTGTGCATTAATAGCAAATATGTCGACTACCGTAATGATAAAGGTATGAGTACACAGTGCAACATGATTACTGTTTGGTACTTGCAGTTGCTCCAACTTATCTAGCACTAGCCAAGGGAGTATTCAGTGCGTCTCGAGTGTCATCTCCGTAATACAAGAATATCTCCTTACATGTACTCAGTATATAATATATACGTATTATTGATTTATGATTATGAATTATTCTGTAACTTTTGCTTCGCCTTAGCATTGCTGATGTCGCTAAACTCAGGCAGAAATTGCTTAGCTACTTTTTCGAGGTAGAACACCTCTGAATATGAGCAATGGCGAACAGCCTATAACGCAAATGAGCCACACTCAAAAAAGTTATGAATAACATTCCGCAAAATCACAAAAATTTAGAAGAAATGCTAACCGGTACAGTTTAATAACGTGAAGATACTTCCCTTTTAAATAGTCTTTTAATGAAACGTGAGAGAGAATACGACTTTCATGAATTCTTCTGGAACAGCGTGGTCTGTCTTATGTAGAGGCTGCCCCCTGAAACTTACTAGACATTTTGGTATCAATTTGAATGAATCACTACAGCAATAACCACTGAAATTAACGTTTCGAGAGTAGCTGTTACCTAAAACCCAATATTCAGTATCCTCAATGACAGGTCACTGGCATCGAAAGAAGAGATCCAAAATTTAGAACCCAGCAAATGCCAAATGAAGCAATATACTAATACGACTGTTTTTCCATATCTTGATGTGTCACTAGAGCAGTACAGAAACATGATTGCATTGTGCATAATATAAGCTCACAGTTTCGATAAGAAAGACAGCCACCATAATGAGACTTTCCATTATTCTGTGACACTCTTCTAAGAATACAACAAGGATCAATGCCAAATTGTTGTATTTTCTTTTCGTACGCTAATCAATGCGAGCATTTCCAATATATACCACAATGCCTTGCAGATCAGTGAACACCAATAATCACACTGAAAAGTCGAGAATCGGGCCTACAAACGGACATCAACGGAAAACAGCTAATTTCAAACGATGCTGCTAAGACTGACAATAGTCTCGTTTAAGGAATTCTCCTAACATTCACCTAAAATGTTTAGTAAAAACACTGGAAGTATAAAGCAAGATATGGATTCGATATTTATTATTCAAAATAACAGTATAATGCACGATTCATCTCATCCACGTTTCGTAATCAAAGAGTTATAACTATCCTACAAAGAAAACTGCATGCAGAGTACACGTGTGAAGCATCCTAGAATATTGCACAAGTGTGTGGAGTGTGGAACCCGTATCAAACAGGAATACTAAGGGATATTAAACATATACAAAGAGGATCATCGCAACTGGAAGAGTCTTGAAGACATACGAAGAAGCGTTTAAGCAATCATTTGTCCCACACTTTGTACGTTTAAGGAATGGGAGAAAGTCCTAATAATTGGTACAATGAGAAGGGTCCAGTGCCATGGACTTTACAGTGGTTTATGGACTTTAGACATAGATGAATGATGATGTGCTAAATGAGGCTAGAATGTGCTTAACAGCAAATTATACCTTTTTTAAATCAAGTCAGAAATGTTTTAACGTATAATAATATTTATGGATCTTTTTAAGAATTTCATATCATTACCAACACATTTTTCTTTGTTGCTAAGATAAAGTTGGTATAATCATGTAGTTTCAAGGCTATTACAAAATACATATAGCCTTGGATAGAGCTGTTTCCCAGTAAATGTTCAACACTCACTCTAGTGGATCGTTGTAAGAGCTTCAAAATTGTTTCACATAATATCTTAATAAACAAAATAGTGCTGGTCCTGCTATCATTTCTTATTTATGTAAATAATAAGCTATAATGTTACTTTAAATCCGTCTTGATTGCAAATTTTTTATTATCCATATGACCGGTTTCAGTTCATTCAGAACCATCTTCAGATCTGATATTTAAGTTACAGGAGTAACCCGTCCAATTCAGCAACTTTCACATGCTACGTCACATATAATAATAAGCCTTCTAGTATTATGGGTGATTCTAAAACATTTCTTTTTGCTGATGATACCAGCTTGATAGTTCACCAAGTTGTTAGCGATGCTAACACAGTATCAAATAATATAGTTTAAAACATAAGTTTCTCTCAATTAATACAAGGTAAAAATCCAATTTGCATTTGGAATGCAGCTCCTTGACTCTTGTACAGAAAGGCATGCAATATTCTGCTGTATCCATTTTCAATAAGCTGCCACATGAATTCAAAAATCTTAGCAGTAATCCACGCACTTTCAAGTCCAAACTGAAAAATTTCCTCATCATTCACTCTTTTTAATCTGTCAGGGAACTCCTGGAAAAATCAAAAAACTAAGCTAATTACTGTGTTGCATTGTTGATTATGTTTATTTAAAATTGTGGCTTGTCATCTACATAGGATTCATATATGTCCCGTTTTATCTATTATTACTCTTTTGTTATAATTTCGTTTACTGGCTCGTTCCATGACTAACGACAACTGCTCCTCAGTTTGGTCCTGTGGAACACGACATACAAAATAAAATAAAATAGTCTAGGAGTATTTTGTCAGAGTTACAAATGTCTTCCTCTGGCAAAAGAAAATAATAAGATGCATTTTTGGTCTATAAAACACTATCTCTTGCAAAAAATACTTCACAAAATACAAAATCTTATTGTCTCTGCTTGTACATACTCGAAGTTCTTGTCAATACCGAAGGAGAAGGCATATATATGTCTGTTCTTGTAAAACAAGGCACGGAACCGTGATAAATGTCCTCTGAACTAGACTAAAAATAACTTTGCACAGATTTGCGTGCTGTTTCTGAAAAAGATACCAAAAGGTATCAAGTAACTGCTACAACAAAATTAAAATGGCGATGGAATCATGGCTAAAATACAGACCTTCTAGAAAGTTGATGAATTCAGGCGTAATAGCGTAAATGATATAATAATATAATGTGAACTAAATACTGTACAACACAAGGTGTAAATTGACATTTGTCCAAATTAAATTTGTAACAATACATTCAGTTGTAACATTATACTCTGTGAACAAATGGCTTACACCAGACATGTCTCATGCAACAGTAGTGTTGTCTTCAGACCAAAAACCATTTGATATGAACTGATTATTCCATACAGAGGCAGTGTAGTAGGCTAATAGCAATGTAGGTATGTGTTAGCAAGCTATCACAGCTAACTGAAGTCATACAACATGAAATGAATTTTTCAGCAACCCATCGGGCAGAGGACCTGCAGAGTGACCATATCATCACAAATTTCCATTTGTGTTCAAAGCAAAAAGAAAAAAAAAGCTGAGCAATGCAAGGTAATTCTATTCTCACTCAATTAACTACCATCAGAAATACTTATCCATAATAGAATACATCCTTGCTTATTTTCACTGGCGCAATTTTATTACATTTCTTGTACAGTTCATATTATCAGTGACTTAGATTTTCTATCCCCCACAATTACTGTAACTGTTAATAATATACTTATGAAGTTCTGCTTGCAGTGGCAGCCAAAATGGCTCTGAAAACTCCTCACTCATTATTATCATTGATTTTAACCAAATTAAGTAGCAGTGGTATTCAATATTTCGAGCAAGCTGTAGATGATGAATTCACACCATAGTTCTCCAAATCTACTAATCTTGTAATTCTCTTCTTCTACATTTTTTCTTTTTGAGAGTACTTCTACATGACAATACTCTAACAGAAACACAATTGCCATCTGCAATAAGAACTGTCACAAATTTTTCTACAAGAATTGAATAAGATGATTTCCCAAAAAACAGAAAGAAATACTGTTCACAAAATGAAATGTTATTTGTGATATACTACTGTGGAAGGATTACAATGATATATTTGTATAAAATGAATCTATGTACCTCTTCAGTCATGTGTAAGAAGGACAGATCAGTATGCTGTATCTCCTCAGACAACTAACTATTTTTCATCATATATAGTGAGTCAGTGTCAGAGAAGACAATTACATCACGTAAAGAATGCAATATTTGTAACTGAATGTCTGAATACCATAAAAAGAACTCCTCTTCAATCTTAGTTATTGTTAAGAATTTCCACTAGATGGAGGCACTTGAGTGAAAAGTTCCCAAACTGACTAGATAGCTGTTTGAATGATTTGTGACCTCACTATCTAAAAGTATTCATTAATGGCCTCCTGAACAGTATTGTAACTGCTTTTCCCATGACTCATACCTTCAAATGATACCTCAAGAAGAAAACGCATCAACAGAATCACAGGGTCGCTTGTTTATAATCGAAAAGAGACAGTATTGCACAAACGCCCAGCGTCATAAGGACAATAGCCCATATCTTTTTGCTTGAGAAAGTACTGGCTGGAAAAATCCCTCGTGGAGTGATCAGTGGCGAGCACTTTTCAGAAAACTGGGGCAATAGTAACCTTTCCCAAGAAAGTGTGATGTCCTAAGTAGAAATAAATGAATTTAATTTTCGTGGAGTGTTTAGCAAAATGTATGTAACATTGTGAAATGACATGAAGTGAACCAAACATACACAGGGTGGTCCATTGATCGTAACCGGGCCAAATATCTCACGAAATAAGCGTCAAACGAAAAAAATACAAATAACAAAACTTGTCTAGCTTGAATGGGGAAATCAGATGGCGCAATGGTTGGCCTGCTAGTGGCGCTGCCATAAGTCAAACGGATATCAATTGCGTTTTGTTTTCTATAGGAACCCCCATTTTTATTACATATTCGTGTAGTACATAGAGAAATATGAATTTTTTAGTTGGACCACTTATTTCGCTTTGCGATAAATGGCGCTATAGTAGTCACAAACATATAGCTCACAATTTTAGATGAACAGTTGGTAACAGGTAGCTTTCTTAAATTAAAATACAGAACATAGGTACGTTTGAACATTTTATTTCAGTTGTTCCAATCTGATACATGTACGTTTGTGAACTTATCATTTCTGAGAACGCATGCTGTAATGGCGTGATTACCTATAAATGCCAATTTTGCAATAAATGCTCCAAATGATGTACATCAACCTCAGTGCATTTGGCAATACGTATAACGACATTCCTCTCAACAGCGAGTAGTTCGCCTTCCATAATGTTCGCATATGCATTGACAATGCACTGATGCATGTTGTCAGGCGTTGTCAGTGGATCACGATAGCAAATATCCTTCAACTATCACCACAGAAAGAAGTCCGGGTACGTCAGATCCGGTGAACGTGCGGGCCATGGTATGGTGCTTCGACGACCAATCCACCTGTCATGAAATATACTATTCAATACCGCTTCAACAGCACACGAGCTATGTCGCAGACACCCACCATGTTGGATGTACATCGCCATTCTGTCATGCAGTGAAACATCTTGTAGTAAAATCGGTAGAACATTACGTAGGGCCGGCCACGGTGGCCGAGAGGTTCTAGGAGCGTCAGTCCGGAACCGTGCGAATGCTACGGACGCAGGTTCGAATCTTGCCTCGGACATGGATGTATGTGATGTCCTGAGGTTAGTTAGGTTAAAGTAGTACTAAGATCTAGGGGACTGATGACGTCAAATGTTAAGTCCCATACTGCTCAGAGCCATTTGAACATTAGGTAGGAAATCAGCATACATTGCACCATTTAAATTGCCATCGGTAAAATGGGGACCAATTATCCTTCCTCCCATAATGCCGCACCATACATTAATCCACCAAGGTCGCTGATGTTTCACTTGTCACAGCTGTCGTGGATTTTCCGTTGCCCAATAGTGCACATTATGCCGGTTTACGTTACCACTGTTGGTGAATGACGCTTCGTCGCTAAATAGAACACGTGCAAAAAATCTGTCATCGTCCCGTAATTTCTCTTGTGACCAGTGGCAGAACTGAACACGACGTTCAAAGTCGTCGCCTTGCAACTCCTGGTGCATAGAAATATGCTACAGGTCCAACAGATGTAGATGTAGCATTCTCAACACCGACGTTTTAGAGATTCCAGATTCTCGCGCAATTTGTCTGCTACTGATGTGCAGATTAGCCGTGTCAGCAGCTAAAACACCTACTTGGGCATCATCATTTGTTGCAGGTCGTGGTTGACGTTTCACATGTGGATGAACACTTCCTGTTTCCTTAAATACACTCCTGGAAATGGAAAAAAGAACACATTGACACCGGTGTGTCAGACCCACCATACTTGCTCCGGACACTGCGAGAGGGCTGTACAAGCAATGATCACACGCACGGCACAGCGGACACACCAGGAACCGCGGTGTTGGCCGTCGAATGGCGCTAGCTGCGCAGCATTTGTGCACCGCCGCCGTCAGTGTCAGCCAGTTTGCCGTGGCATACGGAGCTCCATCGCAGTCTTTAACACTGGTAGCATGCCGCGACAGCGTGGACGTGAACCGTATGTGCAGTTGACGGACTTTGAGCGAGGGCGTATAGTGGGCATGCGGGAGGCCGGGTGGACGTACCGCCGAATTGCTCAACACGTGGGGCGTGAGGTCTCCACAGTACATCGATGTTGTCGCCAGTGGTCGGCGGAAGGTGCACGTGCCCGTCGACCTGGGACCGGACCGCAGCGACGCACGGATGCATGCCAAGACCGTAGGATCCTACGCAGTGCCGTAGGGGACCGCACCGCCACTTCCCAGCAAATTAGGGACACTGTTGCTCCTGGGGTATCGGTGAGGACCATTCGCAACCGTCTCCATGAAGCTGAGCTACGGTCCCGCACACCGTTAGGCCGTCTTCCGCTCACGCCCCAACATCGTGCAGCCCGCCTCCAGTGGTGTCGCGACAGGCGTGAATGGAGGGACGAATGGAGACGTGTCGTCTTCAGCGATGAGAGTCGCTTCTGCCTTGGTGCCAATGATGGTCGTATGCGTGTTTGGCGCCATGCAGGTGAGCGCCACAATCAGGACTGCATACGACCGAGGCACACAGCGCCAACACCCGGCATCATGGTGTGGGGAGCGATCTCCTACACTGGCCGTACACCACTGGTGATCGTCGAGGGGACACTGAATAGTGCACGGTACATCCAAACCGTCATCGAACCCATCGTTCTACCATTCCTAACCGGCAAGGGAACTTGCTGTCCCAACAGGACAATGCACGTCCGCATGTATCCCGTGCCACCCAACGTGCTCTAGAAGGTGTAAGTCAACTACCCTGGCCAGCAAGATCTCCGGATCTGTCCCCCATTGAGCATGTTTGGGACTGGATGAAGCGTCGTCTCACGCGGTCTGCACGTCCAGCACGAACGCTGGTCCAACTGAGGCGCCAGGTGGAAATGGCATGGCAAGCCGTTCCACAGGACTACATCCAGCATCTCTACGATCTTCTCCATGGGAGAATAGCAGCCTACATTGCTGCAAAAGGTGGATATACACTGTACTAGTGCCGACATTGTGCATGCTCTGTTGCCTGTGTCTATGTGCCTGTGGTTCTGTCAGTGTGATCATGTGATGTATCTGACCCCAGGAATGTGTCAATAAAGTTTCCCCTTCCTGGGACAATGAATTCACGGTGTTCTTATTTCAATTTCCAGGAGTGTAACTTAGCTATCCAGCGAACGGTACGGACACTTGGACAATGTCGTCCAGGATACAGAGCAGCATACATAGCACATGACCGCTGGGCATTTTGATCACAATAGCCATACATCAACACGATATCGACCTTTTCCGCAATTGGTAAACAGTCCATTTTAACACTGGTTATGTATCACGAAGCAAATACCGCCCGCACTGGCGGAATGATACGTGATACCATGTACTTATACGTTTGTGCCTATTACAGGGCCATCTATCAAAAAGCGAAATAAGTGGTCCAACTAATTTCTTTATGTACTACCCGAATATGTCATAAAAATGTGGGTTCCTATTTAAAGAAAACGCATTTGATATCCGTTTGACTTATGGCAGCGCCATCTAGCACGCCAACCATAGCGCCGTCTGGTTCCCCCTTCAAGCTAGACGAGTTTCGTTCTGTGTTTTTTTTTCGTTTGATGCTTATTTCGTGAGATATTTTGGCTCAGTCACTATCAATGGACCACTCTGTACACACAACCACTAGTACTGTGAATAAAAGACTTCTGCTTGTCGCCGTAATTCTGCAAGTGCTGGACATGTACTGAAGAGACCAAATATGCGACTACTGAGCAACATACTGAAGATAATTGTTATTATATTAAGACCATACAATGTAACAGTTACTTTAGCCACTGGCAAAAAAATTTGTAGTAGGGTGACACACAGCATGTAAACTAACACTGACAAATTTTAAAACCTGGACACCTGCAAAATAAAATGATCTGAGTGCCCATGACTAGACATGAGCAGTCTCGTTGAGGGTTTCTTATTAGATCAGAGGAACATATACGTACATGAAGGTACAACACACACATTACAATATAGTCTATGTGTTTGGCAATGTAGGTAATCTAATACTAATATTAATAATGGTAATAATAATAATAATAATAATCTTTTAGCATCTTTCAATCATTTTGTGCCATGCTAAGCACTAGTTACTTACGAAAAGACATACTTAATTTAGGTAGTGTCACATGGAAACGAATGTTGATCTCAGCTATGCACAAGTAGAATGAAAATCTTGCATTATAATTAATAGCTCATCACTTTTATGCAGACACACACACATAGATCACAATATCACCATTTCACTCTTATCACACTTGTACTTTCTCTCAAATAGTTACCGCTGCTCTTCACCAAACTCAGCCATCTAGGAGCTGTGAAAACAATTGAAACTTTAATGCCATTTATGAAGAGTATGATATAATGCTGACTTTCTTTGGTACATTTGCTGATTTAAGCAAATTATTTGATTCTGTCTCACTTAACATACTTGTTGCAAAGTTAAAGATAAATCACTCCACTTATTCAACTCTTATTAACTCTTAAATTTAAAGAAATAAGTTACATAATCCATTTGTAAACATGCATAAATCATTAGCACTCCCAATAAAAAGAGGAGTACCTCAAGGCTCCATAGTTGAATCTGTCTTATTCATTGTCTACATAAAAGCTGTTTCGAATTATCAACCATTTAAGAGTGTACTTCCAACCCTCGTAAAAGCTAATCGGAAAAGACATTAAACAGCCACATAAAAAACATGAATCATTACAGGGACTGAAGTAGCTTGTGAAAGGGAAAGGGGAATGTATCTGTTGGCAAGAACAAGTGGATATTCTGCAGTAGTTGCACACAACAAATACTTGTCAAAATTACTAACAAAAGTTATTAAAAAATCAAGGAACATGCACATAATGTCAGAAACTAGTAGCTCTGACAACAGATGTGAGGATATATAGAATGTAGTGAAACTAGAGACAAGGCCACATAAAATGGTATCATCACTATAGAGCTGAAGGGAAGAGCTATAAATGATAAGTGACAGGCACCAAATATGTTTAAAAATCATTCGATAAACACAAAAGAAATTAAAGGGACTAACAGCTCAAGAGAAAACTCATAGTAGTATGTTGAAGAAACAACTCTCAAAAACTTCAGACACATGAATGTTTCATCAAATTCTTCTGAAATTATAAAAATTACATATACTCTCAAAAATAAAAGTTCATCTGGATTTGACAGTGTTTCAAGTAGCAAAGTAAAGATTTGTTAAGGTTATGATCCAAGTGAGTAGTGTTGAATGGTGTCTCCCATACTGTGCAGAACACAAACCTATTTGACGATATGGAAGTGTCCTGGAGGCAGGTATTTCGGGAGGCACGTGCAGATGACAGTAACAGCAAGCAGCAGGGAGTTCACAGGCGACAGAAACCAGTTTGTGTTTCTTAAGTGCGTAGTGAGTGGCAAGCAATGTCTTTTGAAGAAATTAGCACACTGGAACAAGAAAAGGCCAGAAATTTAGCAGCCTAGCCATTTTCAGTATAAAAATAAGTCCATTGGAAGGAAGGTTTGCTGTGAAATAGTAATGAAGCTTAAAATGAACATAAAGTAAATATTTTTATTGTGTTATTCTCTTCAGACAAAGTAATTCACAAACAAGTGTCGCACAGTTTTTGCCACTAGTAATGTTATATGCAGCTGTTTACACTATTTTCGTTGAAAATAATATCCAAAAAAGCAAAAAAAGTGTTGAAATCACTTAACTTGCGCTGATGCGAGCGATACAGTTCAATGAAAATTGATGCAGAGTACTCTCAAGCTTGCATCGATCGCTTTCAAAACGTAATCAAATGTAAATGTGGACATTCTAGTGAATTTATGGAATTTATCAGGATTTGATCGTAAATTCACCTGCATGGTATTAAACTCTCCAAACATTTCTCTGTTTCACTTGAATGCTTGGACCTTACTTTACACTAAATAAATGTACTGTCAGAAATGTACTTACTTCCACTATCAAATTGAATAACAACGCATCAGATTCTATTGTTCGGCTGATCTCGGCAAGATGCTACCAACCACACTGCCCAGGACACAACAGCATCAGCCTGCGTTATGTCATCGAGTGTGCTGCCTGCTCACAGCCTAATGAATCACTAACTCAAGGATGTTTTTCCAGAGAGACTGGAATATGCCATTGTAAAATGCCTCTTTGAGAAGGATGACAGGAGAAGTGTCAATACCTACCGATCCATTTCGCTAGTGACTTAATTTTCGAAAATTTTTGAGAAGGTGATATATTCTAGAATAGTAACTGAGGAACACTAATACCCTCAGCAAATCATAGTTTGGATTCCAGAAGGGTTCTGCTACTGAGAATGCTATTAACTTGTTAACTCACCAAATTTTATGTGTGTTAAATACAAAATAGAGCCAGTTGATATTTTCTCTGTCCTATCTAAGGTAACTGAATGTGTGAGTAACAGTACTCTCCTAGATAAACTACAGTTTTGTGGGATTGATGGTGTAGCCAACTACTGGATAATGTCATATCTAATGAAGTGAAAGCATAAAGTAGTAATTAGTAATGCAACAAACGTAGTCTAGGAACGTTAATCTGACGTTGGGGAAATCACGTATGTGGTCCCCCAAGGCTCAACCTTAGGTCTGCTATTGTTCCACGTGTATGTAAATGATCTTCCATCTAACATGCAACAAGCAGATTTAGTACTCTTTGCAGGTAACAGTAGTACTATAATCAATCCAAGCACACACTCTGAAAGACAAAAAAAGTAAACAAGATTCTTATAAGTTTCATTGACAGGTTTTCTGTGAACAGTATCACCTTCAATTGTAAAAAGGCACAACATATTCGGCTTTGCCTGTCTAGAGGTACTACATCAATGAAAAGTGCAACACATGATCAGAAAATTGTAAATAGGATAGAACACTCAAAATTTGTAGGTGTCCATATTGATACGAATTTAAACAAGAAAAAAACACATTTTGGAAATTAAAACAACTTTGTTTAGCCATATTTGAACTTACAATCTTCGGAAATCTACAGGGGAGACAAACCAGTAAGTTGATATATTTTGCATATTTTCATTCAATAACGTCATATCGAACAATGTTCTCGGGTAACTAATCTTTAAGAAGGAAAATGTATGTTGCTCAAAAACATGTTCTAAGTATCCATCTATCCATGATAATCTTATAGACATGTTTAAGGAGTCGAGAATTCCGATTTATGCTTTGCAATATATTTATTTCCTCAGGAACTTTGTTGCAAATAATCCATTGCAGTTCAAAAGAAACAATGTTGTACATAATTACTATATTAGAAAGATAAATGACATTCATTACTAAACATTAAGGTTGTCTTCAGCACAAAAAAGTGCACAGTGCTGCAACTGAAAGTTTTATAACTTACCCCACAAAGTAAAATCTGAAAACAAGCTGAAAATGTTTCTCCTTGACAACTCCTTCCATTCTGCAGAAATATTTCTATTATTGAAATGTGTAAAATGCGATAGGCAATAATTACTAGCTCACATCTGTATATTTAATGATATTAATGGTAATAAATGTTCAGCGTATAGCCATATTTTCAAACTAAAAATTAATTTGCCACGTGAATATAAAATGACTTGTTCCGCATCTTTACGATTTATTGTGCAAATAATTCATGGAACATTAAACTAACTAACTAACCAATGTGTGTGAGAACTCAGTTTTCAATTACATCACTCAAAAGGCAATTTGAGTATGGCACAAAATGTTCATCCCATTTGCACCTTCTGATGCAATTCCCTTCCTGCACTAATGAACAGCAAATTCCGTTTGTCAATTGTTGTTTCAATTTCAAAGCACCATTTCTGTATTTTAGTTTTCATGTTTGCAATTTTCTGGTGTGTGTGATTTGCAGTTCCAAACAAGTCTAAAAAGAAATCATTAGCAATAATTGCTGAGTCTCTTAAATTTCGAGCATGTTTGTGGAAATACAAAAACGAGTGCTGCAAACACAGAAGTTTAATGACCAAGGATTTCGCAAAAGTGTGGATGACGAGTGGGTGATTTGCATATCACATAAGCTAAAATAAGAAGTATTTGCTGTGCCTACATAAATGGACACAACAAAACAGGGACCAAAAGATTGGTTTCTGGAAATGTATGGTTGTATATAAAATAAATTCCACTTTCAAAACTTATCAGGCATTGTAATGTGTGTTCACGAAGAAATCGTGCATTTCTTTAAAGTTTGTGAAAGTTGTACAAAAATGTTAGTGCTATACTTTGTCAATACAAAATATTAATTATGATATGCTGTATAGTAAGTGCACATCTCGGATGACAACGAAATGAGGTGGATTGTTATCTCATCATTCAAGGTGTGTACCACACTATCCAATAACATAGTGTGTGCATTTTTATTCTAAATTGTATATGACCAGAACTGTGACAACATGGTATTTATTTTAATAGGAACCTATTACTTATTTTATAAATTAAATGTTGCTGGCAGTTAAAGGTCATCATTATTTGTTGGTGCACTCTGATCCATTACATACTTAAACAATACACTGCACGTAGGACAAGCAAAATAGAGAAAGACAGACGGAGAGAGAAAGAGTGTGAGAGAAAGAGTACTGTTCCCAGAAATTATGTTTGAAAGTATTTTTATGTCACTGCTATTTTAAATCAGTAGGTGGGCTGCTGCATAATTTTACTGTTATCTGCAAAGCACTTGAATGACCTAATACTGTTACAGGCTGAGATATGTGAATATTAATTGTGTTTAATGTGTTGTGAAAAATATGTTTTTATTTTGTCATAGGTCTCAAGCGCTGTTTAAAAGACACTCATCAGCAAACAGATACACTCATACATACAGAAACAGGTGATATAGTAAATAAATTCTTAAAATTACCTTTGATTAGTTATCTGTGAATGCTCTCATCTTCAATTTTAAAAGGCAACATATTCTGTTCTCTATATCTAGGGGTACCACAACAATTAAAAGTGTAACACATGGTGAGAAATTAATAAATAGAGTGGAAAATTCAAAATTCTTAAATGTCCTTATTTATGAGAATTTAAACTGAAGATAAGACATTTTGGAATTCCTAAAATGACTTGGTTCAGCCACATTTGCACCTGGAATCATTGTAAATGTTGGGGAGTGACAAATCAGTAAGCTGAGATATACTGCATTTTTCCATTCAATAATGTCCTGTGGAATAATGTTCTTGGCTAACTCATATTTAAGCAATAAAATCTTCATTGTTCAGAATCGAGCTGTAAGAATAATACACAGTGCCCCCACACGATCTTCTTGTAGACATCTGTCAAAGTAGTTGCGTGTTCTGACTACTGCAGTATTTATTACCTCGTGAAGTTTGTTGTAAGTAACTCGCTCCAGTTCAAAATGAACAATGATGTATGTAATTACAATACAAGAAGAAAAAGTGATACTTATTACTCTATATTAAGGTTGTCTTCAGCACAAAAAGTGGTACACAAAGCTGCAATTAAAAGTTTTGATCACTTAATCAGTGATATAAAAAGTCTGTCGGACAGAAAAATAAAATCTAAAAATAAAAAACTTTCTCTGTGTCAATTTCTTTTATTCCTTAGAACAATTTCTGTTATTGTAATGACTTAAAGGTGGTTGCAGGAATTAATAATTCACCTTTGTGTACTTAAAAAAAACATATAAATGTTCAGTATGTAGCAATAGTTCCAAACTAATTTTTTCTGTGAATATAAAATGACATAGTCCATCCCATTATGATTTATCGTGCAAAATGATCTATGGTTCATGAAACTAACCAACTAACTAATATCTTAAAGTCTTGTGGGCCCTTTATTTTCAGCTGAATGAAGTGTTGTCTAGATGTTTTACAGAGAGCTGTGTCTTCCCCGAGGATGAGCCCTTACTGAACTAATGATTGGAAGTGTTCATAATATGCCTTAATCACAGCTGACTTGACTGCACTTTGATTTAGCGCAGAAATAGCAGAACAAGCTGTTGAAAGCTTTATTTCAAGATCTTTCATATGACAGCACCATTTTAAATTGGTTTTCAGCGATATTCATAGAACTTTAGTTTCAGAACTGATGTCAATTACATATTGCCAATCCATGGTATTGTTTCAAATTCTTGTAGAAATGAAGAAGAGTGGAGACTGATAGTTTTTTCTGTATTTATTATTAAGTTATTTTTTGCCATTAGCTAGTAATCAGACACACTGAAAGGAACTATAGAGATCCTAGCGCAGGGCCTTGTGTTACTCTGTACTTCATTGGTAATTTATTAGATAGATGTGTATTGTTGTAACGTCATTTTCTTCAAAGTTATCGTACCTTAATATCACCATTTGCTGCCTTTCCTCTATGCAAGATCTTTTCCACTGATATCGAATCCCTCTGATGACATCCTCCACGCCATCCAGTTCTTCTAAATAGTAATAAATAGCTGTTAATGCAGACTCAGATTTGCTAAATCCAAGATGACTTGGACATTATATGATATTTTTTGTAATGTAACTTTGTACATTGTTTCATGTATTTTGGAGGAAACACTGATTTACAACACTGGACAACAGTTATTTAGATTAAAGTGCCCCTTGAAAAGGAATATGAAAATGGAAATGGATTAGTAATTGGTTGAATAGTTGGAAAAATTGTTTTGAAAGAATAGTTGAAAAATTTTTCAAGGTAATTTATGAATCTGTGCACAATCTTGAGTGAAACATTAACTGATACCAATATCAACAGACTTTTAATATCATTACATTCAAGATCAGTAAACATAATGTGCATTATGTACTGCTGTTTCCAGTAGTGTGGTAGCAAATAATCACTGCAACTATTGAAACTGTCGACCTATCATACAAAGCACAATATTTGTAGTATAAGTAAACCAAGTTTAACAGGTGCCTGTCAAGTCTGAGTCTTACCTTCACATTAATTCCATTGTGTTTAGTCTTGAGTATGACAATGTTGATGCCGGAACACTCCTCCATATATGGCATGAATTATTCTTGCTTCCACCAAACCTCTTGATGCGGGAGCTCGGTTTGTGAGTGAAATGATTAACAGATAGGATTTAACCTTATAACCATGTGAGTAAATATTCCTTTTCTAATGATTTTTATAATAGTTTTAATGAACAGTTAAAATACATATTTTTAACAATGCTGGTACGAAGGATCTAAGCAAACCTCCATATGCTACCACTTCCCAAAACAAAAGTGTGAAGATACATGGATTAACAAACTGGAGAGCGCAGTGCAGCCATATAAGCATAGGGTGTAGCAGCTTCCTACCTTTTCCACTGAAATCAGCATTCCTGGCTTGTCTCGTTTATAGGCAAAATTTAATTTTAATTTGCTCTTTCAATGTTTCTAGATTCCCAATCTCTAATCTCGTGGTCATGTAACAAATACAATGAAAGTTTCATCAGTTCCTTGTAACGATAATATGAATCATTTATCTCGAAAAATTTTATCTCAGCAATTGAAAGGTCTGTTCATATTTCACTTGGCACTATCCTTTACACAGTCGCCATTGAACAAGTATATGGAAATGGAAAGTGATTAATAAACGTTGAATAGTTGAAATAACTGATTGGAAAGAATAGTTGATAAAAATTGAGGGTAATTTTTGAATCGGTGCACAATCTTGGGTGAAACTTTAACTGATACAAATACCAACACACGTTTAATATCATTACCTTCAAAGTCAATAAACATAATTTGCATCAAGTTCTGCTGCATCCAGTATTGTGCGCTACCAGATAATCACTGCAACCATTGAAACTGTCGATCTGTCGCAGGAAGCACAATATTTTTAGTGCAAGTAAACCAAGTTTAACAGGTGCCTATTAAGTCTGAACGGTATGGATAGTGTCTTGAAAGGAGGGTATAAGATGAACATCAACAGAAAAACGAGGATCATGTACTGTAGTACAATTAAGTCAGGTGAAGCAGAGGGAATTAGATTAGGAAATGAGACACTTAAAGCAATAAAGGAGTTTTGCTATTTGGGGAGCAAAATAACTGATGATGGTCGAAGTAGAGAGGATATAAAATGTAGACTGGCAATGGCAAGGAAAGCGTTTCTGAAGAAGAAAAATTTGTTAACATCGAGTATAGATTTAAATGTCAGGAAGTCGTTTCTGAAAGTATTTGTATGGAGTGTAGCCATGTATGGAAGTGAAATGTGGACAGTAAATAGTTTAGACAAGAAGAGAATAGAAGCTTTCGAAATGTGGTGCTACAGAAGAATGCTGAAGATTAGCTGGGTAGATCATATAACTAATGAGGAGGTATTGAATAGAATTGGGGAGAAGAGGAGCTTGTGGCACAACTTGACTAGAAGAAGGGATTGGTTGGTATGACATGTTCTGACACATTGATGGATCACCAATTTAGTGTTGGAGGGCAGTGTGGAGGGTAAAAATCGTAGAGGGAGACCAAGAGATGAATACACTAAGCAGATTCAGAAGGATGTAGGCTGCAGTAGGTACTGGGAGATGAAAAAGCTTGCACAGGACAGAGTAGCATGGAGAGCTGCATCAAACCAGTCTCAGGACTGAAGACCACAACAACAACATTAAGTCTGAGTCATTACCTCCACATAAATTCCATTGTGTTTAGTCTTGAGTATTACAATATCGCTGCAGGAATGCTCCTCCATATACCGCTTTAGTTAGTATTGCCTGCACTGAATCTCTTTATGCAGGATATCGACAGCGAGTGAAAACATGAATAGATAGAATTTGACCTTAAAACCATGCTACTAAATATTCCTTTTCTAATAACTTTTTTTATAATACTTTTAATAAACGGTTAAAACACACATATTGAACAATGCTGGTGCGACGGATTCAAGGACACCTCTGTACACTACCACTTCCCAAAACAAAAGTGTGAAGAAACATTAATTAACAAATTGAAGAGTGTGTTTCTTACTTTGTTTCTTGCAGATATTTAACAACGTATAAACCATTATCCATGCTACAAAAGAACTCGTTAAACTACCTTTGGTGGTGTCTATAACTCATTCAGTTTACATATAGCTTATATATAAGAAAAGGAAACAACAAAAAATAATATGATTCAGTACACCTCTTTTTTAATACTGTAGTTAATTTAGCTGTTTTTAAGCTACTATGTTCCAGCTCATAGGGATATGTTTACTGTGTACATTATTGGTTTTATTACTATAATCAGACGATTTTTTAGAGACTGTACAAACTGTGGTACACCATATAACCTACACAAATATTGGTTTCTAAACGACCTCAATATTAGCTTCTCCTCTGTCAGTGTGATATCTTACTTCAGAATAGCATTTACATATTTTGGTAGACAAAGTATATCTGCATGCTATTTTGTATTAACTGATTTCGTTTATTACTGTGATACACATTAAGCTAATGAGCTATTTTTTATTGTGTCTAATCTGTGCCAGTTTCTGATATGATAATCTTGTTGATAACTTTTCTTTTATATTTTGCATTTAATACATAGTTATCGTTATTATTTCTTTTAGTTTCTTTTATTATCTTGTTGCACACTTGGTCATTTTTTTAACACGATTTCTGAATTCTGGTGTACGACTATTTTGTTTTATGAAAGAGTAGTGTCTTTCTTGTTACTGGAAGTTACAACATCCCATTATATTCAATATTTTTTAACTATTTCTGTTATACGTTTTTCCATTGTAAATGCTATATGACGACAATGCAAACATACATTGTGTAGACGGTCGGAAATGCTATTTATTTCACGTTTGATGAAGATATTTTCCCACGTATCCCTTAGCAACATAAACTTAAAAACTCTGATGTTGTCATCACTGATGTGTTTGTGTCCAGTTTTGTTAGTTTTTCATCCCTATTTTGTATTAGCATTCAGTTTACTTGCCAAAACCTGAGCTTCGTGGTCACTGTAGTTCATACATACAATGTTGCAGTTTAATGAAGATAAGATAGTTTATAAAAGTCTGGTCAAATGCAGATTTAGTTTCAGTAATAATTCTAGTTGGAAAGTTGACTCTTTGTATACACTCGAAACAATTGACTACATTTAACTTCTCATTTCTATGACTTGAATCTTTTAAAAAGTCTGCATTTAAATCTACACAAATAACTTCTTGTTCTTGTCATATTTTGTATTATTAAGCAGCCTGTTAAACTCTGCTTTGAATAGTTTTCAGCCCTGTATAAAGTGTTTGAACAAAGGTATTAAGATCTCCTAAATCAGCTACACATAGTTCAAAGTATTTACATCTTGCCACGTTGTGATACTTTTCTACTGCTGTAAATTTGAAATAATCTTTGACAAAAATAGCTGACCCATCACATTTACTATTGTTTCTACAACCATTACTGACAAGTTTGTATCCAGTAGCCACAGGTTACGTAATGTCGCCACTGCAGGTATGAGCACATGATAGTTAATTTATATGGGAAAAGCGTGATGTTAGTGAGTAAGCAAGTATTATTGAGTAATTAGTGAATGATGATGTGTAGTTTCACAGTAGTCACTTAATTCAGCAAATGGTGAAAATAAGTATTCGAGATTTCCTTTTTTCATTCAGAAACGGATTACGAACGAATTTTCGTATTCGATTGTTAATTCTTATATATACATTAGTAGATTAGTTCCCACTACTTTGTTCTCATAGACTGTATAGCCTGTATAGATTTCTTTTGTTTTTTTGTAAACAAATTTTTATATTGTTTATAAATTGTAACACTTCCCAAATTTTTCGCTCTAATTAAGGTTATATAAGTATGGTCTTTCCCAAATGTACCTCTGACCAAACAGCAATTCCGGTAGCTGGAGTCCAAAGGTTTTGTTAATCATGCCTTTTGCGTTCTTGCAATGATATTTCCATTGAAATTTTCATCCTTTAACATGTATTTTTATCTCCCCATTAGTTTTTGAATTTCCAGTAACGCTACACACATACTTTTATTTATTTGTGATATCAGTTTTTGTAGTCCTAAATTAAAAATTGCCTTCATAGTGAGACACTTACTAAAAGCCTTTCATCCCCTTTTTCACCCCCTTATGAATGGAATTTCGAACAAGCCCTTCTTAAACGATGCCTATTGTATAAGACCCACTCCCTCTCCAAATTTCAAGTTTCTGGCCTAGTGTGGGTTGGGCAATGATGATTCAGTGACTCATTCTGGCCTATTTCACCTTCTTGGGTGTCGAATTTCCAAAAACAATGAATCATGTATTTTTTTCATTTCTAACTGAGAAGGCAAACACCAACATTCAAAGTATTAGCTTTCACAATGCCTTTTTAGTGAAAGATTTTGGAAAAGTATCTTATCCCCTATTTCACCCCCTACTGGTTGAATTTCCACAAACACTGGAAGACATATTTTTTTATTTGTAACCAAGAAGTCAAAAGCCAATTTTCATACATGTAGCTTTTAAAATACCTTAGTATTTTTTAATAATTAAATATTTTCGAAAAAACTTTCTTCCACTGTTTCACTCTCATAGGGCTTAAATTTCCAAAAATGCTGTAATGCATATACTTTTATTTCTCACCAAGCAGCCAAATACCATTTTTCATACATCTAGCTTCAAAATTGCCTTAATAGCGACATTTTTCAAACAGCCTTTCATCTGTGTTTCAGCCCCTTAGAAAGGTAATATCGAAAATCCCTTCTTAAACGACGCCTATGCCTACAGTGTAAGAGCAACACCACCTGCAAATTTTAAGTTTTTAATCTTAGTGCTTTTGGACGGGTGGTGATGGGTCCATGAGTAAGTCAGTCAGTCAGGATGTAGCCTGTTTCATCTCTGGCAATTATGTACTATCATGAAAAATACCAAGCTGCACCAAGAAGTATTAAAAAATGAAATGATTGTTTTGTAAGCAGTCCCATTATCAGACAATGTTGTTAATAGTTTTTGAAGAATGCTTGTGTACAAAGCCTGAATACTTTCGTTTCATTTCAGAGACTTCCATTTTTTTAACAGCTGCACTGTCTGATCCAAGGCCCTACAATCTCATAAGTGCTCTATTGTGAACAGTGGCCAAAAGATAGTTTTTCTACATATGAACAAGCAGCAGCCAGTCTTGGTTGTCTGATTTATTTTATATGCTATCAGAAGTTTACCATAATTGTTTGCTCCTAAATGAATGCAGCTTATTACATTAGTAGGAGTGTGAAATGTTGCATTTTGTTGTTTAATCTCCAAATTAATAAAGTGAAATGTGTTTAGCATCACAAGTTTTTTCCGGTATTTACTAGACTACATTAACACTGTTTCATGCCATACACTGTATACATGTCAATCTTGTGTACAGACAATACAAATATTGGAAAATTCATACTTCAGTCTACAGATGAATATGTGTTGTTTTTTCACCAATACCTGAGCTATTTTACAGCATCACAAAATGAAACGTTTTGAGTCTGGTGTCTATCAGTGCTGTCAAAAATAACAGCTATTGCCGAAAAAAGAATGTAAAGTCAGCGATATATTCAAGTGAGTGATATGACTGAAAGTCTCTATATAGTTTTCACCCATAGCTTGTTATGCAATTTACACTCTCCATTATCCATGGGCACAAGCAATATCTACAGCTCCATGAAGCCTAGACGTATATTACATAAAGAAATTTGTACTTTCCATTGTCTCTACACAACAGGAATACCTACCTCGCTATGTGAGCTGTCAGACTGGAGTCCATGAAACAATATTTTCATTTCTTAACTACATACCAAACTACATCTACAGTAGCACTGAAGCAGTAGTTGTTAGTATAAGATTAAAAAAGTGTGTGATGTCTCTTAATAATGATTCAACTTTCCCATAACATCAAAATTAACTCTAATGTTACTGCTCACTTGGAAGTGCATTAACACACAAAACATATGAAAATATCCACTTATCTGTGAAAGACAGTATTGGTTCCCTTGTTGACTTTATTTGTGTAATTAAATATTCTGCAATTCTTTAGCAGTTTTCTTCACACAGACTGGTAAGTGTAGGTAGTACAGTTACAACTAACAAATGCTGCATGTATGCCTCAATAAATACATAATGTTCAATTTGTATCCTTACAAGATGCTACACACTTTTACCTACCAGACTCTTACTATCCAGTTGAAGGTTCAAAGTATCCCATAAGTGTAACACCCTCAGGAAATGCAGTTTTTTTATTAGATCTTTGATCTGATTTCAAAATATCAGTCTCCATAATAATCTTATGCTTCCAGTACTGTTCTGGAGTTGAAAAAACAGAGTTAATTTGCATCTGCAAACTGGGTACATCAGTTATTTCTTAGGCATTCTGTTTATCATGCAACGAAAAAACATGATTCTTCATAACAAATGCAAACACCGATACATGACAAATAATACTCTTTTCTCAATGAGAATCTTCATGGATCTATTTAATTTATGCGATGATGCATTTCAAAAATTTGCAAACTCTTACCAACACTTCGCTACAAAATCCCTTCTGAATATTAGCAGTAAGGGCCACAGTACCATGAGCAGATCGCAGAGACTGCAGAGACATCTGTCAGTTTGTACTAAATCGTTAACTGCCTTTCTTATGTCATGAAGAATGTTCGCCATTATAAAACCTGATATCCTGGCGACCATGAGTGGCAGGTTTGATATTACGTTTTTATGCCTGTATAATCTCTGGACAGTTTTTGTTTTGCGTTAAGTGCAATATTGAGTGGTTCCAATGTGCCTCTCTAACAACCTTCATTGAAGTTTTGGTTAGAACACCTTGCAAGTACCTTTGTTACCATTCATAATCAACGATTACAGCACCATTTTATGATAATTACCTATGTAATAACTATTTTTCAATGAAATGAAAGGTGAGGACTGGCTACATTCAGGAAAAGAAAAACATGTGTAAATCATTGGTCCACTTAAAAAATACTCATAACACATCATGGCAGAAAAAAGTGCATTAGACAGATAGTTGTTTAATTTGTTTTTATATTGCAGAGTGATGCTATAATATTGGAGTTCTCCTCAAGTCATCCTGAAGAAGGAAATCTAAAGAATTTGAGGATGTACCCTAAGATTACATCCAGTCACTTTAGACCATATACAAATGACCTGGCTACTGTACCACACATCACTTAAATGACGGATGTTATTCTTTCGAATATAGAGAAATACATTCAAAAAGGCAATGAAACAAATCTGCTGCTTCCACTAATATTAGGAAAAGCACTCTGCAATGTACTTTACAGTATTTTAAGAAGTATTTATGCTGTTACGGATACTTATGTTTACCAACAAATCCTATCTCACAATTACTACATTTCCCTCTGATTTCCCAAAACATGTGTAAAGTTACACATCCAAAAAGTTATAAGCTTTCTATTCTAAAATAATGTACAGAAACGAACATATCAAGTTCAGAAAAGGAAGAGAACATGAATATGTTTGATGTAGAAATGCTACATGCAGAAAATCCCTGAATTCATTTGTTGCTGAACGTAGCTCAAGATTGGGACCTTTTATGACAATGATATAGACAGTATTTCAAAAATTAGTGTAATTTAGTTTGTGAAATATTATTGTAGAGCATCCAGAGGCAAGCGTCTGTGCAATGCTTTAACTTACAAAAATTGTATCCCTCAATGATTACATAAATCTTCCCATTTAGGTCATCGATATAAATCTTCACTAATTGGCTCATTATTTATCAATATCTTTTTCCATAGTTGGAGAGCTCACTTCAAATATTAATACCACTATTAAGGGAACATGTAAACGTCCTTTCTGTCTTCAATTGGGATTTAAGTAATTCAGGTCTTAATTGGCTCTTAAAATACCATTGCATGCTATTTACTTCACTTCTGGTATCGATAAACTTACAAACTGGGACTCAAAAATTATCTTTGACTTATTCACGGAATTCTGTCGTTGATAAAATTGTTAAATTATTGAAAAATCTCCAGGGTATCTTTACTATTAGATTCAGAATGGCAATGGCCCACAGTCTGCTTGGAAACAATTTATTTGATTTAATTCTCTGTGTTAATATTGACATTAATTGTATGAATATTAAAGTTAAAAAAGACAATCAGAGTTCAGAACAAATAGAAGTCATTCCCGGTTCTGTCATATTTAATGAATGAAAATTAATACTGCAATAATTGATAACTGGAATTAAACACTATACCCAAAACAAAAAGCTTCCACATTTAGCTATCATACATTTTATAACAGTTTCCAACTGGAAATGAAATTCTGAACGATAATGTCATGTTAAAATTAAACTCTTTCACTGAAACTGTTCTGCATAACTATCTAAATGGAATGGTCGTTTGCATCTTTGTTTGTCCCTTTTATAACAGAGTTCACTTGAGGAGCTTTGTTCTCTTTCTTTTACCTTACAGTGATCATAGAAAAATATTTATGATAGTCGCTACTTAGACGATAAATATTCCACATATTAATTAATATATAATTTCATCTTAATTACAGTAATGATGACTTGAATAAAAAGAAGGGGAGAAATTCCTTTAAATATTGTTGTGATGCCATAAGAGCACAGATGGCGGTGTAACTGATTCCACTAATTTATATTGCTAAATTTCTATAATCAATTTTTACTAAAGTTATTGTATGAGGACATGCGGGAATAGATCAGGTGATGTATGTATTCTGTTTACGTACTTGGTACATCATTTCTGTCATTTATTTGAATCTCCTTCACCCATTTCAATTGCAATTCTCTCTGATTAACAATGTTTGGGCAAGTTTATCATTACTCTTTCAAAACCAGTAATAAAAGATGCAGTCGTGTTTGGCTACGTGGTGTGTGGTATCAACGAAGACACACAGGCGGTTTACAACGATAGAGGAGAGAGCCATGTGGTTAGATGTTGAACACCATAGGCGACACCATTTTAAAGTATTTTATATTTTGATGACTATGTGGAGATGCACCTTGGAAGACACGGCTGCAACAAGGGAAGTAGCCACGATGTTTTAATTTTATTATCCATTTTATTGTGCCTGGTGCATGTTCCATTTTAGCGAGTTTTAACAGATTCTTTTACTTTTTATTATTCTGATGATGGAAGCTTGACTTCTGAAACGCGTCAATCTTAGTGTTTTACACTATAAACAAGTAGTTGAGCCGATATATTTTTTAACATTGACATTCACAACCATGACCTCTCATTCAGTATGGATAAAAACAAAATACTGAAATTCCTTTATAACTAGTGCAGATTGGTAGAGTCTCTCCCATGTTAACCAAGCTGTGATTAGTATAAATAGATTGAAAAAAATCTGTCCAGAAATATATATGTCGATATTGCGAGGAACTATCAGCAAAATATTTGCCAAAAGTGAAGCAAGCTGGAGGCAGTTCCAAAATAAATGGCCAGTTTGTGTCAAAAGTACAATGCGATAGTGATTGAACATTATGTAACACAAAAACCAGTTATTATCGCCTGACTTGAAAAATGGGTATGGAAAAGGATCAGCAATTTGTTGAATTGAATCATAAGAAACTTGGTGTCTGAAATAACCAACGAATCCAAAACTTACTTGTCTGGCAGGGAACAAAAGGAAAAGAGAGGAAAGAATATCTCAATTTATTTTTAGATTATTTGGAGGTGTTGTTCACATATATAGATCAATTTGTGACCAAAAAGTTTGATAATCTGTCCCTCCAAAGAGTGCTGGAAGTCACGACACCCAAACAAGAGACAGGTGTTATTCAGGAACACGTCACAGGAAACCACAACGAGTTTCACACTCAAGTCTTGCAAAAAATAAACAGTTGTAGTGTTTCGGGGTATTTGTAAACATCCCAACACACCATTGCAAAGCCATCAACAAGAGATGCCCGTGAGTAAATTGAATAAGGATAAATGTACTGGGAAAGGGAAACTGTATGTTTTCCTTTCTTGTATGCAGTGAATGTGGAACAGTGGTGGAGCTGGTGTGAAGGAAACCAGTAAAAATGGTATTACTACCACTGGTCATCTGGGAGTCATTTGTGCCATAGTGCAGCAAGTGCCTGAATCTGAGAGCCATGGAATAAATGACGGACCAACCAGGCCATAATGAACCATTCAAGAGTGGTAGTTGTTTTTCTGGTTTCCCTCTCTTGTCCTACAGTATGCATGTGCGGACATTTGAATGTACTCAAGGGAGCAATATAATTGCAGCGATTGTTAGCTGCATTGTGGAAAGTAATATTGAAAATGTTGGGCAAAATATTCCCTGTTTGTGAGATGTGGGGCTATTTATTTAGTAGCGCAATAGAGAGAACTTGCAGAAGCATTCCAGGGATCTTCACCGCAGTTGAATAGACACGGAGGTGGCACAGAAAAATCCAGACCACCAAAAAAGAAAAAA
The DNA here is from genome assembly GCF_021461385.2 of Schistocerca piceifrons. Classification (NCBI taxonomy): domain Eukaryota; kingdom Metazoa; phylum Arthropoda; class Insecta; order Orthoptera; family Acrididae; genus Schistocerca; species Schistocerca piceifrons. The sequence goes on along the minus strand of NC_060138.1, from coordinate 121,472,215 downwards.
AACTACTCTTAGAAGACAGGATAAGGGTAATACTCCTTTCATCTGGTGGTGTATTGAGGTCAGCAAAGTATTACCCTGTTATATCGGTCAGGGACGCAACTTCCCACTGGTCCCAGTTTAAGACCCACCACAAATCTTACAAAATAAACAACAGTAGGAAAAGGAGGAAAAATACACCCCACAGTATACATAAGAAACTGAAAGAAAATAAAACTAAATGGCAAACAAGGGAATATCTTTGGTGCATAACTTACAAGCAGGATTAAACCAGTTTTGCACTGAGATAAATGGCATGGTGAAGAGGGAAAAGTCTTCATATTTGCAAATACTTGTGTAATGTATTGTGGAGACTCAAGTAAGGTTTTCCTCATATAAATGAGAAACAAATTTGTTGAGCTGCAAACAACTCCTTAGTTTTGTATGTAGCAAGCAAGACATTCATCTAGTATCCACTGCACTCTGCCCTGTAGATGGAATCACATTCCAAAAATAAAATTCACGCAAAGTTAGATGCAGGGCTGTTCCACCTTGTAAGCGACAATGCAGCCAATATGCAGCCCATATAATTATGCTACACTGGAGCGAAATACTGGTCGAATGGTGTGCAGAAGAAGCTTTGCAAACAAGTGTTCAGCCTTGAACCTTATAATGTAAGGAGAAGAAACCTAAGCAAGTACTGTTTAAATAAGACAAATACGAGACAAAGGTATACCAAAGAGTGATTTGTTAAGAGCAATAAAAAGCAAACCACTCAAAAAATAAGAGAAAAATTGACCACATTGTTAGTCCTAGAAGTATTTTTATTAATAACTGACTGTGATAATCTCATTGAAGAAAATCAAAAAGTGATGCAAAGTGTTCGTGCATTGTGAAATGACGGTAGAAATAGGTGCAGAAATTACAAAACACTATAGTGTCACAAATGTGAACTGCAATATCCTTATTTCTACCACTTCCGCAAAATGGCAGTGAGTACAAAGAATGTGTATTTCGTACAGGTACTAATTTTTAAACAATGTGGATGAATTTATTGTTTTCAGTTTCTCTGTGTTTCATGGTTCACAAAATGCAAGGATGACCTAATACATCTAATGAAGATGACATGATATGTGTAGCTGGCCATTAGATGAACATGCCTGGTGATTTTATGACTGCAAGAAGTTCAATTTCAGCTGACTGTATAATTCTTTAATTGTGAAAAGTATAAAGTGTATTATTTGATCTGTAATCAAGATAAGCTACCATCTTGTTGTTGAAATGGATACATAGTCTATGTCCTGTCTTTTTAATACAACATTTTAAGTTATAATAAAAAAAATTTGAAACTACAATTGGAACTTCTGTCTGTGGTTTTGAACATTATATTGCATGTATACGTATTCTACAGATTCTGTAGATACCTCTGGTATTTTCTTCAGTTTTTTCACTGAAATTAACTAGAAAAAGTCAGCAATAATTTACTGCACTTAGCTGACAATTGTAACGCTGTAACCCTCCAATTAAGTTCCAGGTTAAAGATTAAAAACTCTGGGGTTCAATCCCCGAGCCAGTCTTAGGATTTTTGGTTGCAGTTTACTGTTTCTTTCGCCTCTTACAATGTGCATTAAAGGAAAAAAAATGATGAGCTGATTTTAGGCATATTGCTAAATTATGAAAATCGGGCTTTCGTCTAGTCATGGATGTATAACCAAGCACATATTTTGATTTAGTTGCAGGGAAACTAATTACATACCACTTACACACAACAACAGCGACAGGAACCAAATTTTTGGGCTGAGGTAGCGAATACACATGTTATTAGTCCACATTTAAATGCAGTTGCACTATAACTTACTGCATTAGTCAGTTGAAAGACTGAAGGAAGATTTTCAATGAAATACTACAGTTGAGTACAGGATCAGCCTCTCTGGAAATACTGGGCAAAAAAAGTAGGTGAACCAACAATTTCCTTTAATAGCTTGGCCTGCCACTGGAATTTAGTCAAATGCATACTAAAAGTAAGTTAGTGCATGATTGTGTGGTCCACAGTGCTAACCAGAGGCTATCTAAAAATAACAATAAATCTAGTGAGCCTGTATGTTATGTTGGTGAGTTAGCAATGGTTAAAGTTCACTCCAGAAGTTCAAAATTCAATAAAGAAACTGGGACGTTTTTTCATCTGTATAATAGACTACTAATAAAGAGTGAGATACCACATCAAAAAGTCTTGTTACTGGTAAAGCATATTATGACAGTCATTAAAGGAATATATAGTGTTGACTATGTAATACAGTAAGATAATGTACAAAGTATAATATTAGTCATGAAAGTCTTTTTTGTTTTGCAATTCCTTTACAGGCTAGTAGTATGTAGTAACATTTTTCTCTGACAAAATTATCAGTAATTTAGATATTTACTGAGCGTTATTTGAAAAACAGATTTGATAAATAAAAATTATTATGAAAATTAGGCTTTCATCTAGTGCTGGATACGTAACCAAGCACTCATTTTGAATTAGTTGCAGACACACTAATTATGTCCTAATTACATACAACGGCGACTGGAACCACATTTTTAGCTGCAATAGCGAATACACATGTTATCAGTTCTGAGATCAAGAAACATCTCTATCCTCTGGCCCATGGTGCTAATTCCCATTCGCAGAGAAGATCCAGGGGAGGAAGGGCGACGGCATATCTATTTCCTGGGGCTATCACCTTTCATTTCTTTGTTTCCTACTTTCTGGTTTTTTCTTCTCTACTCCTTTTCTTGCCCCTCTGAACAAACACCGATTTTAAGTCTATCTATCCAAACATATCTTTCAGTTTGGCAAACTCCTCTTATTTCCATTTAGTTTTCATTAATACATGTTATAGAAGGGTTGTTACAAAATCATTTAAAGACTTGGTTGCTGAGAGAGTGCAAAATTATTTGCAGTTAATACTAAGTGTAATTTTTGTAAGGCAATGTTATACATAAGATGGAAAGTACTTAAACTCATATGTTTTCTATAGAGTTTCAGTACTTCCTGAAAATCATGAAAAAGTGATAGTTTAGTATAATGGCTTATATTACCTTATGAAAATGGAATTGTGCTAACCTAAAGCTAAATAATGTTTCTGAGAGTTAAATTTTGAATTATATTCAACTTTCATACCAGGTGACACTGAAATGTCATAAACCAGTGAAGATGCATAACATATGAATTGTGGGCACCCTGGTCATGTGCGGAATAGTGGTATCTCACTATCGTATTGTACATGGAAGCAAGTTCTTGTATTATTATTATTTAGCTACTATTGTACCTAAAGCTATGCATGACAGCGTACTGAATGCTGAAGCAAGTTCTTATATCAGTATTATCTAGATACTGTTGTATCTAGCTTGCATGAAAATGTGTACTGAACACTGAAGCAAGGGTTGCTCAGGTACTATTATACCAGTATCTGCTGGAAGGAGGCACTCCAAAACTGATATTCGAGTACCCACTTCACGTGATATTGTATATTGCATTCTATGGACCACGTAGATGACATTGAACTCAAGTGAAAAAGCTTTAACACAGAGTTGCTCTAGAAGGATTACTGTAGAAATATAAAGCTTAATATACGAATAACTTGTGGGAATGCAGCCAGGTTATGTCGTCAAAAACTGCTCATGTTTCGACAGAAGCACACCACGCCATTTTGAAGGCAAAACTGCAGCAAGTAAGTGCTGTGCAACAGAATCCAAAACCTCAGATCTCAGAGAAACAGTGGAAAGATAGCACTCACACACTCTGTAAACACCACAGTCTAACATAACAGTTGTGACACTCCATCTCCTGTTTGTTACCCACAGCGATTGAGCATGCCAAGCGGTCAGGAAGTTATACTGTTGAGTAGGGCGAGATCTTGCGAAAACTAAAGCTAATCGTAATTGCTTATCTTCGCCTGTGTCCGCCCCGGTAGCTGAGTGGTCAGCGTGACAGACTGTCAATCCTAAGGGCCCGGGTTCGATTCCCGGCTGGGTCGGAGATTTTCTCCGCTCAGGGACTGGGTGTTGTGTTGTCCTAATCATCATCATTTCATCCCCATCGACGCGCAGGTCGCCGAAGTGGCGTCAAATCGAAAGACCTGCACCAGGCGAACGGTCTACCCGACGGGAGGCCCTAGCCACACGACATTTCCATTTATCTTCGCCTGTAGAACGGTTTTTGCAAACGAGAGCGTCCGTAGTGCAATAAATTGCAGAAACAAAAAGAAGAAGACACCATGTTTGTCTTTTATTTTTTTAGGTTTTCTAACAATCCTAGGTGTGAACAGCTACATTACTAAACAGTTTATTTACGATTTTCTTGTAACACACAGATATTTACTGGACAAGGTCATATTCTTTATGAACAAAAAAATCGCTAGTAAACAGCACAAGACCTGACCTTTTGGAAAAAGGCATCGTATATCTCCTAAAAGACGTGAAGTTTTCTTCGCTATGCATCCAGTCAAATCAGTGATGTGGAATATAGGTAACGTATATGGAATGCAATACCTACATTATTTTTAACATTGCTGACAAGCTCCACAACTGTAGCTGAAGAAGAAACCACACAGACATGACAATAAAAGAATAAAAGGAATAAAACTGCTTCCCAACACAGAAGAAATCAATTCCACAATTGTTGCCACATCTGCTTTCGCTTTTGACACAAAAGTAATTACATATATAAATATAGTTATTAGAAAGTCGAGTGAAGTGTAAGACTAATGTGAAACATTACGCTCCCTAAAAAGTTGTTACATGTCGAGGAAAGTGTGTGCCATAATAAGAACAGACAACAAAAGAAATATATTCTTCTCATGCATGAAATATGCATTACATGATCTTGTTTCCAGAGGAGTAAGCTGCAATTATACATATAATCAAATGTATTTCTTCATCATCACATTGTAGTTTACATCACTGAATCAAGCAGACTCGACTGTGTTTACATGTATTTCATGATAATTTAATTTTCTTAGGTTAGTGGAGGTAGCCCAGGTGTGTTGAATTGTCCTGATGGGACTTGAACTTCCCGCCATTTTCTGTGGAGGAGGGGGGAGTGGTGGCAGGAGGGGTTTACCAGTGGGTGAGAGGTTAATTAATTGATCGATTTAGTTAAGTAGTCAACCAAACTGATAAGAGTGAGAGGCATTATTGCAATAACTCAGGTCTGAAAATGTAACAAGAGCAGCGAAGGGTGATGTTTCCTGAGGGGGAAGGGGAGTGGGAGGGGTGGGGGAGCAATATTTTAAGTGCCTGGCAATCAAAAGGAAGGATCCTTTTAGCAGAACAACAGGTTAAGTACCTGTCAATCGAAGGAGAACAGTAGGTTATGTACCTGTGAATCAAAGGTGAACAATAGGTTTGCCCCTGAGTGCATACCTGCCCATCATGTAGGCAACCAGCACTAACCAAATGCGCCACAACAAACATTGCCCTACTACTAACGGCATGTCCCAACGTATCATCAAATTTCCCCTTGACCAACACATCAAGGAAGGGATGCCAGCCATACTTTTCCACCTTCATTGTGAAACAAATATTCGGGTGGATTGAATTCAGGAGTGATGAAAAGGTGTTCTAATTCTCACTGCCATGATGCCAAACAACAAAAGTATCGTCTATATATCTGAAAAGACACGCAGGTTTCAAAACCGCCATCTCCAAAGCACATTCTTGGAAGTGTTCCATAAACAAATTGACAATAATAGGTGACAACGGGGTTCCCAACATAACTCCATCTGTCTGCTCCTAGTACTGGTCATTGCATAAAAAGTAAGTGAAGGCCAGCACATGTCAAAATAGGTTCGTTAATTCAGCACCAAACCTAGTCTCAATCAATTGTAACAAATCAGACACAGGAGCACGAGTGAAGAGAGAGACCACACCACAACTTACTAGAATATGAGAGTCATTGAAACACATTCACTCTAATCGATATAAGATATAAGCCAAGTTCTTAATGTGGTGCTCACATCGACTTACCATTCCGCTCAACAGAGTAGCGAAGTGTTTTGCTACACGATGTATCACAGCACCAATGTTACACACAACTGGACAATGCAGAACCCCTTCCTTGTGCTGAATCAAACAGTAAACACTGCATATTTTGAACGTAATCTTGCTTTTCCAAACCAATGGTAATATTGTCCTTGTACGCAGGTAAAATAATAATACCCAGATCAACTCTAACTGAACATAAAGCAGCCCTCTCAGCTGCTGTGATATTTCTCTTGGGTGGATGTGCCTCAGTCAGCATACGACATAACTCCTTCACAGCCTCCTCTGCAACATCAGGAGGTAGTTTAAGAACACCCTGTTCAACAGGTAGCTGAATTTGTGTGGGGTACACACAAGAGTTTTTTTTACATTAGGCGACTTTCCATCCAATTCAGATAAAGATAGCTGTGGGAAATCCAGAAGTATCAGCGTAAGATAGAAAGAAATGCCTCTCACCAGTGACAGTTTCAAAAACGTAACGGTAAACTACTGAAGCATTCGCAACAGAGTGCAAAAGTTTGAAGGGCTCATGAAAATCAGTGAAGCTCACTTTATAAAGGAAAACCCAGGAGAACTGCCCAAATTTAATCCTTATACCACTGAAAAGATGAATGGAAAACACCTAAAATCAGTAAAACTGAACAAAACTCCAGGGCCTGATGGAATCCCTGTCAGATTCTACACTGAATTTGTGGCTGAGTTAGCCCCTCTAATAACTATAATCTATCGTAGATCCTTCAAACAAAAAACCATGCCCAGTTCTTGGAAAAAGGCACAGGTCACCCCCTTCTACAGGAAGGGTAGCAGAAGTGATCCACAAAACTACCGTCCAATATCCTTGACATCGATTTGTTGTAGAATCTTAGAACATATTCTGAGTTCAAACATAATAAGGTATCTTGAACTGAATGACCTCTTCAGTGCCAGCCAGCATGAATTTCGAAAACATCGATAACTTGAAACCTAGCCCCTACTTTTCTCACAAGACATATTGAAAGCTTTGGATCAAGGCAATCAGCTAGATGCTGTATTTCTTGGTTGCTGAAAAGCACTTAACTCAGTACCTGATGCTTACTGTCAAAGTGATCATACGGGGTATCAAGCGAAATTAGTGAGTGGATTGTGGACATTTTGGTAAAGAGGACACGGCATGTTACGTCTGATGATGAGTCATCATCACATGTAGAAGTAACTTGAGGTGTGCCCCAAGGACGACGATGTTCAGGCTGTATATTAATGATCTTGCAGAAAATGATGATGCAGTTATCTACAATGAAGTAGTATCTGAAACAAGCTGCATAAATACTCAGTCAGATCTTGACAAGATTTCAAAGTGGTGCATAGATTAGCAACTTGCTTCAAATTATCAAAAATGCAAAATTTTCCACTGCACAAAACGGAAAAAACGTAGTATCCTATGAGTTTAGTATCAATGAATCACTGCTGGAGCCGGCCAACTCATACAAATGTCTGGGTGTAAAACTTTGTAGGGATATGAAATTGAATGACCACAATGGTTCAGTCGTGGGTAAAGCAGGTGGTAGACTTCAGTTTATTGGTAGAATACTGGGGAAGTGCAATCAATCTACAAAGGAGATTGCTTATTAATCAGCTCATACAACCAGTTTGTGAGTATTGTACAAGTGTTTGGGACCTGCACCAGATAGGACTAACAGGGAATATTAATGTATACAGAGAAGGGCAGCACTAAGAGTCACAGGTTTGTTTAATCTGTGGAGAGTGTCACAAAGATACTGAAGGAACTTAACTGAAAGATAGACATAAACTATCTGAAGAAAGTCTGTTACTAAAGTTTCAAGAACCAGCTTTAAATGATTACTCTAGGAACATACTACAACCCCCTCCACATCTCTCACATAGAGATCATGAGGATAAGATTTGAATAATTATTGATTGCAAGAGGCAATCAAACAATCATTCTTACTGCACTCAATACGTGAATGGAACTGGAAGAAACCCCAATAACTGATACAATGGGACCTACCTTCTGCTGTGCACCTCATAGTGGTTTGCAGAGTATAGATGTAGATGCAGAACAGAACTAATAAAATCAACCTCTGGCACACGCTTGGGAGTCGGAGCAAAATTTAAACCTTTCCCTAGCACACATAGCGCTAAGACTCCTATAACCTGAACTGAACTGTCCGCCATGTTTTCCCCAAAGTATAGGATATTCATACTTGTTCACATACGAGTCATGATGCGAGTGGAGACTCCTAATTAAATATGGGTGACTGATCAGCCGTGAACTGCACCAACTATTTCAAAAATGGTTTTCTTATGTTTAGATTTGCTAGTTACCTCGAATGAAGAAAACTTTGGGCCATAGACTGCTGGAGAGAGAATTGGAACCAGCTGGAGCTCAGCTGTGTATTGTAAATACAGTAAATAAAGTAGTTATAAACATGAAACCAATTGTATGAAACAGCGTTTCTTCCCAGTCGAAAACTGTAGTGAAGCAGTTTGTGTCAAAATTTTTCGATTCCTGAGATATTTTCGCAATTGGAAAAGTGGTGAGGAATATTTTTGATGTATTTACGCATCTTATCATAAACATACATACACAAACTGAGTAATACTTAATCCCATTTCTTATGTAGGCATGGTAAAATGAGCGATAATCCAGTTATTTTTATAGCAGATTGGACATTGTGAGAGAACCTGCACAAGTAACATAATCTTCAAAGAACAAAGTTTTCGCCAAAACTCACCAAGCAACAAACCTGTCATGAAGTACATAAAATGAATACTGGTTAAATGATAGATGAAATTATTAATAAAAATTCGTTCACTGTGAGATGAAACCATAGTTTCCCCACCTCTGTACAATATAAATGTGGCATTTGTTTAAGTGGTCATATACATGTGATACTAGCAATTAAACACAGGTTGTTACTGCATAACACTCATATTTGAAGACGTTGGTACCGAGTTCTTAACTCATTACATTTAATATTTACAAACTACTACGCAAGTTCCGAGCCAACACAGCCATTTAATATTACATTTCAATTTTTGCTGTTATATGGTACAGGCATTCTAAACATCTAAACATTTCTGTAACCATTAATTACTGTTTGGTTCATTTCACACAAGCAATATCAAATATTTTATAAGAAACATTGTAAAAAGTTGCATGAATAGGTTAACAACCCACGAGGTAAACAATGCTGAATCCTCAGAGATGGGAACAACATGGCAGACGATTCAGCCTGTTATATAGGAGCTCTAGGTAAACTGCATCGTCAGAAGCATTCTCCGCGAGATTTACCACAGGATGCCGAGATATAGTATTCGACTCCAAGCCATGGAAACGATGAAACTTCGTCAAATGCCAGGAGAATACGGAATGCAATTTCCAGTTAGACTGAGACCATGAAGCACCGTCCAAGGAAAGAACGAAATTTTTGAATCAACGACTAAATGAAGCTGAAACAATTCCTTGGAAATCAAATCTAACTGAGGACTAGTGTGATGGATCCTTTCATGGACAAGACTAGGCCAGCACATTGCTTGATTCGATTGGTGACAGAAGAATTAATATGATGACAACTTTGGCAAACGTTCGAACAATATTTTGGTAACTGATAAGGCACATTGCAGTCTTACTCTACTGCAACTAAGTTTATTCAAACTCCGCAAGCAACAATACATTTCCTCCCGGTAGAGGTAAACAATGTGCGACCTTAGTTTCTCCCAGCATATATAATGTTCAAATAACTTACGGGAATGCAACTGGGTGGCTCAGTCGACAATGGCTGATATTTCTACAGGAGCGCTATTGTTTGCAGTGTGTGTGTGTGTGTATGTGTGTGTGTCACCTTTAGAGAGTTTCTCTGGGAATCGAGGTTTTAAATTGCTTTGCACAGTGCTTACTTGCTGCAGTTTTGCCTTCAAAATAGCAGGGTGTGCTCCCATCGAAATATCGGCGTTTGTCGACGACATCACCCGGCGGCATTCCCCTAAGTTATTCGAACATTGTTTTTGCTGGGAGAGACTAGGGCCTCATAAAGTTTAATATCTTGGCAGGTGCTTTTAGCTTCTACTAGTGAGCTTAAATAATCACCGCTGTTTAATAGATGGAACATGGAATTCTGTATTTCAAAATATGCACCAGTACTGATTTTCCTCTGGAATACAAGGTCTACAGAAAGACGAAACAAGGGAGAAGTGGTGGACATAAAAGTTTTCTGAGTGTTGTACCGTATTATAATGTAATAAATTATACTGGAGAAACAACGTTTCGGCCACTGTAATCCTGGCCAATAGAATTAAAATTATATTGCCTACATATTACAAAATAATACTTTTATAAGTATCCTCTCTTTTTATGTATCTGAGTCGTTTATTCTGCTGTTGAATCAGAACATACTCTCCATCATCTTAACAAGCGAAAAGGAAATAATGAATGTATCATTGTTCAAGAATAACACTTCGAAATCTGACGATGTTTTGCCCAACTGTAAACTGTACATTACAATGTGTACACAATAACATTTAAACACATTAATATGTGGGTTGTCCAATACTCAACCAACACAACTGGGTGAGTCCAGTACATTAAAAGATGGAAACATTATGTATGTGGAACATAAAGGATGCTGTCACTGTAGTGCTGAGTAGTAAGCCAGCAGTGGACCTCACATCCGTAATTGGTCAAAAATACCGACCACTGCTGCGCTCGTGCTAGGTTCGCTTGTGAGACAACAAACGAAATCAGCGACTTGTGTGTCCGCAGCCAGGTAGAATTTTGATCCCAGCATTAATAAATACTTAAAAGTCACGATTTGTGGACGTCTCCCACTGACTAGATGCGACTGGTGTCCAAACACGTGATGCCAATAAACGATCGAATTCTGTGAATTTTCAAGTTTCGCGGCGTAATTATTAGTCCATTAAATTTCGGGCATACAGCCGGGCAGACACACACATCAAAATAACTCCAGCGTCACCTCGGTCCCGAGAGTTCCGGAACCTGTACAAAAAATTAGAGTAGAGATCAACATAAACATCATTTCTGCCCTTTTTATTACTCATGAAAACTACACATTGCATATTTTACCACCATCAGCGAGACCTTGAGAGGTGGTGGTCCAGATTGCTGTACAAAAAATAGTTCAAATGGCTCTGAGCACTATGGGACAACTGCTGTGGTCATAAGTCCCCTGGAACTTAGAACTACTTAAACCTAACTAACCTAAGGACATCACACACACCCATGCCCGAGGCAGGATTCGAACCTGCGACCGTAGCGGTCGTGTGGTTCCAGACTGTAGCGCCTTTAACCGCTCGGCCACTTCGGCCGGCCATTGCTGTACACACCGGTACCTCTAATACCCAGTAGCACGACCTCTTGCATTAATGCATGCCTGTATTTGTCGTTGCATACTACCCCCAAGTTCATCAAGGCACTGTTGGTCCAGATTGTCCCACTCCTCAACGGCGATTCAGCGTAGATCCCTCAGAGTGATGGTGGGTCACGTCGTCCATAAACAACCCTTTTCAATCCCAGGCATGTTCGATAGGGTTCATGTCTGGAGAACATGCTGGCCATTACAGTCGAGCGATGTCGTTATCCTGAAGGAAGTCATTCACAAAATGTGCACGATGTGGCCCGAATTGTCGTCCATGAAGACGAATGCCTCGACAATATGCTGCCGACACGGTTGCACTATCGGTCTGAGGATGGCATTCACGTATCATACAGCTGTTGCGGCACCTTCCACGACCACCAGCGGCGTACGTTAGCCCCCCACAATGCCACTCTAAAACAGCAGGGAACCTCCACCTTGCTGCACTCGCCGGACAGTGTGTCTAAGGCGTTCAGCCTGACCAGGTTGCCTCCAAACAGGTCTCCGACGATTGTCTGGTTGAAGGCATATGGGACAGTCATCGGTGAAGAGAACGTGATGTCAATCCTGAGCGGTCCATTCGGCATGTTGTTGGGCCCATCTCTACCGCATTGAATGGTGTTGTGGTTGCAAAGATAGACCTAGTAATGGACGTCGGGAGTAAAGTTGTCCATCATCCAGCCTCTTGTGCACAGTTTGAGTCGTAACACGACGTCCCGTGGCTGCATGAAAAGCATTATTCAACGTGGTGACGTTGCTGTCAGGGTTCCTCCGAGCCATATAATTCGTAGGTGGCGGTCATCCACTGCAATAGTAGCTCTTTGGCGGCCTGAGCAAGGCATGTCATCGACAGTTCCTGTCTCTCTGTATCTCCTCCACGTCCGAACAACATCGCTTTGTTTCACTCCGAGACGCTTGGACACTTGTTGAGAGCCCTTCCTCGCACAAAGTAACAATGCAGACGCGATCAAACCGCGGTATTAACCATCTAGGCATGGTTGAACTGTGGCGAATGACAGTGATTTCGAGTGGTCGTGCTAAAAGCAGAGATGTTCCAACGAAGCGAAGTGTGACAGCAGATGGAACCCCTTTGGTTCCTTGATTATTCTTAGTTTTTGTATTTGACCGCTTCGTGTTGGTTTCTGGAACTATTTTGTTTGTTTTCGTTTGATTGCTAATTTGATTGTGTTTTGTGTATGCAGTCAAACAATAAAAGCCAAGTAACACTCTCAAGAAGCTGTGCATTATTTCAGCAATATATATTAGTAACTTCAATGGTGACCCCGATATTACGAACACGAAAATTAGCTCACAAGAAAAAGTGACCACAAGAATGGAAGGGACTCGATCACGTACAGAAATTGAACGGAAGTAAGACAAAAGCAGCAGAGTTCAAGCAACTCCAATTGAAAATTCATCCGTGCCGTTTCGCAACAGCGGCGAATGAGATACAGGTTTAATTTCGCAGGTTGCTCTACGTTTATAGCCTTATTGGCCACAGAACCCGAAAATTTGGTTTGCACAGGCAGAAGCAAATTTCCTGTATAGTTGAATAACAAACGAGAAAACAAAGTTCGCCCATGTGGTAAGCCAGTTGGACCAAAACTGCGCATCTATAGTGGAAGATAATTGTCTGAAAACTGTTACCAACATCTGAAGTCAGAACAACAGGTTTCCAAGTCGGTTGAGCAACAAATCCTACATTTGTTGCCTCATGAGGAGATGGGACACAAGACGCCTTCGCAATTTCTCCGACGCCTGAGAACCTTCGCAGCGGATACGGAAATGCCAGACTCAATGCTGCGAATGCTGTGGACAAGTCGCCTACCTGTATCAGTGCAAACCATCGTATATTCACGCGTGGAATTGAATTTAGATAAGCTGGCAGAGAGGGCTGATCGAGTACAGGAAACAATTTCACTTCCGCTACCACCAATCACAGAGCTTCCACGACATTATACTGCAGCGTCAACAGAGATGGCCACAGCAACACAGCAGGAGTACCATACAGATATACAGGACGAGTTGCAGCAGTTGTCAAATGCAGTACGGCAACTGTCATGCCAAGTAGAGACGTTAACAGTGCAGCATGGGCAAATGGAAGTTGACGATAAAGAGAAAAAAATTCAGAGACGTCGGAAAACGTTTTCTCAATCACCAGCTAGGAGCAACAGCCCGAGCCCACATCGACGTCAATTTTGTTGGTATCACGAGCATTTTGGTGAACGTCCAACACGATGCTCACCACCGTGCAATTACCCAAACTTGTCGAGCGGCCAGCGGCTGCGGGAGTTATTTACAACGCCAACAAAACAATTTATTCTCGCACAGACTCTTTGGAGCAGACAAACTTACTCAGTGCAAGTTCCTCATAGACACAAGGTCAGATGCTTCTTTATACCCGCACAAGATGTTACGTGTTCGTGTGAGGGTGAAGCCCATGCCCTTACAGTTTTCTGCAGCAAACAGATGGTTCAAATGGCTCTAAGCATTATGGGACTTAACATCTGAGGTCATCAGTCCCCTAGACTTAGAACTACTTAAAGCTAACTAACCTCAGGACATCACACAAATCCATGCCCGAGGCAGGATTCGAACCTGCGACCGTAGCAGCCGCGTGGTTCCGGATGGAAGCGCCTAGAACCGCTCGGTCACAGCGGTCGGCTGCAGGAAACAACTCGGTGATTAAGGCATTTGGTGAAATAACTCTGCAGTTAGATCTCGGACTGGGGAATGAGATATCAGTGGCAGTTTATTGTAGCTGATGTAGCAGAACCAATAATAGGAGCAGACTTCCTCGCGAATTTCAGGTTGCTGCCTGATGTCAGGAATGGCTGTCTAATCGACAATACTTCCGGTTGCAGTACAAGAGGCGCCCAGGTACCTTATCCCATGAAACGGGTGCGAAAAGCATTCGTCACAAAGAGTTTACGCAGCTGTTTCTACACTTTCCCGAAATTGTTACACCACAATACGAGAAGAAGACGTGGAACATAATACGCAACATTTCATCAAAACCACACCAGGTCCACCAGTGTCTGCACGGCCACGGAAATTACCACCTGAACGCCTAGTAATAGTAAAACAAGAATTTGAGAAATTATAAACAGTCGACCAGTTGCAATGGATAAAGAATTCTTTACCTAGGTTTCAACAAATTTAAATTTGTCTTCTTCAGAAGGTGGCCTAAGGACAATGAATGTCATAGCTTACATTAGAAAGGTATGAAACTTAAGTCAAGAATAGATTTTAACACAAATTAGAGAGCTCTTGCATTACAAAAATATGAGAACGACGACTGGCCGGCCGAAGTGGCCGTGCGGTTAAAGGCGCTGCAGTCTGGAACCGCAAGACCGCTACGGTCGCAGGTTCGAACCCTGCCTCGGGCATGGATGTTTGTGATGTCCTTAGGTTAGTTAGGGTTAACTAGTTCTAAGTTCTAGGGGACTAATGACCTCAGCAGTTGAGTCCCATAGTGCTCAGAGCCATTTGAACCATTTGAACGACTGGTACTTACAATTTTACATTAGTATGGACTGATGTATCATCGCCGTTTTTACAAATGTCTGCATAGATCCATTTGTCAAAATTAAAATATAGCCCTAAAAATAGGGTTTGTCACGTAAATATAAATTAGTACATGGATGTTGCAGAGCTCACAACCGTGAACCGACTGAGTGTAATCGGCCAGCGTAGTTACTCTGCGGCCAGGGCAGGTGGCGCTCATGGCGCGAACCATGTGCCGATTGGCGTAGAAAAGCAACGTGTAAATTATCAGTATTAATAACGTCCTTAGATAAAGTAACAATAAAAAGAAGGAAAGCGTTTAACACTCCCGTTATAACGGTATGGGAGCCTTGGTACAATTAATGTAGTTATACATCAAAAAGGCAGGTGGCGCTTACGCCGAGAGAGTTACGTGACAAACCCTATTTTTAGGGCTATATTTTAATTTTGACAAATGGATCTATGCAGACATTTGTAAAAACGGCGATGATACATCAGTCCATACTAATGTAAAATTGTAAGTACCAGTCGTCGTTCTCATATTTTTGTAATGCAAGAGCTCTCTAATTTGTGTTAAAATCTATTCTTGACTTAAGTTTCATACCTTTCTAATGTAAGCTATGATGTTCATTGTCCTTAGGCCACCTTCTGAAGAAGACAAATTTAAATTTGTTGAAACCTAGGTAAAGAATTCTATATCCATTGCAACTGGTCGGCTGTTTATAATTTTATTACGTGGAACCGTTGCTGTTGTGCAGCTATGTTTAAAATATTTGAGAAATTGTTGAAGAAAAACATCATCCGTTCGTCTGACAGCCCGTGGGCTTTGACGTTGCATCTAGTCTCCAAGAAAGATAAAACGTGGAGACCTTGTGGCGATTTCCGGGCACTAAACGCAAGGACAATACCAAGTAGGTACTCGGATCCGAATTTACAGGAGTTTAACAATTTACTAGTGGGATCACACGTGCTCAGTGTAGTGGACTGTGCGAGAGCTTATATGCAAATTCCAGTGGCGGCAGAAGACGTCCCAAAGGCAGCTATAACTACCCGGTTTGGCCTTTTCGCATACATGTATATGCCTTTTGGACTTAAAAATGTAGCCCAGACATGGCAAAGATTTATCGACGAGGTTTTGCGTGGCTTGCATTATTGTTTTGCTTACATTGACGACATTCTAGTATTTTCTAAAACTAGAACCGAGCGTGAGGATCATCTGACACAGGTTTTCCAACGTCTCAGTGATTATGGTGTGACCATTAATTTCGTCCTAGGACAAAACAAAGTGACTTTTTTAGGGTATTTAGTTACCGCAGCAGGAATTACTCCAACGCCGGAGAAGGTGCATGCGTTACAGCAAGTATCACCCCCGACCACATACCAGGAATTACGAAGATTTCTAGGAATGGTAAATTTCTACAGGTGGTACTTACCAGGGACGGCGGAGAAACAGGAGCTGCTGACAGCAGCACTCGCAGGTACCAACGCTAACGGAGAGCGCAGAATTCAGTGGTCTATGGAAATGCAACGCTCGTTCGAGGCAGTGAAACAAAGTGTAGTTGACACAACGCTTCTAGCATACCCTGCCCCGACCGCACCAATATGTTACTTTTGCGTGGCAGCCTTTGGAATTTTTTGCCAAAAAATTAAATGCGCGGCAAAGAACTTGGAGAGCATATGATCGTGAGTTGCTGGCAGTTTTTGAGGCAATCAAATATTTCAGAACGTCAGTAGAGGCGAAAGACTTCACCGTTTTCGTGGACCATAAACCCTTAACGTTTGTTTTCACACAGCGAGGCAAACACAGTTCTCCGAGGCAACACAGACGGGTTGAATTTATAGCTCAATTCACAATCGACATACGGCATATAGCAGGGGCAGACAATTTTTTAACAGAATATCTTTCCCAAATAAATGGCATATCCCAAACTATTAACTTTCACGAGAGTGGCACAAGAGAAGGATCCAGAGTTGCAGCATTTCCTCTTGAACGAGAATATGGGGCTCCATCTGGTGAAAATTAGATTGCCAAACTCGAGTCTCAAAGTTTGGTGCGACGTCTCTACAGGAAGAATGCGCCCATTTGTGCCAACAGACTAACGCAGACTAGCATTTCATAGTGTTCACGATCTGGCCCCTCCTGGCATCAGGAGCACGGTCCGCCTGGTGACAGAACGTTTCGTATGGCCCAGGGTAAGCGAAGAATGTAGGAGATGGGCGCAAGAATGTTTGGCCTGCCAAAGAAGCAAAATGGGTCGGTACGCCCATCATCCGTTACGGACTTTTCCTGACAGTTGCGAAAGATTCGCTCATGTCCATCTAGACTCGGTGAGACCATTACCGCCCTCAGATGGTTTCTGCTACCTTCTTACGGTAACTGATATACCCATTGGGCGGAAGCCATTCCGATAGCAGTCATTTCAGCAGAAACGACAGCAAAGACCTTCACGGGCGTGGGGATAGTGCGTTTTGGATGTCCTGTACATGTAACCACGGATAGAGGGGGACAGTTTGAGTCAACTTTATTTCAACAGTTACCCAAGCTGTGTGGAATGAACCACCACAAAACTACCAGTTATCATCCCAAGAATAACGGTATTGTTGAAGGATGGCATCGGACTTTAAAAGCAGCTCTTATGTGTCATGAAGATAAATGGACACAGGCTCTGCCTTTGGTACTACTTGGTTTGCGCACTGCTTACAAGCCTGATTTAGGCACGTCTACCGCAGAAATGGTGTATGGCCAGAATATCCTCGTCCCAGTAAGCTTCATTGAAGACAGGAGTCCTACGACAGGAGAATTTGATACATCACCTACGTTCATAGCGCAGTTACGATAAGAGTCGCGTCTGGGCACAATTCCAGGCATTAGGCATGGACATCAGCCAACTTTCATGCACAAGGACTTGAGCCGTTGTACTCACATTATGTTCATATCAGACATCGTCAAACTACTATTGCAACAACCGTATTTGGGACTTTATGAAGTTTTGGGCCAAAACATGCATACAACGGAAATCTCCTACAATGGGAAGTCAACAGTGCTGTCAAGATGGCTCTGAGCACTATGGGACTTAACATCTGAGGTCATCAGTCCCCTAGAACTTAGAACTACTTAAACCTAACTAACCTAAGGACGAAACTTCCTGGCAGATTAAAACTGTGTGCCCGACCGAGACTCGAACTCGGGACCTTTGCCTTTCGCGGGCAAGTGCTCTACCATCTGAGCTACCGAAGCACGACTCACGCCCGGTCCTCACAGCTTTACTTCTGCCAGAATCTCGTCTCCTACCTTCCAAACTTTACAGAAGCTCTCCTGCGAACCTTGCAGAACAAGCAGAAGTAAAGCTGTGAGGACCGGGCGTGAGTTGTGCTTCGGTAGCTCAGATGGTAGAGCACTTGCCCGCGAAAGGCAAAGGTCCCGAGTTCGAGTCTCGGTCGGGCACACAGTTTTAATCTGCCAGGAAGTTTCATATCAGCGCACACTCCGCTGCAGAGTGAAAATCTCATTCTGGTAACCTAAGGACATCACACACATCAATGCCCGAGGCAGGATTCGAACCTGCGACCGTAGCGGTGGCGCGGTTCCAGATTGCAGCGCCTAGAACCGCTCGGCCACCACGGCCGGCCAGTGCTGTCAATAGAAAGAGTCAAGCCAGCTTACATGACTGCTGACTGTAACGAAGAATCTTATCCAGCAAACTAGCCAGCACCGAGGATACCGGAGGACATAATTTCTCTTGTGCCTCCACCGTCCAGTCAGCAGGCATCGCCCACACAGACATAGACGATCAGGTCGGCGGGTACGCTTCAAGTAGCCATACGTCCCGGGTGCTCCGCACTTTCAGCAGGGAGGCTGTGTGGCGAACGACAGTGATTTCGAGTGGTTGCACTAAACCCAGAGACGTTACAATGAAGCGGAATATGACAGCGCACGGAACCCTTTTGGTTCCTTGATTATTCTTAGTTTTTGTATTTGACCGCTTAGTGTTGGTTCCTGGAATAATTGTGTGAGTTTTCGTGTGATTACTAATTTGATTGTGTCTTGTGTATGCAGTCAAACGGTAAAAGCCAAATAAAACTCTCAAGAAGTTCTGCGTTCTTTCAGCAATATATATTAGTAACTGCAGAATACAGACAACGCGAGCCGTGTACCTCCTTCCTGGTGGAATGACTGGAACTGATCGGTTGTCGGACCCCCTCCGTCTGATAGGCGCTGCTCAGGCATAGTTGTTTACATCTTTGGGTGGGTTTAGTAACATCTCTGAATAATCATAGGGACTGTGTCTGTGATACAATATCCACAGTCGACGTCTATCTTCAAGAGTTCTGGGAACTGGAGTGATGCAAAACTTTTTTTGATGTGTGTAAAACTTACGCTGATATTTCTGCCGCGTATATCAGTGGAAGAAATTTTATTTGCGCGGGTGCATGCAATAAATTTAATGGACTAATCGAGTTCAGCACTGACTACATTCTTTGTGACAGACAGGCCTATTAAAAGAAAAGACAATTTGCTGTTTTACAGAGCACAATTTTCTCCGATGATCGCAAACAATATACGTATGTCGTACTAAATGTTTTTCTGTGTAGTTATAGTGTAGACACGTTAACGTGACAAACAGCCACAAGAGTAAACAAATATGAAACTTGACTGCCCGAGGTAGTGGAGGGGTGCCGTCGGGACTCTTTCATTTCAAAAGCAGAAAAGAAAAACGGGCAATCCGCAACACAAATTATTCCGTTATGGCTATTGCGCAAATGCTTGCTGAGAGATTGTGAGTGTCATAAATGAGATAACTCAGGCTCGACATCTACCGTTATCTTACACAACCCATAGTTCAAAACACCTCCATGTAAAGCTGTTACGTTATAGTATCAGCACTACAGTCACATTGAGTTTTTAGATGACATTCTTTTCACAAAGCCGTTTGTCGAACGGACACATTATAAGAAAATCACTGTATACGTTATTTATCAATGCCATTATAAATCATTAAGCACTAACTTTTTTAAAACAGAATGTTTATTTGTTCATTGCGGCTTTATCTGATACTCATTTGTTTTTATCCTAGATCTGGAGCGTAATATGAAAGTCTCTCTCTTGCTCTTACAGCCTACCTATTTAATTGTCAAACTGCACTTGTGCCCGTGTGTTTCTGTGTACTTGATATTTCGCCAAATTCTCCGTTTCATCTGTACCGCTGTCTTTGCTGAGAATTATTTTCATATGTACTGAATAGAACATAGTCAACACGGAGAAAATGTCGAGAGGAAATCTCAGCCGTTTCTAAGAGCCATTGATTCACAAAACGTGTTTTCAGCGCTGTTGCTTGGAAATTGGTGGTAAGTCCCTATGGGACCAAACTGCTGAGGTCATCGGTCCCTAGACTTACACACTACTTAATCGAACTTAAAGGTTGGCATCTGTAATAAAAAACTGAGTGGAAGGATAAACCACCGAACTTGAACAGGATGTCTTGCGACGTCCGCAACGACCAAACACAACGATCCAAAAAAAATTAAAAAAACGCCTCCACGTTAAAGTTTCCCACTATCACAATTGAAAGTCCGAATCCGGTTAAAATTCTTAATTCAGTAGAGTGTTTATATATTCACCCGAATTGACATTAAAGCCAAAGAGATTACTATTCACCTTCCCGTTTATTTATTCCGATAAATGTCCAAATTAAAGTCTTGAATTGACAATCCTCGAAAACAATCTCGTCACGATCTATTCTTGATCCCCGTCTAATAAAGTTCTAAGTGTCGTTCTCTAAAGCTGTACGTCCTAAATAACTTCCAAACTAGAACAGACTAGGGACTGGAGTATCGTAATTATAACGTATGGCTATTTATACTTTAATAAACACTATCTTTGGTGTCCCAGACCTAAGTTCCATGACTATGATATTGATTTTCTTACGTATTGGAATAACTAATATTTTCTACTGTTTTCCCCTTTTCCATGTTTCTAAAATTTATAATTAAATTTTCCTTTTCTTTTCTTTTGCTTTCCATACTAGATATTTCGCTCTGTTTGTTTTTTATTTATTTTTCGTAATTACTACTTGTGGAGGGACTTGGGCCATTTTCTGAATTGATATTTTAAGGACATGGGAGCTAATTTGGGAGCTATTTTTGTTTTTTCAACACCGAGAGGCGCTGTAGGTGTTACACAGGTGACACATAACTGAAATATATTTCTCGGATTCGGATAAGGAAGGAGGTAAGAGACTACCAGGCGACTGACTGTAATACCTTCAGTGGCTTCAATATTTAACTGTACGATGAAATCCGCTTCAATATTTAACTGTACGATGAAATCCTTCAATACTCTCTTACGTTATGCACAGGTAATGCACAAAGTTTATCCTGTGATTAAGTCATAAATTTTCATCATTCTTGTTTGTAATTACAATAGTACGTTAGCTAAAAACGATAATGTGTTGCCGTGTCCGTCTAATCGTCTAAGGAGTGTATTGTGGGAGATTTGCAGTGTATTATTTCATTAAATGACATTCGAAACTGTATTGCTCGTCTCTTTTTACATGTAAACTGCAGCAGACTAGCTGCACCAGTTGACCGGCCAGTGCTGTCCAAGTTAAATGCGCCGGTAAAGCTGTTGTCCCGTATTATCGCTAAGTCGATGTGCGCGTGACGCACAGCACAAAACGTGCCCTTATTACCGTACTTGACAGTACTCGAGACAGCTTGGCTGCCGTCCCTTGTGAAATGGAAATCCAATGATGTTCCAGCAAACGCGGGGGAATACATACTGTAATGTTTATTATACATCAGGTTTATTATGATGAACGGACTGTAAATGGCGGCTAGTCTTTGTGCCAAGCGCTTTCGTCTGGCGTTCCAAGTTTCATATGTCAAACTCTTTATTGGTTAAAGAGTGAAGTCCTCCGGAGTCAGCTAAAGCTATGAACCACTTCCACGTAATTCCAATGCATACAACTGACTTCTTTTATTTTAAAGATACTACTGGAACATTATTGTCAATGTAGATGTTTAAGATCTTCAAATGCAGTATGTATCAATCTCAAATAGCCATTAAAATGCTTGCTCTCAAACAGAAGAATGGAAAATGTCAAAAGTATTCAAAAGACGACCATGGCTGATGCATGCGAAGCCATACTTCAATAGGCGCTTCAGTCTGGATCCGCGTGACTGCTACGGTTGCAGGTTCAAATCCTGCCTCGGGCATGGATGTGTGTGATGTCCTTAGGTTAGTTAGGTTTAAGTAGTTCTGAGCTCTAGGGGACTGATGACCCATAGTGCTCAGAGCCATTTAAACCATTTTGAACCATACTTCAACTGACCTGTTAATGATGTTGCTATTTCTTCCTCAATAGCACAGGGAGTTCTGCAGTAAATGTTGCAATTCCTGACGCGTTTTTTCTTTACGTCAGTGTATTTAGAAGATATCAGAAATGGTTTTTGTCGACTGCAGTTATTGCTGTATTCCTGTACTTTTATTATCAGAAATAAAACTTGAGCCTCGGTATTTTGAAACAAGAACTTCCTTACTGGCACATGCAATAAGTCAGTTCCTTGGTATGCCACACAGAACATTCTTAAAAGATTATTTATTTTCTAATTTGTTACATTATTTTTTGCACTGATGAGATAAGCAGCATAAGTATGTGCTATCAGATTACCTTCTCAATATTTTGGATACAAATAAGTAATCTCCAGAAAGACATACACTGAATCCTGACAAATATGAGACATGGCACTTGGTGGGGTATCGACACCACGTCGACAGCAAGTGTGCATGCAAAAGAAACGCAAAGTAAATTCTGTTCCAGAGAAATCACGACTTTAAAAAAATGGAAATAAATGTGATCTCTCATTCTGAATCTGTACCCAATCCTCCTGCCAGTCCACACAGGAACCGTGGACGAAACCGAAGGAATCGCATTTCAACCGCTCTTCTCTCATAGATATGCAACTAAACGCTTCGTCAATCACAATTCAGACAATGACAGTCTTTCGCAAGTCAGACCAGATAGTCACATTCAGAGGACGAAAGGCAATCTGTCCGTCTCACAGCAGATTTGCAATCAGTCTGCATCATTTCAGTCAGATACGGGTGCTTCAGTCACAACGATTAATCGAAATACTTATGAGCAATTGATAAACCCTCAGTTTAAAAAATCACACCTTTACTTTACGGCCTACAGCGGCGAAGTGTCTTAGTTCTTGGAACGTGTAGGCTACTTCGCAAGCAAAATATGCAGGGTGTTCGGAAGTTCCCGTTACAAACTTCTAGGACTTGTAGAGGGGAGGGAGTAAATAATATTTTGAACAGGAACGCATCCATGGAGACGTCATCCAACGACGCTACAGAGCGTCAAAGTTATAAGCGCCGGCGCCTGTAAATGTATGTATATAGAGGGTGATTCCGTGGTGATGTTACAAACTGCCAAGGTTGATGGAGACAGATAACTGCATCAATTTGAGATAAGGGTCCCTCGTTCTAATACCTCTCACAGTGGAATGTTGTTGCTAAGAATGTAGAGTAGGCAACTTCCAGAGCCAGAGGTTGTACTAAGGACCAAAAAAGAAAAAAAAAAAAAAGTTCCCAGTAAATATGGGCTCTAAGAGGCATACCTGAGGCGCTCTTTGTTCATCTTCGCTAATGTGGAAAACATCTCCTCTATTGAACAAGTGCTCATAGCTCTTAAGAGATATATTTTGGAGCACATGATTACTTGGACATTTTTTTCTTGTTTTGGTACTGTCATCTATGACAGTTGCTACCCTACAATCTTAGCCACAATAGCACTGGTACATGTATTCCACTGTCGGAGGTATCAGAAGAGTTTCCGCTTGTAGCTTTCGATTCTTTCGTTTCCGGTACATGGTCCCTTACCTCGAACTGGTACCTTCATACTTTTTGTTATGCCTTTCGTGGCCACTTGTTGACAAACTGCGTATTGGCTTCTGTCTCGCGTTCTTCGGCCGACGTTCATCTAATGATTTTTCTGACGTTTCGCCAACGCGAGTGGCTGGCATTGTCAAAGCTTCACCCTCCATTGCCAGTGGTGAACTGGAGCCGAGCTCGCGGCCGCAGACTATATGTGCCTGGTGCGCCAACGTCCGAGGGCTTCTCCGCGGTCATTTCCGGTGCGGTTCTCCTCTTGCTACCTGCGACGGTCGTTCGCTGCAGTATGGGAAGCCAGGATCCGTTTACCTTAAGGCTTTCCTCTTTCTTGTTGAAACTGTTCGCGTGTTTTTGTATTTTTACAGCTTCTCTGAACAAGCGCGTGTGATAGTGCTTCTTTACAGCCAGAAGTTTCGTGTCGGCGAATTTTATTACCTGACGTAAATAAACACAAACGTGATGATTGGTCAGAAGCCGTAGCACACGTACACTGGTGTTGTTACACTCTTGGAAGTGGGTCCCACTTATGTATTAGAAATCTTATTACTAAGTCACGTCAAATGAAACGTTAAGATATTCAAATGTATTAACAGCCATCAACATTTTTCTTAACCACGCTTTAGCTAAGTAGTTTTTATTTCAAAAATGTATACAGTCACAGCCTCTGCAGCGTTGTGTTCTGATTGTCGCACTGTTAATGCGCAGTGTGAAAATGGCTGAGGCTGCTTTCAGTTCCGTGATGAAACACACGCGTGAAACACGGTTAAAAAGTGCCGATAAATAGGCTGTTCTTAGCGTTTTTCATAAATTTACAGCTTTGAAGTTTTCCCAACGTTATACAGGGTGGTCCATTGATCGTGACCGGGCCAAATATCTCAAGAAATAAGCGTCAAACGAAAAAAACTACAAAGAACTAAACTTGTCTAGCTTGAAGGGGGAAACCAGATGGCACCTATAGTTGGCCCGCTAGATGGCGCTGCCTCTTTATTCTATGTTCCTTGGCGCTGCCATAGGACAAACGGATACCAACTGCGTTTTTTAAAACAGGAACCCCCATTTTTATTACATATTCGTGCAGTACGTAAAGAAATATGAATGTTTTAGTTGGGCCACCTTTCTCGCTTTGTGACAGATGGCGCTGTAATAGTCACAAACATATGGCTCACAATTTTAGACGAACAGTTGGTAACAGGTAGGTTTTTTAAATTAAAATACAGAACGTAGGTTCGTTTGAACATTTTCTTTCGGTTGTTCCAACGTGACACATGTACCTTTGTGAACGTATCATTTCTAAGAACGCATCCTGTTACCGCGTGATTACCTGTAAATACCACATTAATGCAATAAATGTTCAAACTTATGTCCGTCAACCTCAATGCATTTGGCATTACGTGTAATGACATTCCTCTCAACAGCGAGTAGTTCGCCTTCCGTAATGTTCACACATGCACTGACAATGCGCTGACGCATGTTGTCAGGCGTTGTCGGTGGATCACGATAGCAAATATCCTTCAACTTTCCCCACAGAAAGAAATAAGGGGACGTCAGATCCGGTGAACGTGCGGGCCATGGTATAGTGCTTCGACGACCAATCCACCTGTCATGAAATTTGCTGTTCAATACCGCTTCAACCGCACGCGAGCTATGCGCCGGAAATCCATCATGTTGGAAGTACACCATCATTCTGTCATGCAGTGAAACATCTTGTAGTAACATCGGTAGAACATTGCGTAGGAAATCAGCATACATTGCACCGTTTAGATCGCCATCGATAACATGGGGCCCAATTATCCTTCCTCCCATAATGCCGCACCATACATTCACCCGCCAAGGTCGCTGATGTTCCACTTGTCGTAGCCATCGTGCATTTTCCGTTGCCCAATAGTGCAAATTATGCCGGTTTACGTTACCGCTGTTGGTGAATGACGCTTCGTCGCTAAATAGAAGGCGTGAAAAAATCTGTCTTCGTCCCGTAATTTCTCTTGTGACCAGTGGCAGAACTGTACACGACGTTCAAAGTCGTCGCCATGCAATTCCTGGTGCATAAAAATATGGTACGGGTGCAATCGATGTTGATGTAGCATTCTTAACACCCACGTTTTTGAGATTCCCGATTATCGCGCAATTTGTCTGCTACTGATGTGCGGATTAGCCGCGACAGCAGCTAAAACACCTACTTGGACATCATCATTTGTTGCAGGTCGTGGTTGACGTTTCACATGTGGCTGAACACGTCCTGTTTCCTTAAATAACCTAACTATCTGGCGAACGGTCCGGACACTTGGATGATGTCGTCCAGGATACCGAGCAGCATACATAACACATTCCCGTTGGGCATTTTGATCACAATAGCCATATATCAACACGATATCGACTTTTTCGCAATTGGTAAACGGCCCATTTTAACACGGGTAATATATCACGAAGCAAATACCGTCCGCACTGGCGGAATGTTACGTTATACCACGAACTTATACGTTTGTGACTATTACAGCGCCATCTACCACAAAGCGAAAAAAGCGGTCGATCTAAAACAATCATATTTCTTTACGTACTACACGAATATGTAATAAAAAATGCGGGTTCCTATTTTAAAAAACGCAGTTGAAATCCGTTACACAGCGCCATCTAGCGGGCCAACCACAGCGCCATCTGGTTTTCCCCTTCAAGCTAGACGAGTTTCGTTCTTTGTAGTTTTTTCGTTTGATGCTTATTTCGTGAGATATTTGGCCCGGTCACTATCAATTGACCATCCTGTATACACTGTAGTACATAAACAAACCCATACTGAACGCGTAGCGCCGGTGGTAGCGTTATGAAAAATGAACCAATTACGGTTATTAGTACGTTAGTTCTAATCTCACCACTGTCTTTTTTTTGTCGTTCAATTTGAAATACCTACATCTCGTAATGATAAAACTCATCATCATTTTTTATGAATAATGCACGTCTTCTTGTTTCTAATTACATGTTGGAAGCGAAATTCCTGTTTCCATTTCAAATACAAATTTTCAGTTATCGATGTTTTCTATAAGACTGTTCATAAAAGTTACTTAAATTAAGAAAACATAACAATTAATTTTAAGACAAAAATGCAAAACCAAATCCTCTTTATTTGGGTTATGTCCAACGTTTTACATCACAGATGTAGATAAGTATCGTACAAACATGAAAATCAATCATTTTCACAGCATCGAGCACATCATACAGATGCTGCATTTTTACATTTGCTGCTGTACCATTACAATATGAACCCAACAGAACTGATCTGGAGCCAAGCTGCTGGATTTGGCCCGAGAAATAATGAGACTGTTGCGCTGCTTGAGGTACTGGAACTAACGGACGCAGTTTTTTCATACGTCACTGCCAAACGCCGGCGGGATATGGAACGGCTCGCCACAAAAGAAGAAGAGAAAATGCTGCGCGTGGTTGGCTTTGTGGATTCTATTGTTGATAGGCTCTTTATCAACGTAGCAGGTGTAGTTGCCCTTTTTCTGTTTTCGCTTTTCCGTCTAATAGGTGAAAGTTTGATTTTATTTTTTACACATTGACTGTCATTGAAGGGTTTTCCCTTTATTTAATATTGTCCCCGCTAAGTATCAGTTGGATTACTTTTAAAACCCAATGTTAAACGTGGGTCACTACACGTATAGTATTCCCAACTCTGAGAGAAAAAATCTTTAGTAGCTTTACTCCCAATGTTTACAGACGACGATGCTTTAACCTTTCGTTCAATTGTTTTAGTTACGAATCGCTAGTTTGTTCTTGGCATAGATCACGTAACCTTAACGTTTATTAATCCAAGTTAAATTAATGTTCAAGATTCCCGCTAACATCAGAATGTTAGATAATATCCTGACACTTTCGGTAAATAAGTTATTTCTACTTAATATCCGCAAACTGTCATTAACTATGATCACTAGTCGCGTGAAGTTAAAGTTTCCCACTATCACAATTGAAAGTCCGAATCCGATTAAAATTCTTAATTCAGTAGAGTGTTTATATATTCACCCGAATTGACATTAAAGCCAAAGAGATTACTATTCACCTTCACGTTTATCTATTCCGATAAATGTCCAAATTAAAGTCTTGAATTGACAATCCTCGAAAACAATCTCGTCACGATCTATTCTTGATCCCCGTCTAATAAAGTTCTAATTGTCGTTCTCTAAAGCTGTACGTCCTAAATAACTTCCAAACTAGAACAGACTAGGGACTGGAGTATCGTAATTATAACGTATGGCTATTTATACTTTAATAAACACTATCTTTGGTGTCCCAGACCTAAGTTCCATGACTATAATATTGATTTTCTTACGTATTGGAATAACTAATATTTTCTACTGTTTTCCCCTTTTCCATGTTTCTAAAATTTATAATTAAATTTTCCTTTTCTTTTCTTTTGCTTTCTATACTAGATATTTCCCTCTGTTTGTTTTTTATTTATTTTTCGTAATTACTACTTGTGGAGGGACTTGGGCCATTTTCTGAATTGATATTTTAAGGACATGGGAGCTAATTTGGGAGCTATTTTTGTTTTTTCAACACCGAGAGGCGCTGTAGGTGTTACACAGGTGACACATAACTGAAATATATTTCTCGGATTCGGATAAGGAAGGAGGTAAGAGACTACCAGGCGACTGACTGTAATACCTTCAGTGGCTTCAATATTTAACTGTACGATGAAATCCGCTTCAATATTTAACTGTACGATGAAATCCTTCAATACTCTCTTACGTTATGCACAGGTAATGCAGAAAGTTTATCCTGTGATTAAGTCATAAATTTTCATCATTCTTGTTTGTAATTACAATAGTACGTTAGCTAAAAACGATAATGTGTTGCCGTGTCCGTCTAATCGTCTAAGGAGTGTATTGTGGGAGATTTGCAGTGTATTATTTCATTAAATGACATTCGAAACTGTATTGCTCGTCTCTTTTTACATGTAAACTGCAGCAGACTAGCTGCACCAGTTGACCGGCCAGTGCTGTCCAAGTTAAATGCGCCGGTAAAGCTGTTGTCCCGTATTATCGCTAAGTCGATGTGCGCGTGACGCACAGCACAAAACGTGCCCTTATTACCGTACTTGACAGTACTCGAGACAGCTTGGCTGCCGTCCCTTGTGAAATGGAAATCCAATGATGTTCCAGCAAACGCGGGGGAATACATACTGTAATGTTTATTATACATCAGGTTTATTATGATGAACGGACTGTAAATGGCGGCTAGTCTTTGTGCCAAGCGCTTTCGTCTGGCGTTCCAAGTTTCATATGTCAAACTCTTTATTGGTTAAAGAGTGAAGTCCTCCGGAGTCAGCTAAAGCTATGAACCACTTCCACGTAATTCCAATGCATACAACTGACTTCTTTTATTTTAAAGATACTACTGGAACATTATTGTCAATGTAGATGTTTAAGATCTTCAAATGCAGTATGTATCAATCTCAAATAGCCATTAAAATGCTTGCTCTCAAACAGAAGAATGGAAAATGTCAAAAGTATTCAAAAGACGACCATGGCTGATGCATGCGAAGCCATACTTCAATAGGCGCTTCAGTCTGGATCCGCGTGACTGCTACGGTTGCAGGTTCAAATCCTGCCTCGGGCATGGATGTGTGTGATGTCCTTAGGTTAGTTAGGTTTAAGTAGTTCTGAGCTCTAGGGGACTGATGACCCATAGTGCTCAGAGCCATTTAAACCATTTTGAACCATACTTCAACTGACCTGTTAATGATGTTGCTATTTCTTCCTCAATAGCACAGGGGGTTTTGCAGTAAATGTTGCAATTCCTGACGCGTTTTTTCTTTACGTCAGTGTATTTAGAAGATATCAGAATTGGTTTTTGTCGACTGCAGTTATTGCTGTATTCCTGTACTTTTATTATCAGAAATAAAACTTGAGCCTCGGTATTTTGAAACAAGAACTTCCTTACTGGCACATGCAATAAGTCAGTTCCTTGGTATGCCACACAGAACATTCTTAAAAGATTATTTATTTTCTAATTTGTTACATTATTTTTTGCACTGATGAGATAAGCAGCATAAGTATGTGCTATCAGATTACCTTCTCAATATTTTGGATACAAATAAGTAATCTCCAGAAAGACATACACTGAATCCTGACAAATATGAGACATGGCACTTGGTGGGGTATCGACACCACGTCGACAGCAAGTGTGCATGCAAAAGAAACGCAAAGTAAATTCTGTTCCAGAGAAATCACGACTTTAAAAAAATGGAAATAAATGTGATCTCTCATTCTGAATCTGTACCCAATCCTCCTGCCAGTCCACACAGGAACCGTGGACGAAACCGAAGGAATCGCATTTCAACCGCTCTTCTCTCATAGATATGCAACTAAACGCTTCGTCAATCACAATTCAGACAATGACAGTCTTTCGCAAGTCAGACCAGATAGTCACATTCAGAGGACGAAAGGCAATCTGTCCGTCTCACAGCAGATTTGCAATCAGTCTGCATCATTTCAGTCAGATACGGGTGCTTCAGTCACGACGATTAATCGAAATACTTATGAGCAATTGATAAACCCTCAGTTTAAAAAATCACACCTTTACTTTACGGCCTACAGCGGCGAAGTGTCTTAGTTCTTGGAACGTGTAGGCTACTTCACAAGCAAAATATGCAGGGTGTTCGGAAGTTCCCGTTACAAACTTCTAGGACTTGTAGAGGGGAGGGAGTAAATAATATTTTGAACAGGAACGCATCCATGGAGACGTCATCCAACGACGCTACAGAGCGTCAAAGTTATAAGCGCCGGCGCCTGTAAATGTATGTATATAGAGGGTGATTCCGTGGTGATGTTACAAACTGCCAAGGTTGATGGAGACAGATAACTGCATCAATTTGAGATAAGGGTCCCTCGTTCTAATACCTCTCACAGTGGAATGTTGTTGCTAAGAATGTAGAGTAGGCAACTTCCAGAGCCAGAGGTTGTACTAAGGACCAAAAAAGAAAAAAAAAAAAAAGTTCCCAGTAAATATGGGCTCTAAGAGGCATACCTGAGGCGCTCTTTGTTCATCTTCGCTAATGTGGAAAACATCTCCTCTATTGAACAAGTGCTCATAGCTCTTAAGAGATATACTTTGGAGCACATGATTACTTGGACATTTTTTTCTTGTTTTGGTACTGTCATCTATGACAGTTGCTACCCTACAATCTTAGCCACAATAGCACTGGTACATGTATTCCACTGTCGGAGGTATCAGAAGAGTTTCCGCTTGTAGCTTTCGATTCTTTCGTTTCCGGTACATGGTCCCTTACCTCGAACTGGTACCTTCATACTTTTTGTTATGCCTTTCGTGGCCACTTGTTGACAAACTGCGTATTGGCTTCTGTCTCGCGTTCTTCGGCCGACGTTCATCTAATGATTTTTCTGACGTTTCGCCAACGCGAGTGGCTGGCATTGTCAAAGCTTCACCCTCCATTGCCAGTGGTGAACTGGAGCCGAGCTCGCGGCCGCAGACTATATGTGCCTGGTGCGCCAACGTCCGAGGGCTTCTCCGCGGTCATTTCCGGTGCGGTTCTCCTCTTGCTACCTGCGACGGTCGTTCGCTGCAGTATGGGAAGCCAGGATCCGTTTACCTTAAGGCTTTCCTCTTTCTTGTTGAAACTGTTCGCGTGTTTTTGTATTTTTACAGCTTCTCTGAACAAGCGCGTGTGATAGTGCTTCTTTACAGCCAGAAGTTTCGTGTCGGCGAATTTTATTACCTGACGTAAATAAACACAAACGTGATGATTGGTCAGAAGCCGTAGCACACGTACACTGGTGTTGTTACACTCTTGGAAGTGGGTCCCACTTATGTATTAGAAATCTTATTACTAAGTCACGTCAAATGAAACGTTAAGATATTCAAATGTATTAACAGCCATCAACATTTTTCTTAACCACGCTTTAGCTAAGTAGTTTTTATTTCAAAAATGTATACAGTCACAGCCTCTGCAGCGTTGTGTTCTGATTGTCGCACTGTTAATGCGCAGTGTGAAAATGGCTGAGGCTGCTTTCAGTTCCGTGATGAAACACACGCGTGAAACACGGTTAAAAAGTGCCGATAAATAGGCTGTTCTTAGCGTTTTTCATAAATTTACAGCTTTGAAGTTTTCCCAACGTTATACAGGGTGGTCCATTGATCGTGACCGGGCCAAATATCTCAAGAAATAAGCGTCAAACGAAAAAAACTACAAAGAACTAAACTTGTCTAGCTTGAAGGGGGAAACCAGATGGCACCTATAGTTGGCCCACTAGATGGCGCTGCCTCTTTATTCTATGTTCCTTGGCGCTGCCATAGGACAAACGGATACCAACTGCGTTTTTTAAAACAGGAACCCCCATTTTTATTACATATTCGTGCAGTACGTAAAGAAATATGAATGTTTTAGTTGGGCCACTTTTCTCGCTTTGTGACAGATGGCGCTGTAATAGTCACAAACATATGGCTCACAATTTTAGACGAACAGTTGGTAACAGGTAGGTTTTTTAAATTAAAATACAGAACGTAGGTTCGTTTGAACATTTTCTTTCGGTTGTTCCAACGTGACACATGTACCTTTGTGAACGTATCATTTCTAAGAACGCATCCTGTTACCGCGTGATTACCTGTAAATACCACATTAATGCAATAAATGTTCAAACTTATGTCCGTCAACCTCAATGCATTTGGCATTACGTGTAATGACATTCCTCTCAACAGCGAGTAGTTCGCCTTCCGTAATGTTCACACATGCACTGACAATGCGCTGACGCATGTTGTCAGGCGTTGTCGGTGGATCACGATAGCAAATATCCTTCAACTTTCCCCACAGAAAGAAATAAGGGGACGTCAGATCCGGTGAACGTGCGGGCCATGGTATAGTGCTTCGACGACCAATCCACCTGTCATGAAATATGCTGTTCAATACCGCTTCAACCGCACGCGAGCTATGCGCCGGAAATCCATCATGTTGGAAGTACACCATCATTCTGTCATGCAGTGAAACATCTTGTAGTAACATCGGTAGAACATTGCGTAGGAAATCAGCATACATTGCACCGTTTAGATCGCCATCGATAACATGGGGCCCAATTATCCTTCCTCCCATAATGCCGCACCATACATTCACCCGCCAAGGTCGCTGATGTTCCACTTGTCGTAGCCATCGTGCATTTTCCGTTGCCCAATAGTGCAAATTATGCCGGTTTACGTTACCGCTGTTGGTGAATGACGCTTCGTCGCTAAATAGAAGGCGTGAAAAAATCTGTCTTCGTCCCGTAATTTCTCTTGTGACCAGTGGCAGAACTGTACACGACGTTCAAAGTCGTCGCCATGCAATTCCTGGTGCATAAAAATATGGTACGGGTGCAATCGATGTTGATGTAGCATTCTTAACACCCACGTTTTTGAGATTCCCGATTATCGCGCAATTTGTCTGCTACTGATGTGCGGATTAGCCGCGACAGCAGCTAAAACACCTACTTGGACATCATCATTTGTTGCAGGTCGTGGTTGACGTTTCACATGTGGCTGAACACGTCCTGTTTCCTTAAATAACCTAACTATCTGGCGAACGGTCCGGACACTTGGATGATGCCGTCCAGGATACCGAGCAGCATACATAACACATTCCCGTTGGGCATTTTGATCACAATAGCCATATATCAACACGATATCGACTTTTTCGCAATTGGTAAACGGCTCATTTTAACACGGGTAATATATCACGAAGCAAATACCGTCCGCACTGGCGGAATGTTACGTTATACCACGAACTTATACGTTTGTGACTATTACAGCGCCATCTACCACAAAGCGAAAAAAGCGGTCGATCTAAAACATTCATATTTCTTTACGTACTACACGAATATGTAATAAAAAATGCGGGTTCCTATTTTAAAAAACGCAGTTGAAATCCGTTACACAGCGCCATCTAGCGGGCCAACCACAGCGCCATCTGGTTTTCCCCTTCAAGCTAGACGAGTTTCGTTCTTTGTAGTTTTTTCGTTTGATGCTTATTTCGTGAGATATTTGGCCCGGTCACTATCAATTGACCATCCTGTATACACTGTAGTACATAAACAAACCCATACTGAACGCGTAGCGCCGGTGGTAGCGTTATGAAAAATGAACCAATTACGGTTATTAGTACGTTAGTTCTAATCTCACCACTGTCTTTTTTTTGTCGTTCAATTTGAAATACCTACATCTCGTAATGATAAAACTCATCATCATTTTTTATGAATAATGCACGTCTTCTTGTTTCTAATTACATGTTGGAAGCGAAATTCCTGTTTCCATTTCAAATACAAATTTTCAGTTATCGATGTTTTCTATAAGACTGTTCATAAAAGTTACTTAAATTAAGAAAACATAACAATTAATTTTAAGACAAAAATGCAAAACCAAATCCTCTTTATTTGGGTTATGTCCAACGTTTTACATCACAGACGTAGATAAGTATCGTACAAACATGAAAATCAATCATTTTCACAGCATCGAGCACATCATACAGATGCTGCATTTTTACATTTGCTGCTGTACCATTACAATATGAACCCAACAGAACTGATCTGGAGCCAAGCTGCTGGATTTGGCCCGAGAAATAATGAGACTGTTGCGCTGCTTGAGGTACTGGAACTAACGGACGCAGTTTTTTCATACGTCACTGCCAAACGCCGGCGGGATATGGAACGGCTCGCCACAAAAGAAGAAGAGAAAATGCTGCGCGTGGTTGGCTTTGTGGATTCTATTGTTGATAGGCTCTTTATCAACGTAGCAGGTGTAGTTGCCCTTTTTCTGTTTTCGCTTTTCCGTCTAATAGGTGAAAGTTTGATTTTATTTTTTACACATTGACTGTCATTGAAGGGTTTTCCCTTTATTTAATATTGTCCCCGCTAAGTATCAGTTGGATTACTTTTAAAACCCAATGTTAAACGTGGGTCACTACACGTATAGTATTCCCAACTCTGAGAGAAAAAATCTTTAGTAGCTTTACTCCCAATGTTTACAGACGACGATGCTTTAACCTTTCGTTCAATTGTTTTAGTTACGAATCGCTAGTTTGTTCTTGGCATAGATCACGTAACCTTAACGTTTATTAATCCAAGTTAAATTAATGTTCAAGATTCCCGCTAACATCAGAATGTTAGATAATATCCTGACACTTTCGGTAAATAAGTTATTTCTACTTAATATCCGCAAACTGTCATTAACTATGATCACTAGTCGCGTGAAGTTAAAGTTTCCCACTATCACAATTGAAAGTCCGAATCCGATTAAAATTCTTAATTCAGTAGAGTGTTTATATATTCACCCGAATTGACATTAAAGCCAAAGAGATTACTATTCACCTTCACGTTTATCTATTCCGATAAATGTCCAAATTAAAGTCTTGAATTGACAATCCTCGAAAACAATCTCGTCACGATCTATTCTTGATCCCCGTCTAATAAAGTTCTAATTGTCGTTCTCTAAAGCTGTACGTCCTAAATAACTTCCAAACTAGAACAGACTAGGGACTGGAGTATCGTAATTATAACGTATGGCTATTTATACTTTAATAAACACTATCTTTGGTGTCCCAGACCTAAGTTCCATGACTATAATATTGATTTTCTTACGTATTGGAATAACTAATATTTTCTACTGTTTTCCCCTTTTCCATGTTTCTAAAATTTATAATTAAATTTTCCTTTTCTTTTCTTTTGCTTTCTATACTAGATATTTCCCTCTGTTTGTTTTTTATTTATTTTTCGTAATTACTACTTGTGGAGGGACTTGGGCCATTTTCTGAATTGATATTTTAAGGACATGGGAGCTAATTTGGGAGCTATTTTTGTTTTTTCAACACCGAGAGGCGCTGTAGGTGTTACACAGGTGACACATAACTGAAATATATTTCTCGGATTCGGATAAGGAAGGAGGTAAGAGACTACCAGGCGACTGACTGTAATACCTTCAGTGGCTTCAATATTTAACTGTACGATGAAATCCGCTTCAATATTTAACTGTACGATGAAATCCTTCAATACTCTCTTACGTTATGCACAGGTAATGCAGAAAGTTTATCCTGTGATTAAGTCATAAATTTTCATCATTCTTGTTTGTAATTACAATAGTACGTTAGCTAAAAACGATAATGTGTTGCCGTGTCCGTCTAATCGTCTAAGGAGTGTATTGTGGGAGATTTGCAGTGTATTATTTCATTAAATGACATTCGAAACTGTATTGCTCGTCTCTTTTTACATGTAAACTGCAGCAGACTAGCTGCACCAGTTGACCGGCCAGTGCTGTCCAAGTTAAATGCGCCGGTAAAGCTGTTGTCCCGTATTATCGCTAAGTCGATGTGCGCGTGACGCACAGCACAAAACGTGCCCTTATTACCGTACTTGACAGTACTCGAGACAGCTTGGCTGCCGTCCCTTGTGAAATGGAAATCCAATGATGTTCCAGCAAACGCGGGGGAATACATACTGTAATGTTTATTATACATCAGGTTTATTATGATGAACGGACTGTAAATGGCGGCTAGTCTTTGTGCCAAGCGCTTTCGTCTGGCGTTCCAAGTTTCATATGTCAAACTCTTTATTGGTTAAAGAGTGAAGTCCTCCGGAGTCAGCTAAAGCTATGAACCACTTCCACGTAATTCCAATGCATACAACTGACTTCTTTTATTTTAAAGATACTACTGGAACATTATTGTCAATGTAGATGTTTAAGATCTTCAAATGCAGTATGTATCAATCTCAAATAGCCATTAAAATGCTTGCTCTCAAACAGAAGAATGGAAAATGTCAAAAGTATTCAAAAGACGACCATGGCTGATGCATGCGAAGCCATACTTCAATAGGCGCTTCAGTCTGGATCCGCGTGACTGCTACGGTTGCAGGTTCAAATCCTGCCTCGGGCATGGATGTGTGTGATGTCCTTAGGTTAGTTAGGTTTAAGTAGTTCTGAGCTCTAGGGGACTGATGACCCATAGTGCTCAGAGCCATTTAAACCATTTTGAACCATACTTCAACTGACCTGTTAATGATGTTGCTATTTCTTCCTCAATAGCACAGGGGGTTCTGCAGTAAATGTTGCAATTCCTGACGCGTTTTTTCTTTTCGTCAGTGTATTTAGAAGATATCAGAAATGGTTTTTGTCGACTGCAGTTATTGCTGCATTCCTGTACTTTTATTATCAGAAATAAAACTTGAGCCTCGGTATTTTGAAACAAGAACTTCCTTACTGGCACATGCAATAAGTCAGTTCCTTGGTATGCCACACAGAACATTCTTAAAAGATTATTTATTTTCTAATTTGTTACATTATTTTTTGCACTGATGAGATAAGCAGCATAAGTATGTGCTATCAGATTACCTTCTCAATATTTTGGATACAAATAAGTAATCTCCAGAAAGACATACACTGAATCCTGACAAATATGAGACATGGCACTTGGTGGGGTATCGACACCACGTCGACAGCAAGTGTGCATGCAAAAGAAACGCAAAGTAAATTCTGTTCCAGAGAAATCACGACTTTAAAAAAATGGAAATAAATGTGATCTCTCATTCTGAATCTGTACCCAATCCTCCTGCCAGTCCACACAGGAACCGTGGACGAAACCGAAGGAATCGCATTTCAACCGCTCTTCTCTCATAGATATGCAACTAAACGCTTCGTCAATCACAATTCAGACAATGACAGTCTTTCGCAAGTCAGACCAGATAGTCACATTCAGAGGACGAAAGGCAATCTGTCCGTCTCACAGCAGATTTGCAATCAGTCTGCATCATTTCAGTCAGATACGGGTGCTTCAGTCACAACGATTAATCGAAATACTTATGAGCAATTGATAAACCCTCAGTTTAAAAAATCACACCTTTACTTTACGGCCTACAGCGGCGAAGTGTCTTAGTTCTTGGAACGTGTAGGCTACTTCGCAAGCAAAATATGCAGGGTGTTCGGAAGTTCCCGTTACAAACTTCTAGGACTTGTAGAGGGGAGGGAGTAAATAATATTTTGAACAGGAACGCATCCATGGAGACGTCATCCAACGACGCTACAGAGCGTCAAAGTTATAAGCGCCGGCGCCTGTAAATGTATGTATATAGAGGGTGATTCCGTGGTGATGTTACAAACTGCCAAGGTTGATGGAGACAGATAACTGCATCAATTTGAGATAAGGGTCCCTCGTTCTAATACCTCTCACAGTGGAATGTTGTTGCTAAGAATGTAGAGTAGGCAACTTCCAGAGCCAGAGGTTGTACTAAGGACCAAAAAAGAAAAAAAAAAAAAAGTTCCCAGTAAATATGGGCTCTAAGAGGCATACCTGAGGCGCTCTTTGTTCATCTTCGCTAATGTGGAAAACATCTCCTCTATTGAACAAGTGCTCATAGCTCTTAAGAGATATACTTTGGAGCACATGATTACTTGGACATTTTTTTCTTGTTTTGGTACTGTCATCTATGACAGTTGCTACCCTACAATCTTAGCCACAATAGCACTGGTACATGTATTCCACTGTCAGAGGTATCAGAACAGTTTCCGCTTGTAGCTTTCGATTCTTTCGTTTCTGGTACATGGTCCCTTACCTCGAACTGGTACCTTCATACTTTTTGTTATGACTTTCGTGGCCACTTGTTGACAAACTGCGTATTGGCTTCTGTCTCGGGTTCTTCGGCCGACGTTCATCTAATGATTTTTCTGACGTTTCGCCAACGCGAGTGGCTGGCATTGACAAAGCTTCACCCTCCATTGCCGGTGGTGAACTGGAGGCGAGCTCGCGGCCGCAGACTATATGTACCTGGCGCGCCAACGTCCGAGGGCTTCTCCGCGGTCATTACCCGTGCGGTTCTCCTCTTGCTACCTGCGACGGTCTTTCGCTGCAGTACGGGAAGCCAGGATCCGTTTACCTTAAGGCTTTCCTCTTTCTTGTTGAAACTGTTCGCGTGTTTTTGTATTTTTACTGCTTCTCTAAACAAGCGCGTGTGATACTGCTTCTCTGCAGCCAGAACGTCCGTGTCGGCGAATTTTATTACGTGGTCGGTCTCATTCAGTGCGTGCTCTGCCACGGCCGATTTCTCCACCTGCCCCAACCTGCAATGTCGCTTATGCTCTTTGATCCTGGTGTTAATTGATCGTCCAGTCATTCCGA
Organism: Schistocerca piceifrons; assembly: GCF_021461385.2. Lineage (NCBI taxonomy): Eukaryota > Metazoa > Arthropoda > Insecta > Orthoptera > Acrididae > Schistocerca > Schistocerca piceifrons. Next base: position 121,433,307 of record NC_060138.1, on the reverse strand, counting down.
CATAAACTTTTCCGCATGTGCATGGTATACGGTGTATCACCGACATTGCAAGTGGGTCCCTTTTCTCCTTCGCCGTTCTGAGACACTCTTTGATCTTCCTTGTATGTTTGAAAATCGTCTTTACGTCATGTTGCGCAATATACGATCGATTCCTCACTCTGGGAATGTATAGCAGAAAGGCCGTACTCGGCATTTCTTTTTCTGTTTCCTTACTTCGCCGAGTGTAATTTGTGGAGTACCCATTGCTCCTCAGAACACTTTGCAGGTGTTGTATTTCTCGTTTGAGGGCTGCGGCTCACATATCCGTCCTGCTCGCGTTAAGAGCGTACTAATCATGCCTCTTATCTGGCTCGGGTTGTGGTTTGATAGTTTGTGCAGATATCGGTCCGTGTGTGTCGGTTTTCGATACACGCTGTTCAAATGGTTCAAATGGCTCTGAGCACTATGGGACTTAACATCTGTGGTCGTCAGTCCCCTAGAACTTAGAACTACTTAAACCTACCTAACCTAAGGACATCACACACATCCATGCCCGACGCAGGATTCGAACCTGCGACCGTAGCAGTCGCGCGGTTCCGGACTGAGCGCCTAGAACCGCTAGACCACCGCGGCCGGCGATACACGCTGTGTCCCAGGTTTTCGCCGTCCCTTGTGACCAGCACATCTAGAACTGGCAGTTTCTTGTCCTTTTCTACTTCCATGGTAAATGTTATGTTGGCATGGAGGCTGTTCAAATGTCTTAGGAAGTCACCGAGCTGTTCTTTACCATGGCTCCATACCACGAAAGTATCATCGACGTACCTGTACCACACCTGAGATTTGCAAGTAGCCAAGTCCTGTGCCAGTGCTTCGAATTGTTCCATGAGGAAGTTGGCCACCGCTGGACTAAGAGGACTACCCATGGCGACGCCTTCCAGCTGTTCGTAGAAATCGCCATTCCACGTGAAATAGCTTTTGCTGAGACATACATGGAAGAGGTTTTTGATGTCTTGCGGGAAAATGGAACCGATGTGCTCTACAGCGTCACTGAGTAGCACTTTCGTAAACAACGAAACAACATCAAAGCTGACCAGGATGTCGTTTGGTGCAAGTTTCAGTTTCTCCAGCTTTTCAATGAAATGTCCTGAGTCCTTTATGTATGTATCGGTCTTCCCCACGTGTGGCTGGAGCAGAGAGGCCAAATGTTTTGCCAGTTTATACGTCAGTGAGCCAGGAACACTAATGATCGGTCTCAGTGGAACGTTGTTCTTGGGTAATCCATACAGCCGAGGTGGTAGGGCTTCTGCGTTGCGCAGGTTTCTCTGTATGTCCGCCGGCAGAGAAGACGCCTTGATTAATCGACTCGTATTCCGTGTGATGCACTGCGCCGGATCTGCGCTTAGTTTTCGGTACGTCGTCGGATCTAATAGGTCTCGGATCTTTTGCTCATAATCTTCGGTCTTCATTACGATGGTCGCATTCCCCTTACGGCAGGCAGTACCAATATACTCTTGTCGGCGTTGAGATTCTTAATGGCTTGTACCTCATCTTCCTTCACGGTGCAAGCTGGTGGTTTTGCTCAGCGCAGTACTCTGGCTGTTTCAGTGCGTATTTCCTCTGCCCTTTCACAAGGAAGGGTGCGAATGGCTGCTTCGGTGTTGGCAATGATGTCCTCCATAGGTATAGTTCTCGGGATGATAGCGAAATTCCCTCCTTTTTGAAGACCAGTCACTTCCTCTTCGGTCAATTGTCGTTCAGTGAGGTTGACACTGTGTGTGACATGTCGGGAATCGCCTTGTCGGTCTGCTTTCGGCATCTTTCAAACTTTTTCTTCTATCGCTCGCTGCAGCGCTCGAGTTCGTTCTGCATGCTCCTGTGAATGATGCTGTCGACCTTGTCCCAGTCGTCTCGATGCATTCTGCTACTTAGTTGATAGAAAATGTCCAGAAGTTCCTGATCCGTTCTTGCCAAGTCTCTCCGTGTTGTATGAATTCGCTCACGAAGAAAAGCTCGTTCCATTCTGTCGTAGATACGATGTGCTTGGGCGGTGGTGAATAGGCGCTTCGTCTCAAGAACTTCGGTGTAGCACATTCATCTCGACACCGTGACAGAAAGGCGAGAGAGGACATTAATCGCGCTTTCTTCTTCTGTCGTTGGTCAAGGCATCGGTACAATCTGCAAATCTCCTCCCCGTAGAGTCGTAATACTAAATTGTTAAGGCTTTCGTGGCCACTTGTTGACAAACTGGCTATTGGCTTCTGTCTCGGGTTCTTCTGCCGACGTTCATCCAATGAACTGGCTACCAGTTTCTAAGCAGAAATTGAAATGGAGTAGAAGGAGTTGCCCTGGAGAAATGATTTTAAATTAGATTTAAAACTTGCTTCACTGCCTGTGAGAATTTCATGTTGTTGGGCAAATGATCAAAACTCCTCTCTCAGCCAAGGACAGCTTTAAGACTGGGCCATAAGGATCATTTTTCTCTCTAGTGTTGTACCTATGTACGAGGGTGGTTTGAAAAGTTATCGGAATCGCCACGAGAGGTCAGCGCTAGCGCAACGAGTTGTTCACGTGATATTCATTGGACTGTTGCTTGTAAACGCGTGCTGCGTCAGTGCTCTTGGAAGAGAGCTGTGGCGATGATTTGGTTGGGTTGTTGTTCCTGCGTAGTGATTTGCGAAGATTGAAAAAATAGAGATTCGAGGAGTTATTAAGTATTTCGCCAAAAAAGAAAGATATGAAAGCAAAGGACATTCATGCCGATTTCCATAATACACGGGGGACTCTGCTCCTTCATATTCAACTGTTGCCAAGTGGACCAATGAATTTAAAATTGGTCGGGAGAGCTTAGATGATGATCCGCGCAGTGGTCGGCCAAGATGTGTCACTACTCCAGAAATCATTGCAAAAGTGCACAAAATGATCATGCTGATTGAAAGTGCGTGAAATTGCTCACGCTTGTCAGATGTCATCTCAAAGGGTATATCACATTGTAACTGAAGAATTAGAAATGAAAAAATTATCTGCAAGATAGATGCCGCGACTCTTGACGCTGGATCAAAAACGCATGAGAATGGACATATCGGAACAATGTTTGGCCCGTTTTAGGAGAAACGAACAAGGTTTTTTGCGCCAGTTTGTGACCACAGATTTGACTTGGGTGCACTACTATACCCCAGAGACAAAACCACAGTCACAGCAGTAAACATACTGATTCTCCACCACCAAAGAAAGCAAAGACAATTTCTTCGGCAGGAAAGGTCATGGCATCAGTGTTCTGGGATGCGAAGGGGATTCTGTTTGTACATTATCTCTCCACTAGGCAAATAATTTATGCTAACCTTCTGGACGAATTGCAACAAAAGATACCCGAAAACAGGCAAGGTTTAGCAAGGAAGAATGTCATCTTCAGCAATTTGCAGACTTGTAGCTAAGAGGGTTCAAGTCAACAATGTGCTCAGTGTATTTAGATGAAATTATTATATTCTTCAGAATAACTGAGGTACACACTGAGCAGTTAAGAAGTGTGCTGTCAAGACAATAAGCGGCCCACTCGAGGTTAAAATTAGAAAAATATTTTGTTTTTGATTAACGCTAATACCTGGGACATATTACTAGCTTGGCTGAGGTAAAGTCAGATCTGTGACTGATGTACCCACTAATGAAAAGGAACTGCAGAATATTCAAGGCAGGAATTTTCTATCAGCAATCTGCCATGGATTATTCAACAGTAAGAAAACCATTAACAAGGTTGTTAAGAAAAGGAGTAACTTTTGAATAGACTACGGAATGCAAGACTATAATGCAAAAGATGCATGTGAATCATCTCATTTTTTGAGTCTGTGGAATGAAAGCTGAATCTAATCTAATCTCTGTGTTAAAGAGGTCCCACTTGCTGATATACCTTAATTTTGAGAAGCTGTTAACAATGTCATGTGACACATCGGATTTTGTTGTAGGTGATTTATGAGTTAGGAACAGGGTAAGAAACAAAAACCAATGGGTTATGCTTCTCACCAAATCAATAAGGCTCAATTTAATGATAACAAAACGCAGAAAGAATTGTCAGCCTCAGTGTTTGGAATTAATTACTTCAAATGCCGTTTGTACGGCAGTTCACAGTGGTAACTGACCACACTGTCTTTTTATGGCTACTGTATTCGAAAGACCGCCAGTAGTACCTTATGCATTGGATATTGAACTAAAGTAAGTATGATTATGATGTATGCCATAAACTGGGGAAAAATAAGAGAAATCAGAGCTCATATGAAACGATTTTAATGTTAAATTTTTCCCATGCATTGCTCAAGACTAATGGTTGAGAAATAGCTTGAAGGTGATTCAATGAACTCTCAGCCAGGCACTTAACGGTAAATTGTGGAGTAATCAAATAGGTGTAAATACCCTTCATCAAAATTCAGATGCCATAAGCAGGAGGGTCCGTGTAGTCCAAGCTGATGAAGTGCTTATCACAGAGCTGAAAGAGGCACAAAGAGAGGATGCTAATTGTCGGCAGTATCCCACTCTCCTGGATTTTGTATCTGTAGATAGTAATTTCAGTCCCCTTACTTCCCTGAGCACATGTTTCCTCCAAAGATTTGTCTTCGATTGATCCCAGTACACTAGCAAGTTAACCAGTAAACACTTCATCTGGATGTAAAAATGATTATCAACTTTGACAGGCTTTTAAATGCATTGGCATGTGGTGTATAGATAATGAAGAGGTGGGGCTTAGGCACTGGACAAGATGGTCACCAGCGTTATTGCTCCACCCCTGTTATACTGCTATCACGTGCAGCCAACTGCTAACATAACAAGTCTAGATGTCAAGTGGACCTGAGTGCATACCTGCTGTATCTGTGACATGTGCAAGGAAAATGATTCTAACTGGTTAAGCTCTAGTCATCAATGTGTCAAAAATACATGGCCTGCTTTATGCATAAGGTCCATTTAAATTGCACAACTCTTGGATATACAGGCAAGTTGAAGATGGGGAAGATACCTGTCAATAGTTTTGGACAGAGGTCCGAAGTTGCTTTAAGTAACTGATGCATTGTATATACCCCTGTAATGGATGATTTAAAGCAACACAAGTTAGAGGACAATACTTCACCTCAACATTTTTTAAAATAAAATAGGTCACTAAATAAGTCCAAAACTCCTTTTCAGCTGATCAGCTGTCCAGTTTTCACAGCTGGATTTTTCCAAGAGTCCTGGATCTTTTTGTACCTGGTTAGTATTGGAGGAAATTGCATATTCATTGTGCTAGTAACTTACTCATGTTTTTCCATGCATGGCCTATTTGCATACTGAAAGGAAGACTTGTCAGGGACTCAGCTGAGAAGTCCGCATATGACAATCTCTGTGCCACCTTTTCATTTATTGTCAGTACACACTAGGTCCAGGCAGACAGCATTTATAACATTCTTTAATTACCATACACAGTTAAGCCCATCCTTATACACCCAAATGGGTGTCCTCCCTCTTTCGTAGTTTTGAGATCTTTTCATATGATTGTTTGACACTTTTGGCCATGATGCCATATAACTGACAGCACAAACACACTGACACCTGCACTCACAAGGTTATTAATATCCATTTTGGGCTATGGCAGAAGTAGTTTTATTTTCCAAGAGTAGGTCACAGGAGCCCTTGTTGGGACGTGCCCCTAGATTGCTAGCGCTGCCTCACCTAGCACATTTTGTGACTGTAATGAGATTTGCTACAGCTCAGGTAGCACCACTAACCCACCACTAGCTATATGTCTTAAGTGAGCTTGCGTTACACATTGCACTCTCTGTTATGCATTTCTGTCTATCCACATGTTTGAGCCTGTCTTGGAAGCAACTGACAAATTTTTCGTTGTCACTGCCAGATTTTTGAGAGCTCAAAGTACCTGACAATGTTATCAGCAAAGGGAATAATTTGCTTTGCTGGTGGTCATTTCGTTATTGCATGACATGTAAGGAACCTGTGGCTCATCCTGCACTGTGATATTTGGTGTTCTAACTACTGTTGCTTTTGATACATTATTGTACTTGTGACCTGTACTCTGACTACTTGTGTTTAGTTTTGTTTTGAACTTCCATACGCCATTGTGTATCTCTGATGTTGTTATGTAACGACTTACACGATAGGGGTCAGGGATTTTCTTTGCCTCGTGATGGCTGGGTGTTGTGTACTGTCCTTAGGTTAGTTAGGTTTAAGTAGTTCTAAGTTCTAGGGGACTGATGACCTAAGATGTTAAGTCCCATAGTGCTCAGAGCCATTTGAACCATTTTTTTTTGACTTACATGATAATATATTTTCATGTAAAATGTCGTCTCACACCGTCTTGTAGCATCTGTTGCCCCTATATTCTCCATGTGCCATTGTACTGCTAAGCAGCAAAAGCAACTATTTTTACTAGCTTTCGTGAATTCACTACACACAAGGCCAGGGAACAGATTTTCTCTGGAAAGAGTATCTTGGTGTAGAGAGCCAGCTGCCTTGACAACTGTGAACACTCATGCCACCCTTTCCTGTTATGTCAACAGCAAACAGCTCTCTCTTTGAGTCCCTAAGGGGTCATCATAGTCATATCTACCTGGCTGATAATGTCAAATATACTATACCTCATTTGCAATGTTTCCCCTCATATGAGTGTACTACATACTACATATTTACTGTCTTCTGAAAACTTTAAAAGGGCCTGCTGCCAAGCATTCAAATTTAACTTTACCATATGCCATTATGTCCTTAGTTTCTCTGACCTTCCTGTGACTTCTATACATTTTTGGCATATATGGTCCAGAGAATAAAACAATGTCAATTGGAAAAATACACATTAAATTGATGCAGAATTTGTAAGATTTCCTTCAGCTGTCGTCTAACATTGTTCTTTTACTAGTTAAGCATTATGAGGAGACAGACACACACTCATAGTAAACAAGGAATGAGTTTGGACTATCTTTCATTAGGGCAGTTTCTTTACTTTGCTGGGGGGGTCAGACCATGACCATCTATTCTGCTGAAATAGGTAGGTGGATGCTTATTTTTTGATTCCATCCCTATCTGTTTCATACCCAATGCTGTGCTACTGAGACTATCCTCACTTTTTTCTTCTGCCAAAATAGGGTAGCTCCTACTAAACCCTTCCAGTTCTACTGGCTTTGGTGTCTCATCTTTTCTCTCATAATTTCGAGGCACCACACCCTCTCTTGTCAGAGTGTCCAGCTATTACTCCATTCCTGTGGATTTCCCATCAAGTGTGATATTTTTTCTTTTGTGCATAACCAAGTAAGTGATCAGTAGTGGCATCTTGTTGCTGAATAATATGTTTCCATCATCTGCATTTGCACCTGTCCAAACTCTCTCCCCAGTTTGTGATTTAAGAGCAGGTTCATGTACCCTATCTTATAGGAATATACTACATATCCCTGTTCCATTCTCTAATTTTGAATGGGTAACTGACACATTTTCATGCCCATTTCTCACTTGTGAACTCCTGCTTCCAGTTCATTGTAGGGCAGGCAGTCCTAGATAGTGTGCAATGTGATGGATTGCTTGAAACTTTATGGGCTGGACAGATGGTCACTTTTTAACCCTATCCAGAATATCCCTCCCACTTTCTCCAAAAAAGAAAAAAAAACCATTATTGCAACTTAAGATCTTATAACTGTCCTGCCACGAGCCTGGCACAAAGCTTCTCAGCAGTAGCCTTTATCTAAATTACGTTGCAGACACTGGTTTCATGTTTCCCTGCCTTCTATTCTAGACTGTGGTGCTGAAATTGGGCCTGACACTGTAAGCATTTCAGATTATATATGCCAATTCTGGGTTCTCATAAGAACCAGGGTTTAAAGCTGTCACTTTATTCATGAACATTTATGTCTTGCTGAAAGCTAGTAGACATCTATTATCTTCTTACAGCTGACACTCAACAAAAAACAGGTGAGCCCGCACCTATCAGCACCTTTAAGCCAACGGTGGTCCTTCCCAACTATCCCGTGCCTCTACCCATCCATTGCTATGAGACTTACGAATTTAGTCAATCAGTGAGTTGAATGTGTATGAATCTGTACCACTGTGAGTCTATTATTATCGAGTTATCTCCACATCTACAGGGTGTTACAAAAAGGTACGGCCAAACTTTCAGGAAACATTCCTCACACACAAATAAAGAAAAGATGTTATGTGGACATGTGTCTGGAAATGCTTAATTTCCATGTTAGAGCTCATTTTAGTTTTGTCAGTATGTTCTTCCACCTACGCTCAATGGAGCACATTATCATGATTTCATACAGGATACTCTACCTGTGCTGCTAGAACATGTGCCTTTACAAGTACGACACAACATGTGGTTCATGCACGATGGAGCTCCTACACATTTCAGTCGAAGTGTTCGTACGCTTCTCAACAACAGATTCGGTGACCGATGGATTGGTAGAGGCGGACCAATTTCATGGCCTCCACGCTCTCCTGACCTCAACCCTCTTGACTTTCATTTATGGGGGCATTTGAAAGCTCTTGTCTACGCAACCCCAGTACCAAATGTAGAGACTCTTCGTGCTCGTATTGTGGACGGCTGTGATACAATATGCCATTCTCCAGGGCTGCATCAGCGCATCAGGGATTCCATGCGACGGAGGGTGGATGCATGTATCCTCGCTAACGGAGGACATTTTGAACATTTCCTGTTACAAAGTGTTTGAAGTCACGCTGGTACGTTCTGTTGCTGTGTGTTTCCATTCCATGATTAATGTGATTTGAAGAGAAGTAATAAAATGAACTCTAACATGGAAAGTAAGCATTTCCGGACACATGTCCACATAACATATTTTCTTTCTTTGTGTGTGAGGAATGTTTCCTGGAAGTTTGGCCGTACTTTTTTGTAACACCCTGTATATCTAGCAGTCTCCACAGGTAACAACTTACATTTCTTCTCGTCTCCTGAATTCATTGTGTGAATTACTTCACCATACAACATCTTAGTGTTGTTAGCATATAACCCCATAGTTTGTTGTGCCTACCTTCACAAACTGATATCGACACATGAGGCTTGCAGATGCATGCACTGCTCCACCTGCATTCACAGCTGTGCTACTGGTCATAATGAGAAATCTCCATATTTCTGCATCAGATCACTAAGATGAGTTGTTGTGCTTTATTTACTTTACTAATCACCATTGTCGGAGTACTACCATACCAGACCCAACCATCCAAGTCTGGAATATTGTTTGAATGAGTGAGCAACTTGCAGTATACACCGCATCATGCAGTGATCTTTGCTGAAATTAACTTTATGCTCTTTCAAGAAGAAGGAAGGTTGACAGATCCTATGAAAGTTTCTTGATTCGTCTTAAATCTTACCTCTGTTATCAAATGCAACTTTAGAACTGCTGTTCTGTTACCTTAACCTCTCATATACCCAAACTGATTGTCATCTAACCACTCACAATGTTCTTTTCTATTTTTCTGTGTATTAGTCCTGACAACAACTTGGATACATTAGTTGTTAAGTTGATTCTGTGATATTTTTTGCACTTATCTGCCCTTGCTGTCTTTGGGATTGTATGGATGATATTTTGTGTGTACCTTCCTTATAACTATATTTGTCTGCCTGTCTTCTACGGCTGCTCTTTTTAGGGATGTAATCATTGCAGTAACTACAGCGTCATAAAACTTGAAACACATATCATCATTCCTCAAAATTTTCGTATCTCACTTGTTTAAACATCCAGTCTTTCAGGTGACTCTTTTGAACCTTAGCATATCTTCTATCATTACTAAATTGTGATGTGAATCTGGATATGCCTTACAATCCAATATCTGATTTCAGAATCTCTGCCTCGTCATGTTGTAATGCGGCTGGTATCTTCCTTGTCTTCAAGCTTTTTCCAAATATAACTCCATCTGCAGTGATCCTTGAAGAGTGTATTTGCTACTACCTTATGACATTTATTGCAGAACTCAAGGGGTCTTTCTCCTCTTTCATTCCCACTACCAAGCCTGTATTCTCCCATGACTGTGTCTTTTCTTCTTTCCCTGTCTATAATGTTAAAGTTCCCCATGATTATTAGATTTCTGTCTCCTTTCACTTACTGAATCACCTGTTCAGTGCCCTTGTATATGGAATGTTTCAAATTGATTCATATGATTTAACGAGAATATATGTTTCACTTGCATGCACACACAGCCTTGGGGTACTTTTTGCTATTACATTTTTATTCAAAGTTTTCAATTACCTTTCACTAAGATTCAGTGTGTGCTCCACATGAAACATGATAAATATCCAAATTATAGCCAAGCTCACCATGTACATTTACAACTATCACTAGAGTTACTGCAGTCACTGATTTCGTTATATTATGTTGCAGGTCACCCAAAGTTGCTGGAGTAAGGGAGAGGCACATAGACAGAATCATTCACTAACCCTCTTTAAAATATCACATATCTTAAGATCAGGCAATCTTGGTGAATAATAGTGTAAAGTGAGGTCTATACACTCTTTACAGCCAACCAGTTGTTGAGGTAGCTCATTGCTAAGAAATGCTCTTACATGGAAATGACAGTGCAGTGATGCTTCATCGTTTTGGAAAAATGAAATTTCTGCATCTTCTCACAATTTGGAAAAACACAGATGAATGAATGAGTGTGCCAGCTGCAACAGGGAGATTTCTACTGGTAACTACATGAACTGCCAACTTACAAATGGTGCCAAAGTAAAAATTTATTTCCAACATATAATTTAAAATGCACTCCAAGTTTCCATCTTCCTTCATGTTGAAGATATAGTCCTGTGAAATCAAATGTATCTTCTCTCTCTCTCTCTCTCTCTCTCTCTCTCTCTCTCTCTCTCTCTCTCTCTCTCTCTCTCTGTGTGTGTGTGTGTGTGTGTGTGTGTGTGTGTGTGTGTGTGTGCGTGCGTGTGTCATCATCTTGCAGATGATAAAAGATCCCTACTCACAAGCAAAGATGGATGGAGGATTTCAGCCCACCTACCTGCCTGCTTTCTACAGTTAGTGGTGTTTGTTTTATCACTGATGAGATCCACGGTGAGCTTTGGTGACTGATTTGCTCATGTATGAGTCCACAGCTTTGAAGTAATTTCTGGCTAAAACCATACTTACATGCACTGTAGGTTGTCAGAATTTGTCTTATACACATGACCTTTATGTCATCATATAGTATATAACTGGCAAGATGTGGTGTGCAGTCATTTTCAAATGCAGCCATGTCAGTGAAATGTGTGTTGTTATAGCTCAAAACTTTACTAACTCAGAACAGAGTCCTGTACCCACATACACATTTTTAAATTTAATGACACACATCTCACTTACACAACTGCATCTGAAAAGCGGCCACAGACTGAAACTCACCAGTTATGTATGACATCCGACATCGTGTCACAAAGTTCATCTGTTTAAAAAAACATTCTGACCAAGTATAATAGACATAAAAATTGTTTTAGCATTTAGAAACTGCTATGTCGTTGCTTATGAGTTGAGGAATAGCTTCAGTGATGCCATTCATACTGCAATTTAAAACATTATATGATCTGGTTTCATTATCCATTTCTGGGGTATTATTGGTACAAGCAACCCTACTGTGCTCAAATGTGGCTTTGATATCCTGAAACAGTTGATTCATATTGACTTCATACAGGTTTGCCTATTATGTCTCAGCACTCTTTTGGAAATGATGGGTGGCATGGAGGACTCTGGAATGGTGGTGTTGGTGTACCTTGTTTGGGTTCTGGTGCTGGATCTGCAGTTCAACAGCGAATGTGGAAACTTATGGATTGGGTTAAGGAATTGGAGTAGAATGGTAAGGCAGGGAGGAATTAAGGTTCTGTGAGGTAATGTTCCTGGAGGTCACCATCGTATGTGTGGAATTCCAGCTTTCTTGGCTTGAATTCTTCCCACAGATATTTATTGAAGTTCTTGATCATTGTTTCACCCTGCTTATTGTGTCACTATTGATTATGAGTCTACCACTCAGTTTATGTCAGATTTTGTTTGTCCAACTATGATTGGGGGAATCCTAACACAAAGGGGATTGTTTTCAAGGCTGTTGCTAGCGTTAACACTGTTGTTTTCTTCTGAGGTATAAATGTTTTTTATCTCACTGTAGTCTCAATATGACACCAACACACACTATCACTTACTGGCACCAGCACATTGGGAATGAATTTATTATTCTCCTGAGGTTTTGCCTTTTGTGTCCATTCAAATTTGTTTTGTGAGACTAGCTTAGGTCTGCTTTTGGGGCTGTAACATATACCAGTATGTCTTGCTATTTGTTTTAATTCATCTATTATAATTTTACTTGGGAAAAGTAACTCAATGATCATGTTCCTCTATGCGAGACCCAGATGAGTTGGCTTGCAACTGATTTTTGTCCAAACTGCCTAGATGATACTTTAGGGAAGGGTGCTGCAATGGCTGCTTCTGTCAGTTATGCTCTGAAATCTCTACTTCACGATGAGATTTATGTAACACAATATCTGAATGAAAGTGATGTAACTTTTCTTTACAGTGGAGCATGATAAGTCAAATTTAAAGTAAGAGTAAGCTAGATGGTGCATATAAAGGGTGCGTCAAAAACATACATACACACTTTGAAGCATCAAAGAAAATTTGTTTCCGGTTCTACAATGTTAAATTTCTGGAAATGGAAAGCTTAAAGTACAATTGGAAAAATAAATGTACTTTGCAAATGTGATTAATGTTCAAACTGGTGGCCTTCAGCATCAATACATTCCTGAGTATGAGTCACCACTGATTCCGTACATCGTACCAAAGTGTCAAATGAGATTTCTGCGCACAGTGCCTGAATCTCATTCCAAAGTGTGTCCAGGTTATGTGGTTTACATTTGTACACCTCATCTTTTACTGTGCACCATAAGAAGAAATCCAGTGGCGTGAGGTCTAGACAGTGTGCAGGAAACTCGATTGGTCCCCTGCGTCCTGTCCACTGGCCTGGCACATTGTGATCCAGGTATGCTCGTACGTCCGTATGATAGTGCGGCGTGGTGCCATCTTGTTGGAAATAAAACTCATCATTACCGTATAATGCATGAATGGTGGGGAATATGGAGTCAGCAAGCAATGTTAGGTACGTTTCTCCAGTAACAGTACCTTCAAAGCAAAAAGGCCCAATGAGTCCCCTTGTAGACAAACCACACCACACATTTACACCAGGCAAATTCACAGCCTTTTCAAATGTAATACGAGGATTATCTTCAGCCCAGTACACACAATTGTGCCTATTGACAGTTCCATTGAATTGGGCTTCATCCAACCAAATTGTGCTACCCATAAATCCCGGTTCACATCTCACCATCTCCTGAACCCATTCACAAAATTCTAGCCTTTGATCTGGATCGTCATCACTTAGTTGCTGCACTAGCCTTGGAATGTACACACGAAACTTGCCTTTCTTCAGAATGCGTAGCACACTACTAGCACTTACATTACTCTCACATGCTGCTTGCCTTGAAGATTTTTGAGGCGAACGCTGAAACTGTACCAAGACCGCAGTTGTGTAATCATCACTTGTAGCTGTACGAGGTCGCCCTGATCAACCTTTATGCACATCACACTGTTCCATGAATTTCGAATTTGTCTGGTAAACGTGTAATTGTTAACCTTGAAGGTGGTTCTGTATCATACTCACTTCTCCACTGTCTTTGAACCGCAGCTACATTCTCAAAGTTCCAGTACCACTTAATTATCTGCTTCTGCGCTTCAAAGCTCAAACGCACGTCCACCATGTCGCAGTTACTTCCTTGCCACTGCTGTCATCTGTTGAAGAGACATAACATTACTTTCTCACAGATATTTAACCTTGTAGAATGGGAAATAAATTGTCTATGACAGTTCAAAGTGTGTATACATTTTTTTATGCACCCTATATAATATTGGAGGGAGAAGGAAGGAAAATGAGGTTTTCCATTCCACTGACAATGTGGTCATTAGAGATGGAGCACAGGCTTGGATTGGGGGAAGGATGGATATGGAAATTGACCATATTCTTTTGATAGGAACCATCCCAGCATTTTCCTTGATCATTTTAGGAAAACCTCAAAATCTCTGAAACTGGACGGCTGATAGCGATTTCAACCAATATTCTTCTGAATACAAGTCCAGTGTGTGAGCCACCATGAAACCTTGTTCGTGAATTATGAAGAACTTTTTGCATGCACAGTCAAGTGTTTGCCAGTTGTTCTGTGTTCAGTTGTAGGATATTCAAAAACAGCTATCTTATATTTAACACACACTGATATGTTGTTCAGTGCTATGAGACCCAATCTCAATATAGCACTCAGTCTTACATGAAGGACAACTGTTCTGCATGACTGTCACACAAAAACCAAATGTGACAGTTTTACTTCATTTTGTCTCAACATTATGCCTCAGTGTATTTGCGATGAGCTCACTAATATGGAGTCCCGAAGGGATAGTAATGTCTGTTGTGATGCCTAGGTGTTTCTTTTTTTTACCTAAAGCTTACGTTGTATGAACAGTTCTATTTCCACATCTTCTGGCTCATGTTTCTACATTTTAGTCTAGTTTTACCTGGTCTTAGATCTGATCTGCCAGAGGATTCACCTGCGTTCAAGTTTCTTAATGTACTTAATACTTATTATTCATTAGGTTTTTTTCACACTGTAGTCTCAGCATGACATCAACACACACTATCATTCACTGGCATCAGCACATTGAGCAAGGATTACCTACTACAGATATTGTGTAGCAGAGGTGAAGCACAATTCTGATTCTGTATCTGCACATATCCTCTGCAATCTACTGTGAAGTACATTGTAGAGGGTACCTCCCATTGTACTACTCATTAGGGTTTCTTCCTATTGCATTAATTTACGAGATGCATGAAGAATGACTGTTTAAATGCCACTGTGACTGCTGTAACTATTCCAATCTTGTCTTTGATACGGTGCAATATATAGAGGATTGTTGCATATTCCTAGATTCTTCACTTAAGGCTGGTTCTTGTAACTCTGTAAGTAAGTTTTCACAGGATAGTCTTCTTTGTATACATCAAGCTCAACCTTACTTGTTAATCCTATTTGGTATGTGTCCTACACACTTAAGTAGTTTTCTAGGATGGATTGCACAAGTGTTTTGTAAGCAGCCTCCTTTGTAAACTGATTCACTACAAGTGAACCAAAATTTCCACCTGATTTACAGACAACTGAACCTTTGTTACTATTCCATTTCATATTCCTTCAAATTGTTACACTCAAGTAGTCATATGAGTTGACTGATTCCAATTGTGACTCTTAGAATGGAATATCAACTATGTAGGAAAAGATGGATTGCTACTTATCATAAATAAGACAAGTTAAGTTGCAGAGAGGCTACATGTGGACATCTTTTAATCATGCCTGTCTGCAACTTGATGAGTCTTCTTTATGGTAAGTAGCAATCTGTCTTTTCACACATTGTTGATGGAACACTAACTTGTTTTTGTTTCTTGAAGTGCACAATTCTACAACCTGGCTGTTTGTACAGCTTTTATGAGACAACTACATCAGCTGCAAAAATTCTAAGGTTACTATTAATATTGTCTGCCACCTCTTTAACATATAACATGATCAACAATGATTGCAAACAGACTTCCCTGGTCCACAGATGAAGTTACTTTTCCATCTGTTCATGGCTTTATGTACAAGATAACATGTTGTGTCCCCCCTACCAAGAAATTCTCAATTCAGTCACAGATTTTGCTTGATGCCTCATATGATCATACTTTTGATAATATACATAGGTGTGGCACAGAGTCAAATGCTTTTCAAAAGCCGAGAAATATTGTACCTATTTAATTTCCTTAATCCATGACTTTCAGGATATCACAGGAGAGAGTGTGATTTGGGTGCATGATCTATGTTCTTTGAGTCCAGGTGGATGGAATGGAGGAGGTCATTCTGTTCAAGATACCCTTTACATTTGAGCTCAGAATATATTCTAGGACCATGCAACAGCTGGATGCCAGATATAATGTACAGTACTTTTGTGGATCAATTCTGCTACCTCCTTTTATATGGGCATTACCTGTGCTCTCTTCCAACTCCTGTGCACAATATTTTGTTCGAGGGACCTAAAGTATAACATAGTTGGTAGAGAGACTAATTCAGCCACAAATTCTCTGTAGATATGACAGGGGTTCCATGATGTGGTGGAGCTTTATTCAGTTTTAGTGATTTCAGCTGTTTCTCAAAACATTGTGACCTACAGGTACATCAGTCATCTTAGCAGTAGTGTGAGTAGTTAACAGGGGCAATACTCCTGGATTTTCATTTGTAACAGAACATTTGAAAACAGGGTTTACCATTTCTACCTTTGCCTTGACACCATTAATTTCAATCATTTGTGAGTGTCAGGACTCTAAAATTGGTGCCACTATGAGTGGTCTTTCGATGGGATTCTGCTATGATAGCATAACACTTTTGACAGGCAAACATGACTCATTTAGTGTTTCTCTGTCAACACCATGGAGGATCTCTTCCACCACAAACTTTTCTACTTGGAACATATGTATCCAGTGTTTTGTTGAATGTTCTGAACTTTAGCCGCAGTTTCGCTACCTGTCCCTGTGCAAAGCTGAATGTTTCAAGTTCCTCATTGAGATATGGTACTGTCTTTTTATCTAGTTTGCTCGACAAATAAATCTTACTATTGTTTTTTAGTTTCCCTTTGTACTTTCGTTATTGTTGCTACAACTGTCTCATGGGCACTGATGCCAGTTCCAATGTGGACATCCTCAATGTGGTCAGGTCTAGTTGTTGCCATCAGATGCAATATATTTCCAATGTGAGTGGGCTTCTGAACTACTTGTTCAAGGTAGTTGCCAGATGAGTCATTTATTATTGTTGTGCAGGATATCTTGTCACATTTATGACTACAAAACTGTAATTTTTCCAATTGACTGTTGGATAACTAAAGCCTCCTCGAATGATCAACATATGGTTGAAGAACATACCTACTAGCAAACTGAAGTTTTGTCTAAAGTTTCCGGCTACTTCCACAGGTGAATATGATGGTCAGTAGAACCATTTATAAGTGTATGCCCACCTTTGAGACCGCGTCTTGCCCAAAATATCTTGCATGCAACTGCAATTTCTATCTTGGTGGATTTGATTTCTCATCTGCTGCAATAAATACACATATCCAGTTCCCATTAACCTAGCCTTATATGCTTAGATTTACACTGAAAATCTCACTGCTATCAATTTTGAGTTTCAATCAATTTTCAGTACCTAGTAATATGTAAGTTCCGCTGTTTTTTAGGATTGCTTTACACTCTAGCACTTTGTTGTGAACACTTTGACAGATGATCACTAGGATCTTAATGATCTCATCAGTGAATGGAGGAGGGAAGGGGGACTTTTCTTTGGATCTTACTCCGATGCTTGATGGTATTTTACAGCTGTTAATCTCTGAACCGGATGGGAAATTGTTTAATGTAAAAAAAAATCTTATATTCACCCCGTACACAGCTATCTGAGTAACAACATCTGATGTGTAGCGCATGCTTGACACATTTAGAGGAAATCTAAAGTTCTCAACCCTATGACACAAGTCCAAGAAGTTGCAGCTTACCTTGGCCTTTGAAGTCTCTGGTTCAAGGCTTCCACTTGACTCAGAATCGGGAGGCCATGATCAGTCCTTGGGACAAAGCATCAGATTGTGAACTTTGTTGAAATTCTTTAAGCAATGCTGGTCTTGTCAACCCTCTCTGCCAGTCACTGAAGTGAGTCTTTCACCTTAGAGTGCAAACAATAGGAACAGTTTGATCCAACATTCCCTACAGCCTCCAGTGGGTTACACTCTGTTCCCTCAAGGGTCACAAGAATGGCCTCTTCAAGATGTTGAACAATGAATCCAGGCATATATACTGAGGCCACAAGGTGATGATACCCTAAGACGCACTTCTGTCACACCACTGTCAATCAAGTGGATGAGTGGTACTTCATATAGGGGAGACAGTAACCACAGGAGAGGATGTTACTTGAGGCACCTTTGTTTTTCAAAAATATCATTCAAACTGTGGATGCACTGCTTCTGATGCAACATTTTATATAGCACTAAATAACTCACTTTAAACTAAGCTTGCTGGTTTTCTTTAAATTTGAGGATCTGTTATGCTTACAAGGTTTACAAGTCATTAAGAACTAAACAAATTAGTACCCTATTAGGGGATTTGTGTTAGGATAAGAGAAAAACTTAGGTTAGATTTATTGATTCCCTGAAGGTACTTCGAACTATTTTCCAAGGTTAAGATTACTAAAAAGCTCAGCAAACTTGAAAATAGAAGACATTTACAATAACTACAGATAAAGTGTATGGAGATATATATAACCGTACACCAGGATGAATGCCAACCACCAAACTGTGGCCAAGAGCAAAGTAGACCACACTGTGGCACAACATGAAGCTGAACATAACATGCTTGATTTCAGTAGCTACTTCACCTAACCAAGGCATTTGGATTCTCTCCTCCACCACCAGCTTTCCTGAGCTGCGCTAATGGGAGTTATCTTTACAACACATTCTCTGCTCCCGAAATTATCCCCAACTCAACCTACAGTAACATATTGTCCCCACCTTCCACCCAACAGTTTCCACGCCCTCTGTCCTATCACCTCCTCTGCATTCTCATCTCCAACTGTCTTTATTTTTCACCCTCTGCCAATGCACCTTCCTATCTTTCCCTGCCCCCCTCCTTTTTCACTCTGTTTACCCAACGTCTCTGCCCCACAATCTCCTGATGCTGCACATGTTGGCACTCTAGTCCCTGTACACTCCATCAGACAGCACTCCTCTCTTCCCCCTGCCACCCCCTCTAGACTGCTGCTTCCATCCCACACTGTAGTTGCATTCTGGTTCAAAATGGTTCAAATGGCTCTGAGCACTACGGGACTTAACTTCTGAGGTCATCAGTCCCCTATAACTTAGAACTACTTAAACCTAACCAACCTAAGGACATCACACACATCCATGCCCGAGGCAGGATTCGAACCTGCGACCGCAGCAGTCTCGCGGTTCCAGACTGTAGTGCCTAGAACCGCTCGGCCACCCCGGCCGGACCAGTTGCATTCCGGTACGAGCTGCTGGAGTTGGCAGTCATGACTGAGTCAGGTGTGCTTGGTTGTGGGAATGAATGGTGTGTGTTTCTCTTTTTCTGATGACGGCTGTCACTGAAAGCTGTTGTGTAAGTGTCTTTTAATTGTGCCTGTCTGCAACTTAGCTTGACATCTTTATAGTAAATAGCAGTCTATCTTTTCCTGTGTTGTCGATTTTCCTACCTGAGAATTCCATTATTTCATTTAAATTATGTATATTTTACGTGTATACATGGAAATCAAATATACTCATTAGATAGATCATAATATGGCCAATATATATACAGGTGATAATACTGTTATAGCTATTCATCTTGTACATTTATGACCTTGTGGGCAATATTAATAGTAATCTGTACTGTCTGAAAAAAGCTGCATTAATATTCAGTCCAATTTTGATAAGATTTCAAAGTGGTGCAAAGATTGGCAACTCGCATGATATGTTCAGAAATGTGAATGTAAATGTAGACCTTAGGGGAACATTCAACACTGACAATTAGAATAATCTAATGGAAATGTTAAAACTGATTAAACTAGATTATAGTGTCAGAAGAATAATTAAAGAACTATACAAAGAACAATCAATGACAGTAGAGATAAGAAATACACAAAAAGGAGATGGAATCCTCAAAGGTGACAGTATACAGTCTGTCCTCATCCTCATTCAGCAGCTACATAGAACATGTAATGAATTACTACAAAGAATACTGTACAGGTATCAGAATAAATTGAGAAAGAATACAGATGCCTAGATTTGCAGATAGAATAGCTATGATAGCTCCAGATGAAATAAATCTCCAAAGAATCTTAGAAGTTATGGCTATAGTACTAATGGCTGAGTACAAAATGGAAATTACTCAAGAAAAAAGTGTGCTCTAAGGAACAAGAAGAAATCAGCATTGAAAGTAGAAGAAATAAAATAAAACAGGCAAAATCATACAAATGTTATGAAAGCAAAATACTTACTGATGGAAGAAGCAAAGAAGACATAAAACAAAGAATTAAAGAAAAAGAATCATTTTTCATAATTAAAAGAAATATGTAAGTGAGTAAAAGGGTGCTCAGAACTGCATTTGACTCATAGTACTGTATGATTGTTAATCATGGACAATCAGCAAAAATTGATAGAAATTTCTTGAAGCATTTGAGATATGGTGCTGGAGACACCAGCTAAAGATAAAGTGGACAGATAAAATCACCCACCAGGAAAACTTGCAAAGAACTGGTAAAGAAAGATTATTTAGGAAAATAATAGGGTGATGAAGACACTGGTTGATTGTTCATTTAATAAGAATTCCGTAGAAATGTCACAGAAGGAACACACAATGGAAGACAGCCTGAGGAAGACAAAGACTGACATTTTTTATACAAGTTATACATAAGACCCAATTGTCAGATTCCAGTGGATCAGGCATGATGCAAAGAGAAGAATCAGAATTCCTCCAAAACCCTAAAGAGGAACGGAATATTTTACATGGGAATGCTCAACACCAAGACGCTATGAAACTAGGTGAATTAATTCACAACTGACAAACACAACGAATAAATTCAATATTAAACTACTGGATGTACAGGGAAATTATTCTCAGATGATAACCACTTTGACTCAGAAGACATACAAGGCAAAACTGGCCGTAACCATTTTGGGAAAAATTTCAGACTGTTTGGCACACTATTTATAGGACACAAATCAATACTGGACTCTGTAACAGATTTCACCTTAAAATCAGAAAAATACTTTTCCTGTCTCTCAAATATTTTTCATCAAAGAAAAACAGGAAAAGTACCACAGGAATCAAAGTCAGCCCTAATAGTCATTATTCACAAGCAAGAAGACAAAGCAGACCCACACAGTACAGAGAAATTTTGCTTCTAACCACCACATATAAAATGTGGGAAACCCTCATATAGATTCACAGATAGGAGAATACCAGGAGGGTTCAGGAAGGAAAGATCATTCAGTGAACAGATCTGGTGCCCAGGAACACTATTAACACTGAGAAAGTCCAGGAACACCACAATAACATTTGTTGGCTTCAAGAAGATGTACAGTTCCATAGACTGAAAAACATCTGCAACACAATTGAAGAAAATAAGCTAATTCAGGAAGTATTAACAAATACACTGAAGAGCCGAGGAAATTGGTACACCTGCCTAACATCATATAGGGCCCTCACGAGCATGCAAGTGCCGTAACACAACCTGGAATGGACTCGACTAATGTCTAAAGTAGTCCTGGAGGGAATTGACACTATCAGTCCTGCAAGGCTGACCATAAATCTGTAAGAGTACGAGGGGGTGGAGATCTCTCCTGAACAACACGTTGCAAGACATCCCAGAAATTCTCAATAATGTTCATGTCTCAGGAGTTTGGTGGCCAGTGGGAGTGTTTAAACTCAGAAAAGTGTTCCTGGAGCCACTCTGTAGCAGTTCTGGATGTGTGGCATGTTGCACTGTCCTGCTGGAATAGCCCAAGTTCATCAGAGTGCACAATGGACATGAATGGATGCAGGTGATCAGACAGGATGCTTACGTACATGTTACCAGTCAGAGTCTAGACAGATCAGGGGCACCATATCACTCCAGCTGCACACGCCCCCATTACAGAGCCTCCCCCAGCTTGAACAGCCCCCGGATAACATCAGGGTCCATAGATTCATGAGGTTGTCTCCATACCCATACACCTCTATCCACTTGATACAATTTGAAACGAGGCTTGTCCGACCAGGCAACATGTCTCCAGTCATCAACAGCCCAATTTTGGTGTTGATGGGCCCAGGAAAGCATAAAGCTTTGAGTCATGCAGTCATTAAGGGCACATAAATGATTGAAATCTGCAGCAATTTGCAGAAGGGCTCAGTCGTCGTTGGTCCTATTCTTGCAGGATCTTTTTCTGGCCACAGAGATGTCAGAGATTTGATGCTTTACCAGATTTCTCATATTCACAGTACACTCATGACATGGTCATACAGGAAAGACCCCACTTCATCGCTATATTAGAGATGCTGTGTCCCATCCTCGTGCACCATCTAGAACACCACATTCAGACTCTCTTAAATCTTGATAACCTGCCTTTGCAGCAACAGTAACAGATCTAACAACTGCACCAGACACTTGTTGTCTTATATAGGCATTGCCGACAGCAGTTCCATATTCTGCCTGCTTACATATCTCAGTATTTGAATACGCAAGCCTATACCAATTTCTTTGTCACTTCAGTGTACAACATTCAAAGTTAAATGTTTGGGAGAGATCTCATAACCGTTTAAAATCAAGACAGGAGTGAGACAGGGATATGTGGTGTCACAGTTTGTTCAATTCACTTTTAGAGAAAATAATGTGGGACAAAGGATTGAGGGGGGGGGGGGGGGGGACAAAGAAGAGGAGGGACAGGTAAAGAACTGTCAACATAAATATCTGGCCTTTACTGAAGATATAACCATGATAACAAATAACATAAAATAAGCCAACAAGAGTTACTTAATTAGTTTCATCCTCCATGGATCATTTGCATGATAAATTGTAAGGATTGTCAAGGAGAAACTTTTTTCATTTTGTTTTCAAATTTTGCTTTGCTGTCTGTCAGACCTTTTATATCACTGGGTAAGTGATCAAAAAGTTAGTTGCATCATTGTGTACCCCTTTTTGTGCTAAAGACAACATTAATGTGGAGTAATTAATGTCAGTTTTCCTTCTGGTATTGCAATTATGTATGTCACTGAATTGCTGTGGTTTATTTGCAAAAAACTTTACAGGAGAATAAATATACTGTGGAGCAGTAGTCAGAATAAACAAATGTCTACAAGATGATCATATGTAGCACAAGATATTATTCTTACTGCATGTTTTTGAGCAATGAAGACTTTCTTTCTTAAAGATGAGTTCCCCCAGAACATTATTGCATATTATCATACTGAATGACAATATGCAAAATATTTCAACTCACTGATTTCTTTCTCTCCAAGATACACAATGATTCTAAGTGCAAATGTGGCTGTACTAAGTTGTTTTGGGAGTTGCAAAACCCACTTTATCCAGTTTAAATTCTCATCAATATGGACACCTAATGATTTTGAAGTTTCCACCTTATTTCCTCAACATGTGTTACGCTTATCGTTAGTGCAATACCCCTAGACGTGCAGAACTGAATATGGTGTCTCTTTTCAAAATTTAGGGTGACACAGTTCACAAAAAACCAGTCAATGACACTGTTTTCATTTCTCCTGTTTCTTTATGTCTGCTTGGATTGATTATAATACTAGTCATCTGCAAAAAGAACCAATTCTACTTGTTGTATATTAGATGGAAGATCATTTACATATATGAGAAGCAATAATGAACCTAAAATTGAGCAGTGGGGATCCCCTTCAGTAATTTATCCAGTCAGAACAATGTCCCCAGAGTACATTGATTGCATTCCTTAAGTACAACTTACTGCAGTCTTTTGGTTAGAACTGAACTTTATATCCAATGAAGAAATTACCACAAAGGTACAAAGAGCATACAGACTTACAAGGAACCACTGCAACAGAAGAAGTATCTCCATCAATGCCAAATTTTTATATATATATTGTCTGCAAGTTAATTAATATATATATATATATATATATATATATATATATATATATATATATATATATATATATATATATATATTAATTAACTTGCAGACAATATTAATAGTAACCTCAGATTTTTTTGCAGATGATGCAGTTATCTATAATGAAGCTATCTATAATGTCTGAAAGAAGCTGCATACATATTCAGCCAGATCTTGATAAGGTTTCAAAATGATGAAAAGATTGGCAACTTGCTTCATATGTTCATAAATGTAAATTGTGCACTTCACAAAATGAAA
Organism: Schistocerca piceifrons; assembly: GCF_021461385.2. Lineage (NCBI taxonomy): Eukaryota > Metazoa > Arthropoda > Insecta > Orthoptera > Acrididae > Schistocerca > Schistocerca piceifrons. Next base: position 121,409,347 of record NC_060138.1, on the reverse strand, counting down.
AAAGTAGTATCTTATAAATATTATACCAACGAGTCACTGATGGAATCGACCAACCCATACAAATACCTTGGTGTAGCACTTTGTAGGGATATGAAATGGAATGATCATATAGGCTCAGCCATGGTCTAAAGCAGGTGATAGATTCCAGTTTATTGGAAGATTACTGGGGAAATGCAATCAGTCAACAAAGGAGACTGCTTACAAATCACTTATGCAACTGGTTCTAGAATATTGTGCAAGTGTGTGGGACCCGTACCAGATATGACTAATAGGGGATATTGAACGTGTGCAGAGAAGGGCAGCATGAGTGTTCACAGGTTTGTTTGACCCGTGAAAGAGTGTTACGGTGATTCTGAGAAAACTGAACTGGCAGACTCTTGAAAACAGACATAAAATATCCTGAGAAAGTTTATTGACAGATTAGATTGGATTAGATTTAGTTTTCATTCCATAGACCCAAAAATGAGAAGGTTCTCTTGGGTGTGGAACAAACCAGAAAGTATAATATAAAAAACATAAAACATGTGAATATAATACTACTATCATGATCATTTGGCAGGCGATTGTCAAAATACATTACAGTAAACTGGAAATGTTAATAGTTACAGAATTAATACACTGTCAGAATGAAACATATTTATGCACTTTTAGTAAATTTATCATAAACAAAATACCTAATTGTGACTGTTGTGACTAACAAACATTTTTAGTTAATCCGGCCTAAGAGTTTCTGTTAAGATATTCATCTATAGAATAGTAGTAGCTGCCTAGCAAAAAGTCTTTCAGGCTCTGTTTAAACTGTGCTTTATCCGAAACGAAGTTTTTAATGGTTGCTGGCAATTTGTTGAAAATGTGTGTTCCTGAATACTGGACCCCTTTCTGGACCAAGGTAAGTGATTTTAGGCCTTTATGTAGATTGTTTTTATTCCTAGAATTGATGCTATGTATTTGGCTACTTGTTGGAAACAGAGATATATTACTTGGATCAAATTTCATTAAGGAATAAATATACTGAGAAGCAGTTTCAAGAACTGGTTTGAAACGATGACTCTAGGAATATAGTACAGTCCCCTATGTATGCCCACATTGGGATTGAGAGGATAAGATTGGAATAATTACCGCATGCTCAAAGGCATTCAAACAATCATTCTTCCCACATTCAATTTGTGAATGGACCAAGAAAAAACCATAATGACTGGTACAATGGGACATACCCTCTACCGTGCACTTCACAGTGGTTTGCAGAGTATAGATCTGGATGTAAATTAAGACACTATAACACAGTAGTCTTGCCAGAGCGCTTTGCACATCAGAAGCAATAATTATAAAGGGAAGAATGAAAATGATAGAGACAGAAAAACAAGAGAGGAAAATACTGTGAAAAATCTGTGGGCTGGTTCAGAAAGAGGGGATCTCAATGAAGAAATCGACAAAAGGACTGTACAAACAGACAGAAGTGATTACAAACAATATCAGGAAAAGAAGGGCAAGTTCTATGCTCAAATACGTAGGATAAACGATGGTAGATTGACCAAGAAGAACTTTACCATAGTGGCGACGAATACAGTGGAAATACACTGGGTAAAGGTAATCATGGAAGACGTCAAGAAACTAAACAGAAATCATGACAGACAGCGTAAGCACACAGAAAAAAATCGGATAACAGAAATTTGAGCAAAGGCCCACAGACGAAGAAAACGGGAAAGGAGTGGACAGAAGAGAGGAAGAAGAAACACAGTGAATATATGAGAGATTTCTGGAACGAAAGAGGCAGAAAAAAGTGTGTGTGTGCACGCGCGCGCACTTCTTCTTTAATTTTCTCCTGTGTGTGTTCCTTCCAGTGTTAGTGTTCAGTGTCATAAACCCATTCTCACATAGATTTTCGTTTGACGTTATTTTAAAAATGCCGCCAGGAAAAATCTGACAGCGGAATCCTGAAGCGGCAGCTGGCGCCACAAGGCTCTAGCGGGGGGTGCCAGTTGTAAGTGTCTGTGGAGCCCCAGCTTTATTCAGAAACTTTATCATCTATTATTTTATTCATTGGCCGACGCAGGCATATCATGCACCGCAACTACACTAGAGAACTATTTACAATAGAGTAGGATCGTCGCGTTTTGAATTATATTAACTTGACTGTACAGTAAAATTTTCATTTGCGCGGTTGGCAAAGATGATGTAATTGCAAGCAGTCTTGACGTTTTGTAAGCTTGGTTTCTCTCGTGACGTCATGTTTCAGTTGTTTTAGTGCCACAGGCTGTGTCGGGTGTTGTGAATGTGCGGTGCAGATAGTTTGTAACTGGAGTGACGTTTACTAATATGTGACAATGGCGTCTGTCAAAGTAGCAGTACGGGTTCGTCCCTTCAATCAAAGGTAAAATCTGCCTCAATGATAAAAACAATAAAGCGTTTCAACTATTTAAGAATTAATGCTGTGTACCGTCTTGCTGTTATTACTTACATAGTCGTCAGTTTCAATATGTCATTATAATTTCATCTTTCTCGTTATTTTCTTCTGCGGCTTCACATTTTATTTTCATTCACCAGGGAGATTGATATGGACGCCAAACTCATAATTCAAATGGATGGAAAGAAAACAAGAATTCTGAACTCTAAGGTTAGTTAAATCATCAAAATCCACCATATTTTGCTTCCTCTATTATATTGCATGAAACTGCCTACTTGAGTCGTCATAAATAATTCCATTTGCCCTAACAACAACTTGTTATCTTGCATCATTTAAGATCAGTTACTTGACTATGTCCTAACTTTTTCCGGTCAGAATAATACACTCATAGGCCCCTGAGTAGTCTCATTTAATGAAACTGATTTAACACGTTCAAGATAAAATCAACTGGATGCAAAACCAGACTGACTGCTCCTTTTTTTAAATTTTTTTTAAAATTTTAACCAGTCTTATCCAGAGTGCACCAACATATTTGCTGTAGATCAAATTCCTGTCTGGGTCAAATGTTTTCTTATTTATTTCTTACTCATGGTATCACTTTAGGAAGTTTTCTCTAAAAGAACGTGCCTGAAGTGTACCTTTATATTGAAGTGAAGTTTGGGTGATAAACAGTACAGGCAAGAAGAGAATAACTTTTAAAATTTGGTGCTACAGAAGAATGCTGAAGATTAGATGTGTAAATCAAGGAGACCTAACTATGAAGAGACACCTCTTACTGCATAAAACTGGGAAGGAAGGAGCATCTTGACAATTTGACTTAAACAGTGGATAGGTTGATAGGACACATCTGAGGCATCATTGGTACAGGAAAGAAGTGAGGTAGTCAAAATTGTAGGATAGTGCAAGGAGGTTACCAGTAGCTATACAAAGATGAGGAGACTTCTACTGAATAGACCAATATGGAGATGTCCATAAAACCACACCAAGAAAAACTTATTCTTTTACATCTTTATTAATTCTACTGTGCTGTATGTAAGCCATCAAGTATCCTGTTAAAATTAATTCAGTTTTTATATCCTACATCACAAGTTTTGCATTGAATTTTGTATTGTACATGGGCTTAGAAATCGTTCAGGCTGAATGTCATGTGTCGCTGCATATATACTAGATGGGTTTGTTTTATTTCTGGTTGGAGGCCCTTCTGTATATGAGCTTTTGTACCCCACTTCAAGAACAACCCAAAATATATCGATCTGAATGTTTGAATCTTGATCTGTGTTGTTCACTACACTTATTGCGCTAACAGATTGGTATAAGGGAAGAAAAGATAAGCAGATTCATAAACTGCGTAGGCTCTGACAGTAGTTGTATAGATATTTTGTAGTTGCTATGTAGGCTAATGTCTTTTAGGGCTCAATTTATCTGAAGAAACTGATCTAGTAATGTTGTGGTACATTGAGGCTACAAATCAGTTCATCAGTAATCTCAGATAGGTTTTGTTTTGCACTGAGGGCCAATGCAGTACATAATTTTTCTGTCAAACTTGGAGTAAAATTTATGTTTATCATTCTGTTTTAGAGGAAGTGCAACATATTTTACAGAATTATATTGTGGCCCTGTCGGTGAGTGCAAGACGGCCAATCCAGTGGTACACAGTTTGATCCCCAGTCGGTTCAAGGATTTTTTCTGACACTTATCGGGTCTTTCACCTCTTGCAATGATTTATGGATGTGGAAAAATGCCCGTGTTTCAGAGTCCTTGTCAAACTGTAGTTCCCTCTTCAACTGGCGCAGAAAATCAATTTGAAAGGAGGCAAGGGCATGCCACATCCACTAGGACTACGACTACGACCAATAAAGCACTGTGATGTTTCAACAAACATTTGGGCTCAAAATAACTTTGCTTTTACATGTTTGAAATTGTGGCATATGTGTTATTTGCCGTCTGTCATAAATAGAGGTGGACAGTTATGTGAAGTGACCCATTTGAATAACATAAAAGCTACTCCGCAATGAGACCCAAAGGACCCATTGATGCTGACTGAGTGCCAAGTCACTGTCTGTCATATGGGGTTGTTTGGATACAGTAGAAGGAGCCTGGAACAGTACAGCACTTTCCTGGCCACTGTCAGCTCTCCAGACTTTGGAGCTGCTTCTTCTCCTCAAGTAGCTCCTCAGTGTCCCTTGCGAGATTCAGTTCTCCCTGATCAAGAGAGGCTCCCTGGTAGTACTGGGAACTGAACCCGGGCCCTCTGCATGGAAGTCAGACCCACTGACCAGCCAGCTAAAGAGGACAATGATCAAGTTGAGTATAGCTTAGATAGTTTTAAATTTTCAAGTCTGATAATCAGATTAATATTGTTTAAAGTATTGTTCACCTGAAGACATCTCCATGGATACTCTGCAACTCAAATTTAAGTGCCTGGCAGAGGGTTCATCGAACCACCTTCACAATTCTCTATTATTCCAATCTCGTATAGCGCGCGGAAAGAATGAACACCTATATTTCCGTACTAGCTTTGATTTCCATTATTTTATCGTGGTGATCGTTCCTCCCTATGTAGGTCGGTGTCAACAAAATATTTTCGCATTCGGAGGAGTAAGTTGGTGATTGGAATTACGTGAGAAGATTCCGTCGCAACGAAAAACGCCTTTCTTTTAATGATGTCCAGTCCAAATCCTGTATCATTTCTTTTACACTCTGTCCCATATTTCTCGATAATACAAAACATGCTGCCTTTCTTTGGACTTTTTCGATGTGCTCCGTCTGTCCTATCTGGTAAGGATCCCACGCCGCGCAGCGGTATTCGAAAAGAGGGCGGACAAGCGTAATGTAGGCAGTCTCCTTAGTAAGTCTGTTACATTTGCCAAGTGTCCTGCCAATAAAACGCAGTCTTTGGTTAGCCTTCCCCACAAGATTTTCTTTGTGTTCCTTCCAATGAAGAGATGAAAACGTGTATTGTACATCCCAATAATATATCAACAAAATGCCATAGATTTTTCAGAAATTATAATACAGTAATGAAATATTATGACGCCCATTGTCTGAGTTATGAATGACAATGAAGTACTGATTCAAAGCATAAATTTAATATGCCAGGTTTTTTTTGTAAATATGATGTATCTGAAGCTATTTGAATTGCCATGTTACTGATCAGACATGGCATATAAGACATGACAGTTTAAAACACGACACACTGCTACCTGAATCCTACTACGTATCTTTCAAGGGAGTGCTGTTGCCATATGAGGCATCTGACATGCCTCGCAGATGGACTCGCAACTTCAAATAGTTGCTGGTTACTTTCCTTACCCCAAATTAATCCATTACTACCCTATGATGCTGTGGTGCTAGTATCACTGGCAGAATGAATGCATTGGGGAATTTGGATTTATCACCATTTGAGGACTGTTAGGCATGGTGGGCAGCTGTACCAAGTATTGCCCACAAAAATCCTTTGTCTGAATTCGAGTCCCATTCCAGTTCTGCTCTAAGTTTTAGTTGATGTGAGCAATTTCGATCAATGGACATTCAGCGTCTTCGGAATTTTGACTAATCATATTCGACTGTTGACTGTCGACCAGGACAGTATAAGTTATTCAAGTGCGTCACACAGGTGCTGCTGAATGATTTTTTATCGTTTAGCATTGACTGTTCAGTACACTTTGCCTCGTCAAGTCACTGGATCTGCGTAGCGGCACAGAAAGGGTGGTATTACTGACACACCTTTCTCCCATTCCAATGAAGTTTTACAAGCTTCTCACAAATCTTGATACACAATATTGGACTATCTCTTTGCTCTCGATGTAGAAAATATATGATTGTTGTATCTTTGATCATTTGCGTGTGATTTGAGAAAACTACAAGAGATAGGCGGAAGGTCGGTATGGGCATCAACGAACAGAACAGCTGAGATATGTTGGGCCAGTGCCTTTTGACGCAGAATAAATAGATTCGTGTCTGTTTATCATAGACCTGCCCGTATTTTACGCGACTGGTTGAAGAAAATGTTGAAAAAGTGGATAGGAACATGGTTGTTTAATAGAGTTAAAAATGCTCGTTGCTTCAGAAACTGCCCATAGGACTCTGTGTTTCATATTGTAATGTTGAAGAGTGAACACGCTGATTCGGTTACCTTTCGTTCTTCGATGAAGAATTGAGGGAAGTTTCAACAATTTAACCTCTTTCCCTTTTGAGACAAGAAATGTTAGGCAATTTTCCTCCCCGCCCCGCCCTCTTTAACTGTGTTCTCGGTATATCATGTCGTCAACAGTTGACCTAACGCGGGTCTAGAGAATACCGTAAACGGCGTTTAGTGAAAGTCAAAATGAGATAGTTTGGCGTTACAGGCCTACAATGTGACCATGTGACCACAGAGAATATTTTATGATTGTTTACCTTTAGCTTGTTGACAAAGAACAGTTTGAGAATTGACATGAAAAAGCTGTATCCATCGGGGCGTCACAGCGTATACCGTGGTTGTTAATTATGGATCGAAACATCGTTATACTATATCAGCACCCTGTAACAATAGCTTCCTACAACGCGTGGCAGCGCATAGCATTTATTAATACGATTTGCGAGTTGTCGGGAATTGTATGCTGTAGGCTACGTGTGAAGAACGGTCGCTGTGTTACGGATTCTTACCGACGTTGTAAGGAATAATTCAACTGGGTGAGTTAAGTTACCATTTCTCTGTCAAATCGAATCAATTGTGGATGTATGCAGCTGGGCCGAAACTTTCCGCGCAAACCAGTTCCACCGGTGTCACCCAACACCAGGCCGAGCTGGCCCTCCACACGGTGTTCGCGACTGTCTGTGTATAGTGCGTGTTCTATGATTCTGATGACGTCGCTGTGTTAACCATACGCTTGATAGGTTGCAAAAAAGATGTATTACGAATCTTTTCTTCTGCATCCGCCCGTCGCTGGATGATGCGTTGGCTTCTGATTCGTGACTTTTTACTCCGGAGAGGTCACTATATTTGATTGCAGTGCTTGTGGCAAATATATTAAATTTTCAACGGGAAATCTGGTAAATTTAACTTCCAACCTGGTGTTAATTTTCACTGATGATAATACAAATGTGTTGTGTTTCGTCTCAACTCATCCCTAGGTTTCTGGGATGCACGTTTTGTATTGCAAGTGATTCGTCCATTTTTAGTTTTTCTACTACAGCATTAAAATACTTAAGAATTGTAACTAAGGTGAATTTTACACCTACCCCTCTCATAATAGTTTTAAACATGCGCTAAAGGCCTCATTTTGGTACGCCACCCAAAAATCACCATAATTTTATAATTGCCATCAGTTGGTCTCCTTTGCATTCGTGAGTAGGGAACTGGAAGAATGTGCTGTGACAAGTCCAATATTGTTATGTCGACCTCCACGCAACCTTTGTGTATAAAGCTCCTAGTTTTCACTTTTTTCTTTTTTTTCGGTTCCGAAAGTGCACTACAGATCTAAATTCACTTATCAGTTCTTGGACGATTGAGATGGTCCAGCATATCTAAAACTTTTGCACCTGTTCAGAATAAAGCAATGAATATTCGTCTCGGCCCTCGTCTGTGCCCATTCATAACGCACTCTGTCTAGAAGTAACATTGCAGATTCGAGAGACGTTGTACACTTGGATGCACATCAGTGTTTCACTGCGATCGTCCATTTCCGTACTGGTTGTTGAAGCATACCAGCTCGTTTTAAGGATCCTAAATAGTGAACCGAAGACTTACCACTTTGTATACAGATAGTGAATTTATTTGAACAGCCCTTTTCACACACGAGCACACTGCATTCCTAATAGTTAGTATATATGACGAAGTTGATATTTATGTAGTTGTTAGTACTTGATTTGCAGATAATTCAATGTTGCTGCATCAAGCTGCGAGCCGCGGAGACATTCAATTACTTAGGACAGCAGTTTGCTATGGTAACTGTTGCAATCAATATTGTATGTAGTTAACATATTGCATTCACAGTTGTGAGTGATAGAATTACACATGGAGTAAAGCCCGCCTTGGTTTAACGACTCTCCACTGAGCATAACGTGTGACTATTTACTCCCAGGTCTCACTAACTTGAAAGATTATGGAGGACTACTTTGTCTGTACTAAATCTTGTACATTTTTGATGAATTTAAAATTCAGGGAATGTGCAGTCCATTATTGAAACTCACTCTTTTAGGTAGCCTTTAAAAATAATCATAGGCGTTATTAACATGGAAGCCGACAACGAATACACTACCTAGCTTCTCTAGTGTGTCCCAGGGTTCTTTAGTTGTAACAGTGGGTTTTCGTTAACCCAAATATGTTATTTTTATACATGACAGGATCCAGACAGATGAAACAATGCGCCATTTTACTTGTGTATTTGTCGTGTAAGGTTCTCCGACAAGTCTCAAATACTTTCCAGTCCAGAATAATTTTACGGAACTACGGCTTCAAATGATTACAAAAATTATTGTCGACAAGCCCTAAATTATGGTTTTTTTTAGTAAGTGCAGAAAATAGACTCTTTATGATCCAGAGTATACGGATACATTTTACATCTTTCGTTCACGGCAGTTTTCTTTGCGGGAAAATAAATACTTTCGCTTCCACTCACAATTTCAAATCCGACATTCCAGAAATCTGCAGTAAACTGAAGCTTTCGTGTTTGTTTATTTGGCCGAGTATTCAATATCCAACGTATTAATGCAACGCGCTATATAGTTTGGAACTCGGACACGAAATACCGAGGAAGTTAGATTCGTATGACACGACAGTTTTGCCGTGAACTGCGTCCCTTAGATGGTACGCCCTAAGAAAAACATGAGTACGCCACGTTAGTAAATTAGTGCAATTGCTAAGAAGACCGCAGGTAAGAGGTAGTAGGGGGCTCAACTTTAAGCACATGTCGACCCGAGTGCGCACGAGCATAAGAACGGCTTGGCGAAGAATAATCTGTCAGCCGAAGGAGTGCAGAAATTCTTTTTTGTGTGTCGTTTTTGCAATGGGGCGTTGCTATAAGCTGATTTTTACTATTATTTCTTTCCCTTTATTTTATTTCAAACGTAATTTTAACTCCGTAGTGTGTGAAAAGTCGCGGCCAAACCTCTTCATTTACGTGTTCCTAGACCGTTGCAGCGTTATGTACACTGATTATTAAGGTGGCCGTGACAGCAAAGCGTACCAAAAAAAAAAAAGTTACTAACCCGTACCCAGGAAGCAAGAATTGGAAAATTTGTGGCCATCGCAGGAAAAAGGATGCGAAACTGCGCGAAACACGGTTATGCGGATTAGATTCCCGGCCCTGCATGTAGTTTTAAGAGGGGTCGTGCTTGAGAATTGTTGTGGATAGTGGAAAGGAAAGAATGCGAAAGATGTACTTACAGGCAACAAAAGACTCCCGCAAAATAAAATAGACAGCCTGCAGTCCTGTTATAAACTGGCAATTCAAAGAATCGAAGGTGATAAAAATTCCTTATGGAAAATCACTTCGGCCACATTTGTTTCATAAAATATCAACCTTTGAAGAGCCACATAATGAGTTCTACACGAAGGTACATAAATGTTATGGACTGACAACTAATATATAGAGATCCTAGACACACGCTCATCCATTTGCCATTGTACAGTTCCACCACCTAGGTCACAAATGTCACAGATGACTCGATAGCTTTTCTTAATAAGTGTCTACACGACAGGAAACAGAAATCTCAATGGGTCTCTTGCCTAATGTAACAGTCAGCACTTGTTTGGTGTTAAAAGGACACATATACATGTTTTATAGTGCAGTGAAAACTTTTGCTACAGGCTTTTATTAGGAAGAGGTCAAGACTTTTGACAGTTAGGCGTTCATCCAGAGTCACATGTCCTGGATTATTAAAGAACTATGTAGAAGAAAACTAAATAAAGCCATTAGAGAAGGTGAAACGATAAAACACTCACTGTTCTCCAGCCGCGACGGTTCGACGAGTGTCATACTCATCTTCTGTCGAAGTTTCGAATCATTGCGGACCTCACTCTATTTATAGTGATGGGCGCCTCCTCCTCCTCCTACCCACGGTCTCGATGCAGCCACTGGGCTTCACGACTTCAGATAATGATTACGAGGTGTGATCAAAAAGTAACGAAAGTTTTATTTTTTTAATTCATTCATCAACTTCAAAGTAATCAAATTGGTTCAAATGGCTCTGAGCACTATGGGACTTAACTTCTAAGGTCATCAGCCCCCTAGAACTTAGAACTACTTAAACCTAACTAACCTAAGGACATCACACACTTCCATGCCCGAGGCAGGATTCGAACCTGCGACCGTTGCGGTCGCGCGGTTCCAGACTGTAGCGCCTAGAACCGCTCGGGCACCCCGGCCGGCTCAAAGTAATCTCTCAGATAAAATACACTTGGTGCCAGCGCTTTTTCCAATCTTGGGAGCGCTTCTGAACTCACTTGTCGTTATGGTATTCAGCTCTTTCAGCGTTTCTGTTTTTATCTCATCGGTGGTGGCAAAACGACGTCCTTGAATAGTTCTCTTCAGCCTCGGGAATAGAAAGAAGTCGCAGGGAGCCACGTCTGGCGAATACGGTACCCGAGCCAACGTAACGGGTTTGTTTTTTGCCAGAAAAGTCACTAACAAGCATTGAGGTGTGAGCGGGAGCATTGTCATGATGCAACTTCTAGTGGTTTTGCCACAAAACTGGTCGTTTTCTTCGGATTGCTTCACGCAAACGGTACATAACTTCCAGGTAGTATTCCTTACTGATCGTACGACCAAAAAAAAAAAAAAAAAAAAAAAACTCATGGTCCACTATTCCCTTCTAAACGAAGAAAACAGCGAGAAGAACCTTCACATGTGATGGAACGTGACGAATTTTCTTTGGTCTTGGCTCTTCAGGCAGTTTCCATTGGGACGACTGAGCCTTAGGTTCGAGGTCATACCCTTCCCCCCCCCCCTCTCCCACCACCACGCGTATATCCTTATTTTGTCACCTGTTATAACCCTCTTTAGTAGTTCTGGATCGCTGTCGACTTCATTAAGCAGTTCCTGAGATATGTCCACGCTACATCGTTTTTGGTCGAAATTCAACAGTTTCGGAACAAACTCTGCCGCTACCCGTTTCACGCCCTAAACACCCAAAAATATTGCTTGGTATGAGCCAAAGGACTAGCCGACATCGGTAGCAACCTCTCTGATGGTGATTCGGCGATTTTCCAGAACCATTTTCTTTACACTTTCCATACTGTCGTCAGTAATTGATGTGCTAGGGCGTCCAGAGCAGTCGTAGACTTCAGAGTCCTCTCGACCCGCTAGGAAATGTTTATACTACTCGTAAACTCCTGTCGTAGTCATGTTAGATTCGTCAAAAGCCGGAGTCAACATTTCGAATGCGGTGCTGCACTATATTTCATTTTTCAAGCAGAATTTTATGTAAAGCAAAAAAATGTTCGAAAGCAAAAATTCGCCGTGTCGACACACGTATAAACTTTTCGACTGTCAAAAATAAACTAAATACTCAAAACAACTGAAAATTCAAATATACATCAGGAACATGTGTACCCACAAATTTAAAAAAGGTTTGGAAATCAAGTGCAGGATTTGGCCCACGAAATTTAAAATTTCCCTTTACTTTTTGGTCACACCTCATATGTTGCTCGTTGGAACGGCGCGGTTTTTAACACTGCCAGTCTGCCACCCGGATGAATAACGTAGCTTTTCGCCTGGCGTATATGCCAGGAGTGTCTACATTCACATCTAATGTCAAAGCATGTTATAAAGGAAATGAAAAATGAGAAAGGGGATAAGTTGAAGAAAAGATTAAAGTGAGGGAGCTGTCTGTGCATGTGGACGTGTAGGAGTAGCCTATGTTTTCTTTCGTAGCAGCCTCCGCAAAAAAATATTTTTGCACGTAAACGCCATTCAACAAATAAGTTAGTGAAATTTTTACCACAGAGCCCATATTTCACACATCGGTGTCTGACCTTCTATTAAGACGTTTTCTGCAAAATAAGAGATAAAGGTGTCATCAGTCAAAAATTTTCAAACGTGTGTGAAATCTTATGGGACTTAACTGCTAAGGTCATCAGTCCCTAAGCTTACACACTACTTAACCTAAATTATCCTAAGGAAAAACACACACACCCATGCCCGAGGGAGGAGTCGAACCTCCGCCGGGAGACTGCTCGGCTAATCCCGCGCGGCTGTCATCAGTCCGAAGACGATTTTGAACACCACAGTGCTTTACTACGCAAGGTGCTGCTGGAGCTGGTATGCCCATGCCTTGCCCCAATCTTCGAACTGACAATTCAGTCTGTTACAGCGGCAGGATCTACTGTTGAACGTAGACACCGAAACACAGTCCAGCTTGACATTTTTATCAACCAACCATTGGCAGAGGTGAGAGAAGCGATGAGCGATATTCTGTAAAGAAGTTAATTTTGGTATTAACACGCTGGCTGTGGTGAACTGCCGCAACATTTGAAGCACGATGTGCCCCAGGTGCTGCAGCAGTGCCTGCAATGCACCCGACGGCTGTGCAAGTCTTGATTTCCGCCTTTGTTTACCTCTTAGCTGCCGTAGATTTTTGTGCTAGTTCACTTGCAGAGGTACTGGTGAACTCTCACCTCACGTTTTCGTCTTTCAACTAATGGCACTCAGACAGTACACGAAACTCTTAATGCTTTCATACTAACTCAGAAAGTGGTCTGCAAACAAAGAAATGGAACTCTCCTTGCTTTCCTACGCTTCGAAACGAACCACAAAAGACGGATCAGTAGTAAATAATATGGTTCACTCGTGTATAACAAGAATGTATGAATTTATCGTAGTTGTAAATGTATGTGTGTGTTTAACCACCCTCACTTGTCTGTAAATTGTATACTATCCAAAGCACAGTAAGAAAAGTCAAATGCGTGTGAAGCATTCAGAGCCTTGGGGGTACCGACTGCTACTGTATATGTCGTCCACAGCATTCAAAAGATAAACTACTGGAGTTATGTGGGTTATATTGTGTCAAGAACAGTAGTAGATTCATTATAGTTATTCTAACTAAAAACCACATATATTTGATATTTTTGGTGGAGGCTATGCAACCTTCAGTTAACAGGAGGTAAGATCGACCGTATTATGAGAGACATGTTGTAAGGGAATGCTTAATTCTTTCGGTAACGGCATTCTTTACCCTTCTCCTTAGTCGCGTAAGGTGTCGACCGCGTAAGGTTGCATAACAGCATATATTTCTTCCAGTCGTATTGAGTGCTCGGTGCGGTCGCAGTTCCTAGAGACCTTGGCTAGCTTCTAGGATCGTTTCTTGCACTGAGCTAGTGTATTCTCTCTGCTGAAAATTCGTGACTGGCTGAAATTACGTGCCAGACCTGCACTCAAGTTGTGATTTCTATTTTTGTGAATTGTCCGAGTACGCATTAACAATTCAGAGTGGGAATTTCTCAGCTAGAAATGCACTGGCCGTGAAAGATAGAGGCCAATGGCTGAGCCGCCATTCTGCATGTAGAGTCTTGTGGTGCGCCATTCTGCATGTAGAGTCTTGTGGTGTTGCGAATGTTATATACGTGGCCGCATGTTATGAGTCTTGACATCAGATCGCTAGCGAATCGCACATACGGATCATTGGATCTCTGATACCATCTGGTTGTAGCCCTATTCAAAAATTCACGACAGTTTTTAGCTTGTTGCTGAAGTGTAGAAAATTGATTCTGGATATCGAATATTGCGTTGACTAGTAAAAAAAAAAAAACTCAAAATATATTATTGGACCTCATGTGATAGTAATGGTACGATAGTGGGTGGGGTCAAATGGTCATTGAGCACGTCGTAAAGAAAGCCCACGGTATTGTGTTGTCAAAATCCCTTCTCAAGTGAACGGGTATTCGGTATCTTGCACGAACATTGTAGTATGAGCTATTGCCAAAGTGGATGTCGCCAAAGTAGGATCTAGTGGCAATTTCCCTGTGTTTGAACAATTTTAACTGTCGTCCAAAAGTATGTTTGAGGCCTCATTTCACGAATGGATACTGGATACATTATTACCAATCAGGAGACATGAGTATCAAAGCAATGAATTTCTCTTTGCGAGGCGAAGGTGAAGGAAGGAAGGCGTACTTGCACTTAATGTCCCATCGACGCCGAAAACCACTTCATCATCTGGACCGAGCGAGATGGCTGCAGTGGTAAGACATTGGACTGTGGTATTCGACCATCTAGATTTAGGTTTCCTGTAATCGATTAGGACGAATGGTGGGATTAGTCATACGAAAAGCTATGATGCATTCCCTTCTTCATCCTTCCCCACTCCGAGCTTGCGTTCAATCTCTAACGACAGTGTCTCGATGGGACTTCCTAATCTTCTTTCTTTATCAGCTGAGAAAGTTGTGGCGGAGATTTTACCAACACATTTGTGTGATATTTATGGATCACTTAGGGAAGGAGGGTACTGTGGCTATTACGTATTAAACTTCTGAATTCGATATCTCGCACAGGGTACTGTTGAAAAGTCGAGTTCATTTACCGAATAATAATACTCACCAAGTTACTTGAGAGTCGCTGAATTCCTATCGATTGAAGAAATTATGGTTACCAAAAATCGTGTATTTGTAGAGCCCGAGAAATCGTATTTTTTGGAAAGTTTTATATACTTTGACAAATGTTGAGCTAGTATTCAAGGCGCCCAGCTTTTAGGGGAGGTACGGAATATTTTTAATACATTACTGTTTGGAAAAAGTGAAACATCAAGACCGAGAGCTGTGATTACCTTGAAATTAGTTCCACCGGTAAGGGACGAGACACTACACAAATGATTAGCGTTACAGACCTGTAAATGCGCCGTGACTGTGGAAATTCGGTAAGGGGCAGCGTCACAACGTGCTGCAATCAGAGCCGCTAGACGTCGTGGCAAGGAATCAAAGAGCGCCTGAATATACTGCTGGAGAATACTCTGCCGCGGGTTGTAGGCACGTTCACGAAGCATCATCTGTGGCTGCAGGACCTGAACGAACAAGTTGCCGATCGACTATATCCCAGACATGTTCGATGGTCTGCATAAAAGTCGAACGGGCAGACCAGGGAAACACTTGTATCCGTCACACATTCCTCGCCTCATGGGGCTGGCCGTTGTCCTGATGAAATGTGGCATGTGCAAGGCGTGCAAGAGGGCCAGTGCCTCGGGCTGTAAAACATCCCTGATGTAGCGGTAGCTGTTCAGATTGTCCTCAAGGTGTGGGAGGAGAGATGTCGAACGCGTATGCGGCCATCACTTTAGGACTAGTTGAAGCGGGACTCGTCCGAAAACGCTACATTTTGCCATTCAGCAAGCCAGTGTCGGCGTTCACGTGCCATTCCGTCGTAACACCCCCACATGCCGATATTCCACCTTTTGATGTCGGCGTGGCATAGTAGCACGTGGTTGCAAGTTTCCATTTCGTATGACGGTTCCTCACTGACTGACCGTTGTTTAACACTGATCTATCCGGTCACACAAAAGAGGGCGCTGTAGGGCCTACATGCACGTCATTTCTCTGCTATTTCAATCACTAATAATTCCAATCCCAAAGAAAGCAGGTGTTGACAGATGTGAAAATCACCGAACCATCAGTTTAATAAGCCACGGCTGCATAATACTAACACGAATTCTTTACAGACGAATGGAAAAACTGGTAGAAGCCGACCTCGGGGAAGATCAGTTTGGATTCCGTAAAAATGTTGGAACACGTGAGGCAATACTGACCCCACGACTTATCTCAGAAAATAGATTAAGGAAAGGCAAATCTACGTTTCTAGCATTTGTAGACTTAGAGAAAGCTTTTGACAACGTTGACTGGAATACTCTCTCTCAAATTCTGAAGGTACATACAGGGAGCGAAAGGCTATTTACAATTTGTACAGAAACCAGATGGCAATTCAAAGAGTCAAGGGGCATGAAAGGGAAGCAGTGGTTGGGAAAGGAGTGAGACAGGGTTGTAGCCTCTCCCCGATGCAATTCAATCTGTATATTGAGCAAGAAGTAAAGGAAACAAAAGAAAAATTCGAAGTAGGAATTAAAATCCATGGAGAAGAAATAAAAACTTTGAGGTTCGCCGATGACATTGTAATTCTGTCAGAGACAGCAAAGGACTTGGAAGAGCAGTTGAATGGAATGGACAGTGTCTTGAAAGGGGGATATAAGATGAACATCAACAAAAGCTTTTTTTACGAAATTCGGAGATCTGGATGACGTTAGTTTATTATAGACGTCTTCGTGTTCTCCACGAGAAGGAATACAATGCACAGTTCCTGCACAGCGTCACCGAAAACATAATACATCAGTACTGCAGGAAATGATTGCAGATACTGTATGGTCTCTCATGGGTCCTATTTTGAAGACTACACCAGCGAAGTGGCGCGTGATTATTGCATTTTCGATTCGCATTTGGGAGGACGGGTATTCAAATCCTCGCCCTTCCATGTAGAATTAGTTTGTCCGTGATTTCTCTAAAGCTCACAGAGGCAAATGCCGGGATTGTGCCTTCGAAAGGGCGCGGCTCATATTCTCCCATCCTGCTTACAACCCGAACCTGTATTCAATCGGTAATGAGCTCATCGTCGATGGGACATAAAGTTGTAGTCTTCATTCACTCATTCATTCATTCCTTCTTTTGTAGACGCCCAACAATAAATGAACATATACACAGTGCATTCATTTGCCTCAGCAGCCTTTACTCTGGGATCCTATAAAACTTCTAGTCATACTTCCGTTCATCATTTCCTTCGCGCCAAAAAAGGATCCCTTATTACCCACAGTGCGTCAGCCACTTTGCAATGCAACGCATTTTTAACAACAATTGTTGATTACTCAGTGTTATTCGGTTCTCTAGGAATGGAACACGCATCTTATCTCAACACATTATTTACTTATGACAGTAAGCAAGCCACATACGAACGAAGTTTGGTTGAAATTATTCTACTGGTTCCAGAGCTAGGATGGAACGTACACGCCCACGCATCTGAACCGTTTATATGGTGTATACTGTATTCTGACATCTTTCAATGTCTTATGCAGTCTGACATAGCATTCTTGTATTTGTAGTATACTAGACCAAGACACATGCAGTGCTGCCTTTAGTGACGATTTGTAAATGCGTGATATATCAAAAGCATAATATATAAGCACTCCGTTTTCAGGCCACAAGTGGCCCATCGGAACCATTCGACCGCCGTGTCATCCTCAATAAGGATGCGGATAGGAGGGGCGTGGGCTCTCCCGGTCGTTATGACGGTTTTCTTTGACCGGAGCCACTACTATTCGGTCGAGTAGCTCCTCAATTGGCACCACGAGGCTGAGTGCACCCCGAAAAATGGCAGCAGCGCATAGCGGCCCGGATGGTCACCCATCCAAGTGCCGGACACGCCCGACAGCGCTTAACTTCGGTGATCTGACGGGAACCGGTGGATCCACGGTGGCAAGGCCGTTGCCCCGTGATATATAAAATGACAGAAATGCTGTTCTGTAAAATCCTCAGAAGCATTGAGGCCTATTCAGAGTGATAGTCACTCAGGATTAAGGATCTTCTGGTCTTTCATGTTCAGGGCATGGACGAGATTAGACATGGTGTATTCTTCAAAGATCTGGGATAAGTGCAGTGTTATCAGATGAATCTGGTTACATAAAGGTAGTAATTTTCTAGTAACCAATTGTGTGTTTCTTTGTTATCACCTTTAAACCCACATCTGGCAGTACGGACATGATAGCAGAATCAAAGGAAATTAATAGCCCGGCCACAGAATGAAGTAGAAAACAGTTCACATTGCGTTTTTCATGCAGCTAGCCTGCTCAGTGTACCACCAAACTCTACACTCTGAACAAGCGAGAAAAGTGGGCATCTGCTACAATAATTGTATGCCAGTTTCATGACAGTAGCAGCAGTGGCTATAGATGCATTACCCAATAGTGACATTTGAAAATCTGCGCCAGACTGGGACTCAAATCCAGACCACCCACCCATCGCAAGTGGCCACCGCAATGACCTCAGCCAACCAAGCGCACTGTTCAGTCCAATCCAAACCTCCACATGTCACTGTTGCCTCCCTGTATCATAATGTCATGTACATCTCCCTGTAAGGTCATAACATAACTTGATTTCCGCTCAGGAAGAGTGACACTACCATAAAGAATTTAAGTCCATTTTTATAATTATATGCTTTGTCTTGAATTATGATACTTACTTTTGATTATCAGCTGCTTTGTGAAATATTATTCCAAATCTGTTACATATATAAATTGGAGTGTATGCATGTGTGTATGCCCATGATTTCCTCCCAAACTTCAGAGAGATTTCAACTAAATTGACACAGAAATAGCAGGCCTCGCAGATTTCAGCACTATATTCTCGTATCTTTCATTGTTCTAAGCAATCTGACATAGCGTTTATCAAAGTGACATAACAATCTTGTATTTGTGGCCCTACGTCCAGTATGAGCTGAGATACAAGCGAAATGCATTTTTCCCAGCCTATGGTTTGTCAGCTGCCTTGCACGACAGGCATGCTGAGTGGGAATAGGACCTGCTAGCCAAATCAATTTGCGTTGCATAGCAGCCTACATGTCAGGGGCAAGAAATTGTTTTCCAGACCCTGACATGTGGGCTGCCCTGCTTGTCAAGCATGTTGTTTCGAGTAGTATCGGGCTGCTTTATGGACATGTTTTGTATGGCGGCCTGTATATCAGTTGCAAATAAATGGTATTCAAGCCTCTGATGTATAGCCTGACCTGGGTGACGTGTGTTGTTGGAGTAGTATCGACCTGCTTTGTTGAACTGTATTGCAGGGGCTACATGTGCTGATGATGAGGCTGGTGGCAGATTGAGACAGTGAGTGGAGCGGGAGGAGGAAATGGACAGAGAGGAGGGAGGAGTGGGAGAAACATGTGGAAGTGGAAGGTGTAGAGGGATAGTGGGCAGGTGGAGACAGAAGAGGGAGAGATGGAAAGAGAAAAAGGGAGGAGGTTATAGTGGGAGGGAGGGGGACAAAGGTAATGTGAGAGAGAGGGGATGAATATTGAATATATGGTCAGAGAGAGGGAGTAGAGGAAATGGACAAAGAGAAGGGGAAAAGGAGATGGAGGGGGAGAGAGTGAGGAGGAGGAGGAGGAGGAGGAGGAGATAGACATATAGAGGTGACAAGACGAGGAGGACGTCCAGAGGGAGGAAGAGCTGTACACAGAGAGGTGGAGGAGTATGTGTGTTCAGTATTTGTGTTGAGCACATACGTAGGTGAAGGTGCTGGGAAAAAGGCTATTTATTCCATCTAAGGAAGTGGACAGTGGCATATGGACGTTTGGATCGGAATGGGGAGCATGATCAGATGGCCAAGGTGGTTGGTGCGACTGCTCCTAATTAGCGTGAGGTCTGGGTTCGAGTTCCGGTTCGGCACAGATTTTCACATTTAACAATTAGGTAATGCATCTATATCCATTACAGCTCATGTCATGAAATTTGCATTCAGCGAAAAATTTGGAACAATATTTCCTACAGCTGCTGATCACCAACTGACATGTAAGCAACTGCCATGAGAATCGATGGGCTTCTGCATCAGGAATATGATGGACAGACTGCTGTTAACTGTTGCATTGACAGAACCAGACACAAAACCGATACTCTCCTCGACTATCAGCATTCACTATCCACCGCAAACTAACAGCAGTGTTTTCCCCATATTTACACGGTTATACAGTGCAATATTACGGCAGTGTTCAACAACGGACAAATCGTGTCGTTAGCGAGATGTAGTCTCCTGTCTCCTAGCCCATCACTATCTATAATCTACATCTTATAATATTGTATCACACTAGATTGAAGATTGAACTCGAACTATTGATTACAACTTCCCTCGTTATGTTTTGCTGCTGTATGCTAAGCCCACGCCATCCTGCTGCCATCCTGAATAGTCTTATTTCGCTAAGTGGTGACTTTAATAAAAAGTTGTTTCCTAAAATGTGGAAACTGAAGAGATGCCATAATGTATGGATATGAGTGCCACGATATGGCGGAAGAATAAATTAAATGGTTCAAATGGCTCTGAGCACTACGGGACTTAACATCTGTGTTCATCAGTCCCATAGAACTTAGAACTACTTAAACCTAACCAACCTAAGGACAACACACACATCCATGCCCGAGGCAAGACTCGAACCTGCGACCGTAGCAGTCGCGCGGCTCCAGACTGAAGCGCCTAGAACCGCTCGGCCACACTGGCCGGCAAGAATAAATTACTCCAAGGAGATTATTCCCATGCAGAATACAAGCAGCGTGCCGTGAAGAAGTACCTGAGTATAGATTCGAATAAACAGCGTCCAGTCACTTTATTGTGACCACATGTCAAAAGCTTAAATGATCACCTTTTTCAGCGCACACGTGCAGGAAGAGAATCAACGAATTCTGAAATGTACCGACAGGTATGTGGAGCCATGCTGACTCCAGTGCTGTGGCCAGCTTAACTACATATATTTCTCTCTTTAACATCCATGGCACGAACAGCCCGATCGAGGCACGAACAGCCCGATCCATCCCACAGATTTTCGACAGGGTTGAAATCCGGGGAGACTGGTGGACAGGGGAGTAGGGTAAATTCATCCTGGTGCTCTTCGAACCACGCACGTACGCTGCAAAGTGTGTGACACGTTGCATTTCCCTGCCGGTAGATGCCATCGTGCCGAGGAAAAAGGCACTGCATGTGGGGGTAGACATGGTCCCTGATGATACGTGTATAGACTTGTATTGATCCATTGCGTCTTTCAGAATGACGAGATCACAGGGGAATACTACGAAAACATTCCCCAGACTATAACGCACTCTCCATGACCCTACCGACGATTGTTGCAAGACGTTTGCTTTCAGTCCGATGGAGCAAGAAAGTGACTAATCTAAAAATGCCACTCAGCGGATGTCCAGTCGCGGTACTGGCTTGGAAATTCGAGCCTTCGTCGCCGATGAACGACAGTCAGCACGGTTACATGAACCAGGCGCCTTCTGCAGAGGCCTATATGCAGCAACGATCGCTGAACGGCCGTGGAGGAAACACTGTGTATAGCCACTTGGCTCATCTGGGCGATCAGTTGCTCAACAGTTAATATTATCTTGGAACTCTTCAAGAAGAATGGTTCAAACGGCTCTGAGCACTATGGGACTTAACTTCTGAGGTCATCAGTCCCCTAGAACTTAGAACTACTTAAACCTAACTAACCTAAGGACACCACACACACCCATGCCCGAGGCATTATTCGAACCTGCGACCGTAGCGGTCGCGCGGTTCCAGACTGTAGCGCCTACAACCGCTCGGCCACTCTGGCCGGCTTGGAACTCTTCCATTTGGTCCTTGTTTGCATAGAAAAACAGTAATATCAGAAATCGAGTCCGCCTTGATTCAAAAAACCTTGTTATTCGTTTATTTCTTTATTATCCCAAACTAGTTTTGGCGACAAATATCACCATCATCAGTGAGGTTTGTTTTATCTAAAACATGCAGAAAATGGCATGATTGTACAAACACAGTAATAACATTTTTACAATTCGTCTTTTGAAATATAGTTTTATATTGATACTTTCATGCTACCTTATTTATTGTATGTTACAGCATGTTTTAAGCAATTATTGGCGCTGTTTGCGACATTTTCTGTGCTCTCTTTTTTTCTGTTGCCGTCTTTTTACTTAGCGAACATCATGTCATCTGCAACCACGTGAGCGGCTGTTAGTAAACAAATACTAAAAGGTGAACTTCGTATGTCAGCAGTATATACTTGTGGTTGTGGAAACCAGTTATTTGGTGTGTAATGAGCTGTTGCTTAGCTATTCGTGTACTCACGTTCGTTGGATGGTATGTGGCTGCTTTTATACACAGAAAAACAAAACTTCTGCACTTTGTTTGTCCGCAGCTCGTGGTCGTGCGGTAGCGTTCTCACTTCCCACGCCCGGGTTCCCGGGTTCGATTCCCGGCGGGGTCAGGGATTTTCTCTGCCTCGTGATGACTGGGTGTTGTGTGATGTCCTTAGTAGTTCTAAGTTCTAGGGGATTGATGACCTCAGATGTTAAGTCCCATAGTGCTCAGAGCCATTTGAACCATTTTTTTCTGCACTTTGTTTCTGATCCAGAATATTACGCCATCTTGCTATTCGCGCGTGTCGCCAGAGGCGTATCGCTTGTGGCGAGAAAGGCTATGAAAAACCGCAGAACATCTAATGAACAAAAACTATAACCCCACTAATATCGAAAACGATCTACACATTCTGAGAAACAGCAACAGTCTATACCGACAACTAACAATAAAAGAAAATTACTACATATAATAATGTCGTGTGACGAGGGCGTCCCCTCGGGTAGACCGCTCTCCTGGTGCAAGTCTTTCGTTTTGACCCCACTTCGGCGACTTGCGCGTCGATGGGGATGAAATGATGATGATTAGGACAACACAACACCCAGTCCCTGAGCGGAGAAAATCTCGGGAATCGAACCCGGGCCCTTAGGATTGACAGTCCGTCGCGCTGACCACTCAGCTACCGGGGGCGAACATTACTACATACAAAAGGCTATAGTCGAAGGGAAAAATGTAATAAATGAAACCACAACACTCTGCAACAAAACACTCTTTACCGCTCTGAGAGAACTAACCTAGGACACAAACAGAAAGCACACATACGCAAAAGAACCACTTCCCCATCACACACAGAGACATAAATAATGAACAGAAGTCTTCGTAATTCGCGCTACAGTTTTTCATAGCCTTTCTCGCCACATGCGATACGCCTCTCGCGACACGCGCGAACAGCACGATGGCGCAATATTCTGGATCAGAAACAAAGTGCAAAAGTTTTGTTTTTCTGTGTATAAAGCAGCCACATACCATCCAACGAACGTGAGTACGCGAATAGCTAAGCAACAGCTCATTACACACCAAATAACTGGTTTCCACAACCACAAGTATATACTGCTGACATACGAAGTTCACCTTTTAGTATTTGTTTACTAACAGCCGCTCACGTGGTTGCAGATGACATGATGTTCGCTAAGTAAAAAGACGGCAACAGAAAAAAAGGAGAGCACAGAAAATATGTCGCAAACAGCGCCAATAATTGTTTAAAACATGCTGTAACATACAATAAATAAGGTAGTATGAGAGTATCTATATAAAACTATATTTCAAAAGACGAATTGTAAAAATGTAATAATGGTTTAGTGTGTTTGTACAACCATGCCTTTTTTGCATGTTTTAGATAAAAAAAACCACTGATGATGGTGATATTTGTCGCCGAAACTAGTTTGGGATAATAAAGAAATAAACGAATAACAATGTGTTTTGCATCAAGGCGGACTCAATTCCTGATATTACTGCTCAACAGTTGCACGTCTATCCGCCCCAAATCTCCGCAGCCGACGATCACCCCTGTCACCTATGGCCCGTAGTGCACCATAGTTGCCTCGACGCCAGTTTTGGATAGCGCCACTTTGCCATGCACCTCATACATTAACCAAGGCGGGACGCGAACAGTGTATAGACTGCGTAGTTTCGGAAATAGTTCCAGTCTTGGCCCGAAAGCCAGTGACCGTGCCGTTTTGGATGTCAGATAAATCGCTCCGTTGTCGCGTTGTGGCAACGACTGCAGTGTTTTTCGCGTCCCTCCGACTCTCTTTATGTACCCTGCATTGCTAGTGCTGCCACCCGCCGTCTGCGA
Organism: Schistocerca piceifrons; assembly: GCF_021461385.2. Taxonomy (NCBI): domain Eukaryota; kingdom Metazoa; phylum Arthropoda; class Insecta; order Orthoptera; family Acrididae; genus Schistocerca; species Schistocerca piceifrons. The sequence goes on along the minus strand of NC_060138.1, from coordinate 121,385,257 downwards.
TGGGTAATGCACGTTGACGTCAAACATAGGCGGTGATCACATTACTGTGACTGGACCGTGTGTGACTGTTTATTGCTCATAGTGTTGTTTTTTACACGTTGCGTCAGTCTTGACTTTCTAGCCCAAGCAGAAGTTGAGTGGACGTGTTAGCTTTAGGCGGAATGGCAGTAAAGCGCTTACCAGTGACTCATCGGGGCGCACTTGCAGTAAAACCAGATAACGGCGTGTGCACACGCGACGTTAAGTCCTAGATGCTTGCACGTTACGTTCAGCGTCACTCCAAAACCCGACAGTTCCTCGTTCGCCTAAGATATTTTCAGAGTTGGCTCATTCTGACGGAGTGAAAACACGTTAAAAATGTCGCGTCGCACGCTCTCGTTAAGCGAGTCAAAGTGACGGTAAAACCCTGTTGTGTAATTAGGGTAATGGTCTCAACAATAGCGTTACCTTTGTGATTGTAATGTTGCGTTTCTTAATAAGACTGTACATGGTGTGGTTTTTCACTGTTCAGCTACACAACCCAGTCCGAGTAAGAGACAGAGGGGCACGCCCTATCTTCGTACGAGATGTTAACAAATGTAGTACGAGACCTCCCACAATGACATAACTCTCTACAGTGTGTCAGACATGAGCAACGAACGGCCGATTCTTAAGAAGTTCTTGCAGCCTAAACTACAAATAATATAAATAAATTTAGGTACAGTACATGTATACATCAGCATCTACATTCGAACTATGCAAACCCGTGGGATATGTGTGACAGATGCTACTTCCCATTATACCTCATATTAGGGTTTCTTACCGCCCCATTCGCCAATCTATCCACCACCCATCCGTCTCCACCCTGATCCAGTCTCCTCCTTTCCTTCGCACGCAGTCCTTCACATCTTTCAGACACCTCTCTGTTCCTCTTTTCCCCTTCCCTTTCATCTCGTGTATCTTCGTGGCTATCCTCCATTCGCTTAACATGTCCACGCCGTCCAATCTTTGATTCCTCTATCCTATCCTGTAACAGTTCCTCCTCATTTAATCCCCTGATCGCCTCATTCCTTCACATTTTATTTTGCTTCTCTCGCTTCCTTTCATCACTCAGGTCTCAGAGGTATGCGTCAAGATCGGAAAACAGTGCGCCCCTGGTATATAACCAGTTTGCTGTTTTGAGTTCTGACACCATATCGGGCTTCTAACACCCTTCCGGAATGTTGTTGCTTGTCTTCCCCGCTCGTTTATTTCTCTGTCGTTTCTTCCATTCTCCTGTATTAAGCTTCCCAGAAACTTGAAACTCTCCACCTTCTCCAGCAACTGTTGTTCCACTCGTGACTCTCTCCTTCCTGGCTGTGATCATCATTTCACACTTATTTATGCTAAATTTCATCCCATAACCTTGCACTATTCGTTGCTTACTTCCAACTGCGCCTGCAATTCCTTCTCTCCGTTTCCCCGAATCATCAAATTGTGCGCAAACACCATTGCTTTCATCCTTCCCGCACCAGTTACTTGTTGCAATCTGGTCATTATTACGTCTGTCACCGTAGTGAAGAGCAGTGGTGAAAGTGCACTTCCCTGCGTCAAACTATTCTTCTGTTCCAGCCAATCTGATCTCTCTCCTCCCATTTTCACACAGGTCACACTCCCACTGAACATTTCTCTTAACCTCTATTGTTGTTTTTCTACTCTCCTGTTTGCAAGAACTTCCATATCTTGTTTCTACATACACTATCGTATGCTTTTTCAGTGTCCAGGAGGGTCATCAGAAGATCTGTTCCATATTCAATGCGGTGTTCCTGTATCTGTCTTACAGCGAGCATAGATCTACTGTGGGCCCTCCTGCGCTGAACCCATGCTGTTCTTCTCTCATCCTTCCTTCTGTTTTTGTACCAATTCGTGTTTCCAAAACGTTATCAAAGATATTTACTCAACGGCTCATCAATGTAATTCACTGATTGTTAATAGAAAAAGCCCAAAAACTATCTTGAATATCGGGACAATTATTCCCTTCTTCCAGTCTTCTGGGTTCCTCCTCTCTTGCCATACAATTTTAATCACTAGATGGAGCCAGTGTATCACAATCTTTGCTGCTGCTCTTATTTCTATACTTAACTCATCCAAACCTGATGCTTTCACTCCTTCATCTTTTTCAATGCATTTTCCAGTTCTCTCCCTGTTAAGTCCGTTTCTGTTAGCAGTTCCTCTTTTTGCTTCTCAATTTTTGCCCCCTCGTCATGGTCTCCATCCGGATTCAAGGGTTCTTCAAAATACTCACTCTTTATGATCTTGGGTTTCTCCTCATTTCCCATCTCTTCGCCACCTTTATTCACCATGGGAACATAGTCCATCATATCATTCCGCCTCCTACTTTTAATCGTCCCGTATAGGACTTTTTTTGAACCTTCATTGTTCTCGTCCATCATTCTAGTCCAGTCTTTTCTCTTCTGCTTCTTGCCTCTATCTTTCTTGTCCGCTACTCTCCTCTTGTCTCTACTGTCCTATTATGTTACCATACTGTAAAGGTATATATGACGGCAGTATCTGTTCCCGAATGAAAAGTTACCGTGGATGACCATGCAGCTTTGCTAGAAATGAAATGATAATTAAAAGGACACCCTAGCTGCAAACAGGCGTTGATGAACTTCTTTGGGTACATGTTGAAAATGTGTGCCCCGACCGGGACTCGAACCCGGGACCTCCTACTTACATGGCAGACGCTCTATCCATCTGAGCCACCGCGGGCACAGAGGATAGTGCGTCTGCAGGGACTTATCCCTTGCACGCTCCCCGTGAGATCCACATTCCCAACATGTCCACACCACTACATTCGTAGTGCGCCCAATAGATGTTTGCCCATCATACTCATTACTCGTGGCAGATTAATCTACCAAGTCCCGTACGAGTTCGGGCATAGCGTGTGCGTTCGCACAAGAAGGTCAATGGCCGGGAAACCATATTTTTTAACTATATATGACGGTAGTATCTGTTCCCGAATGAATAGTTACCGTGGATGACCATGCAGCTTTGCTAGAAATGAAATGATAATTCAATGGACACCCTAGCTGCAAACAGGCGTTGATGAACTTCATTGGGTACATGTTGAAAATGTGTGCCCCGACCGGGACTCGAACCCGGGACCTCCTACTTACATGGCAGACGCTCTATCCATCTGAGCCACCGCGGGCACAGAGGATAGTGCGTCTGCAGGGACTTATCCCTTGCACGCTCCCCGTGAGATCCACATTCCCAACATGTCCACACCACTACATTCGTAGTGCGCCTAATAGATGTTTGCCCATCATACTCATTACTCGTGGCAGATTAATCTACCAAGTCCCGTACGAGTTCGGGCATAGCGTGTGCGTTCGCACAAGGTCAATGGCCGGGAAACCATATTTTTTAACTATATATGACGGTAGTATCTGTTCCCGAATGAATAGTTACCGTGGATGACCATGCAGCTTTGCTAGAAATGAAATGATAATTCAATGGACACCCTAGCTGCAAACAGGCGTTGATGAACTTCATTGGGTACATGTTGAAAATGTGTTCATCAACGCCTGTTTGCAGCTAGGGTGTCCATTTAATTATCATTTCATTTATAGCAAAGCTGCATGGTCATCCACGGCAACTATTCATTCGGGAACAGATACTACCGTCATATATAGTTAAAAAATATGGTTTCCCGGCCATTGACCTTCTTGTGCGAACGCACACGCTATGCCCGAACTCGTACGGGACTTGGTAGATTAATCTGCCTCGAGTAATGAGTATGATGGGCAAACATCTATTAGGCGCACTACGAATTTAGTGGTGTGGACATGTTGGGAATGTGGATCTCACGGGGAGCGTGCCCGCGGTGGCTCAGATGGATAGAGCGTCTGCCGTGTAAGTAGGAGGTCCCGGGTTCGAGTCCCGGTCGGGGCACACATTTTCAACATGTACCCAATGAAGTTCATCAATGCCTGTTTGCAGCTAGGGTGTCCATTCAATTATCATTTCATACTGTAAAGGCTCTATTCTTCTTCTGCACTAAATCTTTCTTTTCTTCATTCCACCATAATATTTTCTGTCAGCTCTTTTGTTGCTTGTCCTGCCACACACCATTACCTCCTCTTAAATCTACCCCATTCCTCTTGGACCGTTTTTGGTTCATCCATTTGGAGATTTTCCTTCACAGTTCTAAGGTACTCTACCCTGGTCTCTTTTTCTTTCAGCTTCCATACCTTGATACGCGTATCCTAATTTTCTGTCCCTTTCCCATGCTTGGCCCCCCTCAGATTCATTATTAGCAGTCGACGGTCACTTTCCAAGGTTTCCGATGGTATTAACTTGATATCTGTGATGTTCCTTTTCATTTTACTATTGCGGAAGCTATAATCAACTACCGACTTTCTATTCAAGTTGCTACTGCACGAGGTAATCGTCTGGCTCTTTTTTTTTTTAACCAGGGGTTCCTGACCACCAGACCATTCTTTTGACAGAAATCCAAACTGTCTTTCACCTTCCTCATTTCCACTGCCCCTCACCCCTTCTGGTGCAAGCATATTTTCATACCACTGCCTTTCTGTTCCAACATGTGCGTTTAAATCCCACCATTATCATCATTTTCTTACCGCCCATCTGATTTTTCATTCCCTCTTTAAATTCTTGTTTTTCTACAGCAGTGCAGCCTACTTGTAGAGCATCATTCGCAATACTTGCACGGTCTTTCCTTTCAATGATATTTTTATCTTCATCATCCTATAACTTATCCTCTCCACTATTTCTTTTAACACATCTCTCACTACTACGCCCACTACTTTCCCTTTCTATCGCGATTCCCATTCCAGTATTATTGTTAGCCTTTTCTTAATTCTCTTCTTTCTTCTCTTGTCTCCCCTTTTTTTTTGTCAGTTCCAACAAATCCAACTTCCTTCTTTCCATTACATCCACCATCTCCTTCACCTTCCCAGCCATTGTCTCTATATTCATTATTCCCAATCGTAATCTATGTTTACAACCGGATCGTCAACTGCTGTATTTATCCATCCCAAGGGTCATACCACTCATGAAAACAGTGGGGTTAGCCGCTGCTGGCTTGCTGCGTCTATCGTAGCTTCACCAGAGCCCCCGTTAGTCTTAACTTTTCAGATTTCTGCTAGCACCTTCACATCTCCAGTAGCGGCCCCGAAACACACGCGGTTCCCACTGTACTGCGCCCCAGCGACCAGTCCTCTGCATCATTACGTTGCCCGTCACTCATAACGGGGACTGGGGATTGGACTTCTGGGAAACAGTACATTCCTAGATTCATCACTTAATGTAATAATATTCCTAGCTATTGGTTCTTGAAACTTTGTGTCTTTCGCGGAATATTGATATGTCTTCAGCCACCTTCAGTTCAGGTTTTCAGCATTTCCGTGACCGCATATCAGTGGGTCAGACGAACCCGTAGTGAACGTTCGTGCTACCCTTTCTGGTATGCGTTAAATATCCTCCTTTAGTTCCGTTTGGTATGGGCACCACAGGCTTTAGCAATATTCTACCACGAATCGTACGATTGCACTGATCTTCTTTGTAGACTGATTGCATTTTCAAAGTTATGAGTTATTACAGCATATCTCTGACACACACAGGAGACAATTACCGAGTGGGTAACAATCTCCCACAAACTCTATTTGTCGGGCGGGGAAGTGCTTACAAATGAGTACAGTCTGGGTAAGACAATGACTTACTACCTGGAAAAAAATGGACAAAGACACACATAGTGGCTTTGGAAGTGGGGTTTAATGTGGTCGTTCGGCTGATTGGTTGTATTTCTGATGACTTTTAATCCCTAGCAGATGGGATGGAAAAACGGTGACATTTAAATAGAACTCGAAACGCGTGGAGCAGTTTCGACCAAACTTGGTACATATACGACTGGAAACCAAATGGTGTGAAAAGAGCATGTCTAAGGTTAGCAGAAGCAGTGGGAAGGAGTAAGGCGTAAGTGTAGCAATTTCAACGAGATGTGGTAAATTGTGTTACTGTGTGCGGAAAAAAATACTGTTGGCTACGACAGTTGTAGAACCTATAGGGCGGTGTGCGGGTGCGTAGGAGCGACATGTAAAAATAATCGAAAACGAACGATATTAGCGTCGAATCCATATTTTTCAGGGAAACTCTTGGAGCATTTGCAGCCAAACTTGGTATATATAAGACTGGAATACGTAAATAACCGGGGATTGCCAGGTAAGCAACTTGTTTGAATAGGCTTATAGTAATTCAGTTAACAATCAACTCTTACAAGGTCATAACAAAAGTGGTCTCTATGGTGAACCAGGGAATTGGGGGGGGGAGGGGGGTAAGGACTGGTTTTAACCCCTCAGTGCTTCAATAAATTTCTTCATGGAAGAAAAAAATAAAAAATTATGTCGCTCTAGAAGTCCCCGAAACACTCAGGACATAGCAGCACATGTCAGAAGCGTTGGTAGCTTCGTGTAGAATCTGCACCTACCGACATTGGCGCTCGAAGACAATTAACCTTACCCTTACAGCAGTTGCACTGATTCGATGTGAATTCGCGACGCCCGGCGTTACGGTGTGAATATTCTTTTTATTTCGGCTTGTACGATGTGGACGCTACCGTCATAAGCAGGTACTAGTAAACCCCCGATTCCTTGTTAAATCCAATTCCCGCGTATAAAATAGCTTGAGACGTCTGATTACAAATGAGTTTGCTTTTAAGCATGTAAGCGAGAAACAGTTTAGGAAAGATTTGAAATTTCGCTTAAAGTTTGTTAGAAGTCGTTATTTCATTATGAAACACTAGATGAACATAATCGAGGTAACTTGTGCTTCATTTTAAGTGAAAGCTGGTTTTACAGGCATCTCAATGTTTATGCCGTCTCCTGAGGCAGCGGCAATAGCGTCGCTTGTGGCGCGTAGCTGCCAACCTATTCGCGGACAACTTCCAATACGTTTCACACTCCTTCCCCCGTTAAAATACAATTGCAATATGTTAGCTATATTAAGCATACAGTAATATATGACCTTAAACGCATCAAATGTTAACTGATGAGCGGCCACATTCTTCACTGCAGCCGGCCGGTGTGGCCGTGCGGTTATAGGCGCTTCAGTCTGGAACCGCGTGACCGCTACGGTCGCAGGTTCGAATCCTGCCTCGGGCATGGATGTGTGTGATGTCCTTAGGTTAGTTAGGTTTAAGTAGTTCTAAGTTCTAGGGGACTGATGACCACAGATGTTAAGTCCCATAGTGCTTAGAGCCATTTGAACCATCTTCACTGCAAACTTTTCAAAATATGCGCCATGTTTTAGTTTACTTCGAAGTATCACTAACGAAAAGAAAAGCAGTTCATTATCAAGCTGCAATGTCGGACTATAGGTTGCGGAAAAATCAAAATATTTTTTACCTAATACTTGGAGAAATGCATGATGCATACACACTGCGCTGTCTTACTATATATTTATTCACAACCGGTTTCAGTCATTGATCATCTTCACATTGGAAAAATATTGTGAAAACTTCACACGTCATACATGCTATTTAAACAGAAAAGACACCATATCTGACTTGCAAGCATCAGAAAAAGATACTTCACGCCATGCCAGATCAGTGGAGCTGCGCGCTTACATTTGGGCTTTCCAGGATTTGCCTTTCGCCTCCTTCCTTTGACGACTAATCCTGTATTTAACGGATGAAGGGGCTGATGACGGGGCAGTTTGGTCCCTTTCACTCCTACCCAACCAACCAACCCTTAGGAAAAGATAGGCTGTTTACTATTGGCGGGTTACATAATTGAATTAGTCGATAGTATTGACAGCTCTTTTGGATTGTTTCTGGTCAACGTTGCTGCCTATAGAAACTTGACACCGTGAGAAAACTGTTGTGTAACCCAGTAAGGCACGAAAAATCGATGCTTGTTGCAGTGGCGCAGCTAACGCTGTGTGTATTCACATGCAATGTGACACGCAAAAAAAAAAAAACGGGGAAGCCCGAATATTGTCCGAATACATCAGTGCTGCATCGGAAGCATATCGCAGATCCGGCAACTCTTTGGAAGTTGTTGTGGCAGGTGCTAGAGCAAACTCATGATGCGTCTTCGCAATAGAGGGGGACAGCAACGGGTTGAGCTTCAGTAGATAATTCTGAGGATAATTACTTCACCTGCGCTAACATGTACTGACACGATCTCTCAGCAGTTCATTGTAAATAATGTGTTCGTGATGTGTCCAGTGTCCGTGACAGTTAACTTCAAATCGGTCAAAATTCAACACTATGTGCAAAATTCGTAACAGATTTGTTTAGAGTGTACGATACCGTTTAAGGGATGGTTAGTAAACTTCAGTTGGAGAAAGACGGTGGTATAAACGTAAGACTCTGAGAAACGGTTGTCGGAAATAAATTGACCATCGCACCAGTGAATCGAAGGAATTACCTGAATGGGACGGAAATCGGTAGATTTGATGTACATGCACGGACAAACAAATGACAAAATGGGATTATTCATTAAAGAGAAAGAGCTTCACAAATTTAGCAAGTCAACAATGCGATGGGCTACCTCTGCACCCTATGCAAGCAGTTATTCGATTTGGCATTGACTGATGGAGTTGTTGAATGGCTCCCTGAGTTATATCGCGCCACATTCTATCCAATTGGTGCTTTAGAACGTCAAAATCCCGAGCTGATTGGAGGGCCTTGCCCAAAATGTTTCATACGTTCTCAGTTGGAGAGAGATCCGGCGACCTTGTTGGCCAGGGTAAGGTGGGATAGACTGTCGCTCTATGCGGGCAGGCAGTATCCTGTTGAAATGAAATGTAAGTCCAGGATGGCTTCCCATGAAGGGCAACAAAACGGGGCACAGAATATCGTGGTCGTGCTGCTGTGCTGTAAGGGTGTCGCGGGTAACAACGGAAGGAGCCCTGCTACGAACAGAAATGGCAACCCGGACCATCACTCCTGGTTGTTGGGCTGTATGATGGACCACAGTCAGCTTGGTATCCCACCGCTGTCCGGGGCATCGCCAGGCACGTCTTCCCTGGTCATCGGGGCTCAGTTTGAAGCGCGACTCATTACTGAAGAAAGTTCTACTCCAATTCATGAGGCCGGCCGCGGTGGTCTAGCGGTTCTAGGCGCTCAGTCCGGAACCGCGCGACTGCTACGGTCGCAGGTTCGAATCCTGCCTCGGGCATGGATGTGTGTGATGTCCTTAGGTTAGTTAGGTTTAAGTAGTTCTAAGTTCTAGGGGACTGATGACCATAGATGTTAAGTCCCATAGTGCTCAGAGCCATTTTTTCCAATTCATGAGATTCCAGGCCGGAGACCTGTCTGGAGACAATATGTATAAGGACCACGAGGGCGGATGAAGAATGGGAAACTGAGAACGAAGTGCTCGGATTAAAGAGAGACTAAGACAGGGATGTAGTGTTTCGCCCCTACTGTTCAATCTGTACACAGAAGAACCAGTGACTGAAATAAAAGAAAGGTCCAAGAGTGGGATTAAAATTCATTGTGAAGGGATACCAGTGATAAGAGTAGCTGATGACATTGCTCACATTTTTTCAGTGAAAGTGAAGAAGAATTACAGGATTTTCTGAATGGAATGGTCTAATGAGTACAGAATATAAATTGAGAATAAATCGAAGAAAGACGAAGGTAATGAGAAGTAGCAGAAATGGGAAACTTGGTATCATAATCGGGGATCAAGAAGTAGCCGACGTTAAGGAATTCTGCAATGATGGTTGGAGCAAGGACACAGAAAGCAGATCAGCACAAGCAAAGAGGTCATTCCTGGACAAGGGAAGCCTACTTGTATCTAACATAGGTCTTAATTTGAGGAAGAAATTTCTGAGAATATACGTTTGGAGCACAGCATTGTATGGTAGTGAAACATGGACTGTGGGAATACTGGAACAGAGGAGGATCTAAGCATTTGAGGTGTCGTGCCACAGAAGAATGCTGATAGTTAGGTGGACTGATAAGGTGGTTCTACGCAGAATCGGCGAGAGAAGGAATAAATGCGAAAACACTGACTTGAATAAGTGACAAGGTGATAGGGTATTGTTAAGACTTCAGGGAATAAGTTACATGGTACTAGAGGGACCAGTAGAGGGTAAAAAGCGTAGAGGTAGACATAGATTGGAATACACCCAAGAAAAATTAAGTATGTAGGTTGCAAGTGCTACTGTGAGATGAAGAGGTTGGCACAGGAGAGGAATTCGTGGTGGGCCGCACAGACCAGTTAGAAGACTGGTGATCGTCACGATTGTTTTGTACTAGTGTCCTTTGTTAGAATGTCCGCATTTCCCAAGTATTTTACCAATGAACAGAAGTTTTCCACTTGCTGTCCCTATGATTTGAGCCTATGTGATCGTTCAGTTTCATAAACTTGCCAATTGTTACACCGAGGTATAACGACCGATTCCATTTGTGACTTGTTGATACTGATGTCAAAGGATAATACGTTTTTCGTTTTGTGAAGTGCACATTTGTAAGTTTCTGAACTTTTAAAGGGAGTTGCCAATCGTTGCATCACTTTGAAATTTTATCAAGATCGGACTGAATTTTTGGGCAGCTTTTTCAGGCAGTTGTTCGTTGTAGATAACTGCATCATCTGCGGAAAGTCCGAGGATATTGTTATAGTCTGCAAGGCTGTTAATAAAAAAGGCATGAACAGCAACAGTTCCAAGGCATTTCCCTGGGGTACAGCTGGAATTATTTCTACGTCTTTGGAAGACTCTCCATCCAAGATAACTTGCTCTCTCCATCCAAGATAACTTGCTACGCCATCCATACAAAGAAATCCTCAAGCCAGTTACATCTTTTTCTTCTCAGCGTTAATCCCATCTAATACGCCGTCTGCTGTATTCAAGATTTGACAGATTTGTTTGATTTAACTTCGTCGCCGGATGTCCTACCTGTCTCCGCAGCTGTCTATTACCTCAGAGAGGGAAGTCTTGTGCGCCGCCTGTCTGTAAATCGTGTAAACTGTGGTCCGCATGTGATTGTATTTTAAATGTTCAGCCGGCCGCGGTGGTCTAGCGGTTCTAGGCGCTCAGTCCGGAACCGCGCAACTGCTACGGTCGCAGGTTCGAATCCTGCCTCGGGCATGGATGTGTGTGATGTCCTTAGGTTAGTTATGTTTAAGTACTTCTAAGTTCTAGGGGACTGATGACCACGGATGTTAAGTCCCATAGTGCTCAGAGCCATTTGAACCATTTTTTTTTTTTTAATGTTCGTGCATCGTATTGTCTCAGGTGGAATGTGGGAACAGCCCAGCTTTTACCTAAACGAGCGGGGGTAGAGCAGAAGAAAAGAAAGAGGAAAAAAAAAACAGCTGGCAGCTCCATCAGCCTCGTTCGTTAATCCGCGCAGAGATTCGGTCCAGGTCTGGTTCACCTTCCGCTCTCGCTAGCTAGCGCGCTGCGAGCAGGTCACAAGTTTCGATTTATGCCTCTTACGATCGAACGTTCGATAATAAGCATAAGTGTGGTATTGTGTCAAAAGCTTTTCGGAACACAAGGAATACTACCTCTTATCTGCTTTTATCCGTAGCCTTGTGATAAAAGTGCGGGTTGAGTTTCACATGATCGACGTGTTCAGAATCCACGCCAATTGGCAGTCAAGGCGATCATTGTGTTCGAAATGCCTCATTACGGTAAGGAACCCAAAAAAAAATGCAGACTGTATTGAATCATTAAAAAACCATTCAAAAACCAAGATCGCCCAAAATATTTGTTTATTTAATACATCCAGTTTTAACAGTCTTAGCTGCCATCTCCAGGTCTTAAACATTTTTTATAGTAAAAAATCACTATTTTACGCTGACCTCATGCACAATATGTCAAGTGAATAAAACTCAGCACATTATAAACGTTTGTCATCGCTGAAATATCTAAAAATAAACAGCATCTTGTCCAAAAGGCAATGTCCATATACATATTGCTCACAGATGCTTGTTAATGGTACAAATACGGTATACAATAGCCCATCTGTTTACATATGCTGGACACATACTAAACGGTGCAAATCCCACTTTAAATGGCGTACAAGGTACAACTGATATACATATCGGTCAAGATGCTTGTTACGTCATACAAATAAGGTGCAGAATAGCACATCTGTTTACATATGCTAGACACGTACTCGCACTAAACAGTGCAAATCCACTTTATATGGCGTACAAGGTACAGAGTAAAATGAACATTTCTTACTACAAAAAATGTTTAAGACTTGAAGATGACAACTAGGGCTGTTGAGACCGGTGGTCTTGAATAAAAAATATATAGTGGGATCTTGGCTTTTGAATGATTTTGTAACAATTAAAACAGATAGCCCTTCAATACTCTCTTAATGCCTTGAATCAAAACACTTTCATACATTCTTGGGGATGGCAGACGATCCAATCACAAGTAACATAGACTGTGTAGGTAGATGCAGTGATCTCACCGCCTTGAATCATTATGCAAACTGGAAACGCAGTGCTTTGTGTAGCAACTGTTGCATACCAACATTGACTTTCAAAGTATTTATTTCACATCTGAACCAAAGAGTGTCAGTTGCCATGAGAGGAGGGGAATGCCGGACTCTACATCTACATGATAACTCTGCAGATCACAATTAAGTGCGTGGCAGAGGGCTCATTGGAATCACCTTGAAGCTATTTCTCTTCCGTTCCACTCTCGAACAGCGCGCGGGAAAAATGAAATCTCTTCGTTCGAGCTCTAATTTTTCGTATTTTATTATTATGATCACATACCCCTATGTAGTTGGGCGCCAGGAAAATATTTTCACACTCTGACGAGACAGTTGGTGATTGAAATTTCAAGAGAAGATCCTGCCACAACGAAAAAGCCTGATTGCAACCTCAATTGGCTTTTTATGCCCGTGGCATTCTGTCTCCTACTTCGTACTAATACAAAATGAGCTGCCCTTCCTCGGATTTTCTCGAAGTCCTCCGTCAACACCATCTGATGCGGATCCCACACCGCACAGCAGAACTTTAAAAGAGGGCGGACAAGCGTGGTGTAAGCAGTCTCTTTAGAAGACCTCTTGCACCTTCTGTGCCAATAAATCTGTCTTTGATTTACTTTCCCCACGAAATTATCTATGTGATCGTTCTAATTTAATTATTCGTAATTGTAATCACTAATTATTTAGTTGAATTTACAGCCTTAAGATTTGTGTGACTTATCGCGTAATCGAAATTTAGCGGATTCCTTTTAGTGTTCATGTGGATGACTTCACACTTTTCATTATTTACAGTCAGTTGCCTCTTTTCGCACTAAACAAAAATCTGGTCTAAATCATTTTGCAATTCGTTTTGATCATCTGATGACTTTACAAGACGGTAAATGACAGCATCATCTGCAAACCATCTAAGAAGGCTGCTCAGTTCATCTCCTAAATCGTTTATGTAGTTCAGGAAAAGCAGAGGGCCTGTAACACTTCCACACACGCTAGACGTTACTTCTGTTTTACTCGATGACTTTCTGTCAGTTACTACGAATTGTGAGCTTTCTGACAGGAAATTACGAATCCAGACCCACAATTGATGCCATGCTCCGTAGATACGCAATTTGATTAGAAGGCGCCTGTAAGTCCATTCACTCGAAATACTGAGTTGCATTCGAGCACATTTCTGACCCAGAAAGAAAACCCTGCTGTGTTAACTCTACAGCTGCACACCTTGCAGAGCAGGCAGTCATAGTTCTGTCGCTAGTCATCGTCGCACTGTTGAAACTTGCGACGACTGATAAGATAGGATGTACCTATGTTGCCTTTCTTGGAACGGCGTCAGTGGAGAAGAATCCGGGGATTCTCAAAACTTGCACAGTATATCGACAGCACAAAACAAGATATGTGCAAAAATTCTTGAAAACTTGTATGGAAAGAGATCGACAGAAAAACGACTGACAGTTTTGTTCGAAGTAATTTCAATAACTCAGCTCAGATTAGACTACCGCCACCACCTTGGTCTCCTTTGGAAGAGGGAATATGAATTTTTTTGCCTTAAGTGCTGCAGCATTGGTAACTCACGTCGCGAACTGCGCACGCTCTTAGTCAATCCACGATTTTCGACTTAATGGATTTGAGACGTGTCCATTAACGAGATCGTATTTCAGGCCCTAATTATTTGACCCGTGTGAACCAAATGCCGTTTAGAAGAGGAATTTAGTGTCTATGTGTTACAATTCATGCTGGGACGAAACTGTGTATCTCTCAAGTTCAAAAATGACCCGGAGCTGTGAATTTGAAAAGTTTGAGAAGTTTCCATTTTTTTAAAATGTCACGAAATATGAAGGCAAGAGAGAACCAGCATTACAAATCTTGCACGAATGCATGGAGCACATAATTATGAAGATAATTTCTCCGAAAACGTTACACCCAGACCCACTGCCGCCAACAGGCAACTTAAGCCAGCTACGAGAATGTAGACTACGTGATGCGCGTAGGTTAAGTACGGATGTAGATTTTGTTGCTCGCGAGACGGAGGGTCCAATGCAGGTGGACACGAACCATTTGGACCTACGCCAGTACCCAAAATGGCGGCCGGGACCTAAACTCGACTTGTACCACAGACGAGGTCGCTTGTTTAAAAATATGTTTTATGGAAATATGCTATACAAGACTGACGTTTTCACAGAAATAACAGCATTGTATATGTCTTTTTTCCCCATAGCTATAGGTATAGCATTCGCGATCGCGGAACACAATGAAGAACTCTCCGTTGCGCGCGAGGTCGTCTGTCTGCTCCCCCAGTGTGACTAATTGGAGCTGGCGTGACTTACGTCCTGCACGCATCGTGCTCCGATGGTTCCTAGACATGGCAGTGGCAGCTGGCTGTGTGACGTGCTAATTACCCAGACTCAACCGAGCTGACATATTGCTCTTCGCTGGTCCTGGAAACTTAAGTAGAACATTGTGCCAGTATCATGATCCCTCTAACGTAGTATTTAGAGCACAACAGAATGCTCTAATATGCGCACCACATTTGCAAGTTGGAAAAGAAAGTGCTCAAAAAAAGGTTTGCTCCATTAGCATATCTCCGAAAGTTTCTGAGCTTGTACCCAAGGGAAGCAAGGAATGGAAGGATAAGCCTCATGAAACCAAAGAACAGTAATTTTACTTAAAGAAAATGATGTAAATAACTACAGAGATATATCTCTGTTGCCAGGGCGCTATGAAATATTATCAACAGTATCACTAAACAAGGTAGAGGCAACACTTGATAACCATTTGGGATAATATCGGAGTGGATTTAGAAAGGGCAGATCTTGCTCAGAACAGATTTTCAGCCTAAAGTGCATAATCCGTCACACACTTACAAACTCTAAAGACATAGTCGTAAAATTTATAGATTTTAATAGGGCGTTTGATTCGGTTGATAGGGAAACACTACAGTCTGGAACCGCGCGACCGCTGCGGTCGCAGGTTCGAATCCTGCCTCGGGCATGGATGTGTGTGATGTCCTCAGGTTAGTTAGGTTCAAGTAGTTCTAAGTTCTAGGGGACTGATGACCTCAGAAGTTAAGTCCCATAGTGCTCAGAGCCATTTGAACCACAGGGAAACACTAGATGAAGTGATTCGAGAATGTCGCTTTAAATCTAAACTAGCAAACCCTATTCGTGAAACGCCTACAGACACCAAACCAAAGGAGAGTTTCGCACTGAAGGATCTAAGCCATTCAGAATGAAAACAGGTGTGAGGCAAGGTGACGGCCTGTCTCCACTCCTCTTCAATTGCATCCTAGAGCAAACAGTAAGAGAATGGAAATAAAAACTAAAAGAACATAAGCTATCACCAATAAGACAGGGGACTACGAACACAAATTCGATGTCTAACATTTGCAGATAATTTTGGATGCCATTCTTTATGAAAACCCTACAAACGCAGAAATACAAATCAATCTCTTAGAAGAAATAGCCAACAAAGCAGATCTAAGAATTTCCGGAGAAAAAACAAAATGTATGACAAACATAAAAAACTGTCCAGAATCCTAGTATCAAATATTGTGCGGGTAAAGGGAGTAATGAGTTTAAATATTTGGGGGAAATGATTCAAGAAATGACTTAGAAAAAATTGCTGTAGAAAAGAGAGCACGTGAAATGGAGGTAGCGTATGGTATAACCAGGAACACTTACAACAAAAGGTCTCTGTCAAAAAATTTGAAATTACAGCACAACAACAGAGTAGTAAAACTAGAATGACTTTATGCATGTGAATGTTTTGTATTGAATTACAAATTGCACAACCTTGAAGTACTAGAAAAAAGCATTATTCGAAAAATACTCGGTCCGCTGGGAAATACAGAGGTATGGAAATTAAGAAGTAATGAAGTACATCGCCGCGCAGGATTAGCCGAGCGGTCTTCGAGCCCTCTCTCGGGTATGGGTGTGTGTGTGTGTGTTTGTTCAGATGGCTCTGAGCACTATGGGACTTAACTGCTGAGGTCATCAGTCCCCTAGAACTTAGAACTACTTGAACCTAACTAACCTAAGGACATCACACACATCCATGCCTGAGGCAGGATTCGAACCTGCGACCGTTACGGTCGCGCGGTTCCAGCTGTAGCGCCTAGAACCGCTCGGCCACTCCGGCCAGCTGTGTGTGTTTGTCCTTAGGATAATTTAGGTAAAGTAGTGTGTAAGCTTAGGGACTGATGACCTTAGCAGTTAAGTCCCATAAGACTTCACACACATTAAAAAAAAAAAGTATATCGCAACATAGAAAACATAACTAAAACGCTGTAGAAGAGGCGACTATTATTTTTTGGACATTTATACAGACTGAACGGCAACAGGTTAACTAAACAGATTTTTAAATGTCTTTGAGACACGAAGTCAACAAAAGCCTCGATTCAGGAAGTCAAGAAAGATTTGGAAATAAACAACATAAGTGAAAAAGATGCAACAAAAAGTGAGATTTTTAAGATGAAAGTGTTAAACACGGAAGAAGAAGACAGGTTCAATTGGTCTGAGGAGAGAAAGCATACATAGTAAGAAGATGAAAAAATTCTGAAGGAAGAAGAAAGAAAAACAGGGGGGGGGGACACTGAAATTGGCACGTGGTCCTTAGATGACCCAAACGGAAAAAGAAAGAAGAGCAACAAAACAGTGACCCAAACGGAAAAAGAAAGAAGAGAGACAAACAGTAACCAAAATAAAAGCAGTCTTCGAAAGGGCACGTCTATAAAATGAAAAACTGCTCGTGTGTACAATGCTTGATTCGACGTGGTACGCTGTCCACAAGACGGTGAAAACGCAGCTGCTCAGTCCTGTCCTGCGCTTGGACGGCGGCCGTCCCGGTCTCATATAGTGCAACGACGGACTGGGAATTCCACCTGGTGCACATGTCTTAACTCGTCCATGTTCTAGGCGTGTTGTTCTCTCTGTTGTATACATAAATAGGAACTTCAGTATCCGTGAACATCTGATACGACAAAAAAGCAAAGGAGGACATCAGCCGACAAAACTACGCCAAATCGGACAAATCACTCATGACAGACAGTGCACTTATATTTTTTCTTGATTTCAAATATTACAGAAATATTCGTTTTGTAAATAAATACCGCCTTTTTCTGCTGCAATGTATTTTATTTCTTCCAGACGCGTTTCACATTTTACTTTAAGCCATATCAGTGAAATTGATGGCCGACCCCTGTGGCCGAGCTGTTCTAGGAGCTTCAGTCCGGAACCGCGCTGCTGCTACGGTCGCAGGTTCGAATCCTGCTCGGGCATGGGTGTGTGTGATGTCCTTAGGGTAGTTGAGTTTAAGTAGTTCTAAGTCTAGGTGACTGATGACTTCAGATGTTAAGTCCCATAGTGCTTAGAGCCATTTGAACCATTTGAGTGAAATAGTTCTTCGCGTTTTTGGTTAGCATCTGCGTTTCGTCTCATGTGGTCACATGCTGGAGGTCACACTATAACTTCACTTACGAAATATAAGCACGTTTTCATGTTAAGGCAAACGATATGAAAATTGCGACGAAAAAAGTTCCTCGCAATTTTCATATCGTTTGCCTTATTGCTAGTGATTTAAAGTCCTAACTTTTGTGTGTTCACTTTATGTCTCAAGTTCCCAAAATATCGGCGAATTTATTTTGTGTTTCACGTGACGAAATGGCTCCTTCTCGTGATATAGCAGGAAGTGACGTCACAAACCTTGTAGAGTGCCACGTAAACGTTAGCTAACTCGTCCAGTGTGACGACAGCGTAAGCGCGAGTACCTTTCGGAGATGCTCAACAAACTGCAGTAGCAAAAGCTACAAGAGAGCCATTGAGTATTATGGCGAGTTTGACTGTTGAAATTGGCAAGTTTGACTGTTGAAATTCCAAGAGTCTTTCTTCTTTTCCTTGTGCATCTGACCCACATCGGCGCAAGGTCGGCAGGGTTATTAACGGATTTGGCATGGTTAGTTTCAGCTGTGGCCGGATGCTCTCGCTTTCGCCAGTGCGTTCCAAGATTCGGGCAACATATTACTTCGCCACCCCCCGCGAAATGACCACGACGGGGAAAGCAGGGAAATTTTAGCGCAAGCTGAGGTTTATCGACAGTTACTCTTCCCCCTTATCGTTCGCGAACGGAATGGGAGAGATGGAAATAGGTACTACTACCAGAAGTACCGCACACCGTAAGTTGACTTTCGGAGTTACTCGCACGTGTCTGTGGAAAACATGATAGGTAAACATACTGTAAAGGCACACCGCCACTGAATTTTAAATTAGTGAAAGTAGCGTGAAAGGGTGTGTTGTTTAGCGAAGGAGCATACGGAACTTCGTATTTCAGAACGAAAGATAATAAAAAAAAGTATTGATATGTTAGTAGTAAGAGGGCGTACTGAAAAGTATTGCCGCCGAAGTTTTTACAACAATTTAAATAAAACAAATGTTATTAACGTTCTACATCTTTATTCTTCATGGCTACATATTTATTTCTCAACATAGTCACCCTGGCGACGAACACGTTTCTCCCAATGAGGAGCCATTTTATTGATACCGTCAGTGTAGAATGTCGAACTTTCTTGACGGAGCCACAACCTCACCTTTGTTTGCACTGCTTCATCACAAACAAAGTGAAGTCCTCGAAGAGGTTCTTCAAGTTTTATAACAGATGAAAATCGGACAGGGCCAATTCGGGACTGCGTGGAGGATGATCGACGACAGTGAACCCAAGCGTTTGATTGTTGCACATGTCGCAGCCCTCGTGTGTGGTCTGGTATTGTAGTGCTGAAGGAGGGGTGCTCCGTGTGCGGACGGACTATTTCATGCTTTAACTTTTCTGAGGAGTGTCTCTCATGCATCGACATAGTTAAGTTACTTACCACCACGTTACTCGGTAAAATTCGGAGCCCTCTAGCGACACAGACTTGCAGCTCGAGTCAGCGAAACGGGAAAGTCGAGCGAGTAATGTGCATTAACAGGTAATACTTCCACCAATATTAAGAACAGAATAAAAAATTCGGAGGCATAACTTTTCAGCACGCCCTCATCTTATTGAGACCAAATAAAAACTTGCTTGATTACTGCGATGTTCCGATCAAGCGGCAAAATACGAAGCGTTCATTCGAAAATGAGTGTGCGACTTAGTGTGGGAATCCCCGTCCATCAAGAAGAGAATGGTGGCAGTTCTCTTCCTCATAACGGGAATGTAGAAACTTGTGGTCGACTCTCAGGCAAGTTTCTGGGAACTGGTACGCGGAAAGATGCCAGCCTCTAGTCGTAAACGCTCTTAGAGCCATTCGTCTCGCGTCCAGATCCGTCAGTTCATTCTTTCTCAACGATAGCGCTGCCGCACGATAAAAATACGTGTAGGCCATTTACTACCGTAGAGCCCAAGTTCTCGAACAACGGTTCTGCAGCGACGACTCTTAGCCGTGTGACACTACTTTGTTTCCACTACAGAAGATACAACTTAATGGCCGACACTTTTCTGGAGTCATAGGAAGATGGATATGCGCTGCTAACACACAGTAATCGAGAGTACAGAAGTTGTTGGGCTATTGAGGTCGAGGTGGTTTGTGTCCAGTCAAATTTATTGAAAATTTTAATCTTCAATGTTAATATAACGCTGCTTAACTAACTACAAAATTTTACCTTAAGTGTGCCGCGCGGGATTAGCCGAGCGGTTTAAGGCGCTGAAGTCATGGACTGTGCGGCTGGTCGCGGCGGAGGTTCGAGTACTGCCTCGGCATGTGTGTGTGTGTGTGTGTGTGTGTGTGTGTGTGTGTGTGTGTGTGTGTGTGTGTTTGTCCTTAGGATAATTTAGGTTAAGTAGTGTGTAAGCTTAGGGACTGATGACCTTAGCAGTTAAGTCCCATAACATTTCACATACAGATTTACCTTAAGTGACAACGGCGTCGAAAGTCTGCAGACTTTTAGCGCTTTTAATATAGCTCGACAAAGCAAAGTATGTGAATGGCGAGGGGGCCAACACTGTGATGGCAAGCTTCAGAGGGAAATGTTTGCGGAATTTGGCGTAAAACGTGAAATGAAGCACCAGCGTTTCATTGTTTATGTGCTTCCTTGGCCGTGTTTGTCGTGTTTGTAGAACAAACACGAAGTCCATGTTTGCTTTTCTATTTGTTTACCTGTCCTTCCAGCCCTTCTATTCGATTACCCTAAATACAAACCCGTCAACTGCTTATAATACTTCGTTTTCAGTTTGCTCAGTTTTATTTTTACTTTGTTTGTCGTATATTATTTTGGTTTTATTGTGTTTGAAGTTCTGATCTATTTTGAAAATGGCTGTGTAAAATTCTTCCATTCGCAGTTGAAGTGCTTATATATACAAGAGAGATGCAAACAATACAGTGTCATCTGCAAAACGAATGTTCTGTTAACACGTAATCCTTCTTCATTTTCCCAGTTGAAGTACCTGAAAACTTCGTTTAGGTCGAATGAAATAATTCGCACTGGTAAACAGCTTTTATTTAACGTCACGACTGGTTTCGCACCAATTGAAGATGCATGCTCAGATGACGGCAAAAAATCGCAAACAACAAAGAGGAATTGTGTCACATAAACGAAATTTGGTAGGCATGTTTCTAGGTTTGAAAGATGATAGCTATTCGGATTTCGGGCCAGCCGCATAAGACTGGCGCTAATAGCGCCACCATGGGGATGCGTATAAGGTTTGCTTTCAGTGCACGCTGTAACGGTGATGAGCGAGCGTTGAGATTGGACTTGGTGAGTTGTTGTTAGTCAAGAATGCCTTTAAGGCGACAAAGACGCCATTAGCAACACCTCACTTAGTTTGAACGAGACCGTGCTATAGGGCTACGAGAAGCTGGATGGTCCAACCGCGATTCTGCAGAAAGACTAGGCAGGAATGTAGCCAATGTATATGACTGCTGGCAGCAGTGCTCACGAGAATGTACGGTAGCAAGAATACTGGGCTCTGGACGACCACGTGGCACTACCGAGAGGGAAGACCATCGTGTCCGGCGGATGGCGCTGGCGCACCGCAACAGCACTTTGAACAGCAGTTGGCACCACAGTGACACAACGAACCGTTACAAATCTAGAATGAGATTTTCACTCTGTAGCGGAGTGTGCGCTGATACGAAACTTCCTGGCAGATTAAAACTGTGTGGCGGACCGAGACTCGAACTTGGGACCTTTGCCTTTCGCTGGCAAGTGCTCTACCAAGCACTTGCCAGCGAAAGGAAAAGGTCCTGAGTTTGAATCTCGGTCTGGCACACAGTTTTAATCTACCAAGCACATGCCCGCGAAAGGCAAAGGTCACGAGTTCGAGTCTCGGTCCGGCACACTGTTTTAATCTGCCAGGAAGTTTCGTTACAAATCTGTTATACCTCAAGGACAGCTCCGAGCCAGACGCCCTGTAACGTACTTTTCACCGACCCCAAAGCATCGCCATCTGCGACTTCAGTGGTGTCAAACGAGCTCGCTGGAGGGCAGGGTGGAGGTCTATTGTGTTTTCTGATGAAAACTGGTTCAGCGTCGGTGCTCGTGAAGAGGCCGTGGGTTTGTAAGGAGGAGACCGGTTGAGGGCCTCCAACCAACCTGTCTGCATGCTAGACACATTGGATCTACACCTGAAGTTACCGTCTCCGGTGCGAATTCGTATGGCAAGAAAGAGCATTCTTGTGGTTATCCCATGCACCCTGACTGCAAATTTGTTCGTCTATGTGGTGATCGACCTGTTATGCTGCCAATCATGAACAGCATTCCAAAGGGTGTTTTCCAGCAGGTTAACGCTCGCCCACATACCGCTGTACCCAACATGCTCTACAGAGTGTCGACACGTTGCCTTGGCCTGCTCGATTACCAAATCTGTTTCCAATTGAGCACATATGGGATATCGTCGGACGACAGTTCCAACGTCATCCACGACCGGCATTAGCCGTCCCTGTATTGGCAGGCTTAGCGCAACAGGCATGGGACTCCATCCCACAAACTGACGTCTGACACCTGTATAACCCCGATGTATGCACGTTTGCATGCTTGCATCCAAAATTCTGGAGGTTAGTCTCGTTATTAATATACCAGCATATCACATTTTCACACTGGCTTATCTCGCACTTACGTTAACCTGTGACCGTGCAATGTTAAACACTTAAATATGTTACCTAAACAAATGTATTCACGAAATATTATTACAATACGTTAATTATTTTTTGGTGTTGCGACTTTTTTTCGTCAGTATGTTTAACAAATAGTTAAAATGGCTCTGAGCACTATGGGACTTAACAGCTGAGGTCATCAGTCCCCTAGAACTTAAACTACTTAAACCTAATTAACCTAAGGACATCACACACATCCATGCCCGAGGCAGGATTCGAACCCGCGACCGTAGCGGTTTCGCGGTTCCAGACTGAAGCCCCTAGAACCGCTAGGCCATTCCGGCCGGCTATGTTTAACAACTCATAGCTAAACTGATTGTGACTTTGAATAAAAGTATTTTACAGCCAGTTTCATTCAAAATGAGGAAATGTGTTTCAGATCGTCCGCAATTTAAAACTTTGTTTAGAGTTGCAGAAAATAGACTTAGTGACATGTAATCAGTTTTCCCGACCTCTTTCAGTCTTGAATTTCCTATTGTCCGGTTGAAGTGTAATGGAAGCTGTAGCAATGCTATATACCGTTCAGTAGGCTAACATTGCTTGAATCTAACGCTTTGTTCTTCAAGACTCCTTGGTGAGAATTCAGTTGAAAGTGAGTCAAATGCTATTTCAAAATATGCAACTTTCAGGCGACAAAAACAAAAAAAAATTCCTTGCTGTGTATAAATTTCTCGCCAGAGTTCGACGAATCTTGTGCGGGGTGATTTAATGAATTGATAACTTTAGTCCGAATGATTAAAACACATTAAGTGTTCCTTAGTTTGTATGTTTATCATGATAGTTGGTAGTCCATTCCGGATAAACGAAGTTCTGAATCTGCTTTGCTTACGAGCCCTTGTACTTTTCACGTATATTCACTGTAACATCCCGGTTTTTGTCGTCTTGTGAGTTTCAATTACTGTAACTGGAAATCGTTATTAGTCGGGATTTGGAAGTGCGCCGCGCGATAACGTTGAAGATAACACTCGCTAGGGACCTTGTTCGCCAAGACTATTGCAGAGCAGTTGCTCTAAACGCTGCTGGAGTGTGCACAACTGGCACTGGAGTTAAGCTGGCAAAAGCCGACGACCGGGAGCGGATGTGAGCTTACGGTAGCGTGGCGTGACCAGGTTAACACGCGGACGGGCAGCTGGGGCGCGCGCCTCTGTTGTCTCACATTGTCTCCCGTCGCTCCAGCCTGCTCCGTGAATGGGGCGTGTGGCGCCGGTCGCCAGATACTGTGTTTAACGGATGCGCCGGATCATAATCCAGAGGTATCGGGATACGAACTCGAGTCAACCCTAGGATTTTAATTTGTCACCTGATCACTTCTTTCAAATTTGCAGTGTTTTTTAACGTGCTGCAGAATTGCGCCGGGGTTCGGACTCAACGTTAAACTGTAGGTTTCCACATAAATATGTATGTTCTGTCCATGAAATATGTTTTTACAACTGCACTAAAAGTTCATGCACAGGAACGTTTGTAGGAGATCGATTTGTGCTATTTCTCCCACATAACTCTTATATGGGGAGGCCACGACGTTTGGAACGCGGATTTACTGCAAACTTCGTACACTCGTAGTACTCCATGAGGACAACAAAATGTGTAAGCAGTAGCGCGAACTTCTCAAGCGTTACTGAGAAAATCGTAAATTTACTAGTCTATAGTTATGAATATTATATTATTTGTGATAATAAAAATTAGTAGACTGCCAAATAACATTGTAAATTTAATAAAAGCCCATCCGATTACGCGTATTTTCCCCATTATATCAATTGTAATATAAATAATACAGAAAATGACTGTGTTGAAAATAAAATTTAAAAAAAAAAAAATACTGACGAACGGAACTCGATCCAGGGATCTAGCGGCTTGAACTCCAACCACTTTTTTTTTTTTTAAAAAAAAACACATTTTGTTTTATATTGTTCCCTGAATTTGTTCAGGGCGGACGTCCGATGACAGCCGTTCAGTTTTTTCGTACATCCGTTCGCTCAGTTTTTCTATTAGAAAGGAAAGCTAACGCTCTGACAGAACACGCTGAGCTATCGTGCCGGCACCACTCGGATGTAGCCACTTTATGGTTAAAATAGCCACGCACAGTTATATATCTGACGGCCGAAATTATCTTGCGATTTTCTCAGTAACGCTTGAGAAGTACGCGCTACTGCTTACACCTTTTGTTGTCCTCTTGGATTACTACGAGTGTACGTAGTTTATAGTAAATCCACGTTCCAAACGTCGTGGCCTCCCCTTGTTAGTGTAAGACATACATATATTCTGAAATCGCATCTATAGTACAGTACGAGCCCTGTATTTTTTGCTCCCTGACTGACAGTTAAAGTTTTTCCGTACAGTCATGCACATGTGACAGTTCCATGAGCAAGTGTATATAGAGTGTTTAGTACAAAACATTAAAAGGTTTGTTTCTTTGGTGCTTCTGGTCAAGTGTGAGATTTTAATAACATGGTATTGCTATTGTTCGGGAAAGCAGTTCCATGTCATGCACCTTATATTTTAGATGATGACTGTTGACGACCGTGCAGAGTACAAAAATGCATGGCACGCGACGGTCCATAAAGTGTATTAGTGTGATGTTCATGTTTCATCTCTTGTCTTTTTTGTTGTGTGTTATGCTTTTTAGATGCACTTGACATTGGGCAGTGCTCGAAGCTAGTACTGCAAATAAAATGTTTTAAACACAGGCTAGTGGAATAATGTCCTCTTTCAAATTTATTGAGGCTATGGGGCCCACCAGAAGCAAATGACAAATTTTTATTGATGCAAGTAAATACGTAGAGCCCGCCCGGTTGGCCGTGCGGTCTAACGCACGACTTTCTGGGCGGGAAGGAGCGCCTGGTCCCCGGCACGAATTTGTGTCGAGGTCCGGTGAACCGGCCAGTCTGTGGATGGTTTTTAGGCGGTTTTCCATCTGCCTCGGCCGCTGCGGGCTGGTTCCCCTTATTGCGCCTCAGTTACACTATGTCGGCAATTGCTGCGCAAACAAGTTCTCCACGTACGCGTACACCACCATTACTCTACCACGCAAACATGGGGGTTACACTCGTCTGGTGTGAGACGTTCCCTGGGTGGTCCAACGGGGGGCCGAACCGCACAATAACCCTGGGTTCGGTGTGGGGCGGCGGTGGAGTGAAGTGGACTGCGGTAGTCGTCATGGGGCTGTGGACCACTGCGGCTGCGGCGAGGACGGAGCCTCTCCGTTGTTTCTAGGTCCCCGGTTAACATACAATACAATACAAATACGTAGAACTCAAGAAAACTGGTGTTCCAAGACAATTACATCGCATGCAGCTACAGGAAATAAGCAAAGATGAAATTAGTCAGTTATTACATCATTAAAGAATATAGGCTCCCTCGGGTCTGATGAAATTTCTGGTAGAATTATGAAGACCAGTGCACCATAAATTAGCGGTGTACTTAGTTCGTCTGTGCAACGAGTCCTTCAGGCGTGGTCAGTTTTCTGACATACTGAAATACTCGTTAGAGAAACCACTTTATAAGAATGGTGAAAAAGAGAAACCTAGACAATTACAGGCCAGTTTCTGTACTACCTACGTTTTCAAAAATTTTTGAGGAAGTAATATATAGGAGAGTAGTGGCACACTTTAGTACACATAATCTTCCGTCAGACTATCAGTTTGACTTCAGGAAGCAAGTATCCACAGACAGTGCTGTTTATTCTTTTCTGTATGAGGCTTCAGCGGGACTAAACGGTAGGTTAAGGACAGTAAATATTTTCTTTGATTAAAAAGAAATAGATTGTGTGGATCATACAATATATTTGCAGACGCTGAAACGATATGGGATCAGGGGAGCTCAGTCGTGGTTCACTTCAAGTAGGAAGCAAAAAGATGTCGTCCAATGTAAACAAGTAAGGAAGAAGTTTGAATCTGACTGGGATCGTGTAAAGTGTGTTGGGAGGGAGGCGAAATGGGGGGGGGGGGGGGGGACGACGACAGGACAGCTGGCTATGTATCACACAAAATATACTGAAACTGACGGCCATCAACCTCAGTGCAGGCATGAAATGGATGAACAAGATTCTGACACACCCTGAGAAATATCCATGGTGTGTTTCGAATCACATCACAGGCAGCTACAATTCTGGAAACTTATTCCATCTGCTGATCCACTGGAGTCTCAGACACAACTGACTTTAGGATATACCCATAGGAAATAATCAAGAAGATTAAGGTCAGGTATACTCGCAGGCCATGGAATAGGACATTGCTTCCAGTCAGCAACCAGGAAATACTGTACGGTTACTGCTCCATCGTATTCTACCGTACGCCTCTGAATAGCACTGACTAATGAACGGGTCTGTCGTTGATTCATGGCACGTGCTATCGTGGGACAATGTGATTACGATACAAAGCAGCCACCTGATACACAAATACAGTAAACAAAACCTGCATCATGTCCGAAGATCGCCCAACAGTCAGTGAAAGGAGACCATTTTAAAATTGTAGGACTGAGGGTAGATAGAAGACTGTATTGGAAGTATGACATTCAAGATCTTACAATAAACTGAACATTGCCATCTTGACTATAATAATTATCTCCCCTGTCTGACACAGTTAACACGAAGGCTTGCTTATTTTGACTCTAGTATCTCGTATGGTGTATTTTGGGGCAATTCTGAAACACTGACAAAGAGTATATGTAGCGCAAAGCGGGCGCTTAAACTGATCTGCTGTGTCAGTTCGCGAACTTCCTGAAGGCCTTTGTTCATGTGTGCCGAATTTCTAACTCTACCCTCGCTGCAGCGGCGGATACATATGGGGGGGGGGGCGGCCACGCAAACCCCCCCCCCCTCCCGGCGGCTGGCCTCATTACCACCCGTGCCGCCCTCTCCAGTTGCCCGCACGCTATTCGTGCGTTTGTTTCTTAGTCGACTCGAGTGAATCGAGTTATCGTGTAGTTGTACTTTCCCATGTAGCACGCGCGTCCGCGTCATCGTATTTTATAACGTTTTGTCTGGCACATAGATAGCTAACACATACCTACCAGAAAAGTCACGGCCATGCTTGTGATCTCGATACGTTATTCTGTCTGGCATTTGTTCGAGAAAAGTCGCAAATATTCTACTGTTTTCTTGTACAGAGAATAGACTATTCGCCGAGTAGGAAGCTGGTTTACATTCAGAAGCAGAAATATGAAGAATGAATAAGTAGAAAGTCCTAGTTGTAGCAAGTGCAAGTGTGAAGATCAGTCAAGTGTGTGTGAATTCATCATTTAAGGAAGAGAACCATAATTCTACCTTTTTTATATCATAAAATGGCATTGTCTTGTATATGTATGTAATCAGTTTAAATAAAACTTTCTTAAACTTTGCATGTGACTCGATTATCTTTTATTATGGTAAAAGTAAAGGTAACTTAAGATACCGTTAGCGCCACTGTCTCGCTGACTGCATATTCCACCATAGGATTTGTTGTTGGCAGTATTGTCTTATTCAGCAGAAACTGCAGCATTCATTCAGTGAACACGAGGCGGATAAACAATATGCACTTGGAGAAAACATACAGAAAGATGTACATTGTTCAGCAGGTTTCAGTTTCAATAGGCTTCCAGCAGTGCTGAAAGAAGATTGAGTGATAAACTCCAGGTATTCAAATCTGAGGTGGAGTATTTCCTTGCGGCATGCTACTCTTTATTTTCCACAGCAGTTCTTCGCAGTAGTTTAGAACTTTTTTTCTTTGATGTGTTCTTTATTCGTTTACACTGTCTTTTAGTGCTTTATTAATTCTTTGCGTTTGTTGATAGATTTTCTAATTCACGTGATGTGAACTATGTACTAACTCTTTCTTTGACCAAGGATCTCTGGCTCGGATTGTCTCACCTAACCCGACGAATAAACAGTACAAAATAAAAATGTGGACGACGGGCCAGGGATCCAAGCGTTGCTCCAGCCAAGCACGTGTTGTTAACTGCGTCACATTATTCGATGCGATAGAGAAGTGACGTAAAAATAGGAATAAAACTTAAGTCAACGACAGGCAGCAGCATCAGACCTACGAGTTTTCTCTGGCAACAAAACGAATCACGTTTGTTACTAGTAATTTCAACAATGTCGACAGGACTGGAACATATCTCAACTCTTCAGGGGAAGATGTCACGCGTGCGTGTTCAGCCTGTTACCCACGTAGACCCCGCTTTCGCGATGTTCGCGTACCTAGATGGCTGATATCTGCTGTCTGTGCCTTATTAGATTCAACCACGGAAGCTTTCCACCGCACTGGAATTACTCCAAAGCCGCTCTATAACTGTAATAACACTACGGAAGATGAAATCAATTATATTCTATTTGCATGTCAAAGTGGGAGAGGCACAGACAATTTTTTTCTACAACAATTACGTCGTCTGAAAGCAGAGTTACCGACGACTGCCACCATTCTACTTTCTTTGAAAGCGCTGCATATACCAAAGAGCTTTTCAGATTTTTACAAACTGCCAAGAATCTTTGTAATAATAACCCTGTACTGGGATCCATGTTAACTGTTGTTAATATGTATTTTATATTTATAGGTAGTAATATAGTAGTAGAGCAAAATAATTGATGATGGTCGAAGTAGAGAGGATATAAAACGTAGACTGGGGATGGCAAGGAAAGCGTTTCTGAAGAAGAGAAATTTGTTAACATCGAGTATAGATTTAAGTGTCAGAAAGTCTTTTCTGATAGTATTTGCGTGGAGTGTAGATCACGTAACTAATGAGGAGATACTGAATGCAATTAGGGAGAAGAGGAATTTGTGGCACAACTTGACTAGAAGAAGGGATCGGTTGGTAGGACATGTTCTGAGGCATCAAGGGACCACCAGTTTAGTACTGGAGAGCAGCGTGGAGGTTAAAATCGTAAAGGGAGACCAAGAGATGAATACATTAAGCAAATTCAGAAGGATGTAGGTTGCAGTAGTTACTTGGAGATGAAGAAACTTGCACAGGATAGAGTAGCGTGGAGAGCTGCATCAAACCAGCCTCAGGACTGAAGACCAAAACAACAACATTTATAGGTATTTTGATTTAGACTCTGAACAGTTGTATTTCTAGTGCTCCTATTTTTCCTTTTATGCATTAACTTGTGGTGGCCTGTAAAACTGATACACAGCATGTTCAACACTTCCGTTAAATGTGTATGTGTACCGATATCGATACATGTGCCACTACAATAATGTTAACCGTTAATGCTGATATACCAGTATCACTGTTATGTCATCAATTAATAGGCTGTACTACATGTCTCTTATTTAACGTTTAGCTGACTAAATGGCCGTTGGCTACCAGAGGCCCAATAAATAAATAAGTAAATAAATGCTTGTAATATTGGGTTCTGACGTGAAACACATGGAAATTCTTTTGCTTCATGAAAGCCATATTATGAATAACGATTTTTACTATAGCCAATAAACACTTGATAATCTACTAACTAATCGTGACATCCGCATAGACTTTATTTACTTACGCCTTTACTTTTTGCCTGGTGACATTAGCGCTCTATTATACCCACAATAAACTTGTACGTAATTAATTATAGGAAATGAGAAGTTTGTACTGGACGACACACAAATACAGGAGCAAAACGGTAATAATAAACGAGGAATAACAATAATGTTAAAGCAAATGGATGTTCTAAGAGAAACGAAAAGTACGTCTGGTCTCCGAGTAGAGAGCTGTTCCAGAAGCGATGACTAATGGAGCCACAGCTTTAGGAGACTTCTGTTTTACATATAGGCACAGCCAGAATACCAGGCTGATCAGATTTAGTATTACAATAGCTGTGAGTTAATAGGTTAGGCAATGATTGAGGCAAAAAATGGCTTGAAATCTGAGAAACCAGTAAACTCCGCAGTGTATGATAGTTACATCACCGAACTGAGCAGCGTATATGTGAAACGATAGAACTGATGAAGACTGCTTACGTAAATCATGCAAGTAACCATACTCTGTTTATTACAGTTTTTACACATCCCTTGCTATGGCGAAGTACATCACGATCATAAAGCCACGGACGAATTCTGTTGTGCAGTCTCTCTCTCCTACAAACAGTGCTGTCTGTTGCTTTGACTGCAAATACTAACTAGGTATTCAAGATATTTTGTTCGTTGTCCGCTGCTGTACAATACAAAGTAATAAGCCAGCAAATTGATATACACAGAATATGAATACTGATCAATACGATTTCAGGCAGCTTGTTCCAAAGAAACAGCTCCAACTCATTGAGAAAGGCGTGGGAGAGTAACGAACTCTTCATTGTTTTCTGCTTTCTAATACAGACTACCGCTATTATAAAATATCGATCTTTTTAAAAAAAAAGTCGATTTATTTCGGCGACATTATTTTCACAGATATACCGATGTGTAGACATCAGAATGGCAATATCGAATGTATTATATTTTTTTCGAAATTTTTTGTAAATATTTGAAGTTGTTCTTTTGAAATTGTAGCAGAAAAGAATTTTATTTTCACTCTGTGAAGGAGTCTTACTACTTTGTGAGCTTTCATCACGCCTAGTCTTTCTCTTTGACTGTCTGAAGCAAGTATAGGTGGCACGAAAGCAGTTGTCCGATTGCACTGTCGAGTGGCGGTGTGACTGGAATAAGATTTCCGATGTAAGAAATAGCACACCAGTTGCGTCAGAAAAATTTATAACACAACTAATGTGCTTTTGCTCACATCGCCATTCTTCAGAGACAGTTGCTTAAAATGTTGAACAAAAATCGAAATGACAAAATCGGTCTTTGAGGTGGGCGGAGTCGTGTGAGGGGAAGTGCTGACCTAATCGGCGCTCGTCGCTACCAACAGAAACTGCAACGTTTAGCTTCATCACGAAATTTTGACACTGCAATTGCTAGGTCGCGGGCATTGGCAGAAATGGAAAAAACAGGGAATTAGACATAAAGTGTACCGGACAAATCCTTGCGTGACGAAACCGAACGACGGACCCATCAGTCACCTTTTATTGTCTATACAAGGGCGATATACTGGAGGGCAATGTTATGGAAATGGAAGCGGACGTAGATGAAGATGAAATAGGGGATACGATACTGCGGACGAGTTTGACAGAGCACTGAAAGACCTGAGTCGAACCAAGGCCCCGGGAGTAGACAACATTCCATTAGAGCTACTGACGACCTTGGAAGAGGCGGCCATGACAAAATTCTACCATCTGGTGAGCAAGATGTATGAAAGGCGAAATACCCTCAGACTTCAAGAAGAATATAATAATTCCAATCGCAAATAAATCAGATATTGACAGATGTGAACCGAACTACCAGTTTAATAAGTCACGACTGCAAAATGCTAACAGGAATTCTTTACAGAGGAATGGAAAAACTGGTAGAAGCCAACCTCAGGGAAGATCAGTTTGGACTCTGTAGAAATGTTGGAACACGTGAGGTTATACTGACCTCACGACTTATCTTAGAAGATGGATTAAGGAAAGGCAAACATACGTTTCTGGCATTTGTAGCTTTTGACATTGTTGACTGGAATATTCTCTTTCAAATTCTGAAGGTGTCAGGGGTCAAATACAGGGAACGAAAGGCTATTTACTGTTTGTACAGAAACCAGATGGCAGTTACAAGAGTCAAGGGGCATGAAAGGGAAGCAGTGGTTGGGAAGGGAGTGAGACAGGGTTGTAGCCTATCCCCAATGTTATTCAGTTTGTATATTGAGCAAGCAGTAAAGGAAACAAAAGAAAAGTTCGGAGTAGGTATTAAAATCCATGGAAAAGAAATAAAAACTTTGATGTTTGCCGATGACATTGTAATTCTGTCAGAGACAGCAAAGAACCTGGAAGAGCAGGTGAACGGGATGGACATTGTATTGAAAGGAGGATATAAGATGAACATCAACAATAGCAAAACGATGATAATGGGATGTAATCGAATTAAATCAGGTGATTCTGAGGGAATTAGATAAGGAAATGAGACACTTAGAGTAGTAAATGAGTTTTGCTGTTTGGGGAGTAAAATAAGTGATGATGGTCGAAGTAGAGAGGATGTAAAATGTAGACTGGCAATGGCAAGGAAAGCGTTTCCGTAGAAGAGAAAATTGTTAACATCGAATATAGATTTAACTGAAACTTCCTGGCAGATTAAAACTGTGTGCCCGACCGAGAAAGGCAAAGGTCCCGAGTTCGAGTCTCGGTCGGGCACACAGTTTTAATCTGCCAGGAAGTTTCATATCAGCGCACACTCCGCTGCA
Source organism: Schistocerca piceifrons (assembly GCF_021461385.2). Lineage (NCBI taxonomy): Eukaryota > Metazoa > Arthropoda > Insecta > Orthoptera > Acrididae > Schistocerca > Schistocerca piceifrons. Next base: position 121,352,495 of record NC_060138.1, on the reverse strand, counting down.
GAGTGAAAATCTCATTCTGGAAACATCCCCCAGGCTGTGGCTAAGCCATGTCTCCGCAGTATCCTTTCTTTCAGGAGTGCTAGTTCTGCAGGTTCGCAGGAGAGCTTCTGTAAAGTTTGGAAGGTAGGTGACGAGATACTGGCAGAAGTAAAGCTGTGAGGACCGGGCGTGAGTCGTGCTTCGGTAGCTCAGATGGTAGAGCACTTGCCCGCGAAAGGCAAAGGTCCCGAGTTCGAGTCTCGGTCGGGCACACAGTTTTAATCTGTCAGGAAGTTTCATATCAGCGCACACTCCGCTGCAGAGTGAAAGTGTCATTCTGGATAGATTTAACTGTCACGAAGTATTTCTTGGAAGTGTCTGGAGTGTAGCCATGTATGGAAGTGAAACATGGATGATAAATAGTTTAGACAAGAGAATAGAAGCTTTCGAAATGTGGTGCTACAGAAGAATGCTGAAGATTAGATGGATAGATCACGTAACTAATGAGGAGGTACCGAATAGAATTGGGGAGAAGAGGAATTTGTGACACAACTTGACTAGAACAAGGGATCGGTTGGTAGGGACATACTCTGAGGCATCAGGGAATCACCAATTTGGAGGGCAGTGTTTAGGGTAAAAAACTTAGAGGGGACCAAGAGATGAATACACCAAGCAGATTCAGAAGGATGTAGGTTGCAATAGGTACATAGAGATGCAGCAGCTTGCACAGAATAGGGTAGCATGGAGAGCTGCATCAAACCAGTCTCTGGACTGTAGACAACAACACACAACAACAATGGTGTGGATCCTCCTACAGCACAAAGCATTAGACGACGGCATGAACAATTCCGAGAAACATGTTGTCTGTGTAAAGGCAAATCATCGCTTCGTCCCCGAGTGTCCGACACGGACGTCGAACGCATCCGCCATATTTTGACAAGAAGTCCGCAGAAATCCATTCGCCGTGCAGCTCAGCATGCCCCCGATTTCCGTGTGGCGTGTGTTACGTCGACGTTTGCACATGAAACCATACAAAATTCAGCTACTGCAAGCTATTCGTGAAGGTGACAAACAACAACGTGTTGAGTTCTGTAGTTTCGTTCTTGGCAAGATGGAAGATGACAGTTTTTCTCCAAGCTCTCCAAAATGTAATGCGTTTTGTGCAGTTTCACGGGAAAAGGTGTATGGTCCTTTTTTCTTTGCCGAGAACGCTATTACAGGAAGCACATATTTCGATATGCTTGAGAAGTTTCTTTTCCTACCCTTGGAGACTGATTCGATCGACTTCATTTACCAACAGGGGCACTGCCACACTGGCATCTGGAAGTGCAGCAGTTTTTAAATCAAAGGATTACTGAACGATGGATCGGTCGCACTGGAGTAGATGATTCAGCCTTACATTACTGACCTTCAAGGTTCAAAATGGTTCAAATGGCTCTGAGCTCTATGCGACTTAACTTCTGAGGTCATCAGTTGCCTAGAACGTAGAACTACTTAAACCTAACTAACCTAAGGACATCACACACATCCATGCCCGAGGCAGGATTCGAACCTGCGACCGTAGCGGTCGCTCGGTTCCAGACTGCAGCGCCCAGAACCGCACGGCCACTCCGGCCGGCTGACCTTCAAGGTCACCGGACCTTGACTGTATGTGATTATTTCTTGTGGGGGTTTATAAAAGACTGTTTATGTGCTTCAGTTAACAACAACAATTTGTGAACTGATACATCGCGCAACAGCAGCTGTGGAACCTGTAACTCAAGGCATGCTCGCTGCAGTGTGGGAATAATTTGAATAGCGCATTGACCTATGCCGTGCACCTGAAGGGGTACGTATTGAACACCTATGAAAAGGTATGAAAAAAAAACTTTTTGAGTTTCCCGTTAATCAAAAAACAAAATTGATTGTATATGTTTATTAGTTTCAGAAATATAGACGTGCCAAATCGGATAATACATTTTGATACTCCCAGTATTCCGAGGTACCATAGATGGATAGCCCGTATTTTGTGCTATTACACTGCTTTGAATTCAGCTGATTTCAGAGAGGCCTGGCAATAACATCTCTATTGCATTGACGTCACTGACAGTGTGTCCTCTACACGCATACGGAGCTCAGCAGTCTCGCTGTGCTTGTCTGATCACTGTAAATAACTATCATTCTTTAACTCTTCGAGCCCCAACAATATGAAAAAAATATAATTTTAAAATTTTTCTCAAAATTAATCTTCACTATCGTTGTAGACTACGAATACAAGTAGAAATTGGCAAAAAGTAAACACCATATTATTTAAAGAAGGTGGTTTCACTTAGGAACCACATGGACCTACATTTTTCACTCACCTTGCATCTCATGTATTAACTAGAAAACAAATTAGCTTTTTTCCTAGACACAATCCCACATCTGAAACTTCTATGAATTTGTAATGCATGAAAAAAATTATAGTTGTAAATAACAAGCAAAAATTGCTCTAAAATGTAATGCATTTTGTATCAAAACTACACACTGCTCCACTGGTTTCAATTCAAAGCCACTCATAGAAGCAGTAGTACAAACTTAAATTTATGTAATAATAACTTTAGATATGCTTACTTTCACTGCCAATGATCTCCTCAGTAAGGCCACTACATATAAAAAAAACGCAGTCACACTCTCCTGAAATCACGTTGCACAACTCCGCACCGACTGTTGGTTTCAACACTGTGACTGCTACAATCAGCATTCGTAAAGTCTCTCAGTGTAGCACTAGATGTCTCTGACTTGCAGCTGCAGCGGTGGATTCTGGCAGAAACCACTGGTATTCAAAACTTTAATGGTGTCATGTCTTTTACTATCTTTAATAGTCTACCTTCACCTCTCAGGAATCATCCAAAGCCGTATTGTGACAGTACAATATCTGCAGTAAGTGATATTAATCACATTGACTTTGTATGTGCAAAATTCGAAAGAAATTGTCGACCTGTGCCGCCTGAAAATAGAATTTCCCACAAAAGCTTCCATTTTGCTCTCTTTGAACAGCCCCCTTCATTAAAAATAAGCCATCTTTAAATTTTTGGTCTGCCGAAATAACCTAGTTTTTACAACGCACTGCTTGGGTTTAAACTGTAACATTATTCAACCATAACGATGAAGTTTTTCATCAGTGTTATTGTTGTTATATTGCCTCCGCACTTTTTGTTTTGTTTCTGTACCTGACAGCTATTTTTGATGTATCTGCACTGTCGTATTGCACCTGACATTGAACTGAAAGTAGAGCTGGCATCAACACAAAAGTTGATCTGAACAGCACAGTGAGATCCATTAGAGGTTGTATGTTATTGCCTCCCTCCGACCTTCAACTTACTGTGCACAAATATGCATGGCACGCGATTTTTTAATGTATCGACGACGGGCATCTGCATCTGTTACTACAGATAACTGCAATGTCTGTTTAATGTACATCCAATCTAATTGTATGATGTTCATGTTTCAGTTGTTCTCCTTTTTATGGTGTGTTATGTATTTTAGATGCACTTGAGGATGGGCATTGCCCGGTACTAGTACTGCAAAAAATGTGTGTTAAACGCAGCCTGGTGGAGCAATGTCCTCCTTCAAAAATAAGATTTAGATTTACCTTCCCGGTTATTTACGAGAAGTGATTATTAAATATTTTGCACAACTCTCGTCTATCACAAACCTTTCATTCTCACTCAAGAGAGGGGTAATATGTAGTAATGCACACGTATTCTGCCGTGATACCTCCTTCACAGTTGTCCATTTAATATTAATTTTGTTCTGAGAGCTTACTACTCTCTCAGACAATGAATGCCCTCTGTGTGATGATATAGCTGCTGTTCCCTTCTACATATTCCAGTGCTCTTAGTTATCGGAATCGGTTGCTTATTAGTACTGCATTTTGTTTGATCGGAAAGTAATGTTAAAGAAAGTATATATTCGTCGTTCAAGTCGTCTGGATTGTAGACTTCTTGCGGAATTAACTCTTCGAGATAAGCTCTATACCTCTGGATTACAAGTGGACCTATATCTGTAAGTCGTCGTTTCCTGCTTTGGGATATGATTATGTGTTGATGCGTATCTCTGTTATTATCCGTGAATCATAGTCCGACAGGCTATTACTAAATTTTCTAGAAATAAGTCACAGCTGAATGTTTCATGACGCAGAGGCAGACTTCATCACCTGTGTTTATCCAGCAAGGCGGGGAAGGGTAACGGCGAAAATTACTTGATTTGCGCCATTGTTGTGGATTGAATTTCAAACGTCTCTTCGCAGTGGCTCGTAGAATGAACGCTGTTCGAATTGATACGTCCATCTGACGGAAACGTGTGCGTACTGCATCTCAAGTAGTTCAAAAATGAATTATCGTGCACTTTTTACGTTGCCACGCCCTGACACGGCAACAGTTGGTGAAGACAACACGTCATATTATGGTTGATGTGAACTAAAATGAGATACCTCTTTATTAAATGCGCTTTGCAGTTTAGTATTTAAGAACACTCATTTTTATCCATTATTGAAGTTTTTTAAACTAGCCTTGTACGTTACAGTCTTCGCAGGTGTCAAAGAATTCTTCGTGTATCACGCAGCGTTCTTCTTTGGATTTCAGCGTGGTGACAGGCTTTTTCCTTCGAATTCTACATATTTAAAAACTAATGGTATCATTGAGAAGCAACGTGAAACACAAATTTCGTCTCAGCAGTCGAAGCAAAGTTTCATGCTGCCGGCGGCGGCAGCGGGGGGAGGGGGGTACAATCAGAGACTGAGAAACAAACTGTGGTTGTGTTAATTTTTGTAATGAATGTGCAGCAGCTTGTGAGTCGCTGTCGCTGTGGAGGGAAAGGTCGCGTTTGTTTCTGTTGTCAGTCCCCTCCCCCACTGAGAGACGCATGTGCAGCCCTCCTCGGAGCGCATGCGCATTCGATCATTTCACTCGTAACATGTGATTACGTAACGCTCTTAGTGGGCAGCCCGAGTGGTGTGCATCCATGCTGAACTGTGAGAAGGCGGTTGGAAAGAGATCCTTGCGTAATCCAGAGGTGCACGTTGCGAGCCAGTGGCCGTGAAGGTTACGGTTGCCATCCGATGTGTGTCCCACGCTTAGCTTCTTCGTTTGTGAGTGCGTCTTTTCGTCACTTTTAGGTTCTCTTTCTTAAAAATTAGACTATTTTGAGGGACAAGGATGATGATAAATTGCTTTGCTCATACATAAAGATTCACGCTGCCGCGAGCATAAGTCCGGAACTGCAAAGACACTACGGCAAATGAAGAGTGGAAATGTCTTGAACATTGTCAGTGCCAAATTTAAGATTGCTCAGAACAAAAAAAAATGTATCTCTTTTCGTACGTATTTGTATCCAAAACTCTGAGAAGGTATTCTGATATCACAGAATAATGCTGCTCATCTCATCAGTGCAAAAAATAATGATCAAATTACAAAATAAACAATTTATTAATAACGTTCCAAGTGCCGTACCGGAAAACTGTCTTTTGTGTCAATAAGAAAGTTTTTGTTTCGAGTACCGTTAATGTTGAGACGCTTCATTTTATTTGTGATAGTCCTGGTACAGAATACAGCAGTAATGTTTTAATTAGTCGAACTATATTCAACGAGAACCGTTTCTGAAATCTTTTAAATTTTTCTCAAGCGAATATTAAATTCAAGAAAAAAATTTGTCACCAATTACTTACTTCTCCTGTTGCTGTAGATCACCCTGTGCTGTTCAGGAAGAAATGGCAACATCAACTGATCTTTCTATTTTGCAACTGATATTATCATCTTTCAGATGAAGCAGGACATGGCATGCATCAGCCATGGTGTTTCGTTTATTGAACACATTATTTTTCCATTCTTCTGTTTCAAAGTAACACTTTTATATAACTGTTTGGGCTGGATGAGTTTGAGGGTCAGTCGTATGCACTGAAATTACGTGGAGTTGGTGAATAGCTTTAGGTTATTAGGCTGCTCAACTATCTTGCGAAACAAAGGCCTTGCTTAATTATGTTCCCCATGATTTGGCACTTGGAATAAGTCTAGGGATTTGCAATTTTAGATGTATTGAACTTCTGGGTATGCGTTTTTTTATGTTGTACTCTCTTCGGAGAGAATTTTACTTTAAGTCGGATGAGGTAATGATCCGATTTGATGTTCGCACCTCTTCGGACTTGAATGTCGTGGATGATTCTGTAGTCGGCGTAGGAGATGGCAACGTGGTCGATCCGATATTCACCAAGATGTTGAATGTTTTCTGTTTTTGTAAGAGTTTTCTGAAGTAGCACTGAAAACGCTTTTTGTGCCAAAATGGCACTTTTGACATTTACACTTTTCTGATTTCTAAGGATGTGTACAGTTGTGCTGACAACTCACAGTGCCATATGTATGAATAATAACAAATAAAAATAATAATCCATCAACAATCGACTCATGACCATGCGCATTCAGAGTGTCAATAAAACATATACGATCATCAATGCGCATGCGCCCACCAATATCGAAAACAAGAAAAAACCCGAAAAATTTTGGAACAAGCTCGAAAAATCTATGAGCAAAATTAAACAACACGACGTGAAAATCCTAATGGGAGACTTCAACTCTCAACTCGGGAAAGAAAACATTTATCGAAAAATAATCGGCAAAAATTCTGGACACCAAAACATTAACACTAATGGCACACATCTGACTGACATATGCCAACAATTCAACCTCAAAGTTATGTCCATCCACTTTAGAAAACTCCTACAAAAACAGAAAACATCCGACATCTTAATGAATATCGGATCGACCACGTTGCCATCTCCTACGCCGACTACAGAATCATCCACGACATTCAAGTCCGAAGAGGTGCGAACATCAAATCGGATCACTACCTCATCCGACTTAAAGTAAAATTCTCTCCGAAGAGAGTACAACATAAAAAAAACGCATACCCAGAAGTTCAATACATCTAAAATTCAAGAAACAAAGATCACAGAAGAATGGGAAAACAGTCGACAAACAACTGGACTGACTTCTGTAGCAAAATAATCAAACAAAAGGATTAATCCCACTTAAGAAAAAGGCAAAACACCCATGTTGGGATTCCAACTGCGACCAAGCCATCATCAGTCGCCGAATCGCCTTCCAAAAGTACAACAGCAAAAAATCGTTGGAAACCCTGCAACACTTCCTCGATATCCGTAAAGTGACAAATAGAACCATCACCGTACAGCTCAAATCAATTGAGAACCACTTCAGAAATTGTAACATCAGCAATTTCTATCGAGCTTTCGCCTAACAGAACTAAAGGTTACTCACCACAAAATTTGACCGTCAAGAAAAAATATGGGAATATAGCGCTCACCAAGCAAGAAAACTGCAAAGAACTGGTACACTACTTTCCAACTTTCTTAATTGCCGTAAACCGTCCGAACGATTCCCACACACATCCCCAAGTCGTATGAAACCCGACGCCGATCCACCGACACAAGAAGAAATCCTACACTACATCACAAAACTGAAGAACGGAAAGACAACAGAATCTCGGCAGAATTACTGAAAAATCTCGGAACACGATCATTACAGGAAATCACACAGACCATTCAGGACATATGTCGAAGTGAAGAACTCCCAGACGACTGGAAATGCGCACTCATCACCCACTTCACAACAAAGGAGACAAATCTGATGTGAATAACTACAGAGGACTCTCCTTCCTTCCGATCCTTACTAAGTCCTCTCCGCTTGCCTCTTACAACGCGCACAAAAACAAATTTAACACCTAATAGGTGAATATCAAGCAGGGTTCAGACCACACAGATCAGGCACCGACAAATTTTCAAACTGAAGCCTACACTGAAAATTAGAGCTACACGAAATCTCCCAAACATCTGCACATTTGTTGACTTCAAGAAAGCATACGATTCCATAGACCGACAATCCCTGTTCAGTATACTCAAAGAACACAATATGGATCCAAAAACACGACGGCTCATCCAACAAACCCCAACAGACGCAACTTCCAAAGTTAAATTCAACGGAGAAATCTCACGACCTTTTTCCATCAAGATTGGCGTCGGCAGGGCGATGGCCTCTACCCACTACTTTTCAACACCGTCTTAGACAAAGTCATCAAAGAATGGGAACAAGAACTGAAAAATCGAAACTTCTAGAGACCCATCAGGCTAGGAAAAGAAAAGGATAACATCGACGTTACATGCTTAGCCTTCGCTGATGACCTTGCGATCCTTTCTAGTGATGAATAAACAGCAATCCATCGGATTGAGCTCCTCATAAAATGTGCCGAGAAAGTTGGACTGCAAAATTTCTTCCTCTAAAACCGAATTCATGGCTACAAAACACATCAAAACACAAAATTTAATGACAAAATATGGTACAGTAAACAAGGTGAACCACTTCAAATACTTAGTGAGATATTATTGAGCCTACAGGTACAAAAAGATTAGCACAAGGAACATGAGAACTCAAAATACGGAAAGCATAATGAAGAGTTGCGAGCATCTACAATAAAAATGCATAAACATCAACACAAGAGTTCGACACTACACTATTGTTATCAAACCTCAAACTCTCTATGCCAGTGAGACTCTAAACCTTAATTACAAAGGAGACCTGGAAACTGTCAAAAAGGCTGAAAGAAAAAATCATCCGAAAAGTCCTTGGCCCAAAACTCTGAGACGAAGGATACCGTCTACAATCACACACAGTCACAGAAAAATACTCCAACATCGAAACCGATTTCCGCAAACGACGGCTGAAATTCTACGGACACATCATGAGACTAGATGACAACCGACTAACAAAGAAAATTTTGACGCATTTACAGAAACTGAAACCGACGACAGTCTAGATAAAACAGGTCCAAATTGATCTAAAAATGCCAAAAATCTCACCGACAGACACTGAAGATCGAAACGTCTTCGGACATGATTTCTACAGCTGGGAAATTTCATCACAAGACAAACCCAAGGTACCTAGAAGAAAGTGGTCAGATGAACGTCGTGAGATGATGAAACAATTCTCAAAGAACAAGGAAAATAACAACCACAGGTCAGAATCTGCTTTATGTGATCTTCTATAGCTCTAAAAACAAATAAATAATACACTACTGGCTATTAAAATTGCGATCCCTATTATGCTCCTGAACTCTGCAAACAGTCATTGGATCTCGACCAACGCGAGCAGCAATGTCGCGATACGATAAACCGCAATCGCGATAGGCTACAATCCAACCCTTACCAAAGCCGGAAACGTGATGATACGCTTTTCTCCTCCTTACACGAGGCATCACAACAAAGTTTCACCAGGCAACGCCGGTCAACTGCTGTTTGTGTGTGAGAAATCAGTTGGAAACTTTTCTCATGTCAGTACGCTATAGGTGTCGCCACCGGCGCCAACCTTATGTGAATGCTCTGAAAAGCTAATCATTTTCATGTCACATCATCTTCTTCCTGTCGGTTAAATTTCGCGTCTGTAGCACGTCATCTTCGTGGTGTAGCAATTTTAATGGCCAGTAGTGTAATAACAATAATCTAAGTTATTGGGACGGTTATTAAGGAAATAGAAGCAGAAAGTAAAATCATCTCTATGACAGGAAGGTGATACGGATGTCGGGAGTGTTGTTTATGGCTGTTGCCTCTTCTCGGTTCGCATTATCAACCTCCTTTTGTCTAATCAGTCTCTTTCCTGCAGGCCTCTATCCTCCATTGCGCCGTTAGCACCTTTCGGCATCTTTTTGTGCTTCTTGAGGTGTCGATCTGTATATTCCATGTGGCCACCTGATGTCATCCATTCTTTCTGTGTGACTGATTTCTTTCCAGTGTATCAGTTATCATCTACGTCTGTATACATAGTCCGTGAGCCACTTTACGCTGTGTGGCGGAGGGTACTTTGTACACTACTGTTACTTCCCCCTATTCGTGTTCCAGTCGCGAATGGTTCACGGCAAAAACGGTTGCTGGTAAGCCTCTGTGTGAGCTCGAGTCTCAGTAATTTTACTTTCGTGATTTTTTCACAAGATATACGTAGGACGTTGCAAATACTGATTGACGCCTCACAGAATGTACAATTTTCTAGCGTTGCCACTTCTGTGTGTTCAACAGAATCGTCCGCTAAGAGCCTCACGGAACATTGGACGTTATAGACTAGGTCATGTATATGTATTGTGAAAAGTAATGGACCTGTGACACTCCCTTCGGTTACGCCGGCACTTACTTTTACTTCTGAGGATTCCTGCGCGTTGGGAATATCTGGATTTCTCCCCGTTGTAAATGTCTTGCTGCATTCTGTTTGCTAGAAACTTTTTAATTTAATCACACAGTTGGCTCGTTTTTTGCTCCATCAGTTAGCAATACAGAGCTGTGTTGGACGCCTTCATGCGCCCAAAATTTCTCTATTTTATTTTTTTCACATTTCACATCCTCTAAAAGCGCTCCTCGTGCTGCTCCTGCTCCAAACGCCCATGCCCAGTCACAGTAGTACATCTGGCTGTGCCTTACTCAGCTCGCACGTCTGTGTTCCGTATGTAGCCATCCTACTGACAACAACGGACCTGTAGAGGATTTATTTCTTCCTTTAATTGTATTACTACACGTGATAGCAGCACTTAATTGTCTTATTATTCTTTCTCCTTGGCCAGTTCTGTTATTTACGTTAGCTGCGCCTCTGGTGGTGGATGGCTGCAGTGCTCTTTCAGTTCTTTGTATTTTCATCCGCATTTTTCATTCTTCGTATTCTTCCTTTAGCATGCGCACTATTAGCTTGCGTCGCCCTTATAGCGGACTAAAAGATCCTAATCACCAGCAAAAAGAAGAGTATACAGTGATTTACGCTACCTTCTGTAGATACTCCCATTCTGCAGTACTTTCCCCACCCCGTTACCACGTTACTTTATGTAGATTATAAAGTAAAGACAGCACCATAGGAGACTGGGTATTATGGAATCTACTTTCCCTAGTTTAATCCTACTTTTAAGCATGCACAGAATTGCGATATAGCTTTAATGTATGAGTGTGATGCAAGGGGCGTTTGAAAAGTCCGTGCAAAAATAAGAACTACTTACAAGTTTGGGGTGAACCTTTTTTATTTTTCGACATAGTATCCTTTTAGATTTATACACTTCACCCAACGCTGTTCTAATTTGTTGATCCCATCCGAGTAATAGGAATTGTCCAAGCCTGCAAAATGAATATTGGTTGCTGCAATCACCATCTCGTTTGAATAAAATCTTTGTCCCGCCAGCCATTTCTTCAAACTGGGGGAGAAATAGTAGTCCGAGGGAGCCAAGTCTGGAGAATAGGGGGATGTGAAACGAGTTGGAATCCTATTGCCATCAATTTTGCTACCACAACTGCTAAGGTGTGTGCTGGTGCATTTTCGTGATGGAAAAGGACTTTTTTGCGGTCCAGTCGCCGGTGTTTTTCTTGCAGCGCGGATTTCAAACGGTCCAATAACGATGAATAATATGCACCTGTAATAGTTTTACCTTTTTCCAGATAGTCGATGAGGATTATTCCTTGCGAATCTCAAAAGACAGTCGCCATAACCTTTCCAGCCCAAGGAATGGTCTTCGCCTTTTTTGGTGCAGATTCTCCCTTGGTAGCCTGCCGGAGTGTCCGAGCGGTTCTAGGCGCTACAGTCTGGAACCATGCGACCGCTACGGTCGCAGGTTCGAATCCTGCCTCGGGCATGGATGTGTGTGATGTCCTTAGGTTAGTTGGGTTTAAGTAGTTCTAAGTTCTAGGGGACTGCTGACCTCAGAAGTTTAAGTCCCATAGTGCTCAGAGCCATTTTTTTTCCTCCCTTGGTAACCCATTTTTTAGATTGTTGTTTGGTCTCGGGAGTATAGTAAGGTATCCATGTTTCATTCACAGTGACGAAACGACGCTTAATATCCTGCGGATTCTTCCTGAAAAGCTGCAAACCATCCTTGCAACACTTCACACGATTCCGTTTTTGGTCAAGCGTGAGCAATCGCGGAACTCATCTTGGGGATAGCTTTCTCAGGTCCAAATATGCAAAATATTATGTACACGTTCATTCGCGATGCCCACAGCACTAGCAATCTCACGCACCTTAAGTCTTCTGTCATCCATCACCATATCATTGATTGATTTTATTAATGAATTCTGGAGTCGTAACCTCCACAGGGCGTCCAGAACGTTCAGCATCACTTGTGCTCGTATGGCCACTCCGAAAATTTTGGAACCACTTATTAACTGTTCTAATCGAAGGTGCAGAGTCACCGTAATGTTAATCAAGCTTCTCTTTAGTCTCCTGAGGCGTTTTGCCTTTCATAGAGTAATGTTTAATCACCACATGAAATTCGTTTTCATCCATTTTTTGACAGTCACTCGACTTCCTTGATTCACACAATGCCAAACACGAAGAAATAGACCAATATGGCTGTAACTTGCTGTGCGTTCTTTCCAAAGAGGCTACTAACTAGACATGACCTCGATGCGCGCCGGTGATGCCATCTCTCGGACTTTTCAAACGCCCTCGTATTCCAGTATTTGTCATGATGGCCACAACCCACTTTGTGAAACTGTCATATTGCTGTTTCAGATCCACACAGATGAATGAATAATTCGTTAGGTCGTTAGCTGTTTAATTTTTCTTGCGATACCGTTATTCATAACGTAAATATCCCAACTATGAATCCTACCTACTAATACTAATTAGTCATCGTTTGGTTTTCACTCCTTAGCGGTAGCCGAGTTTGCAGAGAAAAATGCTCTCCCACGTTTGGGCACAAAGTTATCTGCATGATAGGAGAACCTGAAATCCAGTAATAATAATGATGATAATAATAATAATATATTCGCATATGTGTCGTAATCGACATCACGTTCTAAATGTGATACCTTGTGCCCGCATCTCGTGGTCGTGCGGTAGCGTTCTCGCTTCCCACGCCCGGGTTCCTGGGTTCGATTCCCGGCGGGGTCAGGGATTTTCTCTGCCTCGTGATGGCTGGGTGTTGTGTGTTGTTCTTAGGTTAGTTAGGTTTAAGTAGTTCTAAGTTCTAGGGGACTGATGACCATAGATGTTAAGTCCCATAGTGCTCAGAGTCATTTGAATCATTTTTTTTGTGATACCTTGTCGTTGCAACAATTGTTCTCTGTTTTTACGCTTCATTGAATTTTGACATTTTGTTACTTTTATAGTAATTTCCGTTATTTTGCCGTGACTACCGCCTGTACCTGCAATTTTCCACCAAATGTGTTTATTGCAAACTGTTATGTCTAAATACGTGATAAGAAATGATTGCTCATTTTTCTCGCAGATAGTAGTCACCTAGCTTTCATTTCTAATTTAACGCGTTTTAAAAACTTCTTTACTGGATTCCTTATCCGTCCATCTGGCTTTCATTAGTGATCCCTATTGCTTCTAGGTGCCCTTGTCTGTTGGCAAGCATCCAGGTTTCACAACCATAAAACAGCGCTCTGCGTATAACCGGTTTCACAAATTGTTTCTTCATTTCCATAATATGTAACAAGTTTACTTATTTGTTTGCTTGTGATTTTAGACGCTGCATGATTAGCGTTGGCTGAACGGATTTATTGTCTTCATCGAAAGTCTAACTTGCTGGTTTTCTTTTCTTTTCACACGTGATACTTCATTACCTGGCCCGTTGACAGACCTCTAGTGTATCCATGTGCGATGGCACTCGATTCGGAAGCGGCCGTCCGAATTCTTGTGTGGGAAGAAATGACCATCGTTTTTAATTGGTTGGCGAGCGTAGGAGAACTTGCGCACAGTTTCTTATCACCAGAGTCCGAAATAATGTCGTGGGTTAAATTACTGATTAGGTCTTCCTTCGGTTACTGCGCGCGCGCTCGTGTGTGTGTGTGTGTGTGTGTGTGTGTGTGTGTGTGTGTGTGTGTGTGTGTGTGTGCGCGCGCGCGCGCGCGCACGTTCTGCAAACAGTAATCGAATGCTTCCTTTGGAATCGATCAGAGTGAGCCTGTCCAACGGCTTTGGATATCCTTTGAGCTATGATGCAAACAGCTCTTCACTGTTTCCGCAATGGGCGCCTTCACTACTCCGAATCGAAATGAGAAAACCGTCGCCTGTGATGAGGGGTTAAAGAACAACAGGATCTCTGTTGCAGGTATCAATAAAATCGTCATCGTTTTTAATCCGTTAGCCTTCTGCTCGAAAGCCAATGTGGGCGCAACAAGTCGGAAGCAAATCTTCCGCTTACTCAAATATTTGGGAAAGATCCTTATCTCCAGTTCTTCCGATATCAGTCTTCGAGACAGTCGGTGATTTGATTTTGTCTCAACATTTTTTTTATTTGCTCGGTATTTATCGCTGTTTCCTGACCGTTGACAAAAATGTAGCACAATATTAAGTTTCCTTTCAGTTCCGAATTGTTGAACCTATTGTAAACACATTTTATTGCTCGCTGAGTCTGTACTTTACAGTTGAACTAACATCGCAATCGCCTGTGACCGCATACTTCCAGTTCGTTCAGGTTTTCACCGTCGCAGTATGACACGAGTCCTCACATTCCGGTCATCTGAGTGCAGGAGACGAATCTGTCTGCGCTTACTCTGACATTAAGCGGCGCTTCCTGAGTACTCTTCCCAATAATATACTGTCTTCCTCCGCTTCCCTAACCTCCATGTACTTTCCGAATGCCAAAATGAACAAGGTTTTAGATCGATCTCGGCGCTGCATGTTTTGCCTTCGATGCGTCCACCATTGTACTGTCGCGCCTACAATAGCAAAATGTACCTGGCAGAGCGCTGGGACTCACGTCGCGCCAATGAACTATACAATACTGCTCTCGTCTACGGGAAACTGTAGTGTCCACCGACTTCCAACAAAGTAAAAGGTGCACAAAGTTGCTTCCGCCGTTTGTCCGATAGGTGGCGGTCGAAAGAAACAGATCGCAGACGTCAGGCATTTAGCTTATACCTCGATCAACATAACCTCATTCAAACATTAGTCGATTTGTGTCTGCATCGTAAAGTTGTTCTTGATCGAAAATGTCAATTTACGAGCGTAATTCTCTCATTTGCGGGAGGTGTTACTGTTTTGTTTCAATATGAAGAAAACAGCAGAGTCTCATCGAATGCTCTCAAGTACGAATGGTAAGGACGCTGTTAGTGAAAGAACGTGTCGTGAGTGGTTTCAGCGCTTCAAGAACGGTGATGATTTTAACGCCGTAGACCGGCATTGTAGTGGAAGAGAGAATGTTTTTGAAGATGCATAATTGGAGACATTGCTGAGTGAAGACTCGCGTCAAACTCAAGAAGAATTGGCGCGATTACTGGGAGTGACACAGCAAGCCATTTCAAAACGTCTCAAGGCTATGGGCATGATTCAGAAAGAAGGAACTCGGGTCCCGTGTGAGCTGAAACCAAGAGACGTTGAATGGCGTTTGTGTGTCTGTGAACAGTTGCTTCAGAGGCAAAAACGGAAGGGATTTCTGCATCGTATTGTGACCGGGGACGAAAAATGTGTTCATTACAACAACCCTAAACGCAAAAATTCATGGGGATATCCCGGCCATGCTTCCACGTCGACGGCCAAACCGAATATTCATGGCTGCAAGATCATGTTGTGCATTTGGTAGGACCAGCTCGGCATCGTGTACTATGAGGTGTTAAAACCAAGTGAAACAATCACAGGTGGTCGTTATCCAACGCAATTAATGCGTTTGACCAGAGCATTAAAAGAGAAATGGCCGCAATACAGTGAGAGGCACGATAGAGTGATTTTGCAGCACGACAACGCTCGAACCCACGTTGCAAAAAAGGTCAAAACGTACTTGGGAATGTTAAAATGGGAAGCCCCACCCCAGCCGCCGTATTCTCCAAACATTGCTCCCTCCATCACCTGTTTAGATCAATGGCGCATGGCCTGGCTGACCAACACTTCCGATCTCATTAAGATGTCACAAATTGGATCGATTCGTGGATCGCTTCAAAAGATGAACAATTTTTTCGACGCGGGATTCATACACCGCCTGAAAGATGGGAGAAAGTAGAGGCCAGCGATGGAAATACTTTGAATGATACATGTGTAACCAATTTGTTTCATTAAAGCCTCAAATGTTGAGGAATAAACGGCGGAAGCAAAGTTGTACACCTTATATAAAACTAGATTTAAACGTTTCCGAAACTTTTTCTCGCTTTAACCGTCATAAAAAGTCTAAAGGAAAGAAGTTTGTCGCTAATTATATTTCGGATGTTGGTTTGCTAAAAATTCCGCATCATACGTGACATTTTAGTTTATTTCTTCGCTGCTAGTGACTCTGTTGGCAACGAAGTTCGCACACATTATCGACATGTACTAGTGAAGCCAACTATAAAATTATATTGTTGTACGACATTTAGCTTTGGAGATAAGGTGTTATAAATATTGAGTAGTGCGAAAAACCAACTTTTAAAAAAAACTTAAGTATTTATCTAGTTCAGTGGCACACAATCTTCTTTGAATTTAAAAGATGTCAGAAGTTAGTTCTCGTATCACTCTGTAATGTACAGTTGTCAGGTTATAAAAAGCAGTATTTTCATTCTTTACGTCTGACGCGCACCGTCCCGCGCCAAGGACAGTTTCACGCAGCGTCCTGCGGCCCGCAGAGGACAACGAAAGACGCAAGCATATTCCGCAGCACGCAGCGATAAATTTTCATACCTAGGAAAACGTAGCTGAACTCCGCAACACGTCTCTCGATGCGCAAACTCCTATTTTTAAACCATTTCACCACCTAACGGTCTGTCAATTCACTTAAAATTTTAGATGCATCCTGTACTTGATTTTACAGCTTATGCGTCTTTGTTTTTATCTCTTTTTTTTTCTCAACCTTGTCCCTTTTAGGAATATACACATTCACCAACATCATGACCGTGTCTCTTTAATCTTCCCAGAAAAATAGGTATGGACACGCTCTATAAGATATGTCTTTGGCTCTATGATGACAACCTCATTTCAGCAAAAATATTTTACCTGCGAGCTATTTCTTTATATTTGAGAATAAAAAGGAATTGCAGGAAGTCACATCGGACGAATACGGAGGTGCGGCAGCAGTTCATGAAATGTTACAACGCCATCCCCAGTTGCTTGTGACGGCGCGTTGTCGTGGTAAAACTGCACTCTCTTCTTCGCCATATGGGGACGTGTTCACTCCAATTAATTATCAAAACGGTTCAGCATCTCACTGCAGCATTTTCCAGCGAGCTTGCTTTCTTTTCTCCAAAAGTCTGTTGGTATGAGGCCCTTCACATCCCAGAAATTCGACGTCATAACTTTTCTGGACGATGGCACCATATTGGATGGAGCAGATTCATCGGAAGGAACCCCTCGCTTTGATTGTTGATAGGTTTTGCTGTCAGCAACAGCAGCACTCATCGGGTCGGAAAAAAAAAATTACTCGTTGACACCCGTGCGGTCTCTGCTTCATCATGCACTTTCGTTCAACGATCTTCGAAAATCCTGTTGCGAATGTTACACATGGCGGCACACGACGGTAACATGTCTTCAAATACTAGTAGTTATTGAACTTGACCTAGTATTATCATCCGGCCGGGATGGCCGAGCGGTTCTAGGCGCTTCAGTCTGGAGCCACGCGACCGCTACGGTCGCAGGTTTGAATCCTGCCTCGGGCATGGATGTGTGTGATGTCCTTAGGTTAGTTAGCTTTAAGTAGTTCTAAGTTCTGGGGGACTGATGACCTCAGTGTTAAGTCCCATAGTGCTCAGAGCCATTTGAACCATTTGTGTCGCAACAAATTTTGCATTTCATTAAAATGATCAGTAGAACCGAGCCACATTATTTTGAATACAGTTTTTTTCTTCTTTTGCATTCGGTAATATTCATGTTGTTGTTGTTGGCGTCGTCGTCGTCTCCAGTGCGAAAACTGGTTCGATGCAGCTCTCCATACTCCTCTATCCTGTGCAAACCTCTTCATCCCGTAATAGCTACTGCATCCCACATCCTTGTGAACCTACTTACTGTATTCATCTCTTGGTCTCTCTCTACAATTTATACCCCCCTCCCCCCGCAATTCTAATCCCCAATGCTAAATTGGCGATCCCTTGATGTGTCCTGTCAATCTAGCGCATCTATTTGTCTAGTTACGCTACAAATTTCTTTTCTGCCCAGTTCTCTTCAGTATCTCCTCATTGGTTACAGGATGAACGCATCTGATTATGAACATTGTTCTGTAGCATCACAGTTCAAAAGCTTCTGTTCTCTTCTTGCCTAACCTGTTTATTGCGCATGTTCCATACAAGACAACACCTTCGACAAATATCTTCAAAATAAAATTTCCTAGCACGTAAAGACTCTTCACTGCTTCGTCCATTATCTGTTATTTTGCTGCCCAAATATCAAAACTTATCTACTGCTTTTAGTGTCTCGTTTCTTAATCTATTTCCCTCAGTATCGCCTGAGTTAATTCGACTACAGTCCATTATCCTCGTTTTGCTTTTGTTGATGGTCATCTTATATCCTTCTTTCAAGACACTGTCCATTCCGTTCAACTGCTCTTCCAAGCCATTTGCTGTCTATGACAGAATTACGATGTCATCGGGAAACCTCCAAGTTTTTATTTCTTCTCCCTGAACTTTAATTCCTATTTCAACTTTTTCTCTGGTTTCCTTTACTGCTTGCTCAATGTACAGATTAAGTACCATCGGGAATAGGCTACAATCCTGTCTCAGTCCCTCTTCAACCACTGCTTCCTTTCATGTCCCTCGACGCCCCCCCCCCCCCCCCCCCCCCCCATTATGTATCCGCCGCTGCAGCGGCGCCAACAGTCTGCCCCAGGAAGCTGCATTTCTATTCTTGTTCTCTTCATCTGCGTTTATACTCCAAATGCCACTGTAGAGTGCGCGGCGGAGGGTACTTCGCAGCTCTGTTGACGATTTTTGCCGTATTCCATTCTTGCATTGAGCGAGGATGAAATATTTCTGCACTCTCGCAGATCTCTCTAATCATGATCCCTGCGCAGGATAGACATTGGCGACAGCAGAATTGTTCCACACTCTTTCTTCAGTAGTTGTTCTAAATTTACGCAACAATTTTTCGCGAGAAGAATGTCGTCTTTCTTCCTAAAATTCCTATTTAAGTTCTCCGACCACCTATACTCGGAATTCGTTCGATGTCTGTCGACGTGCCAGCTTGACAGAGACTCGAAACGGTGGAGTAATTCTATAGACCTGGTCGCACTAGCATCATGTATGCGCTTTCTATACAGGGTGGTCCATTGATAGTGGCCAGGCCAAATATCTCACGAAATAAGCGTCAAACGAAAAAACTACAAAGAACGAAACTCGTCTAGCTGGAAGGGGGAAACCAGATGGCGGTATGGTTGACTCGCTAGATGGCGCTGCCATAGGTCAAACGGATATCAGCTGCGTTTTTTTTAAATGGGAACCCCCATTTTTTATTACATATTCGTGTAATACGTATAGAAATATGAATGTTTTAGTTGGACCACATTTTTCGCTTTGTGATAGATGGCGCTGTAATAGTCACAAACATGTGGCTCACAATTTTAGACGAACAGTTGGTAACAGGTTGGTTTTTTAAATTAAAATACAGAACGCAGGTATGTTTGAACATTTTATTTCGGTTGTTCCAATGTGATACATGTACCTTTGTGAACTTATCATTTCTAAGAACACATGCTGTTACAGCGTGATTACCTGTAAATACCACATTAACACAATAAATGCTCAAAATGTCTGCCAACCTCAATGCATTTGGCAATACGTGTAACGGCATTCCTCTCAACAGCGAGTTTAACACGAGAAAAATGTGTGCGAAACTGCTGTCGAAAATTCTCGTGATCGAAAAACTTGGTTTTTCACTTATGATCCAGAAACTAAGTGCCAATCCTTGCATTGGAAGGCCCCAACTACCCAACTTCACAGAGAGCGAAAAAAGCTCGAATGGTCTTCACACAATTGTGTATCTTCACTGGTTTCCTGAATTTAAAAGTATTAAGCAAAATTACCTTGAGATTCTTGCTCAGCTCCGTGGGAAGAGAAAAACTACCCGAATTATGGGAGAGCAGGTGATGGGTTCTGCATTCAGACAACGCCCCGGCTTTTACTGCATTGTCTGTTAAGAGGTTTCTAGGCAAGTCCAGCATCCCAGTGTTAGAAGACCATCCACCTCATTCGCGTAGCCTAGCAGCATGTGACTGTTATATTCCCCAAGCTCTAATCTGCATTAAAAGGAATAAGGTTCCAGTCCATTGAAGCAGTGAGGGGAAAAAAGAAGGTGGCACGCGTCGTCAATGAGCTCAGAGAGGAAAACTTCCAGGACCAGCACTGTTCACTGTTTCGATCAAGGGAAAATTCACATGGAGCATTGTAGAGATAGCGGGGGGGGGGGGGGGGGGGGGGGGGGCGGGCGAGTATATTTAGGCTGGCAATAATTAAATATGTATGTTTCTGAAATAAAATGTTTTACAGCAATAGTCCCAAGCCACACCTCGTATTTAAAGAGGATTATTCATTACCGTAACAAGTAAGTCACAAATTGTCCCAGACTTTCGCCATTTTCTTACGATCAACAATCGACATTGATTTTCTGTAAACAGCGGCATTGTCACTGCTGACTCTCTCCGTAGAACGTAGTGTCAAAATTTTTCACTTTCAAGTCAAATGCGAAGTTCGTCGTGTCTTAGAAGCACTGCTGGCCTCAGTGTTGACTGTTTTTACTCTGCATAATACGGAAAGTCGCCCAGCTAGCTAATTATGTTTGCAGCTGTAGAAGAAGCGTTGCTGCACAAGTTACATCACGAGCCGTGAAAGCCACTAGCGCCCTATAAGGCCGGCACTCTTCCAACTCGTTCGTCCAAAAGAGCTTAAGTGCGCGGCGACGCTGAAAGCTGGTCTCTCCGGTCCCTCGAAGGGATTAATCGGCTTACTTTTGAGCAGCGTGAATTTTTAACAGGGCTACGCGTGTTATCTTGTCCTTTGGCACAACAATATACATTCACAGAGTGTGAGTTTTTTCTGCCTCCTTTTTGCGTACTATATCTAGACTGCAGAGACGTAGAGATGTACGGATATCGAACATTCAAGGAAGGGAACGTCGAATTAACAGTCGTAGAGGGGTACATGTAGGTTCTCAGCAGAGATCTTGCCGTTGTTCAATCAAAATCATAAAAAAGGTGTGTTAAAAATAAATTACGCCCAGAAATAAGGGGTATTTGAAAAGAAAATTAAGGGGTAGAGATTGTGACACGTCATTTCCTGGCCACTCTCGTGTGCTGGCCCTGTCCGCTATTGGCGCACTTGGGGCAATATCGGGCTGCAGGGAAGAAGGCGGTTTTTCTTCAGCCTGGAGCTGATGGCACGGACTTTTCCTAATCCTCCGAAATGGGTTGTGGCTGGAATCTACTTGGCGGGCGTACAGGAAGAGTAATTTCCCGTCGGCCGGTGCTGCCAACATCCGTTGCAGAAATAGTTCTTTATATCTGCCAGGAGGCAGCACCTTGCAGAAGCGCTGTAAGCACGAGCAGAAAGTAGCTGTGAGAAGGTCTACATTCAGATCCTGATTCTGACTGGCGAGAGGTGTTAAATAGCTGAATGGAGTGGTTCCTGGAGGTCGTGGAATGGAGGATGTGGTGACAGGCATCCGTCGTAGGATTGAAGTGGGAAATCGGAGTTTGTGTTTTGATGTCGTTACCATTTCGTATCTCTGGAGTTACTACTGATCATTAATGATCAACGAGGTTACTTTTCCGGTAGCGAAAGCCTATAAAACATTCCGGAAGTGTGTTTACGTGCACGGGCGTCGAATTCTGCGTAGGCACATTCCTGATTTTCTCGACGAGTGTTGCGCATTAGGGTGAGCGAGCTTGTTCGGTAAGAAGAGGTCTTAGAGCAGAGCGCTGGAGCCATTAGCTAGCTGGAGGTGACACTGGGTAAAAATGACTGACCTTTCTAGGATTGATTAATGCCAATAAATTTAATTTGTTTGTGTACAAATTAAATTTAATTTGTTTTTGTGTACAAATTTGAGTGTGGTGTTCTTGCGTGACTTTTTGACATTCTAATTGTATTCATGTTTTGTTGTTGTTGTGATTGTCGGCGGCACTTGCTAGTAACCAGTTGGAGGCAGTGTGTAAAGCTGTTAGCGATGAACATATTCCACTCCACTGTCGTTCCTGAAAGCAGTTAGGTAGCTACAGGGCTTTTAATTAATGACTTTGTAGTTCTGAGGAGTCTCGCAGGGAGGGATGGTGGTTATAGGTGAAACAACCGGTTAAACTGCACTATTAAACCGCCCAATATAACAGGTTTCTGATATAACCGATTTTTCTGTTGCCGTTATTTTGCAGCAATAAACGCAGACTTCCAAAAATGATAAAAAAATACTTATCACGGTGAAGGAATAGGAGACCTCGATTGATATCAGATTGAGGCTGTGGCAGAAATGTCACGTGTCGAGTGAAGATAGCGAAGATGGACAGCTATGCGGCAAGGGCGGGGGCGTAAGGTCACCAAGTTGACGGCTGTACCCGTCGTCACTTTTGGATGGTGCCAATTTTTCACCTTGAAGCAACCATAATATTAAGGGTTCAGTTATTATCCCAAATTGATAACACCTCAATAAAATTTAGGTATACCAATCAAATTTACCGTCTCTTCCAAGGGACACTATGGACGTTTTCACCTTACATAGATGTCGCAAGTTTGTTGTGCCTCCTTCCGTTTTTAAGCTTTTAAAGCAAATGGAGCATTGTACGTTAGTATTATCGCACTTCGCAACATACTTTCAAAAGTAGGGATGATGCCGTTTTGCAGTACAACGAATGTCCGAGGACGAAAGCGAGGAACTACCGTATAGATCATAAGTGGGGGAGTCTTACACACTTCACCTACACGCGTACCGTCTAACAGGCCACATCACACGCCAACAGATTATTCTCAGTGGTGCTGCACCGATTTGTATGTCATGCTTTTGTTCAAATGGTTCAAATGGCACTGAGCACTATGCGACTTAACTTCTGAGGTCATCGGTCGCCTAGAACTTAGAACTACTTAAACCTAACTAACCTAAGGACATCACACACACCCATGCCCGAGGCAGGATTCGAACCTGCGACCGGAGCGGTCGCTTGGCTCCAGACTGCAGCGCCCAGAACCGCACGGCCACTCCGGCCGGCCATGCTTTTGTTGCTAGTTTCTAACTAGAATAGCACTGATTGCTTCTCCCATTTTCTATAATAACCCATTATTTTAAGCAATGCAGATTTTACGAAGAAATATAACTCGTTCGTAAAAAAAGTTTTATTTAAAAATTAAAAATAAATTTTAGCTCTGCTGCTATGGCAAACTGATATTCCGATTTCTTTACTAGATGTCGGTAAAAAATGAAAAAGCTTGTTATAAAGTGAGACGAAACAAGTCCCGAAAAATACCGTTATTCAGAACTAAAGTACCGGTATCGGTTTTAACCGGTCGGTTTTCCTCATGTCTAGTAGCGGATCAAAGCGATGCCGCCGACCCTTGTTTAGATACATTTGATAGTGTGTCGTAGAGCAGAGACTCAAGACAGGCGGCCACCAATAAATATTTGTCATTAAAACTGTGGACCACTAGTGACTGATTCTGCGCCAGCGCCTTACTTGTGATGTGTCGTCACTCCGGTTGTTTCTGTCCTCTGCTATCATCTAAACGAGCGATCTGGCGTTATGGTCAAACTCTGGCCATGACAACGTGATTACGGCGTTTCAGATCCCTGTCCGGCCATCCAGTTTTAGGTTTTCCGTGGTTTCCCTAAATTGCTGAATTCAAATACCAGCATGGTTCCTTTGAAAAGGACAGGGACGATATCTTTTCCAGTCCAAGATTGTGCTCCGTCTCTGATAACCTCGTCACCGATTAGCATTAAACTCCAGTCTTCCTTTTTTTTTTCTTTTGGCTTATCATCTATGTGGATAATCTGTCCCAGGTACACATATTTGGTAGATATAATTTAATTTTATTTCACATCGTATGCTAGGTCTTTTGAGGTATTACGAAGTAAGACGAAAGATTTAATAAAGTTTGTTCATTAATATACCGTCCGTAAACTTCGAACGACAGTGTAAAAGCGCAGCCGGTCGGTGTGGCCGAGCGGTTTTAGGCGCTACAGTCTGGAACCGCGCGACCGCTACGGTCGCAGGTTCGAATCCTGCCTCGGGCATGGATGGGTGTGATGTCCTTAGGTTAGTTAGGTTTAAGTAGTTCTAAGTTCTAGGGAACTGATGACCTCAGATGTTAAGTCCCGCATTGCTCAGAGCCATTTGAACCATTTTTTATAAAAGCGCACGTCGATAACACTAGTGCTGCATTACCCATGCGATTTCCTCGTCCATTTTGAAAAATGACAAAACAGTTTTCAGAGCACTTTTGCGATAATACCATTACGTATTACGATGTCGTTTCCTAATTCCTTGAAAGTACCATGTATTCCCGGGATGGCGGCGCGGGGTAGCCGAGCGGTCTGTGGGGGGTCTTGCCACGGTCAGCGCGGCTGCGCCTGTCGGAGGTTCGAGTCCTCCCTCGGGCATGGATGTGTGTGCTGTCCTTAGTGTAAGTTAGTTGAAGTTAGATTAAGCAGTGCGTAAGCATAGAGACCGATGACCTCAGCAGTTTGGTCCCATAAGACCTTACCACAAATTTCCTGTTACAATGCCCGGGATGATGGAGACGATATCTTGTATTTAGTGTCGACAGAACGCAGAGCACGAAGTATTTTTTGCAGCGGAACAATTCTTTTGGAAAAAAGTAACCAGTTGTCGGGTTTTGTTATAGACCTTTTAGTTTCAGTACAATGATATACATTCTGCGGTATATGTTTTGAGATGTAAGTATTGTAGCTGTTCTGCGAGTGGTTTTGATACCGTTTTGTCACCGCGAAAAAATGAAGTTACATAATTAATTTTTTGTTCGTTTACAGGCACATGTTTGTAGTTCTATTACACATTCAAATCGCCACACAGCTTGAGCAGCCAAATCAAAATGGCGCAGCTGATTGATAACGGCCGGCCGGTGTGGCCGAGCGGTTCTAGGCGCTTCAGTCTGGAACCACGCGACCGCTACGGTCGCAGGTTCGAACCCTGCCTCGGGCATGGATGTGTGTGGTGTCCTTAGGTTAGTTAGGTTTAAGTAGTTCTAAGTTCTAGGGGACTGATGACCTCAGATGTTAAGTCCCATAGTGCTCAGAGCCATTTGAACCATTTTGATTGATAACGCGGAGGTGGGCGGCGCCATTGTTTGCCCTTCTGTAGAGGGAAAACTACGTTACTGCGGCGCAATGATTTCGTTGTGTATGAGGACTGCATACATGCGCATGTAAACGAACAAAAACTGAATAACTTAACTTTATTTTTTCCGACGAGCTTAATCGACCTCCTAGATTGAAAACGAACAGTCATAAAGTGACATCTGTCCCCACAGAAATACTGTTTTCGTAAGTTACGCAGGCGCAAAGAAATACTGGATTTTGGTAATGTTGATGAGCCGTTTAACCTGAATACACTATTTATGATGGGGTATTTATGATCAGGTGATCATCCACTTTTACTTAAAACTGCAACGAACAAGTCGGCAATTACAGGCGTTTGTTTCCGAAACCAGGCTCATGATCAAATGCTGCAGCTGTTCAGGGCTAAGTCTGCAGACAGGTACATTTGCGTTTGGCGCACAGTTGCGACCGTCGGCGGAAGTCGACACGATGGCCCTCGGGCGCTGACCCACTTGGCTGTGTGGTGGCCGGTGACTCAGCCCTGTGTGGCGGTCTTTATCGGCTTACTCCTATGCCCTCGGATTATAAGATCGAAATCCCGTTTCACTTCAAATGTCTACAACCAAGGTGCGTCTAAAAAGTTTGGTAAATTGACAGATTTCTAACGGAAACGCGTGTTAAAACTGCACATATGCACATGCCTCTAGAGACCCACGTCGGTAAGTAATCGTTGATTACGTTGAAAACTCTTAAGCTGAATCAGATTTTTGTGCTTCCGACGCAGTGAGGATGACGACTCGTTCCGTCGTGGAATGGATCAGCGCGCAAACATAAAGTTTGTCACAGACCGCGGAAAACAGCGGCGGAGACGCATGCCATGTCGGTGCAAATCTATGGAAAAGAAGCAGTGAGCAAAAGGCGTCTTTAGGATTAGTTCGTTTTCGGACGGAAACTGTTGATAATACACTACGTTCGGTTTGACCGCCACCAAGCATGACAGACAATACCGAGCTAAACGGAGGGACACGTGGAATTCCCTGAAAGATTAAAACTGCTTGCCGGGCCGCAACTTTAATCCCGTCTCGATCCGGCTTGCTGTTCGGTGAAAACAGCTTTGATTTCACAGGATCTTTAATTCCCTTACCGCCCGTGTGTTAGAACACAAAGCTCCTTTCCGTCAATATCGCATATTCTGTACAACGCTTCGGTGTATCCCGGTAAGTTTAATATTATTTTATTTACTGTTCGTATACAGGTTCTTTCCACATGACGGGAAGAAAGTAGTTGATAAACAAGTAACAACTATTTTTTTTAACTTTAACCGCAGATTACTAAACCCTCGTAAAATTTACGATTGCAGATGGTATATCTCACTGGTTCCCGCCAATCTGGACTCATCAGCGACAAGTGCTCTTGCATACCTTCATGGAAAATATAGTTGCTAACAATGGCTGAATTACTTATTGTCTGAGTCTCCAGCGGTTTGCCGGCGCTGGTGCTCTTATAAATATCACGAGTGTTCAGCAATGGTGAGCCTGTTTTGTAATAGTCGACATACTTGTTTTATCGCTTAGAATTTATATCATCGTGGCACCGCACGTGAAGTACCAGGCAGTCACAGTTAGAAGAGTGTTAGCTTGTATCACATAAGCCATTTTAAATGCTAATCTCTCCTTTTACTGCGGAAATTAGCACAATATCGGTGGTGTGAGTTTTATTTTGACAGTAACATACTGGGTGATTTGGTCTAAGAAGCTTATAAAGACACAGACATTGGTGCATTTAGTGAAGAGGAATATTTTATTCGAGAATGTAATGTTGTGTGCACAGATGACAGTGATGTAGAGCCAGACGATGAAACAGAAAAATGAGGAATCGGATGAAGAATCCCTGTGCGACCGTGAAAGAAAGCAGAGGACTCACTACTCATTTTATGTGTACAATACTCTTGCACTCACAATAATTACAATGATTTGTAACATAAACTGTGTGTGCTTTTCCAATAACATTTCATGCAGTAAAATTGTCTTTATAGGGTATAAAACTAGGCATGTTGTATTTATTTTGCATGTAACATACCACTCATGATCTAGTAATTGTAATTAAGTAGTTCGTCCGGAATCTACGGTCGCAGATTCGAATCCTGCCTCGGGCATCGATGTTTGTGATGTCCTTAGGTTAGTTAGGTTTAAGTCGTTCTAAGTCTAGGGGACTGATGACCTCAGATGTTAAGTCCCATGGTGCTTAGAGCCAATTAAGTAGTTCATAAGCCATAAATTATGACTCCCCTAGAATAAAATTTGGAGTAGTCAAATTTACGATGGTTTAGTGTTAACGTATCATTGCTCCGCCCCCCCCCCCCCCCCCCCTCTTTAGTGTTCTAAGATTAAATTTCTGACCAAGTTTGCCTTCCGGTCCGGATCGCAAGTTTAATCTGTCAAGAATTTTCACAGCAGGCTGAAAGATTAATTCTGGGAGAGTTACAGGTAAAAAATCGGAGACTGTCTGATTCGCACCGGAGAAAGTGAGGATTCAGCAAGCATAATAGTAATACTATTATTAGAACGCTGGACTTGGATACGAGGGGAGCGTAGCGCTACACCTGTCCGTCCATCCCGTCTGAACTGAACGTTTTCCATGCTTTCCCTAAATCACTAAGGGCGAACGTCAGAACAGTTCCTTTGAGAAGGGCACGGCCGCTTTCCTTCCCCACCGTAAAAGTATTACCGGAGCTAATATCCCACTTACAGTAACTTTAGCGCTGACAGAACTTCAAACCCTAATCTTCCTTTTTACCCCTGATCGACGTGCGCAAGTGTTCCCCCGTATCCTTGAACCACTTTGAGCATCAAATTACCCTTCTTTTTTGTGCGGCGTGTTCATACGAGTTCTTAAGACTATGTGGGCGTTATACGCTCCCTCACAGACTGAATTGTATTAGTGACTGTGATTTGAGGAGGCCATACAGCATCTTAGGACAAGTTAGTCGCAAGATTAAGACACTGGCGATGTTGTCATTAACTTGATAAAATCCTGATCAGGCAGCATCATCTGCTGTTGTACATACTGTTGTAAACCGAGCGAGGTGGCGCAGAGATTAGCACACTGTACTAGCATTCGGGACGACGGTGGTTCAGATCCTCGTCCCACCATCCAGATTTGGGCTTTCCGTAATTTCCCTAAATCGCTCCATACAAATACTGCGATGGTTTCTTTGAAGCCATCCTTCTCCATGCTTCCGCAATCCGAGCTTGCGCCGTCTCTAATAACCTCGATGTCGACATGACGTTAAACTATAATCATCCATTTCTGCATCTATATCATACTCCGTAAGCAATCTAACAGTGTGTGGCGGACGGTATTTCTGGTATCACTAACGGATTTCCCTTCCCTGTTCCACTCACGACTTGCGCGAGGGAAGAATGTCAGTAGAAGCCTCTGTACTGCTTCAGATTTCTCCAATTTTCTCGTCGTTTGCTGTTACGTGACGTATGTGGTAGGAAGTAATATGTTGTCTGACTCGTCCCGGAATCTCTCGGCGATGCACAACGCCTCTTCTCTGACGTCTGCCAATGGAGTTTGTTGAGAGAGCCTGTCTGTAACGCTATCGCGCCGACTAAACAATCCCGTGATGAAACACGCCGCTCATCTTTGGATCTTCTCTATCTTTCTATCAGCCCTACCTACTAAGTATCCCATATTGATGAATAGTACTCAAGAAATGATCGAACAAGCGCCTCAGAAGCCATTTCCTTCGTGGATGAGTTACATTTCATTAAAATTCTTCCTTTGAATCTGTCTGGCTTTTTCTACTATTTGTTTTCTGTGGCCGTTACAAAAAATGGCTCTGAGCACTATGGGTCTTAACATCTATGGTCATCAGTCCCCTAGAACTTAGAACTACTTAAACCTAACTAACCTAAGGACATCACACAACACCCAGTCATCACGAGGCAGAGAAAATCCCTGACCCCGCCGGGAATCGAACCCGCGAACCCGGGCGCGGGAAGCGAGAACGCTACCGCACGACCACGAGCTGCGGACTGGCCGTTACAGTTGAGGTCGCTCTGGATTATTACTCCTTGATATTCTGTGGTAGATACTGTTTCCAGCAGTTCTCATCAATAGCACTGTTGTACATTGAGGGCCTTTTTTATGTTTTGGCAATGTGTTACATTTATTTACGTTCAGGGTCAGCTGCCAGAGTCTGCACCAGTCTCAATCCTGTGCAGGTCATTCTGCAAATCGATACTGTCTTCTACCGTTGCTGTTGTCTCAAAGGCAACCCCATCATCTGCGAACAGTCTTTAAGAGCATCTGACGCTTTCTAGTAGATACATGGTGAACAGTAACGGTCCTATCCTTGGGGTACTCAGGACATTACATCTGTCGATTTCCTTCCTGTTTCAAAACGTTCGATAGAATACTCTGATACCATTTTGCAGTAGTCAGATACCTCTTGCATTCAGTGTGTTAACACCCTTCTGGGGAGCAGGTCGGATCTGAGATTCGTCGATAAGGAACGGCCCTTATCGATATCTCACACATTGAATTTGCTCTAGTTCGAGAACGGGAAGTGACGCCAGCAGTTGATACAATTCTCAGTCTTGGGTGACGAAGCTCTTACACGCAGACATCATAACACCTGACGAACGGCTTTATGATGATCATTCTTGGAATATCAGCCTAAGGGTATTTCTTCTTTCTTCAGGTGCAGTCGCAGCTTTTTACTGGATGTAAAGATACGAGGATGCCTAGTGTGGTGACAGTGCTCCCGTCGATACGTCACAGTGAATCAGTGGTTAACATCCAATTTTCTTTTCGATATGTGTAGTCTATGAGATCTGCCTATGATTATTCCTTGTTTTTGCGTAACGAGTAGTCACAAGATGCCCCTGCTGTAGCATACTGTCCCTTAGTCTGTGACTTTTCCCCGTCGTCTGGTCCCCAAAGCCCGTCACTCCTCTCCCAGTGCCTTTAGGTTGCAGCTTCTCTAGAAAAGTGCAACGAAAGCAGTGCCTTCCCGTTTATATCCCCTTTTGTGATCGATGGGAGTTCTTGATACTCAGCCATAGCCGGAAGTTGGAAACTCGTACATGTTTTAGTTCATGAAAATCGTGACGTTATCATGGTTCTACTCTAAACCGTGTTACGTCAACGTGACGGATCTATACTAAACGACTGTGCTAAGGTGGTCACCGGAGGCAGTTGCAGGTTGCGTGCGTTAACACCATCCAGGGGCAACAAAAATTTTGTTTTCAGTATTCTGTGTAACTGTTGACCGACTTTAAAGATTTTGGATGTCAGAATCCACTCATTAACCGTACGTTAAAGGCTTAACACAGTAAGACAACTACCTGGTGGTTGTGATTAAAGTGCAGCTAGTCCAGTGTGAGCTGTAATTATTGCATGGCAGCGAAACTCGGTTAATGAGGAACCGATTTACGTTATAAAAAAATTCGTTCTGATTTTGGCCACCTGTTTTGCAAATCTGGCACTGTATAGTATATCGTCGACGTTTCCGGTGCGCATATTGAACAAATTGTGTTAGCGGCGGCGGGTAATAATAAGATCAGACTTGTGCCTTTCTCACTTGTTTGACCTTTTCTGCCCACGTCCAGTTCTTAATTCATTTCATACAGAAACATTCCTGTTTGTCTTTATTGCATTCAAAGCGCCACATGTGCACCTTGGAATAAAATTGGAACTATTTTTTACGGCTTAAATCGATTCAGTATTAACACATTAGAATACCTACCAAGTTTCGCTGCCATACGATAATTACAGCCCTTGGGCGCCTTGACTAGCTGCACTTTAATTATAATCGTCTGGTATTAAATCAACGTCAGGCATGAGGTTTGAATTTACTCTTTACTGATAACTCTATTTGCAGTGCATTAGTCCGTGATTGAATAATCCGAACCTGATTAAACCAACATAATTATGGTTTTGCGTCTTTAACCGTGAATGTTTTACATGTGTAGCGTGAGATATGTAACACATTGACTCACGTATAAAGTAGTCAGACGTTTGAAACTGTCTTATACATGGTATTTGGATGCTTTAAAGAATCGGCGGTGAGGTTAATGGTGAATGTCTACTGTTGTAAACAGGACGCGTTAAGCTATTTGAAACTGATAGTACCCAAACATTCTACGACCTTTTAGTCTAATTTTATAAGGCATCATCATTTTTGTAGATGATATTTTACGAAACGTAATTTTTATCGAATGATTTATTCACGCATTCATCAAATGTTGCCGGCTACAAAACACAGAGACGATAAATCTGAAATCGAAAAGGCGGGAATGAGTGAGGGTTAAAAATGTCGAACTGAAAATGACAAAAAGGAAAATAACTCAAATAATTTTCACTATTATTTTAATTGTAACGATATGTGATTGCCGTGCCACATAGGTGCCACAGCAAGTATTCTGAGGGCGTACAAACGCCGGACACCCCTTGGCTTCTTACAGATCTGTGGTTGGTTTGTTGATTTGGGGGAGGGGACCAAACAGCGAGGTCATCGGTCCTATCGGATTAGGGAAGAATAGGGAAGGAAGTCGGCCGTGCCCTTTCGAAGGAACCATCCCGGCATTTGTCTGAAGCGATTTAGGGAAACCCCGGAAAACCTAAATCAGAATTGCCGGACGCGGTTTTGAACCGTCGTCCTCCAGAATGCGAGTCGAGAATGCTAACCACTGCGTCACCTCGCTCGGGACAGGTCTTTGGAACCTACTGATAACGTAACTAGTGTGGCTGTTAGGAATTTATAATTCCCCAGGAAAAAGATGTGCGAGGACTGTTAACAAAGGGCTATACAGCACTGGGATGCTGCAACGGCAGGTCTGCTGGGATAGATGCCAGTCAGAAGCATGGGACGCAATGGAGCCCCCCCCCCCCCCCCCCCGGCATCTTCCTGGGTGTGGCAGTTCTGCCGGCAGAGCGCCGCCACGAGGTTGTACTGGCGGGCCAGTCGAACAAAAGATGGGTCACGACCGCTCTCGCACCAGACGGGCATCCAGCCCGTACCTGCCGCTCACCCGTCCACGGCAGCGCAATGGATAGTTTTGACGCCGAATCTTTTATCTGCAAGATTCAGATGAGATTAGCAACTTCGGACACTCCATCTCAATATTATTCAGAACGCGAACTGGAAAAAAAAGTCGCGTTGGGAATTACGAGCGTCAGAAATGAAACTCAGATCGCAGAATAAGGCTCTCCGCATTACAATCACGTTCAAACAAGTCACAATAACAAACTTTCTGGACCCTGGCTGGCTGGAGATCGTGGAAATTATCGATCCTCAATTTCCTCACAGCCTGTTCCCGATGATCCACTTCAACAGCAAGAGCTTTACACCATAGACAAAGCACGTTTATCATCCGGGCTTTGTTAGTTTTCCTCTAAACCTATTTCCAGACCGAAATAGCACAGCTACATCTGCTGCTGCAGCAGGTGATGCTTGTGAGCCAGATTCATCAGACACGCTAAAATTATTTTAAGAAAAAAGATATGTAAAGAAAGGAGGTTTCCGACTTCTTGTCTGTAACATTTGTAAATTTAATTTTAGTTTATTAGAACGTACTTGTTAGAAAAAACTGAAGAACAATTCTATGTATACTTTGCAGTTGCAACTGAAACTGTAAATATTATTGCAGACAACAAATAATTAGCTGTCGGGTACAAAGCTCACGAAAATCTTTTCCTCTGGTGAGATTACTTTCTTTAAAACAGTGACCATTCTCGTCAGTTAACCTCGGGAGACCTCCACTACCTCGTCAAATGAAGAGAACGACATTCTCAGGATAGTGGAAAATTTAGCACTGTAATTTCTTAAATCATTATAAAGCTTGTCAAATAACCCTTAATGTAACGATCAGCATTGAAGGGATGTGCCCAAAACTTGTTTTTCTGAATTCCCTTTTTGTTTCAAACTTGCACACAAAGCTTGTAGCTCTTCCACTGAGCGGAGACTGAAGGCGTCTCTTTACTGCCAGACCTGAGCACTGCCAGCATACCTGTCGTAGGGTCCCAGTGCGGTCGGGCTCTAATTGGCAAAACATATAGACCGTGCGTCGGTTTGTGTCTATATTGTTTTTACGCTGTATAGTTTATTTTTCTTCTCGGATGGGCCAACTAAGGACCATGTGCCAATTTCAAGTCCTAATTCTTTTTTCTTTTCTTCCGGTACTCTTTCATCTCTTCACTATTTTTTTTTTCTTTCTGTCTACTCAACATGTAATTTTCCTGCTTTGAAATGCTTCCATATTTAATACTTTTTCCGTAAACTCTTCTATGTCTGTTGTTTCTTCAGATTTTGTTTTTTTTTTTTCTTTTACATTTTTCGCTTCATGCATCGAACTTGCTGTTGATGTTTTATTCCACATTATATTTGAAGGTTTTGGGTAATTTACTGTCTTGCATTCCATATACACTCCTGGAAATGGAAAAAAGAACACATTGACACCGGTGTGTCAGACCCACCATACTTGCTCCGGACACTGCGAGAGGGCTGTACAAGCAATGATCACACGCACGGCACAGCGGACACACCAGGAACCGCGGTGTTAGCCGTCGAATGGCGCTAGCTGCGCAGCATTTGTGCACCGCCGCCGTCAGTGTCAGCCAGTTTGCCGTGGCATACGGAGCTCCATCGCAGTCTTTAACACTGGTAGCATGCCGCGACAGCGTGGACGTGAACCGTATGTGCAGTTGACGGACTTTGAGCGAGGGCGTATAGTGGGCATGCGGGAGGCCGGGTGGACGTACCGCCGAATTGCTCAACACGTGGGGCGTGAGGTCTCCACAGTACATCGATGTTGTCGCCAGTGGTCGGCGGAAGGTGCACGTGCCCGTCGACCTGGGACCGGACCGCAGCGACGCACGGATGCACGCCAAGACCGTAGGATCCTACGCAGTGCCGTAGGGGACCGCACCGCCACTTCCCAGCAAATTAGGGACACTGTTGCTCCTGGGGTGTCGGCGAGGACCATTCGCAACCGTCTCCATGTAGCTGGGCTACGGTCCCGCACACCGTTAGGCCGTCTTCCGCTCACGCCCCAACATCGTGCAGCCCGCCTCCAGTGGTGTCGCGACAGGCGTGAATGGAGGGACGAATGGAGACGTGTCGTCTTCAGCGATGAGAGTCGCTTCTGCCTTGGTGCCAATGATGGTCGTATGCGTGTTTGGCGCCGTGCAGGTGAGCGCCACAATCAGGACTGCATACGACCGAGGCACACAGGGCCAACACCCGGCATCATGGTGTGGGGAGCGATCTCCTACACTGGCCGTACACCACTGGTGATCGTCGAGGGGACACTGAATAGTGCACGGTACATCCAAACCGTCATCGAACCCATCGTTCTACCATTCCTAGACCGGTAAGGGAACTTGCTGTTCCAACAGGACAATGCACGTCCGCATGTATCCCGTGGCACCCAACGTGCTCTAGAAGGTGTAAGTCAACTACCCTGGCCAGCAAGATCTCCGGATCTGTCCCACATTGAGCATGTTTGGCACTGGATGAAGCGTCGTCTCACGCGGTCTGCACGTCCAGCACGAACGCTGGTCCAACTGAGGCGCCAGGTGGAAATGGCATGGCAAGCCGTTCCACAGGACTACATCCAGCATCTCTACGATCGTCTCCATGGGAGAATAGCAGCCTGCATTGCTGCGAAAGGTGGATATACACTGTACTAGTGCCGACATTGTGCATGCTCTGTTGCCTGTGTCTATGTGCCTGTGGTTCTGTCAGTGTGATCATGTGATGTATCTGACCCCAGGAATGTGTCAATAAAGTTTCCCCTTCCTGGGACAATGAATGCACGGTGTTCTTATTTCAATTTCCAGGAGTGTATAAATGCAAAAAAATATCAGTCTCCTTTTTCCCATGGTTTCTGATACGTTATCTATGCTCCGTTCCGACTTCCCGGGCCTAATGTTTCCTTAATGATTAACCATTTTGTTGTTTATAATTATACGTTGTCACACGTTCGCACAGGGAGAGTCTGGCTTCACTACTGTGGTATAATGCCCTATTTTTTTAACCTTTACACAGGCATTTTTTATTATAAGGTCTTTAATTATACCATTGCCTTTCTCATTTTATGTATCTTTAGATCCTTTACTCAAACCATTTTCTGGAAAAATCTCCTCAAGATACTTAAATTTTATAACCCTCTCTATCTGGCAATATGTGTGTTAAGAAATTTCAGTGCACTTTTAGTCTTCGTTAAATTTCTAAGAGTTGCGAACCTCAGTTGGTAAAAAATGGAACCATTGCAGGATAATTTTGTTGCTCGTCCGTATGTAATCTGCGGTCCGTTGGCGGCTGGAAAAATTTGAGCTTCTGTTGTTGTTGTTGTTGTGGTCTTCAGTCCTGAGACTGGTTTGATGCAGCTCTCCATACTACTCTATCCTGTGCAAGCTTCTTCATCTCCCAGTACCTACTGCAACCTACATCCTTCTGAATCTGCTTAGTGTATTCATCTCTTGGTCTCCCTCTACGATTTTTCCCCTCCACGCTGCCCTCCAGTGCTAAATTTGTGATGCCTTGATGCCTCAAAACATGTCCTACCAACCGATCCCTTCTTCTAGTCAAGTTGTGCCACAAACTTCTCTTCTCCCCAATCCTATTCAATACCTCCTCATTAGTTACGTCATCTACCCACCTTATCTTCAGCATTCTTCTGTAGCACCACATTTCGAAAGCTTCTATTCTCTTCTTGTCCAAACTGGTTATCGTCCATGTTTCACTTCCATACACGGCTACACTCCATACAAATACTTTCAGAAACGACTTCCTGACACTTAAATCTATACTCGATGTTAACAAATTTCTCTTCTTCAGAAACGATTTCCTTGCCATTGCCAGTCTACATTTTATATCCTCTCTACTTCGACCATCATCAGTTATTTTACTCCCTAAATAGCAAAACTCCTTTACTACATTAAGTGTCTCATTTCCTAATCTAATCCCCTCAGCATCACCCGATTTAATTTGACTACATTCCATTATCCTCGTTTTGCTTTTGTTGATGTTTATCTTACATCCTCCTTTCAAGACACTGCCCATTCCGTTCAACTGCTCTTCCAAGTCCTTTGCTGT
Source organism: Schistocerca piceifrons (assembly GCF_021461385.2). Lineage (NCBI taxonomy): Eukaryota > Metazoa > Arthropoda > Insecta > Orthoptera > Acrididae > Schistocerca > Schistocerca piceifrons. The sequence continues at coordinate 121,316,207 of NC_060138.1, read as the reverse complement.
CTCTGACAGAATTACAATGTCATCGGCGAACCTCAAAGTTTTTACTTCTTCTCCATGATTTTTAATACCTACTCTGAATTTTTCTTTTGTTTCCTTTACTGCTTGCTCAATATACAGATTGAATAACATCGGGGAGAGGCTAAAACCCTGTCTCACTCCTTTCCCAACCACTACTTCCCTTTCATGCCCCTCGACTCTTATAACTGCCATCTGGTTTCTGTACAAATTGTAAATAGCCTTTCGCTCCCTGTATTTTACCCCTGCCACCTTCAGAATTTGAAAGAGAGTATTCCAGTTAACGTTGTCAAAAGCTTTCTCTAAGTCTACAAATGCTAGGAACGTAGGTTTGCCTTTTCTTAATCTTTCTTCTAAGATAAGTCGTAAGGTTAGTATTGCCTCACGTGTTCCAACATTTCTACGGAATCCAAACTGATCTTCCCCGAGGTCCGCTTCTACCAGTTTTTCCATTCGTCTGTAAAGAATTCGCAGTAGTATTTTGCAGCTGTGGCTTATTAAACTGATAGTTCGGTAATTTTCACATCTGTCAACACCTGCTTTCTTTGGGATTGGAATTATTATATTCTTCTTGAAGTCTGTGGGTATTTCGCCTGTCTCATTCATCTTGCTCACCAGATGGTAGAGTTTTGTCATGACTGGCTCTCCCAAGGCCATCAGTTGTTCTAATGGAATGTTGTCTACTCCCGGGGCCTTGTTTCGACTCAGGTCTTTCAGTGCTCTGTCAAACTCTTCACGCAGTATCTTATCTCCCATTTCATCTTCATCTACATCCTCTTCCATTTCCATAATATTGTCCTCAAGTACATCGCCCTTGTATAAACCCTCTATATACTCCTTCCACCTTTCTGCTTTCCCTTCTTTGCTTAGAACTGGGTTGCCATCTGAGCTCTTGATATTCATACAAGTTGTTCTCTTCTCTCCAAAAGTCTCTTTAATTTTCCTGTAGGCAGTATCTGTCTTACCCCTAGTGAGACAAGCCTCTACATCCTTACATTTGTCCTCTAGCCATCCCTGCTTAGCCATTTTGCACTTCCTGTCGATCTCATTTTTGAGACGTTTGTATTCCTTTTTGCCTGCTTCACTTACTGCATTTTTATATTGTCTCCTTTCATCAATTAAATTCAATATTTCTTCTGTTACCCAAGGATTTCTACGGCAGCGCAATCAAAAGATACGGTCATTTATGACAGACATCTAGTATCCATAACACGCAAAAATTGACGAAACTTTTATTCCCGGGATGGATACACCATCTATAAACGTAATTAAGTTGGTACGGAACCCTCGGTGGGGCGTCAACAACTCTTAGCCAACTATGCTGCCCACGTCCGTTGTTCTCCCCGTCACCCTAACTACTGTCTCCTTTTCGCCGATGCGGCCGTCCATATCCCACACCGGCGGCCGCGATCAGGCCTCGCAATTGGGATCCGTGTTCGGTCACTCCTTAGTGAACTCGAGTCTTTGCCTCTTCCATCTGCTTTTCAGGTCCACCCACATACACCACCTTGGTGTATTCATCGGCCGCAGCTTCGGCTGGACCTCTCACAATGGCAAAAGGATTCAGTTCCTCCTGCAGTCTTGCGCCGCCAATTTCTTGCTCTCCTCGACGCATCCCGTGACTCGGAGGTTATCTATACAGATGGCTCGATGGTTGATGGCCGTGTGGGGTACGCTTGCGCTCATGCGGACTATGTCGACCAGCGCTCCTTGCCGGACGGCTGCAGTGTTTACACCGCAGAGCTAACAGCCATTTATCGTGCCCTTGAGCGTATTCGTACCAGCACTGGCGAGTGTTTTGTCATTTGCAGTGACTCGCTCAGTAGTCTGCAGGCTCTTGACCAGTGCTCCCCACGCCATCCCATTGTTGTTGCCATCCAGGAGTCCGTTCATGCTCTTGAACAGCGTGGACGTTCCGTGGTGTTCATATGGACCCCGGGACACGTTGGGATAGCGGGAAACGAACACGCCGACAAGTTAGCTAAAAAAGCCACCCGCAAACTGCCGTTGGAGATCGGCCTCCCGGCAACTGATCTCTGATCGGTGTTACGCCGTCGGGTCTTTGGGATGTGGGCAGACGAATGGCGCACTCTGTCTGTACCCAACAAGCTGCGGCGTGTAAAGGAGGAAACGACCGTGTGGGGTTCCTCCATGCGGGCCTCTCGCAGGGACTCCGTTGGTCTCTGTAGGCTCCGCATTGGTCACTCTTGGCTGACACATGGTCATCTGCTGCGTCGAGAGGACCCCCCTCATTGTCGCTGTGGTGCGAATATGACGGTGGCCCATATATTGTTGGACTGTCCTCTTTTAACCGCCCTCAGGCGAACTTTTAATCTCCAGGGTGCTTTATCATCTCTTTTAGGTGACAATGTCTCTATGGCAGATCGGGTTTTAAGTTTTCTTCGCGCAAGCGGCTTTTAAAGGTCCATTTAAATTTTTTTAACATCACCCTCTTTTGAGCTGTCTCTTCTAATTAGTTTTGTGTTGTGATTCGACTCCTCCCTAAACTTTTAGGCTGGAGGTTTTAACGTGTTGCAGAGTGGCTGGCTCATCCTATTATTTTCGGGATCAGCCAACCACAGTCCTCTGCTGTGCAGTTTTGATTCCTTTTGCCTTTGTTCTCTATGTTGTTTTTGTTGCTGTGCTCTGTTTTCCGTGTTGTCTTGCAATGGACTATGGGGCTTTTCTTCCCCCGGAATTTTCTTTTAGTGCTTCGCCTGACTGGTGGATAGTTTCACTGTGCTCGGTGTTTTTATGAAACAAGGGACCGATGACCTTTGTAGTTTGGTCCCTTTAATCTTTAACCCAACCAACCCTCGGTGGCCGAGCCCTACTCGCATTTACCCGGATTTTTTTGTCTTGTGGACAGTCTTAAGGCACGCTTATTGCAAAATCGTTGATGTGCTACAATATCTGTTTCTGTTGGGCGATTGTAATCTATTCAAAGACATGTTTTTATTCTACCCGTTTATCGCACGTACAGTTTGTCGGTCCTCGTCAATGTCGAACAGTTTTTGGAAACTCGCAGTCTCTGAGGTAACGGAATGCTGCTTCTTGCCGATGTAGCAAAAACGAGTGTCTTTTGCTTGTTCGGTGCGAGGAGCTTTTCACTTACAAGGGAACCTCCCCATCGCACCCCCTCAGATTTAGTTATAAGTTGGCACACTGGATAGGCCTTGAAAAACTGAACGCAGATCAATCGAAAAAACAGGAAGAAGTTGTGTGGAACTATGAAAAAAATAAGCAAAATATACAAACTGCGTAGTCAATGCGGAAGATAGGCAACATCAAGGTGTGTGTGAGCTCAGGAGCGCCGTGGTCCCTTGGTTAGCGTGAGAAGCTGCGGAACGAGAAGTCCTTGGTTCAAGTCTTCCCTCGAGTGAAAAGTTTAATTTTTTATATAATCAACTTCGCTCCCCAAAATTCCAGGACATGTTCAGATTTGCTTGGACTTATGAAGGATTTGACGGCCTACACACGGAAAAAACTGAAAACGTTAAAAACATGACAGAGCACAGGGAAAACTGTGCGACTGTGAAACTGTTGCATTCATTTGTTGCAGTTTATGTGACAAACTCGTATGTTTTCACTACTTTTTTGGGAGTAATTATCACATCCACAAGAAAAACTAAATCGGGCAAGGTAAAAGAATATTTTTACCCATTCGCCAAGTGTACAAGTTAGATGGGTCGACAACATATTCCTGTCATGTGACGCACATGCCGTCAGTAGTGTCGTATAGAATATGTCAGACGTGTTTTCCTGTGGAGGAATCGGTTGACCTATGACCTTGCGATCAAATGTTTTCGGATCCCATTGGAGAGGCACGTCCTTTCGTCTAGTAATCGCACGGTTTTGCGGTGCGGTCGCAAAACACAGACACTAAACTTATTACAGTGAACAGAGACGTCAATGAACGAACGGACAGATCATAACTTTGCGAAAATAAAGAAAATAAATTATCACTCGAGCGAAGACTTGAACCAAGGACCTCTCGTTCCGCAGTTGTTCCCGCTAACGACGGGACCACGGCGCTCCTGCGTTCAGATTATCCTTAATGTTGCCTATCTTCCGGATTGACTACTCAGTTTGTATATTTTGCTTATTTTTTTTCATTGTTCCACACAACTTCTTCCTGTTTTTTCGATTGATCTGTGTCCAGTTTTTCAAGGCCTATCCACTGTGACAGCTTATAACTAAATCTGAGGGGGGTGCGATGGAGAGGTTCCCTTGTTAGAGCTGTTGTACGACAGCACACTACGAACGTTAGTCTTATCGCGTGCCACTAATACTGCCATAAATGTAGTAACGACCCCTTCGCTGACGACATAACTCATTACCGGAGCTTCGGAACGATTTTGGGTGTGTGCGCTAAAGTGAATACCTCGTTGCCGTGCATTTACGTAATGGATGGCCAGATGTGCGGTAGCTATTGATGCTGCTGCTGCTGTGCAAGGTGGGCGTGGGTGGCAGGTGTGCCGCGCCTGCGTTGAGCGCCACGTAACGATTGCCGTGGGCGGAGTTTCTGCGGTTGCTGTCGAGTGCAGAGCGCACCTCACCCGTGAGTTATCCGCAGCGCTGCGGTGCTCTGTCTGAGTGCGGCTAACGTCGCACGTACACTCTCTGGTCCAGAGCGTCCGGACACCGGTAAGCGATCATTAAAATGCGACGTGGCCACCCTTTGTCGTTGTGACAGCTTGGGCTCTGCTGGAGACGCTGTCAATGACGTGTCTGGACGTATGTGGAGGGATGGCAGCCCACTCTTTCTTAAGAGCCGAAACCAGAGAAGGTAGTGATGTTCGACGTAGGGCTTTGGGGCAAAGTTGACGCTCTAACTTATCTCAAATATGTTCCACTGGCTGAAAGGTCGAGATTCCGGGCAGGGCGGCAGGCCAGACCACTTCAGGAATGTTATTGTCCGCAAAGTATTGCCTCACAATGCTGCTTCATGACAGGGTGCATCGTCATGTTAAGACAATCGGTCATCGTGTCCGAACTGTCCGTCCAGTGCATCCAATAGACAGAGCTGTAAAACGTGTTCATACACTTCCTTTTTCAGCGTTTCCTTATGCGCAGTAAGAGAACCGCACCACAAAGACATCCCCATACCGTGACACCACCTCCTCTGTACGTCAGTGTTAGCACTACAAATGATGGCCGGTAACGTCCCCCAAGCATTTGCCAAATCTAAACCGTTTCATACAATTTTTAAAGGATGTAGTGTGCTTCATCACTGCAATTCACTCGTCTCCACTTATCCTCTGTGCACTGGTGATGCTCTTCACACCGCCTCAAGCGTCGCGTACTCGCTTGCCGGGTTCGATTCCCCGCGGGGTCAGGGATTTTCACCTGTTACGAGATGACTGGGTGTTTCTGTTTCTTCATCACTTCATCATCATTCATGCAAGTGGCAAGATTGGACTGAGAAAAGGTTGGAAATTCGTACGGGCGCTGATAACCGCGCAGTTGAGCGCCCCACAATCCAAACATCACCACCATCAAGCGTCGCCTGGAAATAGTTACAGAAACGTGTGGCTTATGAGGAGCTGCTCGACCATCGTAGCCCATACTTTTGAACTCCTTTGTGCTAGCTGCGCTGCCGATAACACTCTGAAACTCACGAGTGATTCCTTCAGCTTATTTCATGCGATTTTTTACAATCATCTGCCGCAGTCCCTGTCTATCAGTGCATAAGGTCTTGCCTGGTCTTGGTTTATCTGTGGTTGCTCCTTCGTGTTTCCATTTCACAGTCAGATCACCAACACCAATAGAAGCGTTGAAATATCCGTAATGGATCTGTTACTCAGGTGGCATTCGAGGACCAGTCCACGTTCGAAGCCACTGAGCTCTCCCCATCGACGCATTTGCCGTTGCTGCTTCTCTCTTGACTAGTGGGACCGCTCTGGCTTCTAGTGCTCAATTCTGCTTTACGTAATAGTATCCGGATACTGTTGATCAGGTAGTGTATGATCGTATTAAAGCTATTCTTCTTAAATAAATACTGTTGTACCAAACGAAATGTTGGACTCATGTTCGAGGTGAGCGGGTTCGAATCCAGCAGTGCAGATTTGAACCTTCCGTGGCATCCATAAATCAGTTCAGGTGAATACTGAAATGTCACTATCGACAGGGCAGCAGTCGATATTCTTTCTATCCCTGCTCCAATTGAGCGGGTGCACCATCTCTAGTTACCTGGCCGCCGACGAGACATCACCTTCGTTTCGTTATTGAGAAACACGGTGACTACAGCTCCAATCGCGTTATTTGTTGGCATATTACTTTATTGTGCATTGCCCTTCGGTCTGGGGAACTCAGAAATCTGAAATAAATGAACGAAGTCCGGCGCATATCCTCATGGTCTCGTTTAGTAAGTGCGAGAGAGTTGCGAAGATGCTCGACAAACTCCTATAGCTACAAGAGAGGCGTTACCCATAGCGGGGATGTGTACTGTTTACATTCACGAGAGCGTTAGTTCTCTAAAACGTCTCCAACATACTACTTCCTCACACATACGTGTGGCGAAATGACGATGACGAGAAAATTAGGGAAATTAGAGCTTATGCAGAGGCTTAACAGCAGTCGTTAGTCCCACGCACCGTTTGCGAAACAAACAAGGAAGAGAGAAAGTCGTAGCAAAAGCACCCATCGCCACGCACTGCAAGGTGGCGTGCGGAATATAGACGTAGATTTAGACCAGTTTCGGGCACCCGAATGGCCATTGACAACAGGATACATGTTCTGAGGTTTGAAACATCCCTTTCTTGTGCTGTCTGGAAAGGTACAGCGTACTGGAATTATTACCTCGGTCGTTGTAAATTTGTGGTAATTTCTAAACACTTTCGACGGAATTCTGCTTGCTTCTTTCTACTTTTCAAACACTTACAGGTGTAACTAATGCAAACTACGTTGTGTAATATTTTACAAGCCTTCAACAGTTAAAATAATCTCAACAAATGAACGGTTGTAGTTTGAAGAGGGAAAAAATCCCTCCTTTTTAACGGGTGAGTGAAGTAAAATAGCTGCTCCCCAGTAGCCACTGAGAGAGCTTGCAGCACTAGATTTTGAGAGAGCTCGGTTCAGATCCGCGTCAGACTATAAATATTTAGATTTTCCGTAGTTTCCCTAAATTACCTAAAAGGAATTCCGGAACAGTTCCTGGGGGAAAGACGGCGCTGTCTTCCTGCTTCTCCTATCTCCTAGGCAGTCCAGTCTTGTACATTTGCTCTCCCTATGTAATGATCTCTTAGTCAACGCAACATTAAACTTTTTTCGCCACGCAGATTCTCTTTAGAATGGTGGACGTGATCCCCATTGAATTACAACTTTTCACCAGTTCTTAAAAGATAAAGTTCCCAGTTTCGAGCTCGTGCAGTGGTTACACACTGGACTCGCATTCGGGAGGACGGCTCGTACGCGAAGGATCCATTTCTGTAACAACCACACTCTCTGTCCGCTCGGATGTGTTTTGGAGATGCTCGAAGAAGCCTTGTATGTGACGGTGAATGATGAATATTTTGCTTTGAGAACACGTTTCAAGTATGCACGTTCGTATTGAGAATGTGCTGTCGATAAACAGCGCAGTGTAGGTACAAAAAGGCTATCAGGTTTGGTAATGGAACACTGTAGGAAAAATGGTTCAAATGGCTCTGAGCACTATGGGACTCGACTGCTGAGGTCATTAGTCCCCTAGAACTTAGAACTAGTTAAACCTAACTAACCTAAGGACATCACAAACATCCATGCCCGAGGCAGGATTCGAACCTGCTACCGTAGCGGTCTTGCGGTTCCAGACTGCAGCGCCTTTAACCGCACGGCCACTTCGGCCGGCCAACACTGTAGGACTCTGCAGAAATCTTAGTGTGACTTCCACCCGGGGTAAGTGTGTATTCCTGAACAGTGCCAAGGTCACTGAATCTTCCGTCGGTTTTTGGTAGAACAACATTATAATAAATGAAAAGCGCTATTTTAGAACAAAAGGAAGCTAGCGCTTTTCGTTTATTATAACGCCAAGTTACATTGCGAATGAAATATGGTACTGTAGAGCCTCCCCTAAATCTTGGGATAATTGGTATATACCGCATGCCCAAAAGGTCCCGAAACTGATTCTATTCCTGGCGTACAAGCGACGTCAGTGTGGTAAATTCGGTGGTAGCGTGCTCTAACAACAGTAAACAAATGTGCATTTGGCTAGTCATTTGTGAGCACGCATGTTATGTTGTGGACTTGTGACCGTAGTTTGTCAGTATCTGTAAGACAAGTGTACAAGACATTCCTCAGAACGTTTAGACTTTAGAAGAAAAGGAAAGTATGTGCAAATTTTGTCCCGCACGTCCTGATGCCCAAACAAAAACAACGACCGTGAGCGCCTGCCGCGACTTGATTGAAATGCAAAAGACGGACAATTCTTTTCTGGGAAACTTCAGGGATGACGAAATTTGGTGTTATCAGTTCGAACCCGCCAGTAAACGGCAAAGTCCAGAAATTCACATGAAGTATCAACGCTGTAACAACATAACTATCATTCGAGCCAATGTGATGCGCGAGTTGAACGACATCCCGAAGGTCTTTTCTGACAGTTTCACATGGCAGTATGAACGTTCTGTGCGTTGTACTGAAATTTGGGGGGGGGGGGGGAGGGGGAGACTATGTAGAACACTTGAAGTATTAGAACGTCTAAACTTTGTCTGTTTTTTATTGATCCAGTCTCGAAACTGTTTGGATTGACGGGGATGTCACACTACATAATTCAAAAGTGCTCAATCCTAAGTCGGAGCTAGTATTTTCCTGTGACTTATCGCTTGGTTTATCTCTGCAGCGTGTTTCGTAGGCCACATTAAACCTTAGATCACCCCTACAACAGGCTTGGTAAGTCAGTTCAGATGTCGGAGAAAGCCAAGAGGATACCACCTCCAGTACGAGTAGACCCTTGCCTGTTACTGCACTGCGATGTTCAAACCACTGTTCAAGCTGCTCGAAATCGAAGCATATCTCTTTCGCGGTATGTACGGTGATCGGATCAACACATGCGTTCGTGGCTGCTTCACACTGTACGGGGTTGCCTTAAATGCGTATCAGTGGTCGCCCTAATTACAAGTGATAGAACATTGATATGAATATACTGGCTACAGGATTACAACTCATGGGTGGAATATCGGAAATAGTTTATGCCTTCCTTTGATATGCTCAACTTTCCCGGCAAACAAAGCTTCGTGATACCAGCACTCCTGGAAGACTGCTAGATCACTGTTTACACCTCACTATACTCTAACATAAATTCTCTTATTTTGGAGAACAAGCAGCCTGTGGTGAAAGTGATATTTTTCAACTCGTATATAACTGAGGCCATGAAAGAGGGCCGCAAAACTGACTCATACAGAAAATTCATCGTAACTAGATTGCCTTTCAGCAAATAGTCGCGTGTTTCACGGAAGATGGCGTGTGCTTATTGCAGTTTAAACGTTTGAAGGTTGTTATGCAACAAATGCAATGGACACACGCAAAGTCATGTTTTCGTGCTCTGGAAACCCCGAAGAAAGGCGTGCTGTGTGAACAAAATGTTATGAAAATCTGTTTCAGAATATCGAGGAGTGTGGAAGCCAAAGTCCTTCGTGCAGAAGCTGCGAAGAACAGTTTCGACATTGGCTGTGATGGGACTACGTAACAGGTCACTGGCGCTTTCATTTATAGGTCACAGCGATCCCATCACTTTAAGGGGCCCAGTGCAGAATCTAATTGCTTTCGCGTGACGCTTCGATTCTACTGTCCTGCAAAAGTGCACAACAGCAGATATTTCTTTGCACTAAACAACTGCTCTTTTGTAAGATGCGTTGAACATACCCGCCAACGAGCTTCAGGGCTTCCACAACTTTTATTGGTTCTGACAATTATAATGTAAATCATGGTTTTCAATGTGTTAGTTTTTAACACCAGGAGCTAAGGTACAGTTATGATAAGCGTTTACTGAGTAAAAAAGAGTTGTTTCAAAATGTAAGAAGCAAATGTTCCTTGGAGTATCTTCTGATATCGCTGTAACATTTCTCTCACTCGTCAAGTACAAACATGAAATATTGTGGAATTCATGAAGTTTAATAGAATTTGTTGTAAAAGCGATATTTTCCGGGAATGTTGCTAGCTATGTAGATACTGAAAAACCTTTCGCACCTGGATCATGATTGTCTTATGTATGTCAATAGAATGAATAGCAGATAAAATGGCACAGTTTTCACTCGTAACAACAGTCAAAACAAAATACGAAGTGCAGCGATTGATGATTTAATGTGATTTTCGAACACTAGCATCACTACATTCAGTGTCCACAATAGCGGTTGTAGGTTTCCGAAATATCTTCGAAAGAGACCAAGCTGGAACGTATTACTTGATCAATTATCTTAGTGCTGCGAGTTAATGTCGCGTCCATGCAGTGCCACCTTCATCACAATGCGGATTCAGTAACTCTTTCCGAATAGGCCTCGAAAGGCCCAACAGTACCGACCGACTGCCTTGTCACCCTCAGCTGATAGGCGCCAGTCTAGACGGATATGGAGGGGCGAGAGGTTAGCAAACCGCTCTCCAGACCGTTGTCAGTTTTCGTGATCGGAGCCGCTGCTTCTCAATAAAATAGCTCCTCAATCGGTCTCACAAGGGCGGAGTGCACCCCGATTGCCAACAGCGCTCGGCAGACTCGGACGGTCACCCATCCAAGTGGTAGCCAAGCCCGACACCACTTAACTTCTGTGATACGGCGAACCGTTGTTCCACTGCGGGATTCGGTAAGGCGTATTCTTATACCACACGCGTATAAAGGGTACTGTACTCTGTTCATAATAATAATAAACCTGATGTAAACATTACGCCATGTATTCTTCCGCGTTTGCTTGAATCTCACTGGATTTCGTTTCACGTGGAGCGGAGGCCAAGTTGTGACGAGTACAGTCAAGTAAGATCATAGGGATACGTTTTCTGCTGTGTTACACGCACATATACTAGTGATAATGTGTGGGACAACAGCTTTACCGGCGTATTACGCTTGGACAGCACTGGCCAACCAGCGGGCCAGCCTGTAATGATGTGAGCAGTTGCAGTTCAGACGCAAAAACAGAGGGGCAAAGAAACAATATAGCTTCGAATGTCATTTAATTTTTAAAGAGAATGAAATAATATTCGGTAAAGCTCCAGCACTACCGCACGCTTCGTAGGTGACCAGATGGAAAGCATAAAATATTCTCGTTCTCACCTGACATAGTGATCTAATTACAATCAAGAGAGATGAAAATTCCTAACTTAAACACAGGGTAATTTTTCTGAGCGAGCTATGTGTGATGCAGAAGCATACTGCAGGGATTTCACCGTACTGTTGAATACTGAAAAGCCACTGAGTCAGTCGTCTGGTAATCTCTTAGCTCGTTTCTTATCCGAATCTGAGGAATAGATTTCAGTACTGGAACTGTCACCTGCTACGTTGATATCGAGTCTATCAACAACAGAATCCATGAAGCCACCCAGACGCCGCATTTTCTCCTTTTCTTTTATGATGTCATTTTCTCCTTTTCTTTTATGATGTGCCGTTCTATACCGCGCCAGCGTTCGGCAGTGACATGTGAAAAAGCTGCGTGCGTTTGTTCCAGTACGTCTGGCAGCTTAACAGTCTTGTTATTTCTCGAGCCAAATGCCTTAACTTGGCTCCAGATCAGTTCTGTTGGGTTCATATTGCAATGGTATAGTGGCAAAAGTAAAAATGCAGCATTTGTATGATGTGCTCGATGTTGTGAAAATGATTGTTTTTCATGCTTCTACGACACATATCTACATCTGTGGTACAAAACAATGGACATAGTCCAAATAAAGAGTATTTAGTTTTTCATTTTTTCCTTAAAAATTAAATTATGTTTTCTTAATTTAAGCAACCTTCATAATAGTCTTTCGTAAAATATCGAAAACTGAGAATTTAGTTTGAAATGAAAACAGGAATTTCGCCTGCATTATGTAATTAAAAACAAGAAGACATGCGTTATTCATTGAAAAATGATGATGAATTCTACAATTACGAAATGTAGGCAATTCAAATTAAACGAGAAAAAAATTGACTTACTCGAGACTTGAACCAGTGATCCATATAGTGAGCTGCATTTTCAAGTTAACACGCTACCGATTTTTTTCTTTTTGCTTTTATTTCTTCTTTTTTATTTCTTTTTTTGTTTTTTGTTTAACTTCGGTGAACGGACGAGAAACGGGTATTTTTTTCCTTATTCTTTTTTATTTCTTTTTCCTTTTTTTTACGAGAACCAGTGTATTTTTTCTTTTCTGTTATCTTTTTTGTTCCATTTCTTATTTTTATTCTGTTTAATATATATTGCACGAGAACCGGTGTATTTTTTCTTTTTTGTTTTTGTTTTATTGTGCTATTCTTTTTGTTGTGTTCTCTAATTTGCTTTCCAATTGGAACCGCATCCTGTTACTCAGTACTCTCACTGTCTCTCTTTTATTTTGTATATATTTATGAAGACTGATTCTATTTCACCACATGACGTAACTACATATTAAGAATTATCTCACCTAGAACAACATGAAGGACACAAGTATGAGATGAGGATGCGAATCATCGAATCTTGATTGCGAGACTGAAAGAACAATTCAGAGAAACAAGAGGAGCTCACACACGTCACCACAGGAAAAATTAAGAGTAGAGTAGTTTCGCATAAGAATGATGCAGCTGATAAGAAACTAGCAAAGAAATAGCTTCAGCAGTTGAACAGTCAATAAAGCGTTGATCCACTTCTGGCCCATGTGCAAGCAGTTATTCGGATTGGCGTTGATTGAAAGAGTTGTTGAACACAATGCTCCAAATGTTCTCAGTTGGGGAGAGATCGGGCGACCTTCATGGCTAAGATAGGGTTTGGCAAGCGTGAATACAGGCAGTAAATACTCTCGCCGTTTGTGGGAGGCTATTATCTTACTGAAATGTAAGGCGTGGATGGCTTGCCGTGAAAGGGCAACAAAATGGTGCGTAGAATATTGTCGACGTACTGCTGTGCTGTAAGGGTGCCGTGGATATCAACCAAAGCGGACCTCCTATGAAATGAAATTTGAGCCAACGCCATCACTCGGGGTTATCGAGCCGAATGACGTTCTACGGTCAGGTTGGTATCCCACCGCTGTGCAGGATGTCTCCAGACACGTCTTCGCTGGTCATGGCTCAACTCGAAGCGGGTCTCATTACTGAAGACAATTCTACTCCCGCCAGTGAAGTCCACTAATCGAGAACATTTGGTGCATTATAGTCAGGGTCATCCAACTTGGCGACAGGAAGGGCATCCGGCCACACCTTAAATTAACCTTGCCAAATCCAACGACGACCATGTCGACCCTGCGAAAAGTGCGGGACGAAGGCAGAAGGAAAGAGAGAGTCAGGGCCATCCAAATAGTTCAGGATTTTTACAATCTCACGCACCACCTGGACAGAATTTGGCACGATATCCCTGTGGAGGATATCCAACAACTCGATGAAACAATGCCAAGCCGAATAACTGTTGCGTGAGGGCCAGAGATGGACCAACGCGTTATTGACTTGCTCAGTTTGTGGAGTTCTGTTTTTGAATAAATCATCCCGTTTTTCTGAAATTATAATAATTATGTGTCTGTATATGTACATCACGTGTACCTAAGTATTTCGAGACTTATGCCAGTTTCTGCTTAACAACGGCATTTTCAAGTGCACTTCTGAGTGTTGTGAATAGTGGATTTTATTTACGTCTTACTTACGATCAGTAACGTTCTTTTATAAAATACATTTTTACTTACGTCTAGGTGGAGTTAACGATCATATGGTATGCAAGGGATGTCCGTTATGAAATAATATTATTATAATCACGTAGTTTTTGTAACATGGAATTTTTCGTGCTCATTATTTGACTGCTATTTGACAGTTGGGTTCCTTAGATGCTGTATGTTTACAGATGTTTCATCTTTGGGAGTCAGGGATGGCGTGTTTTTTGAGTAAATATTATTTGCTTAAAAACGTTATTGGTCATAAGTGAGACGTAAATAAGATCCACTATTCATAACACCCACTGGTGCACTTGAAAATGGCATTGTAAGCCGATGTAGTCAAGCTTGTTGTGCAGATATCCCCAAATCAAAGCAGATAAAGGTTACACTAAAGCTACTGGAACTGACGTCTTCTAAAATATCAGATTTTGACTTAGTTCATGCTGCAGACCCTGCTGAGAAAAGGCACAAGTTTTAGTTATCAGTGTAGTGAAATACAGTAGCTACCGAAAGTTTGAGATGCAGGCACAGAATACAAAACTGTGAGTCAGCGGACACACGCACACACGCGCGCGCGTGCACACACACACACACACACACACACACACACACACACACACACACACATTTGTTCGTCTTCCTTTACAGAAATTTAATTATGCTGCTGGAAGCGCTGTTGTCTTGTAAAGGTGTCACGGATGACAAACGAAACGGGTCCTGCCACGAAAATAATTGGCACCCCAGACCATCACTTCTGATTGTCGGTCTGTATGGTGGGCGACAGTCACGTTGGTACCCCGCCACTGTCCGGGGCATCTCCAGACACGTCTTCGCTGGCCATCGAGGATCAGTTCGAAGCGGTACTCGTCAATGAAGACAGTTCTTTCCAGTCAATGGGATTCCAAGCCGAAGACGTGTCTGGAGACGCCCCGATAGCCCTGACTGTCGCTCGCCATACAGCCCAACAACCAGGGTGCCATTTCTTTTCATAGCAGAACACCTTTGGTTGTCATCTGCGGAACCTTACAGCACAGCCATACGTAGATGATATTTTATGCCTCGTTTTGCTGCCTTTCATGGCACGCATCATGGGCTTAAATATCAGCAAGATAATGCCCGCACACGGCGAGAGTTTCTTCTGCTTGTGTTCGATCTTGCCAAACCCCGCCTTGACAAGCAAGGTTGCCGGATCTCTCCCCAGTTGAGAACGTGTGGAGTATTATGGGCAGGGCCCTCCAACTATCTCGGTAGTTTGACGATCTAACGCGCCAATTGCTTGGACAGAATTGCGCGCGAGATCCGCCTGCAGGACAACCAACAACTCTGTCCTATAATCCCAAGCCGAATAGCTGGGTGTATATGGGCGAGAGGTGGACCAACGTTTTATTGACATGCTCAGTCTGTCAAGCTCATTCTCTTGAATTATCATCCAGTTTCAGTACATGTACCTCACTTTTATCGATTTCCATCCTATTCTTCGTGGGGAATCTTTTTTTTTTTCTCGACTTAGAGTACACAATGAAATAAATATTATATTGCACCTATTGGAACTGACTTCTCATAGAACTTACCCGATTTATTGAAAATTATGTCCGTTTTTCTGGCCGAAATCTAACCGATATACTGAAGCATTGCTGTCATCAGATGTGTATGATGTTGACGACTTCTTTTGTCGTGTTGTACATTTTTTGTTACAAATATTTGTGGAATGAAAAAAGGGTAGAGAGTGCAAGCGCGTCCTCTCTAGAATAAAGCCAAGTGTCCGCTGGCGGGCGAATTACCATCAACCGTGTCCCGTGTGCACACTCAGCATGCTTTGAAATTTAAACCGGTTACAGTAGGCCATCAACTCTTGTCCCTTGTCGACCAAATTTTGATGATGAACGTATGTCAAACCGCTCTTGATCGAGCGAAGCTGTCCTGGTGTGCGGTAGTGACCTCGGCGTCGCAGGCACGACCAATACATTTACCCTCTTACCTCTTTTCTCGCTTTTTTTAGTGCACTGCTGCAGCTGTTAGTCAAGGCTAAACCTTATTTCCACATTTCCTAATTAACATGCTGTACTTGTCGGGTAAGGAGGGACACGAAGAACGCCTTGGCATCTAGCCGTAGGTAGCTTATGTAACGAGACGTTGTTTGTCCTATATTTTTTGTAAAACCGGCGCTGCTGTGAGTATTCTAGAAAAAATCTAAGTAAAACCTGTTTTGCATGTGATCTGTTGCAGCACTTGCTTCTAGCCAGTTGTCTTATCCGGTAGTATAAGCTGCAGCCGTCCTACCGGTTCTGATTCCGCTCTGGTGGTTTTTCTATTTGTTTTTCTGTCTTTTTTATTCTGCACCCCTTAACTGGTTCTCTCGCCTAGTCCTCGCACGCTGGCTTGGTAAGTTGTGTATTGTGGTTGTCTCGTGGCATTATATGCAACCCACTGAATAAAGTGACACAGTGATTAAGGTAAAGGTTTTCGAAGTCGCAAGTAGCAGGGATCAAATTTCCTTTGTCCAGCCAGCCTGGTTTGGGGTTTCCTGCAGTTTCGTGAAATCACTTTGGCGAATGCCGATATAGATTCATGGGAAACCGCGGCCCCTTCCACTCGCCCACCTATGCGCTGTCCCAACTAATGTATATGTCGACGGGAGGTTCATTTTCCGTCCGCGACAATCTAGAGAGACTTCGGGAAAATTATGGAAATTTGTGGTATGGTCGTATGCGACCATACTGCTGAGGTCATCGGTCCCTAGACTTCCGCACTACTTAATCTAACTTAAACTAACTTACGCTAAGGACAACACACACACACACACACACACACACACACACACACACACACACACGTCCGAGAGAGGACTCGGACCTCCGACGGGGGAAGCCGCGCTGACCGTGACAAGACGCCTTACACCGCGCGGCAGACTTTGTGACCCTTCATAAGTTTCTACATCGCCTTCGAGGATGTCATTTACTTGAGTGTTTGATAAAGCATTCGTTCAAGACGGTGTTGCAAACTAGGGAATGCTGTGTTCGAAGATAAGCGTTCCATGTCTCGGCTGCCTTTTCGAGGACTTTCCTCTCTCTGTATTCCATACAACTATATACATTAGTTCTCGCGCTGATGTTTCATAAGCTTGGCCTTGTCATTACTATATTTCAATAGCCCCTCGTGAATATTTAGAGCAAACGTCTTCCCTTATAATCTTTGTACATAATCGTTTTATACAATTCCGACTGTAGCAGCTAGTTATTTATTTGCCCAAATTCGGACAATGATCGGTGGCCGCGATTCGGATATCTGTCTCTGGCAAGGTACTAGGGGTGGTTTGCCTTTGTCTTTCTGCATACTCCGAAGGTGAGTCAAATAATAATTGTAAATATTTTTAATATTTATTCTGTGCGTGTGGCACAAAGCTGTTTCACTATTCGATATAATTTTCTGCGCTCATAATGCAAGGTAGCCAGCGTTTGCGAAGTGCCTGAACTCCCATAGCAAATAATTCATTTGGGGGTCTGTGCGGGCAAATCGTTGTGTGCTTATTGGCAAGAACAAACTTGATGTCCAGTACTTCTTGGAGTGCTGCTTTGGAGTGGTCAAAAGATGTGAAGAACGCTTGCAGAAAGATCTAATGAGTGTAGTGAATACATAATGCACTCAAAGTGCATTCAGGAGTGTAATTGACACAAACTGTCATACGGTAAATGTGAGCAAAGTTTCAAAAGAATAGATGTATGGCCGGCCGTTGTGGCAGAGCGGTTTTTTTCCCTACATTTATACTCCGCAAGCCACCCAATGGTGTGTGGCGGAGGGCACTTTACGTGCCACTGTCATTACCTCCCTTTCCAGTTCCAGTCGCGTATGGTTCGCGGGAAGAACGACTGTCTGAAAGCCTCCGTGCGCGCTCTAATCTCTCTAATTTTACATTCGTGGCCTCCTCGGGAGGTATAAGTAGGGGGAAGCAATATATTCAATACCTCATCCAGAAACGCACCCTCTCGAAACCTGGCGAGCAAGCTACACCGCGATGCAGAGCGCCTCTCTTGCAGAGTCTGCCACTTGAGTTTGGTAAACATCTCCGTAACGCTATCACGGTTACCAAATAACCCTGTGACGAAACGCGCCGCTCTTCTTTGGATCTTCTCTATCTCCTCCGTCAACCCGATCTGGTACGGATCCCACACTGATGAGCAATACTCAAGTATAGGTCGAACGAGTGTTTTGTAAGCCACGTCCTTTGTTGATGGACTACATTTTCTAAGGACTCTCCCAATGAATCTCAACCTGGTACCCGCCTTACCAACAATCAATTTTATATGATCGTTCCACTTCAAATCGTTCCGCACGCATACTCCCAGATATTTTACAGAAGTAACTGCTACCAGTGTTTGTTCCACTATCATATAATCATACAATAAAGGATCCTTCTTTCTATGTATTCGCAATACATTACATTTGTCTATGTTAAGGGTCAGTTGCCACTCCCAGCACCAAGTGCCTATCCGCTGCAGATCTTCCTGCATTTCGCTACAATTTTCTAATGCTGCAACTTCTCTGTATACTACAGCATCATCCGCGAAAAGGCGCATGTTCTAGGCGCTTCAGTCCGGAACCGCGCTGCTTCTACGGTCGCAGGTTCGAATCCTGCCACGGGCATGGATGTGTGGGATGTCCTTAGGTTAGTTAGGTTTAAGTAGTTCTAAGTCTATGGGACTGGTGACCTCAGATGTTAAGTCCCATAGTGCTCAGAGCCATTTGAACCATTTGAACAGATGTATACAGCAATATACGTGATTAATATTTTATTGCAGGCCAAACATGATTTTTAGCAGATCTGAGCGTGAAGCATTGTGGTCGTCCTTCGCAGCGAGTATTGCTCCAAGATGACAACTTTTCGTCCCTCAAACAGGACCACTGATGACCGCATTGGGAGTTGGTTTGAATGAAGAGAAAACAACCGCTCCTTAAGAGATTTCTTCGTCTCTGGTGGGTGACCGTTTATACTGGTTTCGTCCCGGGCACTTTCTTGGTCGACGCGCGAGGAAGTAGTTCACATGCTTTAACACGTCGTAGTTTTTCGGGACTCACGTGCTACGGTACCCATCCTATAGGTGCTCGGCGTTTTCGATCAGTTGTGCACAGTGTAGTGTGCTGAACCGTGACTATTGTTTACAAATTAATTGTTTACAAATTACTCGGTGGTTTCTAGCAAGATGGTTTTAACGGCTGCACTGTTTTGCGGTGTAACAACGCGTTGTGCCGTATCTAGATAATATGCATCTTTCATGGATGCCATACGTTTTGCGTACCTTCCGCATCACTTTGTAGACTTGTTGTGATAAATATGTATCGCCATAGTGGAGCATAATTCCGTGACGGACTTCAATAGATTTATCTACGATAATGTTGGATGCTGAAGAAATGAATTTGAATTTGTGCCGCGGCGGGACTCGAACCCGGGTCTTCTTACTTATTAAGCAGAAATGCTACCCATTACACCACCGCAGCTCTATGGTTAACATTGCTGCACGAACTACCGAAGTCCAATGCCCTCGCCAACACTGTAGTACACCTAGAGAGCAAGAAGACCCGGGTTCAAGTACCAGCCGCGGCACAAATTTTAAATCATTTCTTCGCTTCCAACATTAGCGTAGATAAATATGAGACTTAAATGTCTCAGAGAAGGTTTAATAGATTCAATAGCAGGTTTCCTCGGCGCATTTCAACGATGAAATCTTCTCCGGTGATCAGCCGAGTGGTGACTTCGTCTTGTCGCAACGTTTCCATGAGTGTCGTACCCTTTAACCTCAAGTAAAGATGACGCCACGAGCAGATTTCATCAAGTAACAAAGCACAGGAACAATTTGTTAGTGGTATGGCCAAATTCATATTATCGCAATACCAGCGTTTATAAATATTCATGATCCTGCCAACTGGTGAACGTCCAGCTTACTGTTGGGAGCAAGCTTATCAACTTCTTGTCTGCACGCGCTGTTTTTCACTTTTTTATTATACGTTTTACAGTTTTCATTTAATTTCATTCTCGTATAACAAGTGTTAACTATGTCACTGTGTCCTTTGGATGACTGCTGATTGCCTGGATGGCTGTAATGTTAATACGGAGGAATGTAAAGAGGAAGGTAGGATGAGAGAAGTAAAAACTGATTCCGGCAAATTGCCTACCCCTTTCGATTAGCGCCTAGGCGCTGCCGGGATTAACTTCCCTATCAGACACACAATTTCATCAACGTAGGGACTTCTCCAAACATGCACCTCGATTCTGAAACTATTTGTTTATCAGGACTCGTGCCTGAATTTTCAACTATTGCGGTCAGTCGTTTGCCAACCATTAAAGGATAAGCTTGAGGGTCAAATCAAAATTTGAATGTGCCGTAACTGTCGTATTTTTGACTTAAACTATTGCTGACGTATTTTGTTGGAAGGAAAGAAGTTCGCACACTTACAACTCAGTTTATTGAATAGTAAACTTGTAGCTACTGTTCGTTCGTAGTTAACAACAAAAATTTGTCCGGTCCAAATACTACCAATTGCGAATTCACTCACTGTTTCAATAACTTTAAACAGTATCTTGATTCGGACACTACGTTCTTCAAAAATCAAATAGCCTGATGTACCATTAGCGAGAGTAATTCCTTTACAGCTCTGTTTTCTCGTTCGGAGGGCTCTATGGTTGTCAGTGAGGGAGCATTTTGCTCTAAGTCATGGGAGTAATAGTTCACGAAAACCGCGATAAAACCGAAATGCGGTCGCGTAGCGACGACGTTAATGAGCTCCGCATCTCGTTTCCCTTCACCTCTTCAAGTAACCGTTTGCGGTTTCATGGCATGTTTTAGTCTGTCATAAATCCTGAGCGTAAAAGGCAACCGGCTGACTGTCTTACATCATTTCGTGCGTTATGCTGAAAGTCCGTTATGACGCGTCATTTACTGTGCTTCCATAAGAACACTTAATGTTCCCGCCAGCTGTTTATACGTGTTTTTCCACGCTTTGCTAATTAATTTTGAAGTTCTACATTACATTTATTTAGAATTAGATGTGAATGGGTGATGCTGTACGTTAATCAACAGTTGCATTAACAATGTAATCTACCGATAGTTTTTATACACTGAAGTGCTGCAGAAACGAATAGGTATTCACCTGTTTTACACACTTCTGAGAACTAAATGCCGGAGTGTGTGACGCAGTGAATCGAGCAGTGGAGACAGCCCGTACACTTGTCTGAAAGCACGCGTTGGCTGCGTTGCCCCTTCAATAGAGGTACGTAAGGACAATGAGAGCTCGGTAGTGTAAGGCCATTGTGTTCCGTCCGGCAACGCTGTTGTCCCCTGCTCCCGTTCGCCGCTCACGAAGTTATTTTAATTGACCCAGACCTGCATCCGTGGTCGAAAATCGCCTACCACGAGGCATGTGAATCGATTTGTGAAGTTGAAGACATTTTCAGCTTTAATTTCTCAAGGCCCTCCGGGTGCTTCGGGAAACATGTCCCTCTGAATCCGCCCCGATGCTAATGTTCAAGTATTCTTAAGGTGCTACACTACTGGCCATTAAAACTGCTACACCAAGAAGAAATGCAGATGATTAACAGGTATTCATCCGACAAATATACTATACTAGAACTGACATGTGATTACATTTTCACGCAATTTTGGTGCATAGATCCTGAGAAATCAGCACCCAGAACAACCACCTTTGGCCGTAATAACGGTCTTGATACGCCTGGGGATTCAGTCAAACAGAGCTTGGATGGCGTGTACAGGTACAGCTGCCCATGCAACTTCAACACGATGTCACAGTTCACCAACAGTAGTGACTGGCGTATTGTGACGAGCCAGTTGCTCGGCAACCATTGACCGGACGTTTTCAATTGGTGAGAGATCTGGAGAATGTGCTGGCCAGGGCAGCAGTCGAACATTTTCTGTATCCAGAAAGGCCCGTACAGGACCTGCAACATGCGGTCGTGCATTATCCTGCTGAAATGTGGGGTTTCGCAGGGATCGAATGAAGGGTAGAGCCACGGTTCGTAACACATCTGAAATGAAACGTCCACTGTTCAAATTACCGTCAATGCGAACAAGAGGTGACCGAGATGTGTAACCAATGGCACCCCATACCATCACGCCGGATGATACTCCAGTATGGCGATGACGAATACACGCTTCCAATGTGTGTTTACCGCGATGTCGCCAAACATGGATGCGACCATCATGATGCTGTAAACAGAACCTGGATTCATCCGAGAAAATGACATTTTGCCATTCGTGCACCCAGATTCGTCGTTGAGTACACCATCGCAGGCGCTCCTGTCTGTGATGCAGCGTAACCGCAGCCACGGTCTCCAAGCTGATAGTCCATGCTGCTCCAGACGTCGTCGAACTGTTCGTGCAGATGGCTGTTGTCTTGCAAACGTCCCCATCTGTTGACTCAGGGGTCGAGACGTGGCTGCACGATCCGTTACAGCCATGCGGATAAGATGCCTGTCACCTCGACTGCTAGTGATACGAGGCCGTTGGGATCCAGCATGGCGTTCCGATTACCCTCCTGAACCCACCGATTCCATATTCTGCTGACAGTCATCGGATCTCTACCAACGCGAGCAGCAATGTGGCGATACGATAAACCGCAATCGCGATAGGCTACAATCCGACCTTTATCAAAGTCGGAAACGTGATGGTACGCTGGTACGCATTTCTCTTCCTTACACGAGGCATCACAACAACGTTTCACCAGGCAACGCCGGGCAACTGCTGTCTGTGTATGAGAAATCGGTTGGAAACTTTCCTCATGTCAGCACGTTGTACGTGTCGCCACCGACGCCAACCTTGTGTGAATGCTCTGTAAAGCTAATGATTTGCATATCACAGCATCTTCTTCCTGTCGGTTAAATTTCGCGTCTGTAGCACGTCATCTTTGTGGTTTAGCAATTTTAATGTGCGTGAGTTTTGGGATGCCTACGTTGCATAAATAAGGGTCATACCCAGCGATCTTTGTATCGAAGCGATATGCGACTTTCGTAGCCCGCGCTCTTGCCAGTTCGGATCTACACAGAGCACTACATGCTGGACAAGGTTCAAGTGCTGCCACACAGTCGCCGCCTTTGGACTGCTTGCAGTGTGTGACGTGAGCAGCTGCAAAGTGCGAATTACTTGTGACAAGTGCACCTTTATTGTCACTTTGCGTACCTTTTATGCACGCACGTCGGGAAGGGGGAACATACGCTACTGGAAGCCAGCGTGGTTCGTGGTCCAATCCAAAGGAACAGTCAAGGGAGACGTAGAGACATCCGTGATTGATTTACTTTGGCGGGCGCCTATCAGCAGTTGCAGCGTGTTATCTACCCAAGTCACTGTTGAGAGGTTTGGAATAAAGACTTCGGCGCACAGATTGACTGCACTTCTCTTCTTCCACATTTTCCAGTATGGTGATGAATATTCACTCACTCATCTTTGCAGCTGAAATAGTTGCTGTCGAAAGATCGGCTCAACGTATTGACGAACTAAATAGCCAACTAGAGTGCGGAAATTTAACGATCGTCGTTATTGACCGGAAATCGTGAACGTTTCCACAAACAGTGATTTTTAGCTGCTCGCGTTATTGGTGATTTTGCCGTCCGATCAGCATAATATACGAGGGTTGGAACTTAAATAGTGGCAACTATTTATTCACAACCGATACAAAAGAGTTACATGTTTGTACCCGTTACTGTCCTTCAAAGTAGTCACCACCGTTGAGTAGAACCCGTTGCCAGCGATGTGGAAGGCGTAGTATACCGTTAGCAGAGCCTGTTCTGTTGATGGTGCGAATGGAGCCTGTCGAATATCTGGAACAGTTCTGAAGCGAATGCCACGAAGTGGTTCCTTCATCTTCGGAATCAAATCAAAGTCACAAGGACTTGGAGCAGCCACATCTTGCGCGGTATGCGCCCGCGCATTGTTGTGCAAAATGATGGGTGAGTTGCGCAGAAACTGTCGCCGCTTCTTTCGCAAAGCTGATTGCAGATGGTGCTCCAAAAACGAACAGTAATACTGTGCATTGAAGGTCCGCCGTGGAGGAACGTAATGCGTTAGGATAACACCATCACAGTCGTACACGAGAATCACCATAACTTTCACTCTGACGCACTTTCGACTTTCGCAGCGACCCATAATGACGCCATTCGTTGTACTGGCGTTTCAGGTTTGGCACGTACGATGTGGCCCATGTCTCATCCAGAGTTAGTATACGGCTAAGAAAGCCTCTCCTTCGCGTTCATAGCGCTCCAAGTGCGTCTGAGCAGCGTCGTAACGCATCCATTTCTGCATTTCCGTCAAGTCATGCGATTTCCGTCAAGTCATGCGGAACCCATCGTGAAGCAATTTTTCGCATGCCCAGGCGTTCCTTCTGGATGCGAAGCACACTCGTATGCGCTAATCCGGTTTCGTGGGCGAGCTCACGAATCGTATGGCGTCGACCACTGTCCACTAACGTGGCAACAGCATGTACTACTTCTTCAGAGACGCTATGACGACCTGCCCGATGCATGTCTGCCGCAGTTTGCCGACCTTCGTTGAAAGTGCCGCTGTTCTGTACGGCAATGCCGATTCCCCGCACGCCTCTTGAAGACCTTGATGACACTGTCATGCTATACGACCTCTGGCACGTTCAATCTTGATCCAACTCCGTTGTTCCTGTTTCGAAAACATAGTGACACCGTTACGTTAGAACGCTTGCTCACAAGTGACTGTTTCCCTCGACTATGCGCACGCCGGTGACGTGGGACGGGCGAGTCCATTTGCTTGGAGGTAAGGTAGGTATGTCAACAACGTGTGCTATCAGCGACAATAGTAGATTCCATTGCATAGTGTCTCCACAGCAGTGTTGCCACTATGTAAGTTCCGACCTACGTATAAGCAGCACTCGCGTGTCCCCAGAAACTGGCAGGAGCTTGTGTCACGGGACGTGCGGCCCTTTTCGCTAGTTTTACTATACAGCGCTAAAAACAAATAGTAAGCATGCATGAAGCGTTCTGTTGATGTTAAGAATATGTTTTATTCCTTCTCACTCCTAAACGCGTATCGTCAGTTAAATCTCAACATCTGTCCCGTAGATGAATGGTTGATCAGTGCCATCAGATATTAGTTAGTATCCCACGCTTCAACCCAACCCCCGCCGCCGCTGCTCCCACCACCGTCACCAACATTAGGGCTTAACTAAATTTTAAAATGAATTTTCTTTGAACACTTTCATTTTTAAAATGATGAAAGATATTTAATTTATGTGGATCTTTTATTAAGCCAAGAACTAGTAAGTCAATGGATACTGCCTATGTCTAAAAAGCTTTTACATTTGGTTTGTTGTCAGTCAGTGGACGTAACAACTCATGCTTCAAATCCATTCAGTTCCTTGCTTTCTTTTTTCCATTGCTATCGTAGTGAAAGATCTGCTTTCAAAGCCACAGCACTTCCCCGTAGACTGTAGTGCTAGTTAAAACTTCTTCTCAGATAAGAAAGCTGACTATCCATAGTGAGTGTAGATACTTGTTACAAAACGGTTCTCGTGCACTACTTCTCTCTTTAGCGGAACTTGCTTCACCTTCACCCTGTAATCCCCATCAAAAATCAAGCAAGGTAAAATGTGTGCGCCTTGTCTGTAAATCACTTGACTCCTTACTTGCAGAAATTTGAAGACTTCACACTGAAACTTCCTGGCAGATTAAAACTGTATGCCGGACCGAGGCTCGAACTCGGGACCTTTGCCTTTCGCGGGCTAGTGCTCTACCATCTGAGCTACCCAAGCACGACTCACGACCCGCTCTCACAGCTTCAATTCCGCCAGTACCTCGTCTCCTACCTTCCAAACTTAAGCTTTTCTGTGAACCTTGCAGAACTAGCACTCCTGGAAAAAAGGTTTAGCGGAGACATGGCTTTGCCACAGCCTGGGGGATGTTTCCAGAATAAAATTGCCACTCTTCAGCGGAGTGAAGCTGATAGCATGTCGCCGGGTAATATTCTACGGAGTGACGAGGAACTGGGGGTATAGTGAATATACAGAAAGGCCGGATTTAGCGTGCTTTTAAACCATGTGTTGTGCGCGAAGAACCATGCACTCGCCGTATGTAATTGTATAGTGTTGATTCAAAAGCACCTTAATTTTCGGTCCGTTCTTCCTTGAAGAGAATACATCCAGAAGGCCTGTAGGATGTACCATGACGTCTGCTCGTTATCGAGACCTCCCCCTACAGCATGCGAGTCCTGCTTTTGACGAGCGCATTTGTGAGGAAACCACTGCTTTCATGTAAGATGGGGGATCCTCATGTCGCTCACCCAGTGAAAGATTGTTCAATGCAACCTTCCACGAACGTCTTGTTTCCAGAGGTTTTCCAGATGCATGGACTGCAAGATCACCTGATATGAATCTACACTCCTGGAAATTGAAATAAGAACACCGTGAATTCATTGTCCCAGGAAGGGGAAACTTTATTGACACATTCCTGGGGTCAGATACATCACATGATCACACTGACAGAACCACAGGCACATAGACACAGGCAACAGAGCATGCACAATGTCGGCACTAGTACAGTGTATATCCACCTTTCGCAGCAATGCAGGCTGCTATTCTCCCATGGAGACGATCGTAGAGATGCTGGATGTAGTCCTGTGGAACGGCTTGCCATGCCATTTCCACCTGGCGCCTCAGTTGGACCAGCGTTCGTGCTGGACGTGCAGACCGCGTGAGACGACGCTTCATCCATTCCCAAACATGCTCAATGGGGGACAGATCCGGAGATCTTGCTGGCCAGGGTAGTTGACTTACACCTTCTAGAGCACGTTGGGTGGCACGGGATACATGCGGACGTGCATTGTCCTGTTGGAACAGCAAGTTCCCTTGCCGGTCTAGGAATGGTAGAACGATGGGTTCGATGACGGTTTGGATGTACCGTGCACTATTCAGTGTCCCCTCGGCGATCACCAGTGGTGTACGGCCAGTGTAGGAGATCGCTCCCCACACCATGATGCCGGGTGTTGGCCCTGTGTGCCTCGGTCGTATGCAGTCCTGATTGTGGCGCTCACCTGCACGGCGCCAAACACGCATACGACCATCATTGGCACCAAGGCAGAAGCGACTCTCATCGCTGAAGACGACACGTCTCCATTCGTCCCTCCATTCACGCCTGTCGCGACACCACTGGAGGCGGGCTGCACGATGTTGGGGCGTGAGCTGAAGACGGCCTAACGGTGTGCGGGACCGTAGCCCAGCTTCATGGAGACGGTTGCGAATGGTCCTCGCCGATACCCCAGGAGCAACAGTGTCCCTAATTTGCTGGGAAGTGGCGGTGCGGTCCCCTACGGCACTGCGTAGGATCCTACGGTCTTGGCGTGCATCCGTGCGTCGCTGCGGTCCGGTCCCAGGTCGACGGGCACGTGCACCTTCCGCCGACCACTGGCGACAACATCGATGTACTGTGGAGACCTCACGCCCCACGTGTTGAGCAATTCGGCGGTACGTCCACCCGGCCTCCCGCATGCCCACTATACGCCCTCGCTCAAAGTCCGTCAACTGCACATACGGTTCACGTCCACGCTGTCGCGGCATGCTACCAGCGTTAAAGACTGCGATGGAGCTCCGTATGCCACGGCAAACTGGCTGACACTGATGGCGGGGGTGCACAAATGCTGCGCAGCCAGCTCCATTCGACGGCCAACACCGCGGTTCCTGGTGTGTCCGCTGTGTTGTGCGTGTGATCATTGCTTGTACAGCCCTCTCGCAGTGTCCGGAGCAAGTATGGTGGGTCTGACACACCGGTGTCAATGTGTTCTTTTTTCCATTTCCAGGAGTGCATATGACTCTGGGGATATCTAAAAGAACGCGTTTGCCGGGGACACGTTCGGTTTCTACCTGATCTGAAGGCCATATACAAGAACGCGTTGCACAGATTCCACCGGAACTAGCAGCTGTTGACCATGTCGTTTTCTGGATGCAGCATGTCGTCGACGTCTCCGCTGCTCATATTGAACAAATTGTATGATAGGCTATCAATCGCTGACAAGTATGATTTTCTTCCCCGAAACTCATTTTCGGTGGAATCCTAAGTGACAGTAGAGGCCTGTCCTGGCGTTACAGATTTAGATTGTCTACCAAGTTTCGCTGCCATACGATAATTAAAGCCCACACGGACTTCTGTGAGCAGATGCACTTTATTTATACCATCCGGTACAAACCAGAAAGTTTGTTTGTAGTGGGTAGATCGAGTGAGGAACTTGTAGATTCCATTGTATTGTGTCACACGTTAATGCTAATAATTGAGGAAACATTAATTACTGATAAATAAATGTTAGAGTCTAAGAAAATTCTGGTAACAGTAATGATCTTTTAAAAATCATTTAGATCCACGACTGAAACATAATGAAACGTTTTTTTTGGTTTTTATCCCTCGGGAAAAAAAATCAGTTTTACGCCTTGGAGGGGGGGGGGGGTGGTAATAATCCCCAGGTTGAGGTCCACTGCGCTAGATCGCGTTAGCTGAATTATTAAGTGCAGACTTGTTGTTGTTGTTACCCGCTCGGATAGCCATGTATGTTGATGCCCCGCTTCCAGGACATAAGACGCACCCCATATCGGCCGCAGTTCGAAATGGCAAGGATCGGTGTGCCAGCCAGCCTGGATGTGCCTTTTAGGCGGTTTTCATTATTTCACTAGACGAATTCCGTGCTGCTACCCATGTCCCACCTCAGATACGCTTTACGCAGACGTTTCGAAAACTTTCTCACGGTTGCACATAGAATTTACTCTGGACGCAGACGCGTGGGGATATACTGATTCCATCCTGGAAGCAGGGGGGGGGGGGGGGGGTGAATATCTTATTTTATTTGCTGCTACCTAACAGCTAAGACAGATCGTGTCTTCACAATATGAAGTTATACATGTAAGAGTATTAAGCTTATTTGATTTCTAAATATTGAAACATTTTAATCAACGTCAGTTTTATTCTTTTAACTCACCATGCGTATAAATTACGTTATTAGCCAGTTTCGACCATGCGCATTATCAAATGTCTGCAATACAATACCAAAGGCACAGAAAATATTAAAATATATTGGTGGATAACATTACGCTTACGTATTACAATTGTTTAAATCACTTACGTGATGTTGGCGACGTATGTGTCACATTTAAAAGTATTTCTTTCGTGTTATACGGAGACAGATACGTTCCCACGCAGTGTTACAGATACGATCTTACACGTACTAAATCAGCTTACAAGAACAACTTTCACAACGCGTTATGTAGGTAAAAACCTTACTAAAAGTTAGCTTACTAGCTGTTTCATATTAGTTCAGCAGCATACCGTGTTCTTTTCCGCACTCATAGATACATGTTGCTGTTCCAGATAGCGGAAAACACGCTTCAACCAAAGTCATTTTACAGAGACAAAGGTATCTCCAGAGGGACCTGCAGTCATGTGGTCAGTCTTGCTTATATGTCGTTAATTCGTATTAAACTTCTTTTATGATGGACTTTGCCAGTACTGTGATCACATGACTGTAGCACACACTGGCGGTAACTTTGTCTCTGGAAATGACAGGCCTTAGTATGACCTTTGGTTGATGCACGTTTCCCGCTATTTGTGACAGCAACGTGTACCCATGAGTGCGGAAAATTACACAGTATGCTGCTAAACGAATATTCAAGATTTAGTAAGCTACCTATTTAGTACGGTTTTTGCCTACTTCACGTGTTGTGAGAGTACTTGTTGTAATCTGATTGGAATGTGCAAGACAATATGTGTAACATTAGGCATGTGTAAGTATGGGAACGTGTCTATCCCCACATAACACGAAACAAACATTTTTAAATGTGACAGACGTCGTCAGCGTCACGTAAGTAATTTAAACAACGATTTTAATACGCAAGCGTAGTTTTATCCATCAATATAGCTTACCTATTTACTGTACTTTTGGTATTATATTGCAGACATCTGATAATGGCCTGAGGACCAAACTGGCCAGTAATGTAATGGTGCATTTAAGGAATAATTTGGTTAAAATGGTTCCATCATTTAGACAATACATTGATGCTGTGGGCCGTACATGAAAAACTTACATGATTTCTTTTTATTTTAAGAAAGTTTAACAATCTTGCAACTTTAAATACTTGTAAACTAAAACTAAATAGGAAACCGAGATAGTTAAATTTAACAATTTATTTATTAAGAAGATAGAAAAGAATTTAGATTTACAGGACCCCACCACCCATGTTGTTCAGGAGGGAGTGTCTCAAAAAGACATTGAGCTTCTCGCAACTGCGCGGTCTCCGCCCCATTTACTTCAACAACAACTACTACTACTACTACTACTACTACTCGCCATCGCAGGGCGAATGCCTCAGCAGTACTTCGAGCTTCTTGCCGTCAGATGGAATGATTCTACATGCACGGTAGATTACATGCAGCGTGTTCTGTTCTCTATTTATACAGTCCTCTTACAATACAGACCAGAGCATTATGGCCACCTACGTAATAGCCGGTATGTCCACCTTTGGCACGGATAACAGCGGTGACGCGTCGTGGCATGGAAGCAATGGGACATTGGTAGCTCGCTGGAAGGAGTCGGCACCACAACTGCACACACAAGTCACCTAAATGCCGTAAATTCTGGGGAGTGGGGCGATGAGCTTAGAAGCCACATTCAGTCCACATCCCAGAGATATTCGATAGCGTTCATATCTGGGGGGAGGGGGGGCACGTCATTTGGAACTCGCCACTGCGGTCCTCGAACCACTCTATCACACTGATGGCCTTGCGACAGGGCGCTTTATCTTCTTGAAAAATGGAACTGTCGCCGGGAAACATGATCGTCACGAAGGTGTGTACTTCGTCTGCAAGCAGTGTACGATACTTCTCGGCCGTGATGGTGGCTTGCACGAGCTCCACTGGACCCATGGATGCTCACGTGAATGTTCCCCAGAGCATAATGGAGCCACCGCCAGCTTATTTCTTTCCCGCAGTACAGGTGTCGAGGAGCTGTTCCCCTGGAAGACGCGGGATTCGCACACTCCCATCGGCATGATGAGGAAAGTATGTGGATTCATCAGACCATGCAATATTCTGCCACATCCAGCGCCGATGGTCACGTGCCCGTTTTAGTCGTAGTTGCCGAAGTCGTGGTGTTAACATTTATTGGTACATGCATGGGTCATCGCCATCGGAGACCAATCGTAAGGAGTGTTCGGTGCTCTGTGTATTCAGACACACTTGTAGTCTGCCCAGCATTAAAGTCTGATGTCAGTTCCGCCACAGTTCGCCGCTTGTCTTGTTATTACCAGTGTGTCAATCCTACGACGTACATAATGGGGGGTGGCCGCCCAACCCCACGATGTCAGTCTGTGGTTTCGCCTTGATTTCGCGAAATACTGTCGCCGACCTTCCGGGGTATCAAAATCTGCCCTCGGTCAAACTCAGATAGATAGCGCGCCGTCCACATTCTACACACGGACAGAACGCTCACCGATATTGCGTGCACCGTGCGTGTGTCCAGGAGTCATTCCTCGCCAGATGACGCTATCGCTTGCATGGGTTTATATCGATAGTATGTCGGTGTTCATCTTGCTCTGGCTGATCAGTGTAATATTAATGTCTTATGAACACTCGATTTAGTGACGCTTTGGATACTTTACAGTTGGTCCTTATTCTATGTTTGTCTCCGCTTGCGCCGCTGTTCTGTCGTATGCTACCGTTACTACTGTCATCTGTCTCGCTAGTATTGTCTGTGGAAACACTTGTTGCCTGTATTAATTGATGCCGGTGATCTAGTCGCTGCAGGTAATCTGTCTGCAGTGTTCTAGGTCTGCGCTTCCCAACATGGGGGTAACTACCTTCTGAGGAGTAAAATGAAATATTCTGAGAGGTGAAAACTAAACTATTCGATTCTGTTTCATTCACTGAATTAAATTATTTTCAAAAGACCATTGCTGTTATCACAAATTTGTAAGACGCTAATATTGATTATATAAGTTATCAATAATTACTTTTTCTCAGTTAGCAGCATTAATGCAGTGGAGGTTACAGGTTCCTTACATAGTCCACCCACTATACACGTTTTGCTTCGTCCTGTATGTTACTGATGATAAACGTGAGACATACGCCTAACAAATGCTAACTATCTCAAGAAAATGTCTTCTCCAAGTTGTAGATAGTACCTGGAGTAGTCCAGATATTGCTTCATTACTCGCTTTGGAACACACAAATGAATTAATTGACAGCACAACAAAGGAGTAACTACACAAGGTCTACTAGAGTGCTGAGCCACTAATAAGTGGCTGTGGTCAGACACAAAGCAATAGCAGCATGAAGTCTTCCAATTTCTGCCAGTTCAGAAGTAATTGTAGAACACACATTTCAATTTGGTTGATTTTGAATGGAGTTGCAGTGTGCAGGTCAAGCAAGTGCCGCCATGGCGAGGAGTAATGCAGGGGAAGTATGTTTTGTAACAGGTGTCTATCCTCACTGTGGGTAGTTATATAGTTAGCTTTCTTATCTGAGAAGGAGCTGTGGGCAATACTTTCAATGCACAACGAATTCCCTTCTCATTCACACACACACACACACACACACACACACACACACACACACACACACACAAACAAACAAACAAACAAACAAACAAACAAACTACATGTCATTCGTCGCCGGCCGCGGTGGTCTAGCGGTTCTAGGCGCGCAGTCCGGAACCGCGCGACTGCTACGGTCGCAGGTTCGAATCCTGCCTCGGGCATGGATGTGTGTGATGTCCTTAGGTTAGTTAGGTTTAAGTAGTTCTAAGTTCTAGGGGACTGATGACCACAGTAGTTAAGTCCCATAGTTCTCAGAGCCATTTTTTTGTCATTCGTCTTTCATCATTTTAAAAGTAAAAGTTTTCCAAGAAAAGTGTTCCATTCTACAGTTAATTAGGTGCTACAGTTGGCGATAATTTGGAGAAAGGGGTTGGGGGCGGGCGGGGGTACTAGCTAATTTTTAATTGCACTCAGGGATAATGGTCTAAGAAAGGTTGGCAACCACTACTCTAGACATTCTGTCTACTTAGTCGTTGAGATCGATCCACAAGGTCTGGTCTCTAAGTAATTGTATTATGTCTTTGCTTGAGTGCGCTAGTCTTGGCGGTCACAATACAAAAGTGTGTGTTCTGGGCCCCCCTCTATCCCCTCTTGATCGAGATGTACGCGCTGCAAATGAGTGGAGTATGACCCTTGGTCGGTTAAGAATTGAACAATGCCTCTGCTGGGATTAACATCTTTCATCCTCCGTCGCTCTCTGACATTGGGGAAGGATGCATATGCCCTCCGGGCCTTTTTACAGTTGTCCCATCCATGAATTTACTCTACAGGTCTTGAGCTCTCCCGGTACCGAAAACCCCCCCGATAGCCGCAGGAGCACACTCCTGCGTCTGCTACTTGCTGCCATGGTATCAGCTGCGGTGCAGAGTCGATGTGCCCACTCTCTGGCAGCAAAACATGTTGTTGACTCGAAGAGGACACAGTGGTACGTTCGTATTATAGTTATGCGTAATCTGTATTTCACGGTGTTGGTCCTGGCAAGTTTATGCAATAACTTCCACGCCCTTTCTGTAGCTATTTTGAAATGTTGATTAAAGTTAAGTTTCCGGTCCAGGAATATCCCTAAGTATCCTGTAACGATAATAATATTTCAAAATAATGTAGAGGGTTTTATTTGCCCAATGGTGAGTTTACTTGTAGCACATCACTTGCTCGTGGTTTGTAGTACTGCTGATGTTTGGCTTCAGGGTGCTCTCTCGAGTTGTCCCGTGTCACAAATAGGTCATCAGCATATGCGACTACTCCTGCGCGATCGTCCCCTTCCATTTAATGTTTGCAGCGAGTCAGTGATAATCATCCAGAAAACGCGTCCGCAAATATACCCTAGCTGGCATAAGTTAGTGATCTTTCCGATCACCCTGCGATTCCCCGCCCACGACTATTTTTGCAGTAGTCAATAAGACTATTATTGTACAGACCTGCCTTGAGCTAGGGGTTTCCAAAGCGTACAAATATCGCAGACACCGTAGATTATCGAATTCCCCTGCTATGTCTATTGAGACTGCTGTTGAGTAACTCTTTTACGTTCTGTTTACTGTTCAAATAGCCTGTTTAACCGCGTCATCTATCGATTTTCCGGATGTAAGTTCCAACTGATGTCTGCTAATTCCCCTGAACGTCATGTGCGCCTGAAGAGGATCACAAAGTAGTCGCTGCTGAATGTCAGCCAGTGAATTTAGAAGGCAGATCAGTTGATAAGATTGAGGTTCTAATGGAATTTTGCCCACGGGTTATTCTAAAATAACTGTGTTTGCCACCTTGCAGGCCACAACTGTGTTTGTCACCTTGCAGGCCACAGGTATTTCTCCCAGCCGTAGGATGTCATTAAGGGCAGACGTTCATGAAACTGACTGAAAATGTCAATTTTCAATTTATTTTTTATTTGTTAATAGAACTCGTGAACAATAAATTCACAAAGTTTCAATCATGAAATAGTATCTGAAGTGCCTGAAAAATAATTAAATGTATGACGTGACATTCGTGCCACGCCCACTGTTTGAAGCAACACTTCAATATTAGCCCGAAGAACAACCCCTGCATTCACAGGGAGAGGCTTCCGAAAGGTATCCAGGATGTTGTCAAGCCCACTTACTGGTTTCTGGCCGATCTTAAACTTCTAAAAAAGTGTGTTCATGGCAAAGCCTAGAAACTAAATGAGTCTCTAAATTCACTCGTATGGAAACTATGCCCTAAAACGACATTTTCGTGTGCTACAGTTCTTGTATCTAATTATGGGAACGTAGGGAAGAAGAAGGTATTAGAGAGGTAGGAAATTTCACTCAAAACCTCTTGAGAAAAATAGATTTACAACGCCTCTCTGCAGCAGAACACGTGAAACCAGGAGAGAAGCCTTGAAGGGAGTAGCCTTGAGTACAAAGTTGGAGCCAGCTGAAGATGTGGCAGAAGAAAAAACGTTATGTTGAACTTTAAATTGCATTTTATAAGAACTACGTTTCTTAAAGTTCATGAATCATTTTCTCAGAATTTATGGACAGAATTATGAAATTTTGTATACTTATTTCTATAAAGTCAATAAATGTTGTCTCAAGAGTAAATTTTGAAATTCTAAATTTAAGCTGAGATATGGGGCAAAATGCTTGGGATGTTGCATGAATTTTATATTGTACTTGAATTATAATTAAAAATTATTAAAATTCCCCTGTTGAAAATATTCATCAAGCCTTAAGAGGGAAGCCTACTATATGCAAAGAGATTAAACAGAGAAAATTTTATAGAAATCTCTTGAATAGTTTCTAGAAAAAGGTACATATATTATCAAACTGATAATCAGGAGTGCTAATTCTGCAAGGTTCGCAGGAGAGCTTCTGTAAAGTTTGGAAAGTAGGAAACGAGGTACTGCCAGAAGTAAAGCTGTGAGGACGGGGCGTGAGTCGTGCTTGGGTAGCTCAGTTGGTAGAGCACTTGCCCGCGAAAGGCAAAGGTCCCGAGTTCGAGTCTCGGTTCGGCACACAGTTTTGATCTGCCAGGAAGTTTTTACATATATTATTTTTAATAAAATTTTTAAATTCCATGAAAAATTTAAAATATATATAATCCAAGTTACTTGATAGTTGTTGTTGTGGTCTTCAGTCCTGGGACTGGTTTGATGCAGCTCTCCATGCTACTCTATCCCGTGCAAGCTTCATCATCTCCCAGTACCTACTGCAACCTACATCCTTCTGAATCTGCTTAGTGTATTGATCTCTTGGTCTCCCTCTACGATTTTTACCCTCCACGCTGCCCTCCAATGCTAAATTTGTGATCCCTTGATGCCTCAAAACATGTCCTACCAACCGATCCCTTCTTCTAGTCAAGTTGTGCCACAAACTTCTCTTCTCCCCAATCCTATTCAATACCTCCTCATTAGTTACGTGATCTACCCACCTTATCTTCAGCATTCTTCTGTAGCACCACATTTCGAAAGCTTCTATTCTCTTCTTGTCCAAACTGGTTATCGTCCATGTTTCACTTCCATACATGGCTACACTCCATACAAATACTTTCAGAAACGACTTCCTGACACTTAAATCTATACTCGATGTTAACAAATTTTTCTTCTTCAGAAACGATTTCCTTGCCATTGCCAGTCTACATTTTATATCCTCTCTACTTCGACCATCATCAGTTATTTTACTCCCTAAATAGCAAAACTCCTTTACTACTTTAAGTGTCTCATTTCCTAATCTAATCCCCTCAGCATCACCCGATTTAATTTGACTACATTCCATTATCCTCGTTTTGCTTTTGTTGATGTTCATCTTATATCCTCCTTTCAAGACACTGTCCATTCCGTTCAACTGCTCAACTGCTCTTCCAAGTCCTTTGCTGTTTCTGACAGAATTACAATGTCATCGGCAAACCTCAAAGTTTTTACTTCTTCTCCATGAATTTTAATACCTACTCCGAATTTTTCTTTTGTTTCCTTTACTGCTTGCTCAATATACAGATTGAATAACATCGGGGAGAGGCTACAACCCTGTCTCACTCCTTTCCCAACCACTACTTCCCTTTCATGCCCCTCGACTCTTATAACTGCCATCTGGTTTCTGTACAAATTGTAAATAGCCTTTCGCTCCCTGTATTTTACCCCTGCCACCTTCAGAATTTGAAAGAGAGTATTCCAGTTAACGTTGTCAAAAGCTTTCTCTAAGTCTACAAATGCTAGAAACGTAGGTTTGCCTTTTCTTAATCTTTCTTCTAACATAAGTCGTAAGGTTAATATTGCCTCACGTGTTCCAACATTTCTACGGAATCAAAACTGATCTTCCCCGAGGTCCGCTTCTACCAGTTTTTCCATTCGTCTGTAAAGAATTCGCGTTAGTATTTTGCAGCTGTGACTTATTAAACTGATAGTTCTGTAATTTTCACATCTGTCAACACCTGCTTTCTTAGGGATTGGAATTATTATATTCTTCTTGAAGTCTGTGGGTATTTCGCCTGTCTCATACATCTTGCTCACCATATGGTAGAGTTTTGTCATGACTGGCTCTCCCAAGGCCATCAGTAGTTCTAATGGAATGTTGTCTACTCCCGGGGCCTTGTTTCGACTCAGGTCTTTCAGCGCTCTGTCAAACTCTTCACGCAGTATCTTATCTCCCATTTCATCTTCATCTACATCCTCTTCCATTTCCATAATATTGTCCTCAAGTACATCGCCCTTGTATAAACCCTCTATATACTGCTTCCACCTTTCTGCCTTCCTTTCTTTGCTTAGAACTGGGTTTCCATCTGAGCTCTTGATATTCATACAAGTGGTTTTTTACATACATGTGCTATGGTTTACTTGATAGTAAACGTATTAATTTTATGTAAAACATTGTAAAAAATTCCATTTCCGTATCTTTAAAACTGTGGATTTGGGGCATCTTTTAAATGGTATAAGTTTTTCATTAACTCACTTCCCCGCCCTAGATGTTTCATCAGGTACGGGATGAATTGCGCTATAAGACGTACTGTAGCACTTATCAACCAAATCTCCTCTTTAGCCTGTTAATGGCTGAAGCGACTTACTCTTGTGCGAAGTGGCTGTGCTCCTAACTGCTTGTGTTTAGGTTCCTCAGCTCGTGGACTGTCGTCAGGGAGGAACTTATACAGCAAAAATCCCGCCATGTGCTTCATCCCTGGATCGTTACACTAATGCTTTGCCTGAGTGTTGGCAATACCAGCAGCGTGTTATCTGTCAGTTGTCTGTCCACTATTTCTCCAAATGTCTCTTTTTTAGCTCAGAACATCGCTTCCTGATGTGCTTTAGCCTGTCTAAACTGCTCAGTTCTAACCCATCGGTCTCTGGCTGTCACAACACATTGGTGCAGCTTACGTTTGCCTCTGGAGTCCTTCCTTTATCTAGCCAGTTTCCTGTTCCACGGTGTTCTGTCTGTGGGCCTTGTGATTAGTGTTAAGTCAGTGCATGCGTCTTGTGTTCTGCACTACCTTCCACTTCATGTAACAGGAAGGAGGATCTTAAGTCGCGAAGCTTCTCCCAGTCCGCCTTGCGCTGATTAAGGCGTCGTTCAGACGTCGTCTGGGTTTTCTTGTCAGAACCAATTTCTTATCAGGATCACACTGTGTGTCCGTCAACCCCCCCCCCCCTCCCCCCCTTGTGTTGTATGCGGTGGAGCGCCCTGTTATTTTTTACTGTAATGTCTATATTGTTACGAACATTCGAAAATGTGTTTAGTTGTCCCTCCTTGTTTACCATAAATATGTTGTGTTTGTGAAGTGTGTCTTCAACTGTTTTCCACCTTTCGTCTGTTGTGTCTGCGTGCGAGCGGGCGTCTGGATCTGCTATTGTAAGTCTTCTCTTTGTCGCATATTGTGCAAGCCGTATCATATTCTTGAATGTCTCTGTGTCAGGGGAGTATTGGCCGTAGATTGGGGCGATCACACATGTACAGTCAGTTCCGCAAAAATGTGTCCGCCGTTACCTGTATGAAATAAAAGAGACTGTTATGAACATATGTGTACATGAAAATGCATTTTATTACTAATTGCAGAATTACCTAATAGTTAATCCAATCACCGGCATGATCGATTATAGCTTGGCACCTTTTTGGCATGCTTTTCACGAGATTTTGTGGATATTCTCTCGGTAACGATCTCCATATCGTCCTGATTTTGTATGACAGCCGCCTCAAAGTTATGTTGGCTTTCCTTTAAGCTGCATATTAATATACGACCAACGTATTCAATCGGATTTGCATCCGGAGACACTGCAAGCCAATCCATCGTGGACACCCCATTGAATTATTTCAACGCTGCACAGAGATGACTGCGATGTTTCAGATCATTATCTCCTTGCATCACCCAGTTTGCCCCGCTCGAACCAAATAGCTTCTTAACGGACCTCAGAAGACATTTTTGATAAATATTACACATTTTTTTCAGCGTTTAAATTCGCTATAAATA
Source organism: Schistocerca piceifrons (assembly GCF_021461385.2). Lineage (NCBI taxonomy): Eukaryota > Metazoa > Arthropoda > Insecta > Orthoptera > Acrididae > Schistocerca > Schistocerca piceifrons. The sequence goes on along the minus strand of NC_060138.1, from coordinate 121,277,429 downwards.
AGTGCAAATAGCCAAAACTGCAGCCGACAAAACAAAACATTCAACTCTCACACTGTTTACCTACACACTGTGCAAAAGCGCATTGTGTTCCGATTCCAGACCACTACCAGAGATGCCGCAGCGGACTTTACATTTAGCATTATGGCGTACACTTCCTTGTGGAACTGACTGTACCCTTACCAACGACGACCTATATTGCAATGACGTGTCCTGTGCAGAATTGTGCAATATGTGTGACTATACGAGAATACCTACTGTTTAAGACGGCGATAGGTGGCTTGGGGCTGTTACCAAGACAGTTATCTTAGAAGCTGATTCAGCATGCGTTTTTATTATTGTCGACGATGGCGAGTGAGTGGTTATTTAGACGGCCTCACGTATCCAAATTCATTGGTCCAAATCTGTTTTTTCCTCTAGGATCAGACATCTTTCACTCGTCATGTAGTATAACGATACGCTCTCTGAAAGAACTCTGGAGCACCCATTTATTATTTCCTTTCCAAAAATAAACCTGGACTTTCGCATTAAACTATTCGCGGAGGCGTAAACACAGAATCAAAATTAGGGGAAGCGGAACCATTGTATTGTCTCTCGATAGACGACAGCTAGTCAGTCATTTTTATTTCTCAAACGTGTGATAGCTTACTGTAATTTGTGTGCTATTCCCCTTTTCACATAATGATTTCACGCAGTTTTCTAATAACAGTTTCCTGAAGCATTGTAATTAGTATTGATTTCATGGGTTGGGCGGTATGAATATGTGACGAGGGGCAATAACATTAGTCACTTAGTCTCAGAACTGCTTGCAGCTGGGATTGCGCTGTCGTAGTAATGTGAATTGTATGTCACTATCGTTTGACGTTACTCGTTTGATTTTGGTAGCGTTACAGCCGTGTCAGTTGGCAGGCACCTACGGACTTCCAATGGCACGCATGTTAACGCGACGGTAATCGAAACCGTCAATCAGTTATCGCCCCGCTAATGTTGCTCCTTGAAGGATCTTAGCGCTAATTGTTTTGAGCCACACATGAGCACTTCGATTTTTTAGGATGGTGTATAGTGCGTATGAGTGATAAAAGGATCACGTTTTTACGGTTTCGGGTTCTTCATACATCGTAGGAATCTCTGATACCTGACTTCTGTAATCTGCACTGACAGAACAAGCTGCTGACACACCAATCTTCTGCAGCGATGTTATCTGCCCGACGGTTATCAAATCGTAATGAGCTACTTGAGCGTTAAGCTTCTGTGAGTTTTTCTATAGATAGCAACTTGTCACCGATACAGGGCTACCTTGACGGCTGACCTATTGTCACAACTGAGTCATCAGATAAGAAACGGGAAAACTCTTTCATATATTACAAACTACTGGAAGCTCGGGCGATCCGTGAGGTAATCTTCATCAGAGGCAAGTGGTCTCGGGTTCGATTCCTGGCCGGGTTTTCTACCCGGGAACTGGGTGTTCGTGTGGTCATCATCATCATTATTTGTGATAGTGACTAAATTGGATTGTGAAAAGAAAATTGATTGTGTAAAATTTGGGACTTTGTACGGGCGCTGATGACCGCGCAGTTGGCCGCCCCACTCACCAAGCATCACCGTAATCATCAGAGGCAAGGCAGTACGTCAAATTACAGACGTGAATGTTTGTAATGAGTATGGAGAGACGTACTTCGGTTTGCAGAGACCGTGGGACATAGTTGATGTACAAGGTGCGTTCCATAAGTAATGCAACCAAAATCATAAAAAATCATTAATTGAATATATTCGTACAAATAATCAAAAATTTTAAAAATAGCACTCTATTGCGTCGATACACTTCTGGAGGCGGTGTTTCCATGCCTGGAAGGCATCCTGGAATGCCTTTTCCGGAATGTTCTTTAGAGCTGATGTAACATGCGCCTGGATGCTTGCAATCGTGTCCCAGTGTTTTCCTTTCATGACTTCTTTTAACCGAGGAAACAAACAAAAAAAGGTAGCGGGAGCCAGGTCAGGACTGTAGGGAGGCTGGGGAACCAATTGGGTCTTGGTCCTGGCCAGTCGTTGACAGTGAAGGCGCTGTGACTCGGCGCGTTGTCGTGGTGAACTTTCCACGTGTCCTTGATGTCGCTTTGGCGGCGCGAGACCCTCCTTTTCAGTCTTTTGAGCACTTCCAAATAGAAAGCTGAGTTCACTGTAGTCCCGGTAGGTACGAATTCGTGGTGGACAATGCCCCTGACGTCAAAGAAGACAATGAGCATGGTTTTGATCCTGGACTTGCTCATGCGTGCCTTCTTGGGACGGGGCGACGATGGGGTGTGCCACTCTGAACTCTGCCTTTTTGTCTCAGGGTCGTACTCAAAAATCCACGACTCATCACCAGTCATAACTGAGTTTAAAAAATAAGGATTTTTTTCAAACATTTCCAACATTTCTCGGCACCGAAGCACTCGCATGTGCTTGTGTTCGTCGGTCAACACTTTTGGGACGAGTTTGGCGCACACCTTTCTCGTATTCAAATCTTCGGTCACAATACGGAAAACGGTTCTTTTTGAAATGTTTAGAGTTTGTGCTGTCAATTGAAGGCTCAGCCATCTGTCAGGAGTTCAAACAATCGTGCACACGCGTCACATTTTCGTCGACTCGTGCGGTTTATGGCCGTCCACTGCGAGGTTCGTCGGTGATCTCCTCTCGGCCCTCCATGTACGACTTGTGCCATCGGAAAACTTGTGATCTGGACAAGCAATCATTCCCTGTGGCATGCTGAAGTAATGGAAACGTTTCGGTGGCGGACTACCCAAGTTAAACGCAAAATTTGATAGCTTACCGTTGCTCTACAGAATGATCGATTGTGCCGTGTTACATAATCTCAAAACGGGGTTGACGGAAACGCACGTCCTGACGCAGCCGAATGAGACAAAGAGCGTTTTGAAGCTAACACCCCCTCCACTGAGCCCAGCCGATTACAACACGCTGTGGTGTACCGTTGCGTCAGAAAAAAATTGGTCGCATTACTTATGGAACGCACTCTGTAGTGAGTTAATCAGAATACTTTTGACACTAAGTTTCAGCCAAAAACGCAACGATGAGCAGTTGTTTCCTAGCGAACACTCTTAGTTAAGATTTGCCCTTAACCCGGATGCTGGTTTGTAGAGCATAGTGTTTCATTTGGCTGGTCCTGTTAGAAGTCCTATGAAGTGCCGCTCTCTTCCTCTGGCACATCCTACCGGTAATTAGGGAGCCTTAACAGTTTAACGAGCCACCGCGTAAACTGATTTAAAAAATACACAAAGCGTTTCCGAGGGTAGACGACACACCAGCTGACAGAAAAAAAAATAGTTTCAGCAAACGGTAGGATTTATTTTGACACCCTCACAGCCAACGAACTTCACATAGTCCGCTTGTAACAAACCATAAACCATTTATTTTATAACAAGCGTCAATCAAATCAGCAGTTAATTCATCAGTGACCATCCATCTGAGTGTCATAATTTAATGAAATGTAACAGTGCTCTTCGTTATCTTAATACAAGCAAACCGGAGGTTATTCTAGCATCTTACTCTTCTCCCCGTTGTAAATGTTTACGACATGGGTGCAGTTGTCGTTAAATAGCAGCTCTGCTCACTAAAAAACAGAGAAACATATCGGGATTTTCAATGGGCTATCACTGTTATTAACCAAATATCTTTGCTGATCCCAAATGTTATGCTTGAACGAGTATGTCGAGTTTCCAATATCTTGCACCCAATGTTAAATACGATCCGTCTCAAAATTCTCGAAATATATACCTGTCGTCTGTCAATGCCAGGCGGAAGAAATCCGCAATCCATCAGCGTATGTTGGAAATGCGTACATCAGCATCAGCAGTGAATCATTGAACCGCCTTGAGTGTAATTCTTTCTGTAATAGCCTCAGGCATATGAGCTGCACTAGTGAAACATTGGTTGCAGGCTTTTTTCATTCTCTTACGAAACACGTGTTTTAGATTAACGCACCTCTATTTGTATTGCAGCAGACATCCCAGTTAATTAACTGTACAGCAAAACTGGACTAATTCGATTTCTTAGCGCAGAGTAATCTTCGAGAAAAAATTCTTAACTTTTAGGGAAGCCAATGGGAAATAAAATAAAGAGGACAAAGGCAGGATTCGCGTGAGTGATATACTTCTGAGAGCGCAGAGTGTTTGTAACCACGCTCGTTGAGTTAATGTGGCCGTGTTGATAGGATTAGACTGACATTCGGAGCGAGGATTTTGCAGCAGCTGCAGAAGTAATAATAATAATGGCGTGTGGCGAGGATCTCCCGCGGGTAGACCGCCCGCCTGGTGCAAGTCTTTCAATTTGACGCCGCTTTGGCGACTTGCGCGTCGATGGGGATGAAATGATGATGATTAGGACAACACAACACCCAGTCCCTGAGCGGAGAAAATCTCCGACCCAGCCGGGAATCGAATCCGGGCCCTTAGGATTGACAGTCTGTCATGCTGACCACTCAGCTACCGGGGGCGGACAGCTGCAGAAGTGATCCGTAATGTACACACTCTAATTTTCATTAATGATGCCTGCAGCTAAGATGTCTGCCGTATCAAAAATAGTTATTCATACTGAATAACCGTCTCCTAGAAAAACTGTACGCCTTTCATGCCGAAATAACGCGTGGTGTCTTTAAGATGTTCCATGTGGTTTAGTGCAGAGGAAGCTCCGAGGAACCATGTGTACACCTAACAGCTGTCCGTGTGATCCAGCACTAACATCTGTTCATAGTGAAGTATCCTCCGTTTCTGATACTCTTAATCTCATCGGCGTTTTGGTCTTCTGTGTATTAGGTTTCCTCTGTTCCTCATTTCTTGTCAAAATGAACTTTAGCTTCACTGCTGTTCTTCTTTCTGTTGCTCATATTATTTTAAAATATGTCTTTGAAATTTTGCAGCTCGTTGCTAGTAATCACGTCGTGGAAGATTAAGCACTTGTAGTAATTGAACCAATTTATGCGACCCTATAAACACAAATGAAACCATATTTAGTATCATTTCGTGACCATTGACGTTTGCAACGAAACATGTTGCGTTTGAGTATGTCGGTCTGTTGATTAATTGCTTGTCATTTTCCTCTTCACTTTGTAGTTTGTAGCACTGCATACATTTTCCTCCCTCTTCTTGAAACAGCTGTGTCCTTATCAGGCGCACTGTAAAACTGGTTAAATTTATTCACGATTTGGCTGGAAGTCTTGATTTCCTGTTTTTACGTAAGACACGATCAGTAATACATACCACACCCTATTACATGCAGAAGATGTAAAAGTCGTCCCTAACTTGACCTTGGATAAGTCATGTGAACGTTCTTTTTTCATATTTCTATTTTCATCACTTGTACTTGCCTGCTCGTAGATTGTACGCGTTCGTGCATGATTTGTCTTAACGCCTCTATCGTTACTTTTTTGAGCCTATCGCTCATTGCAAGAGGACATTACGGACCAGCCGTCTTCGATTTTCTTCAAAGAATTTGAAAGCCAGTGCTCGGACATCAATATCCTGAAGCCGTAAGATGCACTTGTGAAAAAAAGAAACTCGAAAAAAATAGACTTTGAACGCTTCTGACTGCTGTTAATGAGAAAACAATTCTTGGTTCTTCATTAAGAGAGATAGCCATTTATAGCTGAGTGCATAGTGTTCTAGTCGCAAAATTGTGACGTTGACAGGTGGAACCTCACTAAAAGCAACTATTTTCACTTTTATTTCAATTGTACAATTATCACCAAACAAAATAATGATTAACAGATATTGAACCATACTTTAATTAAATTAACGTATTTTTTAAATTGCCAATCATATGGAAATGCGATTTTCATTTATAGAAAAGAAACTTCCTGCCAGATTAAAACTGTGTGCTGGACCAAGGCTCGAACTCGATATCTTTGCCTTTCGCGGGCAAGTACTCTACCGATTGAGCTACCCAAGCACCATCACGATCTGTCTCACAGCTTTACTTGTGTCAGTATCTCATCTCCTGCCTTTCCAAACTTCAGATAAGATTTCCTACGAAATTTGCAGGACTAGCACCCCTGGAAGAAAAGGTTTTGCTTTGGCATGGCTTAGCCATGGCTTGGACGTTTCCAGAATGAAATTTTGACTCTGTAGTGGACTGTGCGCTGATATGAAATTTTGTGGCAGATTAAAACTGTGTGTCGGACCGAGACTCGAATTCTCCTATACTTGCAGCGATTGAACAGTATTACTAATATATGTATTTTTTCCTGTAACAAAATATATTACGTATTTATGTATCAAAATTTAATTTGTTGTTTAATTTGAGCGTGTCAGTTTCATTGTTATGAAGACAGTACGAAGACGGATATCTTGGGAGTCGAAAACTGAGGAACGATGGAGCAAGCAGCGTAAGTGGAAACACTCTCACCCCCGTAAAATTATCTTCCCTAAGTCTTTGTGTGACGGCTAGGGGTTAAGCGTATTACGTTGTCAAGAAGTCAGTCGTCTCGATATTTTTAATAATGAATTGATCCATCAGTTGTCGCGGGACAGTCGTGAGTTAGCAGTTAGTTCCGGTCTGTATTATAGCGACCATTCACATTTCGTCCGTATACTATGACGACACACATTTCTTTCTTTCACTTTTTTTTCTCCCGTTTGCCCTGCATTAATTTTCGACAATCATACGGAAAGAAACACGAAGTGCGATGTGATGTAAGAACACACACACACACACACACACACACACACACACACACACACACACACAGGCTGCGACAGGTATCGGAATTGTGTGACAATAGGAATCTACCTCCTAAAATGCCGACAATTTAGCGACAGCTTCGCTTCTTGGAAGTACAAAAGCTGTTATCGTGACAAGCCTTGTTTCCAATCGGCGCATCAATCTCTTCCAGTAATTTTTCAGTCGCTTTCCACAGTCTCCCCAAGAAGTGTTAGTACCTATTTACACGTTCCTGAAAGCGCGCGTTAACGGGAAAAACCTCGAACAGGAAGTCAACAATCGAAAAGACGAAAAACGTTACGCATGAAGAATTGACGAGCACACTAGAGGAGAGGGCAGGCTTCATATTTCTTTGAAAATAATTTATTTTAAAGGACAAACGCATGTTTCGAAATTGAGAATGAGCGATGATGATTATCGTTTTCTGCTGGATCTTGTGCAACATAAATTAACGTAACAGGACACTGTGAACAGAAAAGCAATTACTTGCAAGAAATTATCAGCTGTTCTACGATTTTCATAACACTGGTGAATCGAAGTCTGTCAAAAAAGGCCGTACTTCTGGTATATAAACGTCATCACTGCCTGTGTCAGTCCCTTTCGACGTGTCAGTGACGCACCTTTCTCGGCAGCACTGTAAACGCAGTTTTTCTTTTCGTTTTTTAGTTTCCTCAGTGTTGTCTGAGAAAAAGGCTTGGCAAATGTTTTGTCTGAAGTGTGGTACTATATGGGACAGAAACATGGACGCCGGGACGAGAGGACGAAAAAAGGTTAGAAGCATTTGAGATGTGGATGTGGAGGAGAATGGAGAGGATAAACTGAATGGAAAGAGTGAGTATATAAAAGGTTTGGTGAGAGAAGATGTCTGCTGGAGGTTATAAGAGAAGAGATAAAGAACTGGTTGGGACATTCATTGAGAAGGGAGTGCTTGGTAGCAGATGCTTTGGAAGGACTGGTTTGTGGGAGAAGACTGAGAGGAACAGAGAGATACAAGTTGATAGACGACATAAAGGCAAGAGAAAATTATGCGGACTTCAAGAGGATGGCAGAAGACCAGCCTGGAGAACTACCACGTGAAAACCTGCCTTTTGTCAGAACAGTAATGATGATGAGTGTTGTCTGTGGCCTCCATTTTTGACATACAGCGTATTTCGTGTAACACTGTATCACGTTTGTTTCTGTTGTGATAATTTCCACTTGTGATGTTAGAATGGCACTACTTCATCTTAGTTAAAATATTAAAGTGTTCTTTGCAGCAAGTATCTCGAAATCACTTTGTGAGCACGCTTCGGGAGCTGTGAAGTGCACAGCTGCAGACGTCTTCCCCATTTGAAAGCTCACCTCAGACTGAACACTTCGGCTTCTGTCGGCAACAGTCTTGTGTCACCTGATCGGATGCGCTTTCCCGCACGGATATAAACTTTGCTTCTGTCCGGTGCATCATGCAACAGCAGGGTGGGTGTAGCGAGTTAAGGCAACCTGCGCGGCTCCGGAGACCTAATTACCTCACGGACTCACCTACGCTCTAATGGCTGCGATTTATTGCCGAAAAACTTAGAAGATGCAAGAAGGCTACTAAACAAGCTGCCTGCTCTACGCTTGTCCGTTCTCTGCTAGAGCATGCTTCACGGTGTGGGATGCGTCTCAGATAGGATGGACCGAGGACATCGAAGTACTTCAGACAAGGGAAGCTCGTTTTGTATTATCGCGAAGTAGGGGAGTGAGTGCCACGGGTGTGATACGCGAATTGGGGTGACAACATAAAAACACAGCATTTTTCGTTGTGGCAGGATCTTCTCAAGAAATATCGATGACCAATTTTCTCCTCCGAATGTGAAACATTTGGTTGGCACCCACCTACATAGGGAGAAATGGTCATTTTAATAAAAACCAGGACACGCACGGAAAATTTTAAGTGTTCGTTTTTACCACGCGCTGTTCGAGAGTGGAACAGTTGAGAAATAGCTTGAAGGTGGTTCGATGAATCCTCTGCCTGGCACTTAATTGTGAGTCATTTATATGTTTAAGGGATGATCAAGTTCTTCCCGTTCGAAGGCCTTACAGTCCAGAATCGGTGTGCCAGTCCGGCAAAAACGCCGTGACCATTGAGGCAGTCATCCCATCGACACACCAGGTTGAAGATAGCCGTTTGGTAAAACACTGTGTCCTGCTATGTGAGGAAGACTGTAACTGCCTCCTGCATAGCTTCGTTCAAGAGGAATCGTCGACACTTAACTCCCCCCCCCCCCCTTAAAAAAAATAGGGACCGGATGTGTGATGATCGCATGGATGATCGAATGTCTCCAACTTGTCCATAGTGGATGTGTCTGGCCTCCCAGATCGACCGACGTCTTGTGTCGCACCGCTACCAGCACGGAAATTGGCGCACCTTTCAGCAGCGGTCGTTTACGGCAGACATGCTGCCCCAAACATATTCTTCATTCTCCGATGGATGTCTACCGGTGTTTCTCATTCGGCAGCCAAGAAAAGAATAGCAGTACGTTGGTCCTGTTTTGGACGTCTATGGTAAAAACGTCACCATAGTTCATGTTTCTGCTTTTACCGCACGCACGTCGAAAATACAGGAATGCCACACTAACAACCTTGCCTTCATGTCGGTGCTATACCGACATCGGAGTCGCGCAGCGTTACATACTCGTGTATGCTGCAGCAACGCCCTTTTTGGTCGGTCCTTGTAGATCTAGATCTAGATCCATTCGTCACCACGTCTCTGTAAACGTCACAGATCTGACGGCGAATCTATTATATTGTTACGTTTCTTCCCAACAGAAAAACACATTTGCTGCTCGAATCTCACGTTCAGTCTGTTCCGATTCTGTTCATCGCTATAAGAATTTGCCATCGTCCCTTTATGCTGCGAGCTAAATTAAATATATATTGGGAACAAAAGAAACAAACTAAATGGTACGCATGAACAACATGGTAGATGCACCAGAGTTGCTGGGATATATCAACGGAGTGTATTTATATAGAGAACCTGTTGTAGTAGGCCTTTTAAAGTAACTATCTTCATGTTTCATCTGTCTCTCTTTTCCGTCTCCTCGCCGAGTCCCTATAAAGAATTATTTATCATCACTTTCGACATAGTACCATTTCTGCCATTATATCGACAAGCAGATTTATTTGCAGGTCTGTAAGATAGGAATGTGAAATGGTTAGCAAGCGTAATGGATCAGATGTGTAGGATGTATTGGGCAGAAAGGTGTTTACAAAAAGCTCGTATAAATGTGTCCCACAGTATTCAACCACATATGAAGCGTATCAACCACCTTTACTTCAGTATCTGAATTATTCGCCGTAGTACCAGTATCCGAACACTAAGACCACCAGGCGTAATGATGTTAGAATTTTTATTGCAGAATTGGAGGTTAACAGACATATACCGAAGAAAACAATCAGTGTATCTTGGTAATTTCTAATTGACGTCTGTATCACTCGTAGGTACGAGTGGTATAATGCTTGAAAGCACTGCACTAGGATGACAAAGGCTAACATCCTCGTTTTAAGCAGGCGGTATTTTGCGTGAGTCATTCCGCCACCCGCGTCAGTCGCCTCCGACATCCACGATCGATCTGTAATTCAAAGTAGCGTCGCTCTGCTACTGTAGCCACTCTTAACGTTGCCTCCGCTGTCAAAACAGCGACGAGACTGGAGATTTTTCTTTGTACAAACTCATTAAAGATTACTTCTTTCGGGACAGATGATGGTCTTCAGACGGGTTCTACAGGGTGTATCGTAATTAATGGCGTAAACGCACACAGTTGGAAGTACACGATGCTATAAGCAATAAACTAATTGATACCTTACGAGCTATGTGCACTTCTTCGTCTTCGGTACAGTGAAACATATCTCTTCTATTGCAGACTCTGCTTGCCATATTTTAGGAGAAGGGAGTTGGGATCAAAACATGAAAGATATGTCCAGTAAACATGGGCTGTAAAGAGCATAGCTTAAAAGCTATGAGGACTTGGCCATACCGCTACTGTGAAACATCTGTTACACTGAACAAGTGCTGGTAGCTCTTAAGGTATACATTTTTGATCATTTATTTACGAGACTTTGTTCTTATATCAGTTCCCGAAAGAACAGATACCATTGATGACCGCGCAGCTTCTCTAGAATGAAATGATAATTAAATCGACACCACACTGGACGCGCATTCGGGAGGACGACGGTTCAATCCCGCGTCCGGCCATCCTGATTTAGGTTTTCCGTGATTTCCCTAAATCGCTCCAGGCAAATACCGGGATGGTTCCTTTGAAAGGGCACGGTCGATTTCCTTCCCCGTCCTTCCCTAATCCGATGAGACCGACGATCTTTCTGTCTGGTCTCCTCCCCCAAACAACCCAACCCAACATGTTGAAAATGTGTGCCCCGACCGGGACTCGAACCCGGGATCACCTGCTTACATGGCAGACGGGGAGCGTGCAAGGGATAAGTCCCTGCAGGCGCACTATCCTTCGTGCCCTCGGTGGCTCAGGTAGAGCGTCTGCCATGTAAGCAGGAGATCCCGGGTTCGAGTCCTGGTCGGGGCACACATTTTCAACATGTCCCCAATGATGTATATCAACGCCTGTTTCCAGCTAGGGTGTCGATTTAATTATCATTTCACTTTTGTTCTTATTTTGATCCATACTAGCTATGGAAAGCAAAGAACTTGCAGTTGAAGAGTTTTGTTTCACAATATGGAAGGTGGAGTGTTGCTCATAGCTTTTAAGGTATGCGTTTTTGAGCACCTGTTTACTGACGCCATTAATTATGAAACACCCTATAACGATTAGTTTTTGATACACACAGCATTATGCAGAAAGGAGCTGTTATATCGGGTCATATGCTTGCATTCAACTCAACAACAAACTGGAATATTTGAAAGCTAATGTTTAGTAACGTTCACGGAACTGGTACGCGAATGAAAGACGACATAGTACTTAGCGTTATTTTACATTTCGTGACATGCTTAACGAGCTTTTGACGTGATTAGGAAGAACTGTTTAACACGTACGCCACTCTGACGAGTTAATAACTGGAGTATACTTTTTTATTTTTATCGTGTGGATCACAAGTAAAACTGACGGTCTGCTATTAGACCCCTCGTCAGTTGTAGGTGGAATTGTGACGATTGCGGCGACCTGGGTAAACAGTAGTAGAATATTCGACCTTTGTCAGTGGATTGGTTTATTCCTGACATATGTTTTAGAAGATGTCTTCCATTTTCAGCTGCATCCTTAGGAGAAATATGTAGTTTACTTCGGTGAATGCTTTTCCGAGATGTGTCGTCATTGACATCAAGGTCTGACAGTGAGTGAAATATTGTAATATAACGGACCGTCATAACGTCGTCAGGTAAAAATAAAATAAATAAAAGTGGAAAACAGGTCTCACTAGATGGGAACGATGTAAATATTTCACCTAAGCACACTTGAAGACAGAGAGATACGTTGCAATGAATGAGGCACTGGAAATGTTATTCGCGCTCTGGCCGTGCCGATTTAGATTTTCCGCGGCATCCTTGAATCACTTCAAGGGAATGCCAGTACCGTTCAATAAAGGGCAATGGCCTCTGTAGCTGCGCTGCCTCCGTTTTAAAAATACCTGTTTTTCCGTGGCAGGAATACGTAAGGCATAAATTTTAGGAGGTCCATAAAGACAGCGTAAGGGCTCGTAGAGTCGCGTGCTGCCCGACGGAAGAGTGGTAACGGAACTCTTGTGTTCTGCACAGCCGGATCTCGGTGTCCGAGGCGCGAAACGTGTCCTCGATAATCGATACTGCAAACGGCCCGGGCTCAAGGGCAAGGCTGGGAGCAGTCGGACGCGTCACTCAGCGGCCCGCCAGCGCTACGGACGCCGGGGGCGAGGGGTGTGGACCGCCCCCACCGTGGGGCGCGGCCGCAGCCGCTTGTACCGCGAGTCCACCCCCACTGCCTGGCCGGGCGGAGATTGGTTTCTAAAGCAACTTCTCCCGCTCCTCCTCCTCGGTATGAGGTCTCCTGGGTCCCAATTCTCTATCGTTCATACCGATCGCTGTAGTAGGTTAATCTCCGTAGTGATGTCATTTTCGGTTCTTTATCGAAATATCCTATTCAATAAGCTTCTGAGACGTGTTACCGAACGGTCCTCCCACCGATGTTACGACAATTGTTCCGAGAGGTTTTGGATTTCAGTCTGGCCCTGTCGATCGGTGAGCTGTGGTTCATGTACACCGATAATTTGTTATTTTAAACATATTTAGCGGTTTTAGCTTTGGATTTAGTGATTGTGTTACTAAAGAATCACCAGAGGATGCATCCGGTTGGAAAGTGAGTTTGTAATAATTTTCCTTTGTTAGAAATATGGTTTGGTTAGGTTGTTACTGTGAATGATTACATTCGGTCAATATTCTCTCAAAATACATGTTATTTTTATGCAAATAGGAGTTTAAACATCATTAAATATCAAGACATCGGCTCTGCTTACGTATATTACATGAGTGTGAACTGACATTACTAGTGCCTTTGTGTACTTTTTCCCACAAATGGGTTAGTTAGTAATTATCGAAACCTGTTTACAACTTTCAAGTAACATTGGAAAGCAATTACGTGAAGCTTGATATTCGAAACCTTCCAAACTATCACACATTTATGACTTACACAGCACCGTTTGGCAACGAAGTCAGCCTACGTTCCTATACAATATACACAATACTACAAGATGTGAGCACTCCATGTCTCTTGTTAGGCGTGGCCAAGTGGTTGATGCCGGCACGGTAGCTCAGTGTGTTTGCCGGCACGGTAACTCAGCGTGTTCGGTCAGGGGGTTCGTTGCCCTCTGTAATTAAAAAAACTGAGTTAATGGATCAAACGGGTGTCTTGCGACGTCCGCCCAGAGCAGATGCATCGAACAAAAACGAACAAAAGAGATTAAAAAAAAAAGTGGTTAGCGCGCGTGAATGCGATACGAAAGGTCACGGGTTCGCGCATGGGTGGATGCAAAATTTTTTTTTTTTTCCTATTCATATATGCAACACGTTCTGAGACATTGTTATTCGGTAAGTTTTTTCGCGAATATTCGTTATTACTTACATGTAAGAGCGCACTTCCTCAGTAATGATTTCGTGATTTCTGTGTGTTTAAAATACGAAATATGAAATGGCTGTGAGAGAACAACCGACAGTGACCTTTATATTTTTTCTTGTCAGGAATAATTCACCATTTTTTTTTTTTGAATATGTAGCGATTTCCGAGTATGCGGTTAGACAGAAATCTAAGAGCACAACTTAAATTACTGGGAATGAAACTAGCAGCAGTCATCTTCATAATCTTGGTTGTCACAAGTATTTATCTTCGATCGAATCCTCAACCACAGAAGACAGAGATGAACGATCTCTGCCGTAATATTTTTAGACTGTAGCACCATATACGAAACATTTTCATTCATGAGATGCATGTTATAAACTTCGACGAACTGCAGGATGTCTCGAAAAATTCGCTTTCTTTTTTTTTTTCAATTTTGTTTTTAAGACCCGAATCGTTGACGCATCATATAGGGAAGTGGGCTGCTTAATCATTTGGATCTCTAGGAGCGTGTTATAACAACATTCTGTTTATCTTCTTATTCTTTGAAACTGTCAGAGTCAATTTTTCGGGTGTTTTATAGATGTATTAGTACAATGTGGTACTACACACTAGTCCTAACTCATTTTCCGAAACGTAAAATCCAAAACGCGATGTCAGTGTGAATGAAAATAAGATGACATAATGCGGCATTTACGACAATCTGCAGACTACAGTCAAATACGCTATCGTTATCATGCATGCATGGAAACATGCGGTCAGAGAAACTCTAAAAATTTTTATACATTTCAGCTGAGAATCATGGAAATGGATATACTGCACCTGATACTGTTAAGGAGGAGGCAAGGGCGATGAAGGCGGGCACGTCAGCTCGATGGAATACGGCGTCTTGAGTTACGGCAACGTAAACGCAATTTTCGGTACGCTTTTGATTGACTTGCGCGACACGAACCGACAACAGCGCTTCGGTTCTCTAGACCCGAACGGTATCGCTACCGAAATGCATACGGAATAACGCAGGGACTCTAATTCGAGTACTAGACCGTCCGGTGCTATTGAGTACCGAAACGATCGGCACAATGGCGGAAAGATACAGAATAGGCACCCTGGAGACACACGAGCGGGCTAGCGCTTTCCTCCTCCATCCTTCCCTAATCCGAGCTTGTGCTCCGTTTCTAATAACCTCGTTGTTGACGGGACGTTAAACACCAATCTCTTCCTCCTCGACACATGTATAACCTTCGTCTTATAAGAAAATTCGAAATCGTTTTTTAGCTATTTACAAAGTGTGTCTAAGGCAGGTTAGTAAAACTTTCTAAAGCCAAGGTCACATAACTATTTCTTAATGTACACACAACCGGTTTCTAAAGACTTTGCTGTTATCTTCAGGTCTTCAAAAATGTATGTTCTGAAAGTGTTCATTTTGAGTTGGACCTCACACAAAGCTGCCACAATATAAAGGTTTGTCAAAAACAAAACATTTTTTTTTAATTTATCTACATGACAATTTGGCTTGAGGTCCAACTCAAAATGATCACATTTTATAACATAATCCAGACAATATTTGAATATTCATTAGGTTAATTTGATTTCTATACTTTATGGATGTGCAACCCTGGGCTCCGAGCGCGGAATTCCAGCACGCCAACAGATTCCTGTGGTCTGCCTCCTCCTCAACACCGTAGTTCTGCTAAATGTTTTCGTCACTCTCTGTGCAATACTTACTTCGGGTTACGAACCGTACGTTATTTTCTGTGAGTGTCTGAAGCAGACAACCATGAGTCAGCAGAGTATTGCAACTATCCATTAGAAGACACTTGCGTGGTTAAAATAATTCCTTACTGCATATGAGCTCCGAATTTTACGCTCTCCCTAATCAGTTTGTTCCAGCAAATGATAACAGAAAACTTAGTGCTACAGAAATATTTCGTGTTGTATATCTTACTTATCTGATGAGCCAAAACTTTATGATCACCTGCTTAATAACTTGTTTGTCTATCTTTGGACGGACGTATAATTGATTCCGCGTATCAGGATTCGACAGCTTGTTGGTAGGTTTATGGAAGTACGTGGCATTAGATGTCTACGCACAGATCATGCGATTCGCTAAAAAACGCGCCGCTGATTTGCGTAGTAGCCAAGACACCTCTCTGACGCGATACATAGCCTTTTAAGTCTTCTAATGTCACAATAGTAAAAGTTAATATCACAGAAGCAATAGCAACCTGACCGCATGCTCTAATGCCAACGCCTTAAGATCGCGGGTTGCTTTCCGGTGACCACCTAAAATTTTTCTCCCCTGGAAAGCTCAGGAAGGAGGTCCATTCAGCTTTGTGTGGCCAACTGAAAACCTGCTTGAATATAAAAGCAGTGAAATTAACGCGCAAGTTACTGAACGATACTTCGTGTGACCTGCACTAGGCTAGCTCACACGTGAAGTTTATTCATTAGCAATGAAATTATCAGCCTTTTTTTAAAGTAAAGAACAAGATAGGTTACCTATTAAGATTATGGATATTGTTGTTTGCAAAATTCGGATTTAGGTCCAGTTAGTATGGCGGCAGTAAGAAGAGAACTGCAAAGGAGTTTTTCAATAGTATTACGGGAGGGTAAAATTGGTGTTAAGAACCGAACTCGACTCCGGGAACAAAATTGCGGATGTAAAGGACGCTGGCAATAGCCCTGAGTACAGCGCCGATCTGGCGGACTGCACCCACCAATACGCCGGCCGAAGTGGCCGCGCGGTTCTGGCGCTGCAGTCTGGAGCCGCGAGACCGCTACGGTCGCAGGTTCGAATCCTGCCTCGGGCATGGATGTGTGTGATGTGCTTAGGTTAGTTAGGTTTAACTAGTTCTAAGTTCTAGGGGACTAATGACCTCAGCAGTTGAGTCCCATAGTGCTCAGAGCCATTTGAGCCAGCCCACCAATACATTGTGGATTTAGACCGTAAGATACGAGAGGTGCTCAGCATGTATGCTTTTATGAACTTCAAAGCTGACATCGACAGACTGTACGTCAGATGCAAGGAAGGAGGACGATGTCTAGGAAATACGATGCAATATTTAGTTTGGCATGTATGTGACCCAACACTCGCGAATCATCCACTACTGCGTTAAATAACACGGTCTGAATGGGCAAATGGGGAATACGTATTGTCCAGGCTAAGAAGGCTTCAAGAAGGTTCTCACTGAAAACGGAAGGTACTGACAATGATTCACTTCTGCAATGTGACATCATAGTTAAGACTCAGAATAAATTAATCCTGGAGATAGAAATCTCCACATGGTCAGTAGCGTAACTGCCTGGAGAACATAAACATGGACGGATATTGAATGCATCTTTGGCTTAAAGGGGAAGAACAAGTGCAGAGGCAGAATCTCTAGTAGTAGCTGTATAAGATCAGCCATTACGTATAATGAACTACGTAAAAGTAATAATAATAACCACTTAAGATGATAGACGTCGACTTTATGGAGTACGCTCAGAGACTAAGAACCACGTAATAATAGCCTGTCATATCTTAGAGAAGAATGAACACCTCAAGAGATACAATAAGCTGTGTTCGTACCTTCAGTGGTAAATTTGCAGCACTATGAGAGTACCAGATCTTTCCAACAGCAGGTGAGGTCGCAGACTTGAAGCAGTCGCAACGCTGGACGTAACACTATCTTGTACGATCAGCAAATACACAGCGACCGACTGGTAGCAGCTAAAATACCTGACATCGTTGTACATCAGCCACATGAAAGGTCATGGCTCTTATGTAATATCTTCAGTCCCGTGTGATGGGAACACTAAGATACAGTGACTTAGAAGAAACTGAAATATAAGGATTTGAGCTTAGAGATCAGTCGATTGCGAAATACAAAAGCTATTGTCCTCTCAGTCATTATTGGTGCCCTGCGATCAATTCCACCTAACTTTAGAATCACATGCTGTAGTAAAGGCCATGAAATACAGGACCTCAATCGGTATTAAGTTTTGTTTTAAACTTGGAAAAACCACTGCACAAATCCGTCAGCTGTGAAAGCAAGATGTTGGAGACAACGATCTACGTGACTCAGACTTTCCATTGGTATAAGCGTTACAGAAACGGGCCAACATTGACAGATGACGACGGCCTTTCCGCTTGGCCATCAGCTGGCACCATATTAAAAATTCAGCTGGAGTCTGCAGGCTCTTACATAGATCAAGACTTCTCCAATATCCTGGGACTAAGCGCGAGGTTCTAAGAAGCTGACAATTGTTTTCAACCCACTGTAGTCACCAGACGTAGCTCTATGTGACTTCTTCGTCTTCCCCTTGATGAATACACTGAAGGCGATGGTGCACGTTAGATTTATTTAAGGCGTGATAACATGTCTGAAACTTTCGGATACCAACTCATATTTCGCAAAATCTAAGACATGTCATTTTTCTGTGACCGTAACTCTCTCAAAAGGAAAGTATTTTATGTAAATTGAGTCACACCAGGAAAGGGATCCACACGATTCAACTCCCTGTACTGTTTGTACCATTTATTGTTGTAGAGTTACTTACCGCAGGTTTACATGCCATACGCTGCAGAGTCAAAGGATAGACGGGAAGTTTGCTTTTGTAGAGGGGTTCTGCTTCGTGCTGAAAGCTTATTTATAGATTGCTTGCGTGCTTTGTTCCCAGGGACAGATTTACCGAGCACAGTAAGCTCCGCGGTTTTGATGTCGGAACCGTATCTGAAGACACGGGATACGCTGGTGGCGCTCCTGATTTAATCGTGCAGAGTTTTTCCTTGACGAATAGCGACGCGGTTTCTTCCAATATGCCACAGCAGCAACCTTCTCTCACACGGTGTGTGTCACACTTATACTTGCAAACCTGTGTTACGGTGATGAAGATAAACCTTAGAAGAAGAGAACGACGGTGAAACCTTCCAATTCTAAGAGAAAGCTCAGGATAATCCAACCTTTGTGCGTAGAAATTGTTACTAGTTGAAAGGAGCTGGTTGCAATATATTTTGAGGAGTGATTTTGTTTGCCATAATGCCGTAATTTAAGACGGAGATATACGGCCAACGTAATCAAGTATAAAGCGAGAGTCCGTGATGCAACATAGGGAAACCCTACCTTTCTGTCGTTGATAGCGATAGTGATATGGCCGGCCGCGGTGGTCTAGCGGTTCTAGGCGCTCAGTCCGGAACCGCGCGACTGCTACGTTCGCAGGTTCGAATCCTGCCTCGGGCATGGATGTGTGTGATGTCCTTAGGTTAGTTAGGTTTAATTCGTTCTAAGTTCTAGGGGACTGATGACCACAGATGTTAAGTCCCATAGTGCTCAGAGCCATTTGAACCATTTGATAGTGATATCACTTACTAGCGCCATACATCTGAAAGACGAGTTGATACACTTACGCTGGGCATTGCTAAACTGCCTGGCCAAAATTATTTAACGAGCGATATTTATGATTTTCCTTCCGATTCACGGTTCCCCATTGTGCATGCCTGTTAGCTATTGAACATTTTGAAATATCGACTCCTTCAGCAGCGTTGTTCCCGCGTGACCGAGTTCGCTAACGATGAGCCAGCTCTCTCTCTCTCTCTCTCTCTCTCTCTCCCTCCCTCCCCCTCTCCCTCCCTCCCTCCCTCCCCCTTCCCTCACACACACACACACACACACACACACACACACACACACACACACACACACACACTTTCATTCTGTAGATGGGAAGTGTTGATTGAGGTCCAATAAGTGGAGCTCGATTGTTTTCATCCAAATTTCGGCAAATAGGTGCCCGGTTGAGAATATGTTGCAGGTGATCACCATTTCGGGTATATGACTCATAACCCCGCGAAAATCTCTGTCGTAACCAGGAAACTGAAATTATATTTGTTTCTGGGATAATACGACCGAGACAAGGCGGAAAGAGCTACAAAGTGTTCAGGTGTTCTGACTGCGTTTTTGATTGTTCGTGCTGTGCTAAGTTTGAGGCAGCTACGTGCATGTGTGTCGATTTGTAGCTTGTATCTCTGTGGTATGTATTGTGGCCTGAGATTTTGTAGATCTTTGGTTTTGACGTTTATCCAAAGACAAAATATAATGGTAATAACGTAGACAGCATATTTCAGGTGCAGATATATTTTAGTTTTTCGAGTGAACTGCAAAACAAAGATTAATAAGGAAGCCGCATCAAATAAAGCAAAGTACTATACCTATGTTATTGTGTCAAGAAATATTCTCATACGTACACAAATTATTTGCATGTGCAATTTTCTTTTTTCTGGGAGGGGGAGGGACGAGGTAAGAGATTTACGGAGAAATAAATTACGGCGCTAATTTCCTGACAAAAGAGAAAGTTTTTTCTGGCGCCCACTGTCTGAAATTGAAGATCTGATGGAGAAGAACGGTAGCGCTTGCAGGATCGTAGAGAGATGTTTAACTAGCCTATATTTGTCATGATACGTACTAGAGACAAAAGAAGTACGTCGTGTCAGGTAGAGCACATTTGCGCAAAAGAAGTCTGTGTTAATACGCAGTGATTATCAAGCGTTTACCAGAACAAACGGCGTCAGTTACGAGGATGGCAGGGGCTGACTCCTAATCGTGTTGTTCGTGTGCTGTACTGTGCTGTGTTGTGTTACGAACTGGCCGAATTCGGAAAACTATATTTTGGAAAGTGCTTTACTTTCTGAAAGGACGATGACCCGGAGCATTTTGATCTAAAAACTATGGTGTGGTAGGTATACAATGATCCAAGATAGCGTGAAGAAGCCACATAAGGAGAAACAAGGAAAAATTTTGACACCAGAGACAGAGAAACTGGTGAATTCTATGATTTAAACGACAACCTGTGTGGTTGTGCCCAGTGACCAGCGTCGTACAGTATTGTAATTCGTTCGTAAATCTGCTATTGTGTCTTAATTGAACGAGATAGGGCAGTGTTATATACCGAACTTATCCGACTATCCGGATTTGGGTTCGTGTCTTCCCAAAATCACAATTAACGAATCCTTCATGAAGCCAGCAGGCAATTTGTACCCATACCCGAGCCATCACTCAGTACTTGATGACCTCGCTGTCGAAGGTACATTAAATCCTGTGTGTCCTCCTATCCTGCCTTTCTTAAGAAGTAAACATTACAACAGCACCTGAGTTTGGCAGCATTATCTAAAATTCTACACGATCATTTAGCACTTCACCATCTTCAGTGTCGAAGATTGAATTCGTGAATATTACACTACTAGAAGAAAAATTTTTGTGAGTATTTAAATACTTTTTGAATCTATAAATTGAGTTTTATTTGTTTGAGTTATGTGTGGATTGTTTTCGGCTTACTTTATTGTTTATGTGTACTTAATGTCGGAAAGCTCACAGCATGTGAAGATTCCCATCTCCGTTCTTCTCAGAGTCATACGTCTCCCCAAAAGATTCAGCGCCATTATCTCAGGTTTGTTAAATGTTTCATGCACACTGTGCGAGTGAGTCAGGCCCGATCAGCGTACCTGGCAAGAACGATGGGCCAGTGAGATAATCGCAAGCCAACGCAGTCTTTCGTAAAATACTGATGATAAGAGAGGCAGACACCCGAGGACTTACATCAGCTGTCCGGTGGATAACATAATTATTGAAAAAGTGACATACACTTACTCTGTGTATCTGTTTTGTCTTAGCGCAATTGGAACTATTAGTTTCGACATTAACCTGTCGTCTTTGTTTGCTATTGCTTCAGAAAATTGTGCAACCACGTCTGCCACACTACACGAAGCCTTGGGGCTTTGTAGCACTGCAATGTTATTTTGTGCTCTCTGCTGAAATGAACTTTCCCCATCATACGACGGTACTAAATTTACAGTAGTTATCGGACATCTACAGACATTGGAAGTTCAACTCAAACTAACTGTGCGTACATAAATTTCTCGCATCTGAAAAGATGGGATGTATAACTGGAAATGAGGTGCATTGCAACGTGTTAAAAAGATACGAGGAGTCTGCAATGATCTCGCTATTTAAGTGGCATTAAACTGAAATGATTAAAAAAATGTTGCCAGCTCGGAAAGAGCGTCAGCTGGAGAAAGATGCGTGGCAGTTGCACACGACTCGAAGTGGAAGTGTACATGGGCTCGGATGACTTCGCAAACAGATTTTCGTAAAGCCCCTTCTTTGTTAGCACTCTCATGGATGCAAGCCTATGCAGTGTCTCTTTAAGGCCCAAGCGACACAACTGGCCGCTAGGGGCGCCAAGCTGGGGATTTGTGTACACGGTGTATCATAATAGCGAAAATTGACGTGGGTGAAGGCATACGCCAATAGAAACGAAAAAGTTTCAATATACACGGACCCTCAAACGAGCCGACTGCGAGATGAATGCGAACATGTGGATATGAACCGCCTCTGATTGTTCTAGTTAGTAAAAATGTCTGCCAGCCATTCATGCCAAACGACTTGACGCGTCTGCCAACGCAAGTTTCCTAATAATTTGACTTTGAATAGAAACTGAAATCAATCACTGGAAAGAAAAATATTAAAATTAATTGGAGCTGACGACCATTGCCGATGGTGGATGCTTCTTTGCTGGTGGCCAAATTGACTTCTAGAAAAATGCTATAAATTTTAGAAATATCACCGTCAGTTTTGGGGAGGGGGGGGGGGCGGTGTCTGTGTTTTTTTTTACGGGTGAAACGGAATCATAGCTTAGAGACTGTGGCCTGAACATTTAAGATCGCATGCATTCAAGTTTGCAAAAAGCTTCGTGATGATTGACAATTAATCTCAGGGACGCTGTAGCAAGTTGAATGAATGGCAGAATACTAATTGTATCTGGCCATTGCGTCTCCACGCTACGAAGCGTTAAGTTCGTGTCGGCGCTGGCTGTAACAATGAAGCATTAAAACATTTCATGTGTCTGTTAGGGGACCTATTAAAATGAGAACTTATTTAATTGTGAATGGTTCTAAAGCTAATACATGACACTTATATCACATTTGTCTACGCAAAAGAAAGATTAATCAGTGATACGCAAGGAATTCAAATACAGTGTGTCCTATCAGTATAAAGGCTAATAGACAAGAGAGAGAGATCCGAGTGGGAACGCTCTCGCTTACTTTCTAAAGAAAAAAAAAAACGTAGTCCGGCCGCTGTGGCCGAGCGGTTCTAGGCGCTTCAGTCCCGAACCGCTCTGCTTCTTAGGTCGCAGGTTCGAATCCTGCCTCGGGCATGGATGTGTGTGATGTCCTTAGGTTAGTTAGGTTTAAGTAGTTCTAAGTTCTAGGGGACTGATGACCTCAGATGTTAAGCCCCATAGTGCTTAGAGCCATCTGAACAAAAAAAAAAAAAAAAAAAAAAAAGTATTACAATCGGTAGCAATCAGTCACAGGCTGACTGGCGCTATATCTTTGAAATAATCACTACATTTCGCAAAATTAATTTACGTAAGTTATTTAGATTTGAAGTAATTTACAGTAAATTAATAGATAAATGCACTTTTTGCAGTTTTCATCGTTTTGCGATGTTAAATTTATATGAAATTACGTAGGTCTTTTCTTGTGGTGCTTCAGACTTCAGTTTACTTTAGCTACAATTGTC
Source organism: Schistocerca piceifrons (assembly GCF_021461385.2). Taxonomy (NCBI): domain Eukaryota; kingdom Metazoa; phylum Arthropoda; class Insecta; order Orthoptera; family Acrididae; genus Schistocerca; species Schistocerca piceifrons. Next base: position 121,254,094 of record NC_060138.1, on the reverse strand, counting down.
TCTTTAAAAATAGAGCTTTTGCTGATGCATTAAAAACCTCATTTTGTTTCCTTTTTGCCAGATTTACTTTCTTGCTTCAAAATAAAAATACAATTTTTTACGAAAAATTGAATTACCGTATTGTAATACTTTATTATTACTGTCAGCAGGCAGCTTATTAAGCTGGGGTCATTCCCTATTCGTCTCAGCTCCGCTGATATACATTGTGTCCCACATAAAATCGGTACGCCGTACATACCGGTTAATCGTCTCTAGTGGAATTGCTTCTGAAGTGGCAACACACTCTCGAAAATTGGCTGCACCCCGTTTTATCGTAAAGTTGAGTGTATCGTGTGTTCGTGTGTCAGTTGTGAGAATTTTAGTGATGGGACAACCGACTGTATTCAACAACCACTGGGCCAGTCGATTGTTTTTTCTTCGAGTTTTTTCTTTTTGTCAGTCGAATGAAACAACCGAATGGAACTAGTCTCGGCGACTATATGAATACACTCACCAAGCTTAAGTGGTTTCACCCAATGCGAGACAACTGACTGAAATAAGTCTCCGTTGGCTGTGGCCGTACACGAATGTTTTCACTCACACGCCTTGTTCGAGTGGTTTCATTCCGCGCGGGACAACCGACTGAGTGAAGTATCTGTCAGTTACATCAGTCGTACGAATGTTTTCGCCCAGTCTCTGGGGTTTGCGTGATTTTTTCTCGTCATACATGGTCGTTGGGGGCCGGGCGGCACCGAAATCGCCTCCTCTTGCTGCGACCAGGGCCAGGTGTGCAGCTGGCGCGAGAAGGTGGCCAGCGCGAGCGCACCTGGCGCTAGCGGCGACTCGCCTCCTCCTCGCCCGGTGGGTACCCTGGCCCTGGCAGTGGCAGGACGCTGACGTCAAGGGTGCGGGACGCTCAGATACAACTAGAAAGAGACTGACTGGTTCAACTTGAAAAGAAAGAATGATTAAATCAGTACGCAAAGTACCACAGGACTGAGTCGACTGTTTTCATTTGGTTGCTCCCACAGACTGATTTCACTCAAAAGAAATGAATGTACAAGGCGTAAAACTTTGCTTCCGTCGTTTTCCCCACATTTGAGACTTTAACGAAACAAATTGGTTACACATGTGTCACTCAAAGTATTTTCCAACGCTGGCCACTACTTTCTCCCATCTTTCGGACCGTGTACGAATTGCGCGTCGAAAAAATTGTTCATCTTTTGAAGTGATCCACGAATCGATCCAATTCGACTTCTTCATGAGATCGGAAGTGTTGGTCAGCCAGGCCATGCGCCATTGATCTAAACAGGTGATAGAGGGAGCAATGTCTGGAGAATACGGCGGGTGGGGTAGGACTTACAATATAACGTTTCCATGTGTCTCTCGCTGTATTGCGGCAGTTTGTCTTTTAATGCTCTGCTCAAACGCATTAATTGCGTTGGATAATGACCACCCGTGATTGTTTCACTTGGTTTTAACACCTCATGCATAGCATGATCTTGGAGCCGTGAATGTTCGGTTTGGCCGTCGACGTGGAAGCATGGCCGGCATATCGCCAAGATTTTGTGCGTTTAGAGTTAATGTAATGAACCCATTTTTCGTCCCCAGTCACAATGTGATGCAGAAATCCCTTCCGTTTTTGCCTCTGAAGCAACTGTTCACAAACACACAAACGCCGTTCAACGTCTCTTGGTTTCAGCTCACACGGGACCCAAGTTCCTCTTTCTGAATCATGCCCATATGGCCTTGAGACGTTTTGAAATGGCTTGCTGTGTCACTCCCAGTAATCGTGCCAATTCTTCTTGAGTTTGATCGAGTCTTCACTCAGCAATGTCTCCAATTCTGCATCTTCAAATGGCTCTGAGCACTATGTGACTTAACTTCTGAGGTCATCAGTCGCCTAAACTTAGAACTAATTAAATCTAACCTCAGGACATCACACACATCCATGCCCGAGGCAGGATTCGAACCTGCGACCGTAGCGGTCGCTCGGCTCCAGACTGTAGCGCCTAGAACCGCACGGCCGCTCCGGCCGGCTCTGCATCTTCGAAAACATTCTCTCTTCCACCACTATGCAGGTCTACGACGTTAAAACCACCGTTCAGCCGCTGTTTTACTCACATTAAAAAAAAAAAGTAACACCTCCCGCAAATGACGAGAATTAGGCGCATAAACTGTCATTTTCAATCAAGAACAAATTTATGATGCAGACACAAATCGACTAATGTTTGAATGAGGATATGTTGACCGAGGTCCAAGCTAACTGCCTGACGTCTGCGATCTGTTTCTTTCGACCGCTGCCTACCGTTGTCGCCACCTATTGGCAAACGGCGGAAGCAAAGTTGTACACCTTGTTTAATAATAATCTAACTGATACGTAAAGCTACAACCGACTCATTTGCATGTTTTTTATTCTGGCGCTCCCATGGACTGGTTTCACTCAAACGAACGAATGAATAATTTAACCGATACGTAAAGCTGCAACCAACTGAATCGATTCTTTTTATTCGATTGTCCCCAGCACTAGGGAGAAGTTCATATTGTTGAGTTATTACAGAAACAGGGCAATGTGATTTAGAACAGCGAATTGATACCGTAGAGTGAGTGTTACATAAAGAAGGTCCATCCAGGAATGCAAAGAAATGTTTCAAGTATCCTGGTAGGAACTACCCACGACAAGCACTATCTGTACAAGAAATGGAGGACTCTTCGGTCCATTCAGAACGTGCAGAAGAATAGGCTACCAGACTGCGAGGATTCTTACAACTAAAGACAGAATTCGCAGGGTAGAAGCCCCCGCAAGCCGATAAGGAGGTTATCGCAGCAGGTTGGTGTGTCTCCCAAATCGTGTGAGTGTAGTCCTGAGGATCAGGATAAAAACTTTATTATTGTTAACATAAATTGCTAACGGTTACTTGGACCGCTTACTTTACTTCGTGTCAGATGAGGCCTGGTTTCATTTGTTAGGTTATGTAAATTCCCCGAACTGCAGATATTGCTCGCAGGACAACTCACATATTCTGCATGAAGAACCTTTCCGCTCAAAGAAGGTAAGTGTTTGATGTGCGTTGTCCGGCATGTGTATGACTGGTCCCATATTATTCAATTACACGTCAAACATTGCCAGATATCTAGAGATCTTTGACTCTTTCTTTGCACAGTTGCAGAGGATCTGTAAGCAATATTCCAACAAGATGAAACAACCGCCCACACATCCAACCAAAATATGTTCCCTGAGGACAGATTTATCAATAGAAGCCCTGGCCGCCTAGGTCCCCGGACTTGACATCGTGTGATTTTTATTTATGTGCTACACGGAAAAGGAAAGTGTATGCTGAGAATTCACGCACAATAGACGATCTTAAACGGAATATTAGTAGAGAAACTACCAACATCACGCCTGCAGAATGCAGTTGCTGTTGTCACCACACGAAGTTAACAATGTCTGCATGCTCAAGGCCACCACTTCCATTATATATATATATATACACGAGGGGCGTTCAGAAAGTAAGCTCCGATCGGTCGCGAAATAGAAACGACTATGAAAATCCGATAAAGCTTTGCACAGATGTGTTGGGTAGTGTCTCTAGTATAACCCCAGTTAGCATCACGTCGCTCTTCTCATTTCTGAGCTCGCAGTGAGTGCGTAAAGATGTCTAGAAAAGTGTGTCTGCCGCCAAGTACGAGGGCCTGGTGAGAAATTTCGCCTGAAGCTATGCAGCTAACATTACATAACTGTCGTGCTGTTTCGTCTTCACGACAATTCTCAGCCGCATTCTGCAGGGGCAATGAAGATGCTCCTGCATCGTTTTCAGATGGAAATGTTAGATTACCCACAATACAGTCCGCAATTGTCTCCCCCTGAGTTTCATCTCTGGTCACATGAACCGCTGTCTTTGAAGACAACATTTTGACACAGACAACGAGGTGTAGGCCAGCGTGGAGAATTGGCGGAAAGCACTGGCGGCTGCCTTCTATGATGAGGCTATTGAAAAGTTGGTACAACGCTATGACAAAAGTCTAAGTTAGAACGGCGACTACGTAGAGAAGTAGCTGAAAGGTGTAGCTAATTGTTACAAGTAAAACATTTCTGATGTTCACTGTGGTTTCAATTTGGCAATCAATCGGAGCTTACTTTCTGAACAGGCCTCGTATATATTTTTTTGCTACTTGAATCTTGGGCGTGAGGCATACCGGTTTCATGTGGGACACACCGTACTTGTCGTTCCGCGTCATGCGCCCGTGATGCCATCACCGGTATTCAGTCTCGCTGTGGGCGGTGGCCATAATGCTTCGGCTCGTCAGTGTAGGTTGGTAGCAGAGGCAGCTGATGGCCTTTGACCTTCGAACTAGCTGATCTTAGCCGTCGTCTGCCAAGTTTCCAATTTCTTGTGTGGGGCCAGCGTACGTAGTATTTGAGACAGCATGCATCCGACGATGATGTATATCGAGAGAAAAATCAAACATGGGATGAGCGAAAGCTATCTGAAAACGAACTAACTATTCCATCTCCAGTAATAACAAATTGTTTACTTTACATAAAATTCTTTAAATTCTGCCAAAAACTTTTCGAACTTGGAAAGTTAGTTTCATTAGTATGGAATACGGTATTTTATATACAACATTCTCGTGCTTAAACTGAAATTTAATTAGCCTTTATAGGTTAAAGTGAACTTCGCGTAATGTATGTTTCGTTTAGAATTTTTTTTACTGATTTTAGAGCCTATGATTACTCTACTTTTTTCCTTGTTTTGGTACATACTATCAGCTCTGAAAGTTGCCTACCCTACAGTCTTAGCAACAAAAGTCCCACCATTTCACGTATTCTACTGTCAGAGGCATCAGAATTGTTTTCGCTTATATCAGAGCACGCACCGTAGAAAACAGGCAGCTGTGTCGCTTCTGTGAGCTGATCGTAGCGCGGCTGACTATCATTTCAGCACCCGACACTGTTTTCTAGTTATCGTGGATAGAACCAGCACGTCCTAATAGGAGGCGCTAATAGTGCGGCACACAATATGTTTTCGTCCGTTTTATTTCCAAAGCAGCACGCTTTCGAAGAGAGATGGCGTAATTTTAGTGCTATATTGACAGTGTGCTGTAGAACATTAGCACATGATAACCTGCCGCCACTGCATTTGACCAGTCGTCATATGTGCGGAAAGATCAGTTAAGCGAGAATGCTTGTTTTCAAAAACACAATTTGTCTTATTCATCGATTTTACAGTTGCAGGATTTCGTGGTGACATCTTAATTTTTCTCAAAAATCGTTAAGAGCGACGGAACAAGATGTTAATGGGATGACGGCTACATAACCAAGGGTGAAGAAAGCAAAAAGGTGAAAATCAACGTGAAACCTATGTTGATAACTAGGCTACTACCTTCAACGTGATAAAAACGACTGCGTTAAGCATTGCGGAAGAAACGGCCCGCCTTATTGTAATCGAAGTCTTGGCATCCCCCCCTCCCCCCCCAATTACTGCAACACTCCCGATCACAAAGCAATGACTGTTTGGTAGTTTGAAGACAAAGGGAAGAAAGGAAGGATGATTAGAGTTTAACGTCCACTCGAGAACGTGGTCATTAGAGGCCGAGAACAAGCTCTGATGAGGGAAGACTGGGGAAGGATATCGGCCTTGCCCTTTCAAAGGAACCACCTCGGCATTTGCGTTAAGCAGTTTAGGGAAACCACGGGAAAACCGATTCTGGAAGGCGCGGCGGGGATCTGAACCATCGTCCTCTCGAATGCGAGTCCAGTGTGCTAATCATTGCGCCAACTCGCTCGGTGAACGAAAGAAAATGAGAATGGGTTGGTCTGTTCTGTTCTGTATACGTAAAAGGATATTGTTTTCAGCGTTTGAAAGAGCTGTAACAAAAATCATTGAACATATGAAAAATGGTAGTGGTTAAAAGTTGGAGTTACCATCATTTGCGACATCCAGTTTTGTGAGTTGTTCCAGAGTACTCTGTTGGCTAATCGCTTGAGTAGTAAACCAGTAGTTCAAGATTCGCTCACTGACGGGCATTCGACTTTCTTTTAATGCTTCTCTTGTCTTTCGCAGGTGTATGTGAAAAATACCAAATTGATTCGAGATTTCATTCCATGTAGGCTTTCACGGCCGGCGTCTTTATCAGTAAACTCTTCCGGGCTAAGTTGCCGTGGTCGATCTGTAGAACTTCTTCTCCCTGACGTTTCGTTCTCAACTACGAAAAACGAGATTAATCGAGCACTTCACCCAAATAGAAAAATGCCTAAAAATAGGAGACAGCAACAACCATCAGCTGGAAAAGTATTTCTTCCGTTCATCCATAATATCACGGATCGCATTGGAAAAGTACTAGCCAAGTTTCAGGTAGAGACCATTTTTAGAGCTACTAAGAAAATTAGTGAATGCCTAAGATCAACAAAAGATGCTCGTCACCCCCTAGCCACCCCAGGGGTATATAAAATTCCGTGTAGTTGCGGCAGGGTTCACATAGGAACTACAAAAAGAAGCATCAATACACGGTTGACGGAGCACAAAAGAAACTGTCGCTTGGGACATATCGACAAATCGGCAGTAGCGGAACATGTTTTTAAGGATGGAGATCACGACATAAAATTTGGTGAAACAAGCGTGCTAGCGAGGACGTCGCACTATTATACACGTATGTATAGAGAGGCAATTGAAATCCACAAACATCAATACAATTTTAATCGTAAAGAAGAAGGATTAAAATTGGATAAGATATGGCGGTCGACGTTGCATCAATCACGTGACAATCGATTGCCTGCAATCAAGAGAACAGACGATAGCCAGAGATAGCTGCACATCAACGCCATGTGACGTGTGGTGGCGCCCCCTACGATCTCTATATAAGCGGCGGCCCCAGCTCCTAGCAGCCAGTCGTCGACTCACCTCGGAAGATGTTCTCCGTAGTTGAGAACGAAACGTCAGGGAGAAGAAGTTCTACAGATCGACCACGGCAACTTAGCCCGGAAGAGCTTACTGATAAATGATTCGAGATTTGTTTACCACCCTAAACTATATCTTTCAGCACAACGGCGTGTCTGGGCTGGTTGATACGTCCCCGTGAAACCTCTAAGATGGCGTCGAAGGCGTTGTAACTTTCATCGGAAGGCTTGCTGGCAATAGCGAGTCTGGAAAGTAAACGCAGTCCATTTGAAGATATTGTGATACAGACGATGCAGCAGCTGGCGCGTACGAAGTGAGACCCGGGCAGCGTCGTAGAGCTGCAATCTGGTGAAAGGCTGTGCGTCCGCTTCGTTGCCGTGAGAGCGTGTCGGCAAGGACAGCCGTCGTTGCACACAGGCGAACCAGTATGACGCATGGCCACGACTCGCTTTGTTCCCGCTAAATTACGTTCCCACTCAGTGTCAGATCGTCATTTAGGACGCTGTCAGAGCATCCGCACATTTATCGTCGGAATTAAACGTCTGGGGTTGACAGGAAACTTTGAATTTAGTTCATGTGTCGGTTCGGAGTCACAGCGAGGGAAGTGGCAAAAATCGTGCTTTTTTTTTTATCTTGTTAATGCAGCTAGATGCACACTCTACAGAACTGCCCATCCTTAAAATTTCCGTGTGTGTGTGTCCTATATTAACAAAGTTTAACCTTGCATCATTCCTTTATGACGTGATCTTTACATTTGAAAATTGCATCGTGCACTAACAAGGGGAGGCCGCCAATTGTGAAATTCAGATTCGATTCATACTGCGCATAATAAAAGCTCATGGCCAGAGGTGTAATGTGGCAAAGCAACAAGATGCACTTCTCAGCCGTTGTCGAGAAAATCGACAGTTAAAAGAAACCGTTGCGGTGAAATACTCTCGACGATTAATAATTGTCTGCAGCGTCGTGGCGCAGCGGTAAGCGCTCGGGTTCGTAATCCGAAGGTCGCCGGATCGAATCTATATATATTTGAATTACAAAAAACTAATAATAAAAAACTGCATGGCACGAGATTCGATCCGGCGACCTTCGGATTACGAACCCGAGCGCTTACCGCTGCGCCACGACGCTGCAGACAATTATTAATCGTCGAGAGTATTTCACCGCAACGGTTTCTTTTAACTGTCGATTTTCTCGACAACGACTGAGAAGTGCATCTTGTTGCTTTGCCACATTACACCTCTGGGCATGAGCTTTTATTATGCACAGTATGAATCGAATCTGAATTTCACAATTGGCGGCCTCCCCTTGTAAGTACTTTTGTCCCAAAACGCTTGATTCGAATTAATGGTACTTAGCATTACCTACAAATAATCAAACCGCAAATACTGGCGAAGTTGTCGAATGGACGTGAAATACTACCCCCCCCCCCCAAAAAAAAAAAGAAAAAAACTCTCCCGTTTTGCGTGGTAATTGTTTCAACATAGTATCTTTAAATAGTAGCTTGCTATATTCTTATGAAAACTCCGCAAAACGTTTTAAAATGCCACTCAAGCGAGAAGCGAGTAAAAAGTGATCCCAGTTAAAGACAATCTTTCCGTCTAATACTTTTGGGGGGTTTATGACGATCTAATTTGTAAATCACAGTATGATGCACTTCGAAGCGTCTGCGTCTTTCAGTAGCAGCGTGTGTTCTACATCTACATCATTACTCTGCTATTCACAATAAAGTGCCTGGCAGAGGGTTCAATGAACCACCTTCAAGCTGTCTCTCTACCGTTCCACTCTCGAACGGCACGCGTGGAAAACGAGCACTTAAATTTTTCTGTGCGAGCCCTGAGTTATTTTATCGTGATGATCATTTCTCCCTATGTAGGTGGGTGCCAACCGAATGTTTTCGCAATCGGAGAAGTGAACTGGTGATTGAAATTTCATGAGAAGATCCCGTCGCAACGAAAAACGCCTTTGTTTTAACGATTGTCACTCCAATTCACGTATCATGTCTGTGGCACTATGTCCTCTATTTCGAGATAATACAAAACTTATTTGTACTTTTTCGATGTCATCCGTCAGTCCCACCTGAGGCGGATCCCACACCGCACATCAATACTCCAGAATAGGGCGGACAAACGTGGTGTAAGCAGTCTCTTTGGTAGACCTGTTGCACCTTCTAAGTGTTCTGCCAATGAACCACACTCTTTGGTCTGCTCTACCCACAATATTATCTATGTGATCGTTCCAATTTAGGTTATTTATAATTGTAATCCTTAAGTATTTAGTTGAATTTACAGCCCTCAGATTTGTGTGACTTATCGCGTAATCGAAATTTAGCTGATTTCTTTTAGTACTCACGTGAATAACTTCACACTTCTCTTTATTCAGGGTCAATTGCCACTTTTCGCACCATACAGATCACTTATCTAAATCATTTTGCAAGTCGTTTTGATCATTTGATGACTTTACAAGACGGTAAATGACAGCATCATCTGCAAACAATCTAAGACGGCTACTCAGATTGTCTCCTATGTCGTTAATATAGTTCAGGAACAATAGAGGGCCTTCCTTGGGGAATGCCGTATATTACTTCTGTTTTACTATATGACTTTCCGTCTATTACTACGAACTGTGACCTTTCTGACAGGAAATCACGAATCCAGTCGCACAACTGAGGCGACACTCCGTAGGCACGCAGTTTGATTAGAAGACGCTTGTGAGGAACGGTGTCGAAAGCCTTCTGGAAACCTAAAAAATATGGAATCAATTTGACATCCCCTGTGGATAGCACTTATTACTTCATGAGTATAAAGAGCTAGTTGTGTTTCACAAGAACGATATTTTCTGAAACCGTGCTGAATATGCGTCAATAAATCGTTTTCTTCGAGGTACTTCTTAATGTTCGAACACAGTGTATGTTCCAAAACCCTACTGAAAATCGATGTTAGTGATATGGGCCTGTAATTCAGCGGATTACTCCTATTTCCCTTTTTGGATATTGGTGTGACTTGAGCAATTTTCCAGTTTTTAGGTACGGATCTTTCTGTGAGCGAGTGGTTGTATATAATTGCAAAATATGGAGCTATTTTATCAGCATACTCTGATAGGAACCTGACTGGTATACAATCTGGACTGTAGGCCTTGCCTTTATTAAGTGATTTAAGCTGCTTCGTTACTCCGTGGATATCCGCTTCTATGTTCCCGGCATTAAGGTTCATGAGATGCAGCTCAAAGATTAAAATTCGTTGTCCAAATATGGTAGCTGTGAACGATGCGAGTATTAATGGTGGTGATAACCGGAGAAAAAGGAGCCGCCTAACCGTGTTGCACATGCATTTTTTCAGTTCAGTATCCAAAGTGGTGCAACCACTTGTCGCGTATGCCAGGCAAATTTCCAACATTTAGTACCTAATAGTATTAATTCGATCGTACTCATACCGCTTCCCCATAATAACCAGCGTAGTAGTAGACCTGTCAGAAATGATTCAAAATGGCAAGTTTCTATGGATTTGTGCATGTGATGCAATCCATTTTTGTTGGATTTACTCCAATGCCAAAAATGTTTCGAATTTCTTATGTGAAAGTTTTAAAAATACCGTTTACAAATATTACAAATAATGGAGGGTATGAGCTAAACACATACCATGCGTGAGGAACTGTTTCTTTAATCTGCGTGACGTCAGAGACGTAACTTTACTTCATAAGAACTGAAGCGTTGGTTGCAAACAGTTTAAGTGCTACAGATTAGCGAAAATGTTTGTTGTACACGCTGAGTCGGCGGATATTGCGCTCATTACGTGATATGATAACATATCTGTTAGTTATCGGTACAGTATTACTCGGTAGAATTGGCTAGTAGGAGTTATCGATCATTGCAGAAGATAAGCTGTCGCACATGAGCGGGGAAATCCCCTAAAAAGCCATCTCCTCTTCAGTAACTGAAATGCGCATAGTGAAACTGACTAGAGGACTCACGACTGCCTCATTGTGAATCCTGTTATACAAACTATTTCACAATATCTATTACTCGTTTCCAGACTTTGCAGAGGAAGCTTAGTTTTCCTGTGTAATAGATGACGCACAGAGTATCGTTACCAGATGTCACATGTCCTCTAATTGTAAGTTCCCTCGATGATCCGAACGTCATTTGACATTCAATTACTAATGAAGGTTTAGTTGCTGGCGAGTACTTCAGTTAGTACGAGGGGCTGCATACAACTTGTGCTGCGAACATGGTTAGGGCATTTCAAACACTGTTTCTAGTTAATTGCGTATGAAACTTAAATATCAAGGAGACAGTTAAAAATTAGAATGGATTTTGTTTTCCTTGTTACATGGACATAGAGCGTTTCAGCACAAATGTTCGTAAGTGTAACTTTGTTCACTAAATCGCATCTACGACATGTAGATGTGTATAATAAGAACTATAGTGCTACCGTGCGTGCTAACAGTGGGATGAGATCTTGTGGTTTTCACTTTCGTTCTGCCTACTATTCAGGCATTGATGCTTAACAACTCAGTAATAAATTATACTTCATTCCCTAACACAGCACATTACAAATACTCGTCACGAATAATGTACGTCGTGCAGTATACATTGGTAGTTGTTACAACCCTCATTAGTTTCAAAGTGGCGGTTTCTACTTTCCTATGTTATCATTAGTGGTGGCGTGCGGCTAATAACGTTTTTTTCTCTTCGTCGTTTTTCTTTCTGCCGGTAATTTAGGTATAATTAGTGGTGACAGAATTTCCATTTGGATAGCAGATATATTAGAGCTAACCTTTCTTAATATTTTTAATGGTTTGCTGCCAAATTGTACACTATTCACGGTAACAGATTGCCCTCTTTCGTTCTCAAAAAAATAAGGGCCTATTATTCCCGATGAGGACGTTGCACACCGAACTGTTACCTTGGCTGAGTGCAGGGGTTTTTCATGGAGTTGGTGAGGGTTATGCACTCCAGTATCTAAAGTTCTGTTTGTTCACATATCCATTGAGGTGAAAATTTGCCTCGTCACTCATCCAGAGGTTGTGAACAAACTCCTCGTTTTCTTCCATCATTTGCAAAAACTTTCACAGAAATGCTGTCGGACCACGAAGTCGTTATTATCCAAAGCGTTAACCACTTGGATTTTGTACGGGTGGTGATGCAAGTTTAACCTCAAAATCCTTCGGACAGTCTTGTCAGGAATTCCAAGCGCAACAACCTGTCTACGCGCCGATCTCCGGGGACTTCTTCCCACAGCAATTCTTGCACGTTCCACAGTCTTGGGAGTACGCACTGTCTTCGCTCTGCCACCTCTTTTCCCTGTTGTTTCACCGACGTTTTCAAAGTTTTCGACCCAAGTTTTTATTGAGTTAACCGAAGGCACCGGCCTATTACGATTAATTTGAAAATGCGCCCGGAAATGACGCTGAGCGGCTACATAGCTCTGGTAGAACGCTTTCACTGCAAACGACCGTTGTTGCTTAGTCCACTGCTCCAAGGCTAATGAAATGCTTTGTGTTGGGGAACGCAGTGGTGACGTTGGTTACTCGCCCCCCCCCCCCCCTCCCTACTTCCGCGCATTAATAATAAACGCAGGTTTGAGTGCCGAAAAGCCTTCCGCAGGTGTCCGTCCTTGGTACCCCACATTCGGGAGGACGACGGTTCAATCCCGTCTCCGGCCATCCTGATTTAGGTTTTCCGTGATTTCCCTAAATCACTTCAGGCAAATGCCGGGATGGTTCCTGTGAAAGGGCACGGCCGATTTCCTTCTCCATCCTTCCCTCACCCGAGCTTGCGCTCCGTCTCTAATGACCTCGTTGTCGACGGGACGTTAAACACTAATATCCTCCTCCTCCTCCTTGGTACCCCAGTCCCTTGGACTCGTACTGCGAAGTACTTGGGCTCTACCCTGGACCAATGCCTCACCTGGCGCCCCCACATTGATGATGTGCGTCGAAAGGCGCTAGGGCGGCTATGTCTTTTCTACCCGCTCATCAATCCCACCTCTTCACTCCTTACACACCTTGCCCGTTGAATACGCGCTGGTGGCGTGGGGCAGTGCTGCGCCCGCCCACCTCCGCCGACTCCAAACCGTCCAAAATCAAGCTCTCCGGCGTGCCCTCCACCTTCCTTTCGACTTCCCTACCCAAGAACTCCACATCCTGGCCGAGATGCCACTCCTTCACTCCCGCATCCTTTCCGCAGCCGCTTCCTTCTACCAGCAAACCCGACACTCTCCCAATCCCCTAATCCTTTCCCTGGGTACCCGTGTCCACCGTCTGGCCACCACCCGCTGGCCTGACCTTCTCTTCCGCCCCAATGACTCCCCGTTCACTAGTCACTTTCATGTCATCTTCATCTTTTTCATATCATCGCTCCATCTCATCACCACGTCATGACACCCAACACCCCTCACCTTTCGTTTTCCTCACTCTCTCACTGTCCCTTCTACTATCATTTCATCTGTCATTTTTAAATACTACGGCGCCAGTCAATTGGGCCGTTCGTTTTCCTGTTTCTTCTACTATCCCTCTAACTATTCTTTCATCTTTGGAAAAAAAAGAAAACAGCACAAAGTCAAGTCCAACTCAGCACCACCATGCAATTTACCCCACACCACATCAAGCCAGAAGGAGAAGCACCCCAGAGGCGCTAGCACTTCACCAACAGCCGAGGTTTCAAACCTCAGTTATCTGCGTGCGAGCGAGCGAGTGCCGCAAAGCTATTGTAGCCATGCTTTTCAACTTGTAACGTTCGATAATGTGACCAACATCCTACAGTCGGATGAGTGAGAGTTTGAACTATGAGCCAATTCTGCTCTTGTACTTAGGCAAACGCATGAAAATGGCTTTACAACCTGAACTGTGCGACGACGAAAAACACCAACCTTGAAAAACGGCGTGAAAAGCCGCGTGGGCCTGGCGGGACACGTTGGCCACGCCCACACAAGATCATAGCCGAGCCGGCAAAATCTGCAACGGCCGAAGTCGCCACCTGCTCCACCGATTCGAACGCTTCGCCAACGGTGTTCTTTCCTTATCTACCGACGCCAGATGTTTGAATATAATATTACCTGAATTACCATTCTCGTGAAAAATCGCTTAAAAGAATTCGAGTTCCTCAGGAGTTTAATGAGTCATACTATGCAAATTTTATATAAACGGATTTCCTGGAAATAATGCTGCACAGCTTCAATATGTTTGAATATCGCAATCGTAGAATCACCAAAAGGTGACCAACTCCAAGTCGCGGGTTAGCTTAGCACTACATCACGTTTAAGGCGTCAGATATACCGGGGTGTCTCATCTGTGGTTCGCGAGGCGCATTTTCTCTGGTGTTTCGGTAGATATTTGCAGTTTCTTTTTTCCAGTGTGTAATGGAACCAGCCCAAACGAATCCTGTGCACTACATCTTTCATACGACGCGCGTCGTCGAAGGAAAGCATCGGTTTGTTTCCCGTTACGAACAAAATTATTTTTAAATCGAAAATTTATGTGCCCATCCGATATAGCGGTCTCAGGTTAGTCTAGTACGCTATTCATTTCATCGATACATATTAACTGGAACAGTAAAACAGGAAGAATTACAGGTATTCCAACAGCGGATGATCAGTGCTTCTACATGGAAGTAGCGGTCGCCGCAGGCCAGGGCTTTGCTGCTGGTTATTCTTCGTGTTGTACTGGCCCTGTTGATACACGTCTATAACACGAATATCGCACTAGACTAATTTGGTGCCATTCTGTCGAATGGGCACATAAAATCTCACTTTAAAAATAGTTTTATTTGTAACGAGAAACTAACCGACTCTCTCCATCGATGCTGGGCGTCGCGTGGAAGATGTGATGAGCAAGCAGTATTTGTTTGGGCTGGCTCCAGCTACACGGCGCAGAAACGGAGCTACAAATATCTGCAGAAACAGCGGAGAAAATTGCCTGACGGCTTTTAGGAGGGACGCCCTGTATTATTGCTTTTAGTTGCAAGGACACCTTAACTTGATGTAATGCCGATCTGTGACTTGAAGTTGGTCGCTTGACTGAAACAAGCTGTCTGCAAATAAATAATCATAAGAACAGCTTTCAGTGGCTCCACTGAACCGTTCTTTGATATGAATAGTAGTAGTTGTGGTTGAGGAGATCTTCAGTTCGAAGACTGGTTTGATGCAGCGCCACACACTGGTCTGTTTTGTGCAAGCTTCTCCATCTCTGCATAACTCTAGCACCCTACTTCCATTTGAACCTGTTAACTATAGCCAAGCCTTGGTCTTCTCCCCCTCCCACCTACACTACCTTTCACTACCAAATTCTCCGAGTCCTTGATGATATCTCAGGATTTGTCTTGTCAACCGATCCCTTTTTTTTCTTAGTCAAGTTGTGCCACAAATTTATTTTTTTCCCAGTGCGATTCAGGTCCACATCATTACTTATTCGATATACCCACCTACTTTTCAACATTTTTTTGTAGCACCATACCAGAAAAGCTTCTGTTTTCTTCTTGTCTGAACAGATATTCGTCCACATTTCACTTCCTTCAGAAAACACTTCCTAAACTTAAATTTATATTTATTGTAAACAAATGATTCGTATTCAGAAACGCTTTTCTAGCTATTGTTAATCTACATTTAATATCCTGTCTACTTCGGTCATGGTCAGTTATTTTGCTTCTCAAATATCTAAACTCATTGACTATTTTGTTGTCTTATTTCTCAAACTAATTCTGTTAGTATCGACTACATTTCATTAACCTTGTTTACTTTTGTTAGTTTCCATGTTATAACCTTTTTTTTCCCAGACATGACCAGTCCAGTCTTCCAAATCCTTTGCTGTCTGCGACGAATCACAGTGTCTTCGGCAAGCCTCAAAGTTTTTCATTCTTTTCCCTAATCTTTAATAATTTCTTTTAAATTTTTTTTTCTTTACTGTATACCCAACGTAGAGATTGAATAATATCGGCGAGAGCCTACAACCCTGTCTCAATCCCTTCCCGACTAACGCTTCCCTTTCCTGCCCCTCGACTCTAATAACTGCAGTCTGCTTTCTGTAAGCAGCCTTTCATTCCCTGTATTTTATCACTGCTGCCTTCAGAATTTTGAAGAGAATTTCCATTCAACAGTGTCAAAAGATTTCTCTAAATCTTTAACTGCTATAAACTTAGGTTTGACAGTCATCAGTCTTCGTCTAAGAGAAGTCGTAGAGTCAGGTTGGCCTCTCGTGTTTCTGATTTTCTTCGGAACCCAAACTAATCTCCTAAGAGATCGGCTTCTACCAATTTTCCCACTCCTCTGTAAATAATTTGTGTCAGCATGTTGCAGCCACGACGTAACTACACCTGTCAGCTCCTGCCTCCTTTGAAACAGAAATTAATTTTCTACTTGAACTGTGAGAATGTTTCTTTTGTCTGTTATATGTCTCATACAAAGTGGAATAAATTTGTCATGGCTGGCTCTCCCAGGGATCTCAATAATTCTGAACGAATGTCGTCTACTCGAGAAGACTTGTTTTTAGTTAAGTTTGTCAGTGCTCTGTGAAATTCTTCTCGCAGTATCATAGCTCCCAACCCAACTTCAATTACTTCCTCTTCCCTTTTTACAGTACTAGCTTCATGTTCATTTCTCTTGTGTATCCCTTCTATATACTCCTTCCATTCCACCTTTCAACTTTCCCTTTTTTGCTTAATACTACAGTTCAAGATAGGCTCTTGATATGAATATAGCTGTTTCCTCTTTCTCCAAAGGCCTCTTTATTTTTTTAATGTACGGTTTCTATCATTCCCCTAGTCAAGTATATTTCTACATTCTTGCATTTCTCGTCTAACCGTTCCTGCTGTGCTATTTTTCGCTTTGTCAGTTATCATTTTTTAGACGTCTGCATTGCCTTTTGACTGCTTCATCTGCGACGTTTTCATGTTTTCTCCTTTCGTCAATTAGATTTAATATCTCGTACATTATCCAAAGATTTCTATGGGGCTTTGTCGTTTGCCAATTTGTTGTTCTGCTGCCCTTTACTATTTCCTCTCTCAAGACTAGTTCTTCACCTTTTGCGTTTCGCACTCGTGTTTCAGTCAATCCTTGTTTAATTCTCCCTTTGAAACACTGAACAATTTATGATGCTCTAATTTCATGAGATAGCTGCCTGAAATCCGATTACATCATAAGATTGCAATTGCTACATACATCGAGAATACAAATGAACACAGGCTTTAGTGGCCTTAGTCTATCTTACTAAAATTCTTTCGGCAGTATGAAGGCGTCACGATGTGATAAAACTACCGACGTTTCCAACTACTGTTGCAGGCAACATGATGAAGTCTACCTACACTAGCCGAAATGTCCATAGCCTTGTCACATCTTGCCGCCGTCACACAGCCAGAACAATTTTATTAAAAAATTCGGAGTATGAGTTTATTATCGGACTGAACCACCAGATGGTATCACTGTACAGCATTATTTGCAAAAAATCGGACTATAACTAACAGTATTCGCTAAGTAATTTGTTAATATGGCTACCTGTGAGTTATTCGTGCTTCCCAGGGATGCAGTGGGTATCATTCGTGTATTGTGGCTATATTTTAGGATAAAGTCTGTGTTCCAGCTTTCAAGAATCAGTAACTCACATGGAAACTGGTGCCGTACTCAATCGAAAGTCTTTTTAAATTTTAGTTTTAGTATAGAAACAACGAGTACACCTGTTTATCTCTGTTTATAAATCTTAGGATATCATGTATAAGGGGCGATCAAAAAGAATCCGTTTGAGGGCGTAGCTGCAGCGTATATGTAACATAGCGCAAGTGCAACGCGAGTATTTGAGGTGGCATTTGTGCCTTTCCGACGAGCGTACAGTAAATGTGGAAACGTTAACTACGGCGACTTTATTACCAAAGGACCAAAGTGCTATTATTCTGTTCTTGGATGCCGAAAGACGAACACTGGTAGACATTCATCGAAGAATGAAGAATCTGCTTAGGGCAGAATGACTGTTGAAAACCGTCTTTGTGAAATGGCGCGCCAAGTTCCGTGCTGGTCGCGTTTCGACACGAGATGCCAATCGATTTGAGAGGCCAGTCTCATCCATTACGGACAAATGGGAGACACTCGAGCATTCTCCCTAAGTCCCAACCTCTCCCCACGCGATTATCACGCCTTCAATCCCTTAAAAAGTGATTTGAAGGGCCGACCATTGCTGTCGGGTGAGGATGTGTAGGAGGCAGTTACGGACTACTTAACACAGTAGAACACTTTTTTACCGGGCGGGTATCTTCAGCCTGGTGCGTCGGTGGCATGATTATCTCAACGCTCACGGCGATTTTGTCTGATAGCCATACCGATTCTGGACTGTACAACCTTCGAGCAGAAACTTTTTGAACATCTCATACTGTATTTCGTATAATCGATGTATTTAGAAGCCAGATTGTTTGCCAGGGGGGAGGAGGAGGAGGAGGAGGAGGAGGAGGAGATCTTATTTCAGCTGTGGATCAGTTCTGTAGGCTTGTCAGTCATTGTAAACATGAACATTTGTAAAGTTTACTGCCCGTACTGCTTAAAGTAATTCAGCTTCACCGCACGATACGCGTCATTGAAAGCAGTTCTCAGATACGCAACGTGTGGAGATGCTCGACAACAATGATGCACTCTGGCAGCCCTTTGAATAGCGACGTGTGTGCGCGCTGTGCAGTGCACCACGTGTCAGCTGCAGTGGTGGCAGTCGACACGCGCTATGGGGCAGAGCGGCGCGGAATGGAATTGTGTTGTTTCGCTTTCGCGAACTGGCGAGCGCGCCGGCGATGATGTCATCGCTGCCCGGCCGGCTTCGGCCTTCGCCTTATCTGCTGCCGCTGCAGCCATCTTGCGTCCCTCTCCCGAACTACAATCGCGGTGTTCCCACAGCTCGCCACACTTGTACCAACGGATGTCCCCGCACTGTTTGAAACTCTGTGCTGATAAAAGCAGCTGCATCAACAGCGCATTTATGCTTATCGAGGCTTCAGCCGCTTGAATAACGTCTCTATTCTCTACAAAGGAAGTCTTTCTCGTATAATGTTCTCCGTGTTCTTGCTGCGTTAAGGTTGAGCAAGAACTCGAACTTTCGAATACCTCCGCCATCGCTGCTGAGCACAGCAGCCAAGAAACATCACATTGTGTTTGATAAAATCTGCCTGTTTATTCGGATTTTTTTTACTAAATGTGATAACACCAGCCCTGGGGGAGGCGATGTAAGGCAATCAGCCTAGGAAGGTCTGTTGGATTTTATTTCTATTGCTGAATCCAGTCAGAGGCCATACAATATTTTCGAGAGGAGAAAATTGGCCGAACAAGAAAGGAGTAACTGGTCTTCTCAGTGGCCGGTTGAATGGACGCGCACAGTGTAGAAAACCCGCCCTTTCTACTTTCGTAGGATTAAGTCGTAGTGGTGAGTTATACAGTTGATGCGGCTATTTTTACACACGTGGAAAAGTCCCCAGTGGTGGGATCGATTTTTTTGAAGTTATCTACACGGTGATTTAGGGTAAGGTCCCAGGGTTCACGCCCTGCAGCCATTCACCGTGGTAGACCCCCGTTTGCGAGTTTTCGACGAAAGGAAAAAAAAATAAATTATTGGAATTTCGCATGATCTTCTTACACCTATGAAATGTAGTATTTAGCAGTTTGGTGGCACAGCGTAATGATTAATGTTCTCGCCATCCGTTCAAAAGGTTATTGTTTCGAAACTAAATTTTTATTATTAAATCTTTGCCGAAATGACTTTGGCCATTATTTTTATTCAGTTAATTTGTTGATATGTAGTTTTTTGTTTCTGTCTCTTTGTCACATTTTAATTACCGAATTTACTTTTTAAATTTCTCTCGTTTTTGTTTCTAAAACTATTTTCAACCTGGAATCTTTCTTCATGTGATTTTAGTTATTTTTAGGTATTAACCTCTATCTGATTTCTATCGTTTTATCATCCTATATTTTTGTCCATTTTATCGCATTCGTTCTTTCCGTTCCCCATTTTGCTTGAAGTTCGTTTTATTTACAATCCCTTCTTTCGTTGAAATCTTTATGTTCGTTACTTTGTCCATACAGCAATAAGAATTTATGGTTTTAAGCCTTGTTTGATGGTTACAACCCATATTATGATACATAAATAAGAAATTATTAATTTCACATGAACAGTCATCAATTAAATTGACATGAACTGTGATTCCGAGAGGAAAAAGAGTGACAGGAAGAAAAAATGAGAGCAATAAGAAAAGTTAATATTATGATTAAAGTGAAGTTACATAGGAATTAGAAATAAAAAATACGTTTAACCCAGTTAATTGAATAAAAATGACGGAGTCATTTCAATAAAGATTAAAAATTTGGATAACACCTGATGAGTTTCGAAGCGACATTTTGCATTGGAGGCCAAAACTTTAACCATGACACTGTGCAACCAATATACTAAATATTACTTTTTCACAGCTGTAGAACATCGCACGAAATTCCCCAGTTTTTTTCGTCGATTTCTCGCAGACAAGAGCCCACCAGGTTGGACCTTACCCTACATCACTGTATATTCTGGAAAATAAAAGGGAAAATATCTTGAAAATTCTGTTATTATCAAACTAAGCAAAGATTTTATTGTTTAAACACAATATTATGCGATTTTGATAAAAATAGAAGGAACGTGTTCATATTAACGAAATTAAAGAATTTCAATTAAATGTACGTATCTTTAACGTACACTCTCGTCGCCGATTTTCTTCCATTTCAAGCAACTCCTCTCATATACGTCGAGTTCGCAGACTATGCGCCATGTAATCATTTGAACAGAATATTATCTATGCCTTTCGCGGGCAAGTGCTCTACCAACTAAGCTACCCAAGCACGACTCACGCCCCGTCCTCACAGCTTTACTTCTGCCAGTACCTCGTCTCCTACCTTTCGAACTTTACAGAAGCTCTCCTACGAACCTTGCAGAACTAGCACTCCTGAAAGAAAGGATATTGCGGAGACATGGCTTAGCCACAGCCTGGGGGATGTTTCCAGAATGAGATTTTCATTCAGCAGCGGAGTGTGCGCTGATACGAAACTTCCTAGCAGATTAAAACTGAGTGCCGGACCGAGACTCGAACTCGGGACCTTTGCCTTTCGCGGGCAAGTGTTCTATCATCTGAGACGAGGTACTGGCAGAAGTAAAGCTGTGAGGACGGGGCGTCAGTCGTGCTTGGGTAGCTCAGTTGGTAGAGAACTTCCCCGCGAAAGGCAAAGGTCCCGAGTTCGAGTCTCGGTCCGGCACACAGTTTTAATCTGCCAGGGAGTTTCGTATCAGCGCACACTCCGCTGCAGAGTGAAAATCTCATTCTGGTAACATCCCCCAGGCTGTGGCTAAGCCATGTCTCCGCAATATCCTTTCTTTAAGGAGTGCTAGTTCTGCAGGGTTCGCAGGAGAAGTTCTGTAAAGTTTGGAAGGTAGGAGACGAGGTACTGGCAGAAGTAAAGCTGTGAGGACGGGGCGCGAGTCGTGCTTGGGTAGCTCAGTTGGTAGAGCACTTGTCCGCGAAAGGCAAAGGTCCCGAGTCCGAGTCTCGGTCCGGCACACAGTTTTAATCTGCCACGAAGTTTCATATCGGCGCACATTCCGCTGCAGAGTGAAAATCTCATTCTAGAATACTATCAATCTTACAAAAAAATTAGACACGACGAAACATCGTATAGTCACTTTATTTTTCATTCTGGTGCCAAAATATACTTCATACAAATGCACTTAAATTTCACACACTGGATCTTACTTGTCACACTGGGGTATAGGCAACGCCAGTCGACTGTGGACGGTTGCCGTAGATGTACTGACGCTTGCATTGTGATGCCACTGGCTTTAGGGGCAATGGTATTATCGAACTCAAAACAGATGGCGCCATTTTTCAGGTTTACATAGTTAAAATGAATGAAAACTGGTCTTGGGTGTACTACTCGCCAGTGTATCAAAGAAGGCTTCAATTACAACCGGCAGTTGAATTTGAGACAGTTTTCAGTGTCCGCTGATTTCCGGAGAACGATTACAATGTAACCAAAGTGCAGCGCTGAAGCGGGCTGTTGATGGTTACAAGAGCCTAACTCCGATAAGTGTGTATGTTAAGTTCGAAAAATTGTGTGTGTCTGGCAGAGAGTCGATCCAGGCGACATCTCAACTGGTAGCACACTGTCCGCGAATGAGTACAAGACTTAACGGCACGTAATTTTAAGTTGTCACAAACGTTCTTTACGTTGACACAATCTAAGGATTACATGCCGTGCCGTTTGTGCCAAATGCAAACTTAATTCTGCTTTTACAAGCAGACCACCTTTGCAGTCAATAAAATCAGTTTTTCCTGACGCTGCTGGTAAATTCGAGTTCAAATGGTTCAAATGGCTCTGAGCACTATGGGACTTAACAGCTGTGGTCATCAGTCCCCTAGAACTTAGAACTACTTAAACCTAACTAACCTAAGGGCATCACACATATCCATGCCCGAGGCAGGATTCGAAGCTGCGACCGTAGCAGTCTCGCGGTTCCGGACTAAGCGCCTAGAACCGCGAGACCACCGCGCCGGATAAATTAGAGTTGATGTTCGAATAAGACACAGCAAGAATACCGAGAATGTTTCGTTCATCTATTGCACCTACGGCACTGTTCTCTCAAGACTGTTTGACGGACCAAGACTCGAACCCAAAACGTTGCCTTTCGCGGGCATACGCTTACCGACTGAGCAATCCGGGGGCTACCTACGCGCAGCGTCGCTTGCGCCAGTACCCCTCTCCCACTTTTCGAACTTTACATACGCTCTCGTGCACACGTTGCTGGGGCCACCACTCCTTGAAAAGAGAATACTGCAGAGAAATGACCTAGCCACGGACTTTTTCGTCATTTCTTTGACGGACGCTGTGTACGAGAACTGCTATTCTTTCCATAGGCTGTATGTTCACCTAGTAGCGTCATGCTCGCATCGCGGACAGCTAATTATACGAGGGTCTCTCCAAAAGAAATGCACACTATTTTTGTAAAAATACAGTTTTCATTCTGCATGTGTGAAAGTTTTACAGTGTGTAGATACATCCTTCCCGCTTGTTTTCAAACTTAGTTAAACCTGTTCCCATGAGTGGAGCCGTCACAGCATGTCTTCAAGATGGCTGCTGCACTTGACGTTCATCAGAAGCAACGTGATGTCATAGAATTCCTGTGCTGTGAAAACGAGACAGTGGGAAACATCCACAAGAGGTTGAAAAAGGTGTATGGTGATGCTGCTGTCGATCGCAGTACAGTTAGTCGGTGGGCAAGCAGGTTACGTAATGAAAGCGATCACGGCAATATTGAGGATTGTCCTCGCAGCGGCAGGCCTCGTACTGCACACACTCCAGTCAATGTCCAGAGTGTTAACGAATTGGTGACTGCTGACAGACGCATCACAGTGAACGAATTGTCACGCTACGTTGGGATAGGGGAAGGAAGTGTTTGCAGAATACTGAAAGTGTTGGCTTAAAAAAGGTTTGTGCCGGGTGGGTTCCCAGTATGTTGACAGTGGCTCACAAAGAAACAAGAAAAACGGTATGCAGCGAACTTTTGGAACGGTGGAGAATGGTGGAGATGAATTTCTTGGAAGAATTGTGACAAGTGATGAAACATGGCTCCATCATTTTTCACCAGAGACGAAGAGGCAATCAGTGGAGTGGCATCATGAAAATTCACCCAAGGAAAAAAAAATTCAAAATCAAACCTTCTGGAAAAGTTACGGCTACGGTGTTTTTCGATTCCGAAGGACTTTTGCTTGTGGACATCATGCCAAGTGGAACCACCATAAATTCTGATGCATATGTGACGACACTGAAGAAACTTCAAGCTCGACTGAGTCGTGTTCGACCCCATTGGCAAAAGCAGGGTGTTTTGCTGTTGCACGACAATGCACGGCCACATGTCAGTCAAAAAACCATGGAAGCGATCACAAAACACGGATGAACAACACTGAAACACCCGCCTTACAGTTGTGACCTGGATCCATGTGACTATCATCTCTTTGGGAAACTGAAAGACTCTCTTCGTGGAACAAGGTTTGAAGATGATGACTCCCTTGTGCACGCTGCCAAACAGTGGCTCCAACAGGTTGGTCCAGAATTTTACCGTGTGGGTATACAGGTGCTGGTTGGAGGATGGCGTAAGGCAGTTGAGAGGGAGGTGGAGAAATGAAAATATTGTTCCTAAAGGATGTATCTACACGCTGTAAAACTTTCAAACATGTAGAATAAAAGATGGAGTAAAAAAAAGTGTGCATTTCTTTTGGAGTGATTCTCGTATATGACTTTGGAACTGTGAAAGCGGATGACTGGTCTACATTTCTGACTTCTGTCGTTATTCCTTAATCGCACGTGTGTTCTACGGAACAGTATTTTCCTATTCCGTGTTCTGTCGTTGCAAATGCAACCCTGCTACCAGTGAAAGGTAACTGTTCATGTAGCATTTAGCACCGTGATTCTCGTAACAGCTGACAAGAGATAAAACCGTGAACAAAGTGCGCTCTCACTGTAGTTTATGGACATTCTCCATTGTGCAGTTTTAATCTAAAGGAAATGTTTGTTTCTGGTGCGAGAAGACTTCAGAAAGTAAGTTACACGTTATTACGGCAGGCCAAGTAACTTTTGTTGAACGTCGCACTATATTTCAAAGTAACAGAGACTATTTTTCAACATAAAAACCAGGTCTCTGTAAAACGATCTGAACCTTGTACCACGTTCAATTCCTCGACGATAGAAATCTTCCAGATGGTTACGGAGCCATCCGAGAACCGCTGTGTAAACGTCGTCGACGGAAAATCGTCCTCTCCCCCCGCCCCCCCCCCTTTCCCTCCACAGATGTTGTTGCTCCATTGCTTGGAAGTTGTTGAAGGATTTCTTGCGCGACCGGCATCACCCACGTATGTGCGCTCTTGGTCAAATTGTTGGCACCAATTTACTACTGCTGGGCGCGACATTGCATTTGATCCATATACCGCCAGAGTTTCACGAATCTGTATGCAAATTAGATGTTCTGTCCATAAGAACCGTATTGTTCCGCGTACTTCATCTTCAGATTTCATTTGCAGTTGTCGCGTCATGTCATTTGCACCCTGCCTGCATCTCATTTGCACCTTTCTGCACCTGTTATCGGTACCGCATCAAATCGCATAATACCCTAGCAGTATTCTATTTTTACAGTGCGGAACTTCTGGCGCGCAGTGGTCTTAGCGTGAGATGGCATGTGAAACTTATTTTCTGAGTCCCTTCCTACTTTCCAATGCAGTGCGAAATTTCATTCTTGAACAGGATTCGAAGCTGTAGCCGTGACATTAGCGCATGAATCAACCTTTTATATTTCTATGAAATATTGGAAAATTCCGTAAAATAATCGCAACAGTTCTGGTAATCACGATTCTTGTGAAGGTTTTGTTGAAAGTTTCAAATGTATACGGCTGGCAATTCATAATTGGCACTATTAGTGATTCTGCTATAAACATGTTCATTATAAGAGCTCTATGACTGCTAAGTTCCAAATAAATTTGAATTAAGTTCTTGTGGATCCTGGGGTTGTGATACGTATGAATCGGCGAGTCGACTGAATTAATACACAGCATCATTATTGACGAGAAACTAGACACTGACAGTTAATCGACATGTGGAAGCATGTGTCATCGCAGAATTTGGTAACTTTTTGGGGCGATACTAAGGCGCGTTGCGTAATTTCCTAATTTTGAGTGTTACTGGTACTCGTCGTCACTCTCTCGAGTCCAAGAAACAATTCAAAATCGCAGACAAGGTTACGGGAAAGTTCACGTATGAAGAAAGAAATATTGTAGGGCGGAACGGTGATTATTCACAGACAATAATTGTAATAGGTTACTAGAAAAATGACAGAACCGTAACGGTCCAATATCGTTCTTCATTACCAGACCGTGTCAAACAGAATTGACCAAGACTGGCGGACGATAATGTGCTCTCGCACCACGACACCGCTCTAGCCTATACAGCACAGGACTGGGTGTTGTGTTATCATCATCATCATCATCATCATTTCATCCCCATCGACGCGCAAGTCACCGAAGTGGCGTCAAATCGAAAGACTTGCATCCGGCGAGCCACGCCGGATTAGCCAAGCGGTCTTAGGCGCTGCAGTCATGGACTGTGCTGCTGGTCCCGGCGGAGGTTCGAGTCCTCCCTCGGGCATGGGTGTGTGTGTGTTTGTCCTTAAGATTATTTAGGTTAAGTAGTGTGTAAGCTTAGGGACTGATGGCCTTAGCAGTTAAGTCCCATAAGATTTCACACACATTTGAACATTTTTTGCATCCGGCGATCGGTCTACCCCTAGTCACACGACATTTACTAAAGGTGATTCCCCGCTGAGATAATAAATAATTTGGAATGTTCCTGGATTAAATGTGTAGTCATCTAAAAGTAGTAAGTTGCGAAATAAACTTTAAAAAGTATAGGTTTTAAAACGTGTATCCGTTAGTATTTAGAAGTGCTTCTGCGAATGTTGTAAAACAGCTGAACAGTAGTGGCGCGTTGAGGCTCTGAATACGGCTTTGAGACATGGTCGGATGGTTCGAATGTTGGTACGTTGTCCCGTGATGTTAAACGTCCAGGATTGAGATCGGCTCCGGTACGCAATAAGGAATGTTCATTACGGTAGTAAAAATATCGTGAGTAACGAAAATTTGTTCCATACCGGGTCTCAGACCCGGGTGTCGCGCTCTTTGTGAGCAGTCGCCATAACCAATAGGCGATGTAATGATGTCTCCAGACCTGATTCAGACCCTCTGATGTTTCCTCCTATTGCTTCCGAACAAACTCATGTGCTAGCAGGAAGCACCAGTGACAACTAAGATTTGAGTCAGGTCCGGGGGCGTGCACAGCACCTGCTTGGAATCCCGGTCTGACAGAAGTTCTCGTTAGTCACGATATCTTCATTGCATTAACGTTCAACATTTTCTGAGTATATTTCACAACTATCTTTTCATGTTATTATATTTTATTTAGTTCATCTTTATTGTTTCCATATATTTAATTTCAGAGAAATTACGTACAAAGGTCGTTACAGTTAATCTCGCTACAGTGAGAAACTATAACTCCATATTTTGAAAAGCTGTCTTACTTGTTAAAAAAATGTGGTACTAGCCTTTGCATGATGTATAACACCTGACTGCTACTTTATGGAGTTCTTCAAAGAAACATTAAGTAACAAATTCCAAAATGTGACAGCCAATAACCTGAAGCTTCGAATCTGTGAAAATAAGAATGGAAAGATGAGCGTGCAATGCCACTAACATAAACAACATAAGACGTCATTTGAATGTCGAAGATCTTTCTGTTCGCACCATCACGTCGGACCGTGACATGAATTCCTGAGGTCAGGGCAGAGTCTGGATCGGTTTCCAGTCGGAGGAAGCTGAAATCCGACACACTGGCTAGCCCTGGTTGTGGCTCAAGTCTGTTCCGGACCGTCCCATACGAGTATAACGGCAGGTTGTTGGACCTTGCCTCACATCTAGCATTGTGATTTTTTGAAACAGGTCGCATACGGATCTTACTTCGTGCTTGTCTCAAATACACGAATACTTTAAAAATAAGAATTAGATGCTGATGTCTGTGTAGTGTTACTTGCCTGCCTACGATGTTCCAAAATATCGCTCTTGCAAACTGCTTGGTGGTCAGTATGGTGCCGGCCGGGGTGCTTAAGCTATAGAATGTTACCATTAAGGTCAGACCAGTAGGCTTTGCTGAAAGCGATGTTTCCTTGGCACCATTTCTGTGTGCAGGATAATTCGGATAGTGGATGCAGCCAGAATATGCACTACACCTCCGGCATGTTATTT
The DNA here is from genome assembly GCF_021461385.2 of Schistocerca piceifrons. Taxonomy (NCBI): domain Eukaryota; kingdom Metazoa; phylum Arthropoda; class Insecta; order Orthoptera; family Acrididae; genus Schistocerca; species Schistocerca piceifrons. The sequence goes on along the minus strand of NC_060138.1, from coordinate 121,226,401 downwards.
ATTTAAAGTCTTAATGTAGACCTGATCCCGTTTGGTTTGCATTGAACTGCGCCAAATGCCAAATGTCAGCCAATCCGAAGATGCCTAAATAAAGGTCAAACGCGTTATTGGAGGGGAAAAAAAAATTGGCCTACAACCAAAACTGTCTGTTTGTTCGTAATGGAACAAATAAAAGACGACGCACTTTAGAGTAGAAAGCTCCGTGTTTGCTATAGCTTAGGTGGATGCAGTAAATATAAAATTGCGTATTAAAGAACTGTTAATATTATATTCTCACGCTTACATCGCCTACAATTGGACCCTGTCGCACCAAAACATACCACTTACGGGTAGTGTGTATCGATTGTCATCGAATTACCAACCTTCAAAATGAGCAGTCATCATTAACTTACGAGAAGAGTCCGCTGAAACCGGTGCATATAGTTAGCTGTCGCTGCTATTGTGTAATGGACAGAGAGCGTTATCTGTAACTTTTTAATGCCAGTCTCGGATATACAGTGTTGTAGTAAAGACCCTTCTTTCATCAAACAGAGTTAGAGTTCAAAAGCAAAATACCGTACGTAACACTACATTATCTTAACTGCTCGCAGGAGTCTGAAGACAAACTAACACGTCTTTTTAAACAGACGACGATTGCTTTCTTCCGCTCAGTATGCTCCTTCTGCGAGCGTGCTTCGGCTTCAGTAACTGCGACTATGAACAGGTTAAACTCCCAGATACAACGATAATGATAGCTGTGCTCACTGCTTACTTCGCACCGAGACATACGGAAAATGTTTTCGAAAAGAAAATATTTATCCCCTCAGATTGATATTCTGTATTATTATTTATAAAGAACACCACTATGAGAATAAAAACGAAAAGGCCTTCATTCACTGGATTGGAACCCACCGCGCATTCATAGGCAATGAAAAGCTGAATGCCCTAGCTAGTGAATCTGTCGAGTTTGGCGAGTATAAATATGACTAAATTCTAGCAACAGACTTATTTTACCCCAGTAAGTTCGTTCCAGGACGAACTGGAACCACCTTTTAAAACTATCATATCATCTTAAAGGCAGGCTGTGGACTGAAGTTTTATCTACACTAACTATTCGTCCTTGGTACGAGGACAAGAAGTGTAACCATAGTGGTAACTGCTCGGCTGCGTTTTAGCCGTGAGAACTTCCGCCAACAAATTTACCAACTTCGTTGGAGGCCTGCCTGCCCCCATCATCGTCCTCAACACGTTAAAGCATTTCGACCGCAAAGTCATATTGACGTATACTGTCATTGGGCAAGAAGGCCTGAACGATTTGCACTTTGTATGCACGAAACAATAAACGTTTGTGTAAAATGTCATGGAGAGAGTTTTTTGGCATCTGTAATTCACGCGAGGCCCTGCGGCACAGATTTCTTCGGACTTCGCAGAAAAGACTGCCTTCCACCCTGTCTGCTGAGGTTCTTGGTCGACCAGACCTCGGAAGGTCAGCAAGTTTTTGAACTTCTCATACCAGGCTTTAATGCTCTTTACATCAGGTGGATTCCTTCCAAATGCTGTCTGGAAGTGTCTCTGCGCTGTGGTTGGTGATCGTGTCTCATGGTACCACAGGACACACTGCGCCTTCTCCTGATTGGTTAACATGGCTTCTTGGGCACTGCACCTCATCCACTACTTACGTACTGCGAACCTAAAACAGAAAAAAAACTTCGATAGTTGTAAACAATTCGACACAGAGTTATCAACTTATGTAATCAGGGAAAGTCTTTTCGGACACCCTGTACTTAATATCTAATATATGGAGGATATAGCAGAAAGGATTTCGTCGCCGAAGGCCAAATTAAAATAAAATATACAAAAAGAATGAAAACTTTCAGTTTACATGACGTCAAAGAAACCTCCCGTACTACTACAGTGCGCTGCTTTCAAAATCGTAGAATCGCGCTCCGAACTCTTCTCTCTCCAGTCATGTACAGTTTTGCACAGATTTCGTGAACCATGCCGGACGTTTGCTGCGATGGCACCTGTGTGACGTTTATTCTACGCCGTAGTTAGACCAGTTAGTGTGACGTGTTCCATTATCTCCAGATGACGGGAGATTATACTTCATTGACGTATGAGAACAACAGCCGCTACCGAAAGAGGAAATGCCACGTAAGGTTAAGGCAGTGGATTAAGTATCTGCCGTCTCCTAAAGCAGTTTAGGGCGAGCACCTGAAGGATTCCTCGAAAAAAGTCACAGCCGATTCCTACAGCCCGCTTCTACCTGATGTAAGTCTGCGTGTCAGAAATACCTCGGTGTCGGCGAGAGTATAAACCCCAAACTTCGCTTTTCCCGCATGCACAGAGTTTATCCCATAACTGGTGTCTGAAGCGGCCCGACCACTCGACCTGAATCCCTGGCATGGATAGCAACATCCACCAATTACTCAGCTGTCACCTGGGTAAGTTTCCACAGTCAGTCACGCAGACTCTGGGCTTGTTCCCAAGTTACGATACAACTCAAAAGAGCCTGCGGGACGTTTTATCATGCAACAAGTATGCGACGACACGGAATCCTTCATGAGACGCCGGCTACGGTGGCCGAGCGGTTCTAGGCTCTTCAGTCCGGAACCGCGCGACTGCTACGGTCGCAGGTTCGAATCCTGCCTCGGGAATGGATGTGTGTGATGTCCTTAGGTTTAAGTAGTTCTAAGTTCTAGGGGACTTATGACCTCAGCTGTTGAGTCCCATAGTGCTCAGAGCCAGCCTTCATGAGACGAGTCGAGTAAGTCGTATTTACTTACTATCTAGTCCATTTATTAACAAGCACCCTCCCTCCTTAAACAACAATTAGCACGCACAAGGTAAAGGACATGGTTGAATTAAAAGTGACTCCGACATTTGGTACCTACAGCAGTCGCATAGTCAGTAGATGTTTTAGAGGGACATGCGATCACAGATCAGTTAACGTACTTTTGTGCTTGCAATGCAGAATCAGACAATGACGGAAAGGGGTCATTCAGTCAAGAGCAGCAAACTTTTTCTATGTCGTACCGCAGTATAATACACACACAAGAGTCTCGCTCTAAGACTTGACGTCAGAGCTCTGCTTTTAATGCTCAGGTCACTCAGCTGTTGAACAAAGCAGAAATTCCGGTAGAGTTACTTTGCATCTAGAAACATGTAGTGTTCAAGCAAGATTGAACACTAGAATTAAATTCAGGTTTTGAAAATATACACATGGTTCTTAAGGCACTGTATAATTTCCAGCAAGAGCTTCAAATGGCTCTGAGCACTATGGGACTTAACATCTGAGGTCATCAGTTCACTAGAACTTAGAAATACTTAAACCTAACTAACCTAAGGACATCGCACACATCCATGCACGAGGCAGGACTCGAACCTGCGACTGTAGCGGTCTTGTGGTTCCATACTGTAGCGCCTAGAACCGCTCGGCCACCCCGGCCGGCTCCAGCAATTGGTACTTCTGGCCCCTTCTGTACCTGTCGTATTTATCACGCGAGAGAAGAGCAGTGTGGAGAGAGAGAGAGAGAGAGAGAGAGAGAGAGAGAGAGAGAGAGAGAGAGAGAGGGGGGGGGGCGTCGGAAGTTAGGACGGACTTAGTTTACCGTACATAGGATACCTGCTCGAAATATATGATAGCGGCTGTCGAATAATTTTACGGTACGTACTTGCCCACCGATTCTCTAAATGTACCAAAAAGCTTCAGTGAGAGGAATGTCTTCTTTCTCTGTTGATGGTTTCCCTTTTTGTTCCTATTAAGACTCGGCAACCTTGCCATTATGAATAATTAGGTCTGTTACTACATGATCAATCTGAAAGCTGCTGATTCCTTCATGCATAACGGTTTGAGAATTTTCAACTCGCGACCATTCTTCAACAACACACTATGTCGTCAAAAGTATCCGGACACCTGTTAGTGGACATTAATATGAGGTGTGTCCATCCCAGGAACTGTGCTGGGGACTCTTTCAATGAAGTATTTGAACGTCTGTAGAGGAATGGCAGCCCATGCTTCCTCAAGAGCGGAAACAAGAGAAGATAGTGACGTTGGACACGAGTTTGGAGCGAAGGCGACATTCTGACTCATCCGGTAGGTGTCTGGCTCTGGTCGGGACTCCGGACAGGCCAGTCCATTTCAGGAATGTACACAAACCTGTGCCTCACAGATGGTGCTTTAAAATGACCACGTCCTAACCACGAAAACATCCACGTACCATGACACAACCTCCTCCATACTTCACTGTTGGAACTACACATGATGGCAGGTAACGTTCTCCATGCATTCGCCAAACCCAAACCCTTCCGTCGGATTGAGACAGGCTGTGGAGTGATTCATCACTCCAGATCACTCGTTTCTAGTCATCCATTGTGGAGTGGAGTCACTCTTTACACCACGCTCACGTGACTCTTAGCGCTAGCTACGGAAATTGTGGACTATGAGAAGCTGATTGGTCATTGTACCCCATTCTTTTTAACTTTTTGCTCACGGTCATAGCGCTATATGTCACTCTCGTAGCACTTTAGAGCTTGCGAATGATTCTGTCCACTGATTCTGTGCGACTTTCACAACCGTATTTCGCAGTGCTCGACGCTCCCCGTGTGTCTGTACGTGAGGTAGGCTTGTTCTTTCCTTAGCTGTGGGTTTTCCTTCGCGTTTCCACTTGACAGTCACATCATCAGCGGTCGAGTGGACCGATTTAGAAGCGTTTAACTGTGCCTGATGGATTTGTTAGTCAAGTTAAATCTAGTGGCTATTCCGACTTCGAAATCGGTTTATGCTGACCGACCTATTCAGCTGTTCCTCCTCCCCTGCTGACAACATGCCACGCGCTTGCTTTTATACGAGTCTAATTCCAAAAGTAAGGTCTCCTATATTTTTATTTGTACATAGATCTGTTTATTTCTACAATGGTTTACATCAGTTTACAGCTTGAACATTTAGCTATTTTTCGACGTAATCACCATGTCTGTCGATGCATTTTTGTAGACACTGTGGCAGTTTTTGTGTGCTCACGTCATACCAGCTCGCCGCCATGCTGCCCGGAAAGTTATTGATCTCTTCTTTCACCTCGTCGTCGGAGCTGACTCGCTTTCCGACCAAATGTTCTTTTAACTTAGGGAACAGGTGATAGTCAGTGGGCGCCAAGTCAGGACTATAGGGTGGGTGATTATGTTCCACTGAAACTGTTGCAGGAGAGCATCTGCTTGCCGAACGATGTGTGGGCGAGCGTTGTCATGGAGAATGTGTACGCCCTTGCTCAACATTCCTCTTCTCCAGTTCTGAATTGCCCGTTTTGAGTTTTTTCAGAGTCTCACAGTACCTGTCAGCGTTAATTGCAGTCCCAGTGGGCATAAAGTCGACCAACACTACCCCTTTCCGATCCCAAAAAACGGTTGTCACGACTTTACCGGTAGACTGTTTGTTTGAATTTCCGCGGCTTTGGCGAAGAAGGATGCCGCCACTGGCGTGATTGTTGCTTGGTCTCAGGTGTAAAGTGGTATGCCCAGGTTTCGTCACCTGTCACGGTTGTGTACAGAAAGTTGTCCTGTTCGGCTGCAAGGCTGTGAAGGAATGCGCGGGAAGCATCAACTCGTTGCCGCATGTGGTCCTCAGTCAGCATGCGTGGCACCAATCTTGCGCACACCTGCCGGTAGTTCAATGTCTCCGTTAAAATTCTGTGGGCGGTGTTTCGGGAAACCTCAGGAACAACGTGCAGAAATCATCCAGGGTGATCCACCGATCTTCAGGCATGCTTTGCTCAACCTTCAACACTGTCTCCTCAGAAACTGACGGTTTCCCGCTCCTTTGTACGTCGTGAATTTCGGTCCGACCAGCTGCAAACTCTCTACACCACTTACGAACATTTTTGACCTCCATGCACGACTCACCGTACACTCCCGTCAATTGGCGATGGATTTCAATCGACGCAGTGCCCTTTGCGTTCAAAAACCGAATAACTGCGCGCAATTCGCACTTGACGGTAACATCCAACGGGAGCTCCATTCTCAACGGCTGCCAAGCCAAAACTGAGCGCCTCAGCGCTGCGTGCGCATGTTTACACACAGCGCGTGAAGCACTCTGCATAACAGTGTGACCAACTGCCACACAAACAGCGTTCTGTACTTATAAAAAAAGAGACCTCACTTTTGAGATTACCCTCGTACTTACCGGTCCTCCTCTCGTGACCTCCAGTGGCCATGCAGTTCACCATTTCGTTACGAGAGCTGTCCAGTCCATTTTAACCCAACGTGTCCCCTGAACGCCCGGGTTCCCGGGTTCGATTCCCGGCTGGGTCAGGGATTTTCTCTGCCTCGTGATGGCTGGGTGTTGTGTGATGTCCTTAGGTTAGTTAGGTTTAAGTAGTTCTAAGTTCTAGGGGACTGATGACCATAGATGTTAAGTCCCATAGTGCTCAGAGCCATTTGAACCATTTTTTGTCCCCTGAAGGAACGAGTTCTAAAGACGCAAAAAGCATTTTCATTTTACCTGACTTTTCTCGTATACACACGTACTCTTTATTACAACGTGTCTTACGTTCAATGCAAGCTCCGTTTCCGGCGCTTCGTGGGAACTGGGCTACCATCACCGCCTGACGCTGCGGCTCGTTCATTGAACGGTCAGCGTGACTGTGGCAGGTGGAGTATCGATTTTAACTGAAGTCGGGAGCGTCCTAGCAAAGAAGTCCGAGGCTTCAAACCGTATGTCAGCACCATCTGCTCACAGACTAGTGTACAAACTCAAAACTAAAACCTTAAAAAGTAACGGTGCTTAGTGCATCGACTGACAATTCAGATGATCTCGATCAAGTTCATTACTGCAACTGGCTACTACAGTCTGTGCTTGATGAAGAGATTAAACCTAATATGCAATTTTTTTGACGATTCTTTCTGAATTTATCGAACTGCTTTAAATTACTGCTCAGTCGACATTGGAGTTCTGAACATCCTCACCAGTCAAATCGAGAGCGTCTGCATGACGTGGCGTGAAACCAGGGGTACGGTTGGAAATTAGTGCAACCTATCTTTTCCCAACAAGCCATAACTACAAATAAGTTTGTGACCAGCGCACTGCATCCTTTCTTCATCGAACAAACAACAAATGATAAGATGTTCGATTATTTCATGAAGGACAATGCAATATGTCTATGACACTTCGCTGCGAACGTTATTACTCGTATTTATTGACGACCAGGTAGTAGCCGCTGAAAGCTAAGATGATTTACAAAGACCTGGCTGTAGCTTTTTAAACATACGAAGTACACATGAAAAATCGGAGAAGAGCAATAGCTGTAACAAAAAAATCTTTCTTTCAAGTGCAAAAAATTTAATCAATAATACAGGGTTATTCTAAATGACGTGCTCTTTTTCATAAATTCGTATGTATTCAAGTACAAATCCAAAATGAACAAGCTTTATACCAATGAAAAGAGGAAGTTTCAAAGTTTTTGGCGGGCGGGCGGTGATGGTTTCAGAAGCGGCCGGTAGAGTTCTCGCGGCAATAGAACCGTCATTCCGTTTCACTGTCGCAAATTGCAGTGCAGCGGGAATTTCGTACAAAATTCGGTATTCAACCACCAATTCGCAAAAGCGTTAGCCGTTGATTTAAGCAATTTAAACAGACTGGGAGTGTGTGCAAAGGAAAAACCACATGCCGAGCGCGTGTGTCAGAGGATGATGCCGATGGATTCTTGAATGTTTTGTACGCAGTCCCAGTAAGTTTACCAATAGAGCCAGTCGAGAACTGGGAATACCTCAGTCAAATATATGGAATGTTCTGAGACGGCGTTTGCTGTAGATGCCCTACCGATTACATCTTGTCCAGGCTCTCAATGACAAAGAGAAGCGTCTCGCGTTTTCTGGTTATGTGCTAGCAAAGATGGAGGCTGACGCATTTCTACAGCGTCTAATTTTTAGCGATGAATCGACGTTCCATCTTGGTGGGAAAGTCAACAGACACAATGTTCGCTTATGGGATTTCTAAAATCCCGTTCACCATTGCAACACGAAAAAGACTCACTGTGCAGAATCCCATACAAAGGTTTATGGACTTTTTTTCGGAAATAATTGTAACGGGAATCACTTACCTGGGCATGTTGGAAAATGGCTGTTCCCTCAAGTTATGGAAGATTCCCAGGACTTCATTTTCCAACAGGATGGAGCTCCGTCCCATTGGCACCTTGATGTACGAGGCTTTTTGGATGACTGCTTTCCTCGGCGCTGGATCGGTCGCAGGGGACTTCTGGCCACCGGGCTCTCCTGATCTCACACCCTGCGCTTATTTCATATGGGGCTATGTGGGGGAAGCTTTTTACGTCCCGCCTCAACCAATCACTCTGAACCATCTGCGGGACCGGATCACTGCTGCCGTGCACTCAGTAACAGCAGACACGCTTTCGCGTGTGTGGAATGAGTTTGGCTACCCCTCCGATGTTTGCCGTGCAGCCAACGGCGGCCACATTGAACATTTATAACATTTATCACATTTATAATTATTCAATAATTATTAAAAACTAATTAATTACAAATTATTTGATTTATTAAATTGATATTAAACATCATGAAAAAACTTTGAAACTTCCCCTTTTGATTGGTATAAAGTTTGTTCTTTTTAATTTTTACTTGAATAAATGCGAAGTTTTGAAAATGAGTCCATCATTCAGAACAACCCTTTATAATGACAAAACAGGTAACAGACTTTACATATTTGGCTACCTCTATTTTGTAATTCACTAATCAGACGGACAAAGAGAAGTAGTCAATAAATAATGATAAATGTATTATTAAAAAGGAAACAATTACATAAGTTTGACCCCCCACAGGAAAATTGGACAATATTGCTTCAGGAGAACTGGACTCAAAGCCACCAACATTCGAAGAAATCAAACCATAACACAACTTAAAAACAACAAAGCATCTGGTGACGAGAGTTTAGTCGGAGATTTACGGAAACACTGTAGTGGCAATATGATAGCATGCTTAACAAAAATAATTCCAGAAGTTTGGGAAACAAAACACGCGCCCAACTGGATGAACAGTGCGTTAATACGTCCCCTACATAAAAAGGGAGATGAAACAGATCCCAACAATTATAGAGGATTTTCCCTCTTGCCCAGAGACATGTAAGATTCCATCGAAGGCGCTTGTAAGCGGAGCTCAAAGAATCCTTGATCTACAGTTTGGGGAAGATCAAGGAAAGTTCAGGAAGAGTAAATTATGTTTAGAATAAGTCGTAAGCTTAATGAGCGTATTAGAAATTAGGAAGATAAAAAGCTCGAAATATACAGGGTGATTCAAAAAGAATACCACAACTTTAGGAATTTAAAACTCTGCAACGACAAAAGGCAGGCTAAGCACTATCTGTCGGCGAATTAAGGGAGCCATAAAGTTTCATTTAGTTGTACATTTGTTCGCCATTTCAGCCAATAAAGTTTTTGGTCCCTTTTTCTTCGAAGGTGCTACTGTAACTGGACTACAGTATCTGGAGATGTTAGAGAATTGGCTGTTCCCTCAGCTCGAACAAGAAGCACAACAATTCATATTTCAGCAGGATGGAGCGCCACCACATTGGCACTTATCTGTCCGTAACTACCTGAACGTCAACTACCCGAGGCGATGGATCGGCCGCCAGGCAGCCCGTGACAGAGCACGTCATCACTGGCCTCGAAGAAGCCCTGATCTTGCCCCCTGCGATTTTTTCTTATGGAGGTATGTTAAGGATATGGTGTTTCGGCCACCTCTCCCAGCCACCATTGATGATTTGAAACGAGAAATAACAGCAGCTATCCAAACTGTTACGTCTGATATGCTACAGAGAGTGTGGAACGAGTTGGAGTATCGGGTTGATATTGCTCGTGTGTCTGGAGGGGGCCATATTGAACATCTCTGAACTTGTTTTTGAGTGAAAAAAAACCTTTTTAAATACTCTTTGTAATGATGTATAACAGAAGGTTATATTATGTTTCTTTCATTAAATACACATTTTTAAAGTTGTGGTATTCTTTTTGAATCACCCTGTATTGTAACATTTTTAGATTTTAAAAGGCGTACAATTTTAGTGATAGAAATATATTAGTCGTCATTGTAAAGGACTTCGTACTAAGTAACAAACCACAGAAATGATTAAAGAAATGTAAACCAATGGAGCACCAAAGCTACAATTTACGAGAGAATTGTTAGAAAATTTTGAAATACAATCAGGAAGAAGATAAAGATATTGTTAGTCATCCTTACTTTTTAAGTGTGCATTAGAGGGATTTATGGCCCGCATCTCGTGGTCGTGCGGTAGCGTTCTCGCTTCCCACCCCCGGGTTCCCGGGTTCGATTCCCGGCGGGGTCAGGGATTTTCTCTGCCTCGTGATGGCTGGGCGTTGTGTGCTGTCCTTAGGTTAGTTAGGTTTAAGTAGTTCTAAGTTCTAGGGGATTGATGACCTCAGATGTTAAGTCCCATAGTGCTCAGAGCCATTTGAACCATTTTTTTCTGCACTTTGTTTCTGATCCAGTTTGTGATGCCCTTAGGTTAGTTAGGTTTAAGTAGTTCTAAGTTCTAGGGGACTTATGACCACAGCAGTTGAGTCCCATAGTGCTCAGAGCCATTTTTAGAGGGATTTATGAAAGAATAGAGGAAGGCCATAGATACTAAAGGTATAAAATATAAGATGAGAGCCAAATAAAATCACTGTCGATTAGAATATGCAGATGGCATGGCACTAATTGCAGACTCACCTGAATGTACACAAGAACAAATCGTAGAACTACAATGTTAAGCAGCAAAAGTAGGATTAGAAGTATCGTTTTAAGAACCGTAGTTTGTAACAGACATCAGTAAGCACCTCAAAAGCATAAAATAAATAACACCAAAATGTGCAAATTAGACTGTTTTAAATATCTACGAGATTAGATATCAAACAGCATGAACAGGGATTAGAATACATTAAATGGAGAAGACCTTTCGAATAACAGAAGTATTTACTAAAAAATCTTTGTCCTTGAACATAAAACTGAAACACTACGAAGAAGTGGTCAGACAAGAAATACAGTAGGCCTACTCTATATGCTATTAAACTGACTGCGAAGGGAGAGGTCGAAAAATTAGAAAAAAAATGAAAGAAGTATCTAAGAAAAATACTTGGACCAAAAAGCAGCAGAGCATCAGAATACAGATTAAGATCTAATACAGATCTGTATTCGAAATTTGGAAAGTTAACAGAGAAAAGCACAGTTCCGTAATGACAGAATAACTTCACAAATTTTTGACTTACTGAACAGTTACAGGTCTAAAATCGTATGGCTGAGAGAAGTAGAAAGAGATTTAAAAAAATGTGGGAGTCGGCATGCACACAATAAGAAATAGAACACTTTTTAAACTGCCAATAGAAAAGGTACGCTTTCAGAACAGGAAGATAATCAAGAACTGGGAGAAAGTGAATACAAGAAGGGAAGGAACAACACTGTCGAAGAATGAAAGAAATAGGAGTCTTAAGGAAACTTCAGTTGAAAATAAAAAGTAAGAAACCATGTTTACTTACCGTATCCTTTGAAAGAGTTATTCAAATCTATTTTTTGACAAACTGAGAAAAGTGATACTAATGAGATTTCACAATGGGAGTGGATGTTTGACTCTTTACCAAAATGATAAAGCCGAAATAAACAGCACACAGATAGCATTGATATGTTCTGTATACGGCGTAACGCAGTGAGAAGTGAAAAAATGAGAAAAAAAGCACTTAGAAGAAATGGCACTTGTAAAAACTTACCATTCTAAATAGCAGCAGCCTGTTATTACGATGTCAGAGAATAGGTTATCACGGAAAGTGCTCCATACCATCTCTAAGGAAGGGGAATTTTAGTAAGAACATACTGTCGATGGATTGACAGTTTGTACAGTCACAGAACGGGGACGTACGCAAAACTGCTAATGGATGATGATGGCCGGAGGCATTATCTAAAGGCGGTATGTTTCTCAGTTGCTTGGAATCTGTGCGGCTACATTCAGCAGCTACATCGACAGTTAGTGGGTTTGATCATTGGCGGAACAGAGAGAATAAGTTCCCCCTTACCATGGAGTAGATATTAATATACTCGCTGATGCAGATCACCGATTCCCATAGGTGTTTCAGAATAAATCTTCAGTTTTAGTACGTAAACGTTTATTCAGAAGAGACTCGCGTGTCTTCCCTCGCCGTTCGGGCTTTTCGGCGACCTTTTTCCCCCCAAACTGTGCACTTTCACATTACAACTTGTTCCTCTCCAAACTTTCACGGCGTCCACAATGTGTCCACTCCCAGAAGAACCCCTACACATTGCCGCCTTGCTTTCTAAGCGACTGGTTTTGTCTCCGCTTTGTACTTTCTCTATGAATGTCAAGTCTTCTCAAGACTGCTGGCCTTGCCAACCTTGGCAGTTGCATTAATATCTCGGAGATCCATTTTGTGGTAAAACTGTATAAATGTATTTCTTCCATCTGTTGTGAGTACTTAACTAACAACGCTTTTTACGCTTTCCATTGTCGATGGTATTACGTGGGCACTGCCGCTCTATTTCTTGCAGGTTGTTTGATATAGATAGTTCTCAGACGTTTGAAGGAAAGGGCAGTATGTTTCGTTGTGGAACACGGCAGAATTGGAGCTCTGGTTTGCTAGATTCGGACTACTGCGACAGGGCGTTTTTTTCGTGCACGCTTATGCCGGAATCCGCGTCGTTAGTGTAGACCGCTGTCGGTAGAACGGGAATGGTCGTAGAATACGGGATAGCAACATGTAAAAAGACGGACGCAACGGGTAACAGTCGAATTTCACGCGGCGGTCCAATTATCACGGTGGCACACTGGCGCGTAATACGCTGTGTCATACGTCATTGTCTGGCATTGGAGTGAGGGCAGTGAAGCGTATAGACAGTGGTGGTAGGTGAAACGAATGCGGCTTAGAGTTGACGCAGTAAGTTGACGTGCCGGACTGATCAGTATGTACTACAAAGTATTGCAATAGAATACATTGAGATAACAAAAGTCACTAGATATCGATGTGCACACGTGCAGATAGTGGTAGTAGCCATCTGAAAAGATTTCCGGCGTGATCATGGCTGCACGACGGGAATTAACAGATATTGAACGCGGAATGATAGTTGGAGCTGGACGCATGGGACATTCCATTTCGGAAATCGTTAAAGGATTCAGTATTCCATAATCCACAATGTCAAGTGTGTGCCGAGAGTATCAAATTTCAGGCATTACCTCGCTCCACGGGCAACGCAGTGGCCGTCGGTCGGTCTTCACTCAACGACAGGAAACAGCGGCGTTTGCGTAGAGTTGTCAGTGCTAACAGACGAGCAATCCCGTGTTAAATCAATATGGGACGTAGGACGAATGTATCCGTTGTGACAGAGTGGCGAAATTTGGTGTTAACGAGTTGTGGCAGGGGACGACCGACGCGAAAGCATACGCCTGCGGCACCTCTCCTGGGCTCGTGACCATATCGGTTGGCCTCAAGACGACCGGAAAACCGTGCCCTGGGCAGTTGAGTCCCGATTTCGCTTGGTAAGCTGGTGATGGCTCCATAATGGTGCGGTGTGGAATGAACTGATCATTGACTGGAAATGGTAATGTTCGGCTACTTGGAAACCATTTGCAGCCATTCACGGATCTAGTGTTCCAAACAAGGATGGTATTTTTAGGGTGATAACGTGCCATGTCACAGGGCCACCGTTATTCCCTGTTGGTTTGAACAACATTCTGGACAGTTCGAGTGAATGATTTGGCCACCCAGATCGCCCGACATGAATCCCATAGCATATTTATAGGACATAATCGAGATGTCATTTCGTGCACAAAATTTGCAGTGGCAAAATTTTGGAAATTATGGACGGTTATAGAGTGAGCGTGGCTCAGTATTTCCAACGTCTAGTTGATTCCATGCCAAGATGAATTGCTGTGCTACGCCAAGCAAAAGGAGGTCCGGCACGATATTTGGAGGTATCCCATGTTTTTTGTCACCTCGGTGTGTATACAGTTGTTGATATGGGTAGGACAGATGCAGGTCAGTACGAAGTTTTCGTGAATAGATCTCAGTTTTAAATTAACTTACTGAAACGAGCTTGCAAAGAGGCCAAACATTTGTGCTGCTTGTGTTGATTTAAGTGCAACCTACGTTACTGTATGGGTAGACTGGCTACTGCTCGTGCTGGATAATGTACTATAAGCACAATAAACTACTGCAATGTATGCTTATCGTCCGCGAAGTTACCTTAGCCAGATGTTCAAGTAAATCATACAAGATATGAATGGATTGATTAGCTACCCTCTTGTTTAACGTAACTAAATAATTTCTGTTCGAAATTCTTTCGAATTGTGCACAGGGAACTCTTTAATTGTTGCCTACACTGACGCAACTCGATTGCTCCTGCATTTCAGCTGCTTGGAGCGTTTGGTCAGAAGGCGTGTGTATGGTGTAAAAGAACCGTAGGTTTTTTAATTAGGAACTCACTTGAGTCGCCATATGCCTTAGGGTTTCGTGTTTTCGCTAAACTTCATGGTGGAGAAACCAGGATGCTGTTTTCAGCAAGGTCAAGAACAGCTGCCTTCCACATCTTTTCAAACCGTGAGAGTACTTCGTTGCTAATGACCCCCTCTGTCTTGGGACATTCACTTCTAAAATAACGAGGCGCTGTGGGGAAAGGAGAGACGAATGAGCATCTCTACATGTATCGTACCAAATGGCGTTTATTCTTGTTCGCACATGTGAATCTGCGAACCAGAGACTTCGATATTTTAAGTAATCTCTGATCCTGTAAATTTTATTGAGTTAAATAACACACACATTTTCTGGCACCAATGAACCCCAAGACACTCTTTATTATTATTGTTGTTATTATTATTATTATTATTATTATTATTTTTTTTTTTAGAAATTAAGTCTAAACTACTGTTATTATCAGGACTCATATTTTCGTTTGCATACAGATTACTTGTTGTGGAAACGTAGATGACGAAGTTCATCCGCGAGTGGTTAAATGCTTATGCCTCAGAGCCAGGATTTGAGCGGCTCATCTCATAGTCAGAAGTGTGTTCGGTACAGCAAAAGAGCGAAAACGGGGAGATGGAGAAACCCATTATCACGGACACCGGTGCACTGAATCGCGTAAATCTCTTAGTGGAACATGCATAACAAAATTCGTTTGATATTTTGACTGTCCGGAAAATGAGGACCGTCGTCAGGAATAAAGTGAGTGAAAATTAGAAACAGAAAAAATGGAAGATTGCTCTCCGTGCGCTAACTGAAAGCAAGTGATACAAAACACTTAAAGCGTAATATTGTGAGCTCGTAATTTTTCCATATTTGACACCTTTTTTTATCGATATAGGACATAGCAGTTTCCCGTAATAAATATGTATTTTGGATTATGCGTGTTTTTCGGCGATCTGTACAACCTCAGGCCCACGTTAACTTGCTGCACCACGACCACCCGAAGGAGAACTGGGAGACAAGAACTTTCATTTATAGCGGAGTAAATAACGTCAAACAGTGACACGCCTTTGTGTCGTACTTATGCAACATATGTTATAAAAATATTTTAAATATTTATGCTCTTCATTTGACACGCCTTCGTGATGCTCACAGTGCATAAAATTACCACTTTTCCTAGCAGGAAATCTATATCAATATTGTGACTTTACTGAATCAGTTGTTGTGGCTCTTATTCCCTTTATTCATGTAGTCTTGCTTGCAGTGCATGTGAACCACGTGCTTTCTCGTATACAAGCATATCACGCTGTAATGTGTATGGATAGTCATATACGGGACGTCCGGATATATGTATATGATAGTCATTGTACAGTTGAAGTCCGAATTATTTAAGTTATTGGTATACTTGGCGTCAAAAGAATTGGCACGTCAATTTTTAGTGTTATTTCAGTTTAAATTTTCGCGTTTTTAAGCTTCTTACGTTGGCTGGAACCACTGCCCTTGTTAAGGAAAGTCGATGTATATTGGATTGCAAGAAGATGATATGCGAATTATCTCGAAATCCGTTAGTTCTTGGGTGTCACAGCCTTTCTGTAGCTGTTTTACATTTTACTAACTGTACAATTTTTTTGTCGATTGTTATTCTCTGTTTCCTGTTTGCAGTTGAAGGAATACACAAGAAAGATTGCTAGGAAATTGGTTTAGCTGTGAAGGAAATCTCGTATAATCGCTCCATCAGGGGTTACTCCGATGTAAACCCGCGCCCTTCATCGCAGTACTAATTAGTGCGGCTAAGAAGTAAACTAGATTCTCGTTCTCAGCGCAGCGGAATGAAGTAGTACAGCTGTTCAAATACTCTTTTAACCTAGTTCCCACGGACTAGAAGGAATAAAGGCAAACAATATATTTAACTTCCTTAGGAAGGATTTCGCCGACTGGAAGAACCGTTCCTGCAGAGAACTTCGTAAGTGAGAATTACAGTGTCCAGTCACATTAAATGACCGCCTGTCAAAAGCCGGAATAACCACTTTTTGCAGCTCGGGCCGCAGTGAAACGTGCAAGAAGAGTGTCAGTGAGGTTCTGCTGCCGGCAGGGATGTGGCGCCGTGACCACTCGTGTGCCGTGGCCAGCTGCGATAGGTTTCTCGGTTGAGGACTGATGGCACATACAGCCCGATCGAGGTGGTCCCGCAGACGCACGATTAGGTTTAAATCCGAAAAGTTTGGTGGTCATGTGTGTCTTAGAACGACGAACGTACAGTGCGAGCTTTTTGAAAGGTAACGTTATCCTGCTGGTGTAGATGCCATTGTGCCGTGGAAAAATAAATAGCATGTAAGGGTGGACATGCTCCCCAAGGATAGCTGCATCTTTGTGTTGAGCCATTGTGATTTCCAGGCCATAATGCTCCTTTCTCTCACCTGGAATCTTCCGACGATTGTTGCAGGATGTTTTCAGACGTTTCACGCCGTACACGCCAAAGGCCATCTTTCCGATGGGGCATAAAAAGCGATTCAGCTGAAAAGGCCATCTGTCACCACTCAATGGACGCCCAGGTCCGGCACTGGCGTGCAAACACCACCTTTTATCGCAGATTAACAGCAGTCAGGATTGGTGTCTGAACCAGGCGCCTGCTGCGGAGGCCCATACGCAGCAACATTCGCTGAACGGTCATTGTGGAGACACTGGTGGTAGACCCATGGTTTATCTGGCCGGTCAGTTAATCAACAGTTGCACATCAGTTCGCCCGTACACATCTCCGCAGCTATTGTTCACCCCTGTCATCCATTACCCTTGTTGCACCACATTTGCCTCGGCACGGGCTTTGGATAGCGCTATTTTCCTTCTAGGGCATGGTTTTACCCCGGTGGCACCCGAACAGTTTACAAACTTAGTCGTTTCGGAAATGGTTCTACACTTTACCCCTAAATTCCATTATCATGCCCTTTAGGGTGTCAAACAAGTCGACACGTTTCCCCATTACGACGACGACTGTACTGTTACTTGCGTCTCCCCGACGCGCTTTATAGACCGTCCATTGCTAGGGCCTCCACCTACGATCTGTGAGTAGTTGTTGCACCTTGCGTCGAACATAAGCGACGGTCACATTGTGACTGGACCGTTTAGTAATAGATTCGGACTTTCGTTACAATAATGAGTCACTAAAATGTTTTGGGAATTCGATGGTACCAATTTTTATATTTTTCTTTTCTTCCTAGGAAGAAGGCCACATTGTATATTGACACAGATGTTCAATTAAAAAAGTAAATAAACAAGTAAGACACTCATTTATCCCAAAGACGACCTTTCGGGATAGCCGAGCGCATTAGCGTGCCGCCTCCGGTGTTCGAGGAGGCGTGCCGACCACACGAAGAGACAGCGTGCCGCCCAGCCTGCATGTGGTTTTTAGGCGGATTCCCACATCCAACTGGGTGAATACAAGGCTGGAACCCACGTCCACCTGTTACACGATTCGCAAACATTTCGAAAACGTTCTCACACTTTCATGTAGGATAACTTTAGACGCAGGTAGACGAGGTACTAAAATTCCGTCGTCTGGGGGGCGAGGGCGGCGACTGGAAGGGCATTTCACACCCTGTACCACTGTCTTTGCCCAATCCACACTAACATGCCGACCCTTTGAAGATATGAGAAAAAAAAGATTCATCCCAAAGATGTTTGATGGTATCCAGGTTGATGCTTGGAAGCGAGTATTCCTGCAGATCATCCTGGTTTTCTTCGAATTCTCGGACATTGATTCTTGCCTTGTGGAGAGAAACATTCATCGCGCTGACACGGGAAAGGGCCGTTTCCCGTGTATTGCTACAGTTTCGGAAGTACACTTTTGAAAATTTTGTTTTTATGTTTAACTTGTGCACATTATATCATCGAACAAAACTAGCAATCGAAGCTGAAACCGGGAACAATATTCCTGTTACCCAGCGAGGCACAGAGGAGGGTAGCTTACCCTTTCGCAAATTCCCCTCCTCACCTCCACACTCCTAACACGAATTCGCATCCCCTCCCACCAGAGCAAGCGTACCCATCTACAAACGGAGGTCGTGCAACTAATATACGCTGTAAATATCAGCGAGTTTAACTAAGCTGTTCTAGTAGGAAAGCCATAAACTAAATATAAACTACTGGCCACTAAAGTTGGTACACCATGAAGATGACGTGCTACAGACGCGAAATTTAACCGACAGGAAGAAGATGCTGTGATATGCAAATGATTAGCTTTTCAGAGCATTCACAGAAGGTTGGCGCCGGTGGCGACACCTACAACGTGCTGACACGAGGAAAGTTTCCAACCGATTTCTCATACACAAACAGCAGTTGACCGGCGTTGCCTGGTGAAACGTTGTTGTGATGCCTCCTGTAAGGAAGAGAAATGTGTACCATCACGTTTCCGACTTTGATAAAGGTCGGATTGTAGCCTATCGCGATTGCGGTTTATCGCATCGCGACATTGCTGCTCCTGTTGGTCGAGACCCAATGACTGTTAGCAGAATATGGAATCGGCAGGTTAAGGGGGGCAATACGAAACGCCGTGCTGGATCCCAATGGCCTCGTATCACTAGCAGTCGAGATGACAGTCAGCTTATGCGCATGCCTGTAACGGATCGTGCAGCCACGTCTCGATCCTTGAGTCAACGGATGGGGACGTTTGCAAGACAACAAGCATCTGCACGAACAGTTCGACGACGTTTGGAGCTGCACGGACTATCAGCTCGGAGGCCATGGCTGCGGTTACCCTTGACGCTGCATCACAGACAGGAGCGCCTGCGATGGTGTACTCAACGACGAACCTGGGTGCACGAATGGCAAAACGTCACATTTTCGTATTAATTCAAGTTCTGTTTACAGCATCGTGATGGTCACATCCGTGTTTGGCGACATTGCGGAGAACGCACATTGGAAGCGTGTATTCGTCGTCGCCATACTGTCGTATCACCCGGCGTGATGCTATGGGGTGCCATTGGTTACACATCTCGGTCACCACTCGTTCGCATTGACGGCACTTTGAACAGTGGACGTTACATTTCAGGTGTGTTACGACTCGTGGCTCTACCCTTCATTCGATCCCTGCAAAACCGTACATTTCAGCAGGATAAAGCACATCCGCATGTTGCAGATCCTGTACGGGGCTTTGTGGATACAGAAAATGTTCGACTGCTGCCCCGGCCAGCACGTTCTTCAGATCTCTCATCAATTGAAAACGTCTGGTCAATGGTGGCCGAACAACCGGATCCTCACAATACGCCAGTCACTACTCTTGATAAACTGTGGTATCGTGTTGAAGCTGCATGGACAGCTGTACCTGTACGCGCCATCCAAGCTCTGTTTGACTCAATGCCCAGGCGTATCAAGGCCGTTATTACGGCCAGAGGTGGTTGTTCTGGGTACTGATTTCTTAGGATCTATGCACTTAAATTGCGTGAAAATGTAATCACATGTCAGTTCTAGTATAATATATTTGTCCAATGAATACCCGTTAATCATCTGCATTTCTTCTTGGTGTAGCAATTTTAATGGCCAGTAGTGTAATATACGCTGTAAATATCAGAGAGTTTAATGAAGTTTATAGTAACTAAGCTGTTCTAGTAGGAAAGTCATAAACTAAATATAGGTCTGCTGCCTGTATCTATTTTATGTGCAGCGTTACTTCTCTCGCCTCCGCTGGCAGAGCATTTGTTGGGATAAATGTCGTAGCTCCTAAAGAAGCTCTCTCTCTCTCTCTCTCTCTCTCTCTCTCTCTCTCTCTCTCTCTCTCGGTTGATAGTTAAAACGTATGGGGGCCCTTTTGTGTAGGTTGTAAGAGCAGAAACACATGACTGGAGGCGGGAAAAGGACTGAGCAGCTGTCTGTAGGAAATTGGAGAGCCTTTCATCGCAGAATAGAGCAGGGGCGGGAAAGAATTCAGCGCGTCAGCCGCGTGGGCGTCAGGCATAGGAGCTGTCAGCACATCCTTCCGCATCGCCTATCTCCCTATCTCGGAGAGGCGGCTGGCTGTGCATCTCATATTCGATTCGCCACTGCGAGTCTCCCCACCGCAGCGCCTCACCTACCTACAACTTCCAACCTCCCCAAACCGCCGCACAAGCTCCCATCATTAAACTGGAAGGATACGTTGCAGAGAACAGCTTTTACGACCTTGCCACACCAAGAACCACTTCGTTCTGGCGTGGTGAGGTCGAGTAAGTACCATTTGCACTCATTTTCTGCGTACAAATGAACGACGATTAATTTGAAGGTTTTCACTCTGCTTTAATTTTCATTATAAAATAACCGTAAGACATATGCACAAAAAAAAAACTATTAAGAAACCTGATGATACACTTCCACAACTTCACCCACAAAAATAAATTGCATTGGATCTTTGCTTCTTGTAACATAAATTTGTTCAAAAACTTGTCTCCTTACAGTTTTCGAACTCTACTTCGTATTTAGCCAGTCTCCTTGCCTCAGTTAGCATGGGAGAATCTGCCTTGAACGGAAGCTCTTAACGACGAATCCCGACGTCGTGTACTACCTTGTTACTGCGCTTGTAATTGAACACACGTAATGGCAGTTATTAAGGACTGTTTTGAGCTTCAGCAGTTAGGAACAGCTCTTAACTCAAAACGTTTTTTTCTGTATATTCGCCGAAACACATTCATTAACATTCTTTCTGTTTTGTAATTTACTGTGTCGTCAAGAAGCACCGCACGTCATCTCAAACATAAGTCCCCACTAAAAATCCTTTTCATAACTTGGAAATAACCGATGTTGACAACCTAACGTCGTAACTCCACTGTATCACCACCTTGCAAACATAGTTATCATAATTTATTTTTAGATACATGATAATAGTACATCTGAAAAGTTTTTTTTTTCACTCTATTAATTCATTCTGCCATCGCTGCTTGATGGAATAACTTTATAAAAGAAAGGCACAAAAATGTGGAATGTTCTACAGTTAGTTATTTCCTGATAATGACTTAAGACAAAAACCAGTTAAGTAAGGAAATCGGTACGGTAGAACATCCACATTTCCGTGTTTTTCGTCAATTTTTTAACTGCTTCATACTGTGCTACACAATTCAACAATAATGAAGATAAGCTGGAATATATGTTGGTGTAGATCTAATCCTTTAATAGAAAGTGTCTGATACGTTTCATATACAAACATCCTAAAGTAGGCGGTTTTGTCTGCTTCGAAACGGCTTTCTTTAGTCTCGAATCGGCGTACGGGCATATAACTACAGATGATGGCAGTAACAAATTTTGTACACAATAACCCTTCCAACGTGAAATTTAAGCGAATGGATTCTTCTTCAAACGTGTCGCTACTTCAGCTTGCTCCTACACAGTAGATTATTTGCAACAAAATCCCAAAAACAGAGTAATTTGTGCCTCTCAGATATCTGCTGCTGGCATGTCCGCCATTGACTTAATTTTCATAACGTACTCGTTAGAAAGTCCCAGATAGAAACCTCAACTGGCTCCATATCGAGACTTCAAACGCATTAATTTACTTGAATTTGCAACTGAGGCGCAAGATAGTTCAGTGGACGTATTCTAATCCCTTCTTGGACATAAAAGAAAACTTCATGGATTTACTTACTCTGCTATATGACAAATATGCCCCCCGAAAGACCGGAAAAGTAAGAAGGAAACGTGCACACTGGCTAACTGAACTAAAACAGCTCATGAATCTCAGAAACGCTACACATCGGGCGTACAAACGTCACCCCACGCCTGAAGGCATATTACTTACAAGAAGACGCGGAACAGTCAGTGAAGCTGTGAGAAACGCAGAACTCAGGCATGCCTGTACATTAACTGACAAGGGATGTCTGGGAGGTGTCCCCCTCCGACTTGCTTGAAACTTTACATGTAAATAGAACACGAAAAAGTATTAGACATACTTTTTTTTAGCTGCTAATACGCTGATTTAGAAGGTAAAATACACCCCTAAAGTCGAACCCGCAAAACACATTTTTACAGATGTCTTGACTTTGTCAATATTTTTGAACCAAATCAAATGGAAGTCGTTTATTATAATAAACTGCATTATACAATAGAGAAATTGACCACGGGGACTGCTTTCCTTATCTTGCGTGGGGGTAAAATCGTATTTTATGAAGTACACTTTCGTAATAAAGATTCATAAACTAACAATAGAAACTAAAAAAATTATTTTTTTCAAACTACAAAATCAAATAAAGTTGACGTGATTTTGAATTTTTCGTAAAAGTATCCCTGCGTAGGGTAAACTACCTCTAACGCCACTGAAAAATTTTCAGCGTCCGAGCTAGCAGTTACTACTTCAACAAATAAACTGAATGTGCGCTCAAGCTGTCCACGAAATAAGAAAATTTCAAAATTCTACAATTACAGAATATTGCTGCCAATAAGCCTGAGCATACAACACCTCGCTTAAGTCAGACTACAGCCGAATGAATTAGGGAACATAATGATACTAAAATATAGGACGTGTCAGCTGCCACATATAGAAATCTGTCGCATATCGAAATCTGCCGATCTGAATCTCATAAATAACGTCTGCGACTATTGGGAACAGCGAGCGAAACGTGGCAATCTACAATCCCGGAATTTGGTAGCTCTATGGGATCTAAGCAGTGGCTTCAGCTTGTGTGTTATACCTGAGGAAAGCCTATGGACTTCCTTCCTCTGCAAGATGAGGCGGTGTTCAGCGATATTTGCGTGATGTCTCGTGGTGGATACTAAATTTTTGTTGGTGTGCTAATTAGAGCTCCGATAGGAAAAATAAATATAGTGAAAAAGATTAATATTGTAAATCCCGTTTAAGATATTCTTCTTTAGAGGAGGAGAAGTAGCTAGCCAACAGGAATTGCTTCAGTTCCGTCTTAACCTCACTGTATTGTGTGCAACGCATTTAATACGTGCTAGCAAGTTCTTGAATGCGCATGAATCTACACATTTGACTTTCGGTACAAATATTAAACTGTTGAAAGCGTTTGTTGATTTTTCTGTCTGAGAAGGCGTCATGAGAACGTCGGCAACGGCTATGAGCTAGAACCATCTCTTCCACCGCAAACTTGACATTTCGGAGTCGGATAGGACGCATATGGTGGAATACGCGAATGAAAGGTTTTGGTGGCTGGGCGAGAGAGAGAGGGGGGGGGGGGAGGGGGGAGAGAGAGGATGTCTGACTGGGGTCAGTCCCGTGCAGCTATTCCGTGGACGCTAGAGTATGCACTGCAGGCGGACGGGCCAAGAATGCGAGTGCAACCGGATGTGCATTCATAGACCAGGCAGCTCAAGAGTGGGGGAATGCAATAAACTGCCTGCGGGAATGTACTATAACGGCAGAGATAATCGCCAGTTTAGAAGCCCTTAAGTGTGCAGCAAACTATGTTGAGGGCATATTTATTTTCTTGTTTCTTTAATATTTTCTTACTATTTTTTTTCCACTCGCCTGTGTCCATTAGTTTTTTCTTATGTGCTGTCGATTTCGAAACCACTAAGGCCTCATCTTTGGGCAATTTACCACTGTGAGCCAGTCGATATGCCACTTGGTGTCATAAATATTGCACCAAATGGTCCTGGAGTAAATTAACAGAATATACTTGTGGTGAAATATCGCGTCTGTAACGATGTTAAAGTGTCTGGATATAAATCCCTTGTTGCTAGGAAATCTGTACAAAAATAATATGCAGTACACACAACTGAGTGGAAGAAAAAACAGGAAGAGAGTAGCTTTTGTTCTCCACAGCAAAATGATTGTTTCCCTTGTTCTTCTTTTGCACGTCGTATTATTAGGATGTCTTCAAAAGAAAGCGACGACAGATCGAACCCTGAAACAATTGAGTGCTGTAAGGCAAAAAGGCTCAGTGAGTTAAGAGTGTCAGGGTAGTCTGGGACTGGAAAATTTAGATCCTGCGAGCGATTCAAGATACGAATTTTTGCTGTAAACAGTGCAGAAATTAGCCGGAAGCTGAAACACGGTCTTTCAGAGGTGGCTGCATCAGGAGGGAGAACAGCGAAGACGGTGGATCGCATCGTCTAGGAGTGTTGACCTATCCATCTCACCATTACGCGAAATGGACACGAACACTGTAGAGAACACATGTAGTGAATTTAATACAACTTTATGAAAATTATACTCCTTATTTTGTAAATGAATTTAATTTTTTGTTCTCTAGAGGCAGTAATATAGCTATTAGGTTTGTTCACAGACGACGCTGAAAACTGACGACTGTAAATACGAATCAGTAGCAGACATGATCATGAAACAAAAAGCCAGATATAATAACAAAAAGTAATACAGTGATTAGGGCTCAGAAGTCTAGCACAGGGAGTGTGTCATGGCGGCGGAGGTGACCCGGCTCGTCGATTCTAGGTTAACCACTAAACCCACGTTTCCTTAAAGAATCCAACTCCCATGTGTAAAACAACTTCAAAGTTCTGACTTCTTTACAAATATGTTAAATATTTGCGTTCAGCATGTAAGCGAGAAAAAGATAAAAAATGATTTGAAAGTTTATTTAAGGTTCGTTGGAAGTCGCAAAGTACTCTCATTAGCAAACGCTAGACGAGTCTGGGTAATTTTCGATCCATCTTAAGCAATAGCTAGTTTCGTGTACACCCATGTGTCTATGACGCCAAGTCTCCTAAACTATATGTCGCACAGTGATATAATTTCAAGGTACATGCGGTGAAATCTGTATATATTGTCTACAAACTGTGTTGCGAATAGATTCTATACTAAAGAAGTAAAAAAATTAAAACGTCGTGCCTGCTGCTGAAGTTTTACTGTGTGAATGGCAAAAAATGTAGTAAACAATAAACCTTTTCCCTTCATTATTGCCGGCCGAAGTGGCCGTGCGGTTAAAGGCGCTGCAGTCTGGAACCGCAAGACCGCTACGGTCGCAGGTTCGAATCCTGCCTCGGGCATGGATGTTTGTGATGTCCTTAGGTTAGTTAGGTTTAACTAGTTCTAAGTTCTAGGGGACTAATGACCTCAGCAGTTGAGTCCCATAGTGCTCAGAGCCATTTGAACCATTTGAACCCTTCATTATTTCGTGGGAGGTTGGCAGCGAGAAAGAGAATCGTAAAGGTTTGAAACTATGTGTAAAGTTTGTTGGGAGTCGCTAAGCGCTGTTAGTCTGAAATACTGGATGAATATAGTCTGGGTAATTTCCGCGCCGTCAGTTAAACTGCCTCCAAATAAGTTCACTGTTTCCAACTTTAGTACTTGACTTCTTGTGTTAAACACTTAATGTAAGTCACTATAGCCGACATAAGTCGTAGGAGATTCAGCACATATCAGAGTACTGTACTCTGATATCTGGTTCTGAGTAGACAAGACGGTTTGCTGACGCAACTATTTAGATGTGAAAGTGATCCAGAGTGATCGAAACATGTAATTTAAGTAAGAATGTGCAGCTCAGACGAAATCATAAATGAGAATTATGTTAAACTTCAAGGTAATGAATAATTATATGAAATACTGAAAATCAAATTTTTGTTGCTCCTAGAAGCCGTTAGATAGGCAACCTGCAACTGGTGCTGTGCACCGTGAACAGGGTAGTAACACAGATGTGTGTCAGCGATGGGCGTGCTGGTAGACTGAATACACCTGGACAAGAGACTCTCTAAGAGGTGGATGAATATTGCTGTTTAGCAGTTAGAATAGGTAAAGAAGATGCCGGACAGACGTAATACCAAGCATTCCACAAAGCAAAACGGCTTTCGGTAAAATTATAAGATAAAGATCTATGTTTGGTGGACAGATATGTACGGATGTGATACGTAGACGATGGACCAAACAGGAGTGAAACAATTAGAAACCAAATTTCAAAGGTATTATAGACGAGTTTGAATATCACATGGATTGAGTGAGTTAGGAAAGATGATGTTCTGCTCTGATCCAACGAGAAGAAATGCTAGTACGGAATATAATGAAATGATGGACTTGGCAGACTGTTAAGACATAAGTTGTTACAAAAAACAGTAGGTCAAAGGATTGTGGACCGTAAGAATAACAGAAGTATGCCTCGACTTGACTTTATGAGGAAAATCGTTGATGTAGAATTCAGCAGTTGTGCTAAAATGAAAAGATTAGCTGGAATACGACAGGGATGGATTACTACGTGAAACCAACTTTAGGGTTGCAACGTAAATTCGAAGCCCTCCCGATGAGTGACAAAACTTTCTGGGGGAAGCATCAAGGAACTTAAGTAACTCTTGTGAGAGCGGCACCTCGTAAACACTGTTTAAAGTGATAACGAACCGAACACGCTGCGACTCGCAGGCTTGACATTATGCGATAGTGCAGGTCTGGCAAGCACTTTGCAGTCACATCGCAGCTGTATAATTCAAGGGATACGTCTGTTCCTACGTTAATGAGTATTGCAGCCCGTTTGGAATACGTGTATACTAAGCTGCGGGTCGAAAGGACTTTAATCTTTTCTTCTGTGGGATAGATGGTGGTGAATTAAGTGAAACACAGTTACGGAAAGAACAGAATTTGCATCTTCAAGCGCCTTACTCTAGAGTTGTATATTCTGCTGGAACATATTCGTAGCGGCAGTCACGTAGGAAGAAGGGCTGACTTGGTGTGATAGTGACGGAAGGCCGGACACTATCTCCACGCAGTGTGATACGCCGGGAACTTCGACAGACAACGTGACAACCAATCTCAGTTCCTGTGTAGCACCCTCCCCAAGTTCAAAGGAAACGCCATCCAGAAGCAGTTTTCTGAAAAGAACAGAAAACTGTTTTTGACAATGTGATTTTTCCGAAGCAAAGCACTGCAGCAAAAACCTGAAAATTCAGAACACCACTGACAAAAAAGGGAGAAAAATAGTTCAGGATTTTGAGAGATGTGGTGGTATTCAACATACAAATAACTGGATTTATAGCGCTTGTTCGTAGCGCGCGCTACATATGACATGCATTTAGTTTCTGTCATTTTAAAAAAGTGGGAAACGGGGCGTATTTTTTGCTACATTTTCGCAATTTCACCGTGAACAAGTATTTTCCGTGCCAAACCAAACCCAACAATTTGACAAGATCCCGCAACATCATGAAGTTCGTTACTAGACCGGATATTACTCCTGAAGCCGTCCGGAGAACCAGAGTATTGGAGTTTTTAAACTAAAAGCGACACGCCCCAGATTCGCGCGGATGGCAGGAAGCAACTACGGCACGACGAATCGTCTGGCATAACAGTAATAAGTTGTACACACAAATATTCCTTGTGAACCAATCTGTCTGTTACTGAAAACCATATTAAAATCCCTACGGTAGTTCACGAGTTCAGCCTTTAAATAAAGACTGAAAAACACGATGGGAAGCTTAAGTTTATAATGTGTATAGTAGTTACGACCTCCAGTATTGCTAATGAAGTCGATGCCAATATGGTGTTCAGTAGGGCCTAAAGTCGTTTCAGGATTAATTTACTTCAAATAGGTCTATCAGTAACCAATGAAAAGACGCCTGAAGATTTTCTCCAGAGCGTTGCTCCCTGGTGCAGCACAGTTTCATTCTGTTAGGGAGTTGCACAACAATGTACTCTCAGCTGCAAACTGAAATGTTGCTCAACGACACTCATTCTTTCTGGAGTTGGAAAAGTGGGAAAGAGGTGCCAAAAGATTTCAGTTTTTCAATTACTGTATGTATGCACGTACATAAATAACTTTCTGTTCCACTCTGCATAACGTCCAAAAGACGAACTAAACAACAGAACTCAATGCATACATTGTAAGCAGATGATCATCGGTACGCTTCCTGCTGGTTAGTGATTACTCAAGGGTTGGAAAGGTTGTGCCCAAATCAAGATTCAGCCCCACTCGTAAGAAAGATGAGAATTTATTTAAAACTACATAACAAGACTGAAATGCTATCTTCAGAGAATGTTGAAACAATTTTAATAGTGATAACAATATTTCTATTAATACAGAACAAGAGCCTTCAGGCGTTTAAATAACAATTGAACAATTATTGTGAAGTGATAATGGCAAACCATCGCTCAAATTGACTGCAATTTAACAAGAATTATTAAGCGGTTTTTAGACTTTACAGAAATTATAATTAACTTTACTAATTAGGAACCCATAAGAAGGAAGATAAAGTGCTCCAAGAACGGCACCGAAGTTAAAATAGTTTACCAACGCGAGCAGTTACAGAGTAACAATAGTATCATAAATAGAGAAACATCAGAATTAGGGCAAACCGCCTTAGCCGCCCACGGGGCAACTTACTATCACGTCCTGCGCCAACTGGCCAACCGACCCGCCCCACTGACCTTTGGGTAAAGCACGGGAGCAGAACACGGCTAAAACACACAAAATATTTCTTAGAAATACACATAACAAATACGAATTCAAGGCTCCGATCGCAATATTTAGTGTAGGACAGATCGACGAAACGAAACCTTCAGGTGAGCCAGCTAAGAACAAATGTGTAGTTCGTTTTAACATGTTATCTGCCTCTCCTTCCCCCGACAGTGAACGACTCGAGAGAAGCTCCAGAAAGAGGTCAGGTTAGGCTAATGACAAAATTTAACTCGGGATAAGAGATCGCACAAAAGTACAGAAAGTGGCGGAAAATTTAAGTAGGCTCGCTCACACCGCTTTTAAAACTGAACGTACCCCAGGACGAATGCACTGCTGTTCTACCGGCTAGCCGGCCGTTGTGACCGAGCGGTTCTAGGCGCTTCAGTCCGGAACCGCGCTGCTGCTACGGTCGCGGGTTCGAATCCTGCCCCGGGCATGGATGAGTGTGACGTCCTTAGGTTAGTTAGGTTTAAGTAGTTCTAAGTCTAGGGGACTGATGACCTCAGATGTTAAGTCCCATAGTGCTCAGAGCCATTTGAACCATCTACCGGCTTTTGGACTTCAATCTTCCCGCGAAAAGGAAGCAATTTACAGAACAGAATGGCCCCAAGCAAGTAGGCCCACAAAATCAATATCCACAGGACTATTGTCGTACAAAGAAAATAATTTACAACGCTAATACGACCAGGACCCCATATAATTGGCAAAGTAGGTGTCGTACGTAGAATACCTCAGAGTGGACAAAAGTACCGCTAATCCGCGTACATTTACAATACAGGGAGGCTGAGCTGAACCATATATCGGCTACCGATAGTGCAACTAGCGACCGTTATGATTCAGATGGAACTCGTTACTGCGGAGGATGAACTCTCTCTCAAATTAACCTGCATCGGCAACCACTTGACTGCAGCACAGAAGCGGAACCGTTGTTCGAATAATTCCACACCAAGTATGTCCTCACCGGATTCTTAGTGGGCGTTGAAGACAGGTAATCTGAGTGGGGGCGGCAGGAATGTCAGCGGACGTAATTCTAGCCGGTCACACATCCTGCAGGCGATCCTACTGCAGATAGACCAGAACCTTCGGACCGCTCTGTATTGTTCCAACCAGTGTAACACTCTCCACGCCCCGCGTCTTGAAAGATCACAACGTCTTCTATGGGACGCAGGGGTCTTGTAAACCAGAAGGCCACGGGCTAACACTTCGACCGAGCGAGGTGGCGCAGTGGTTAGACACTGGACTCGCATTCGGGAGGACGACGGTTCAGTCCCGCGTCCGGCCATCCTGATTTAGGTTTTCCGTGATTTCCCTAAATCGCTCCGGGCAAATGCCGGGATGGTTCCTTTCAAAGGGCACGGCCGACTTCCTTCCCCGTCCTTCCCTAATCCGATGAGACCGATGACCTCGCTGTCTGGTCTCCTTCCCCGAAACAACCAACCAACCAACCAACCAGCTAACACTTCACCGCTTCAGTCAGCAACCGCCACTCAGCTCGCTCCGTTCCGTTCCGCTTCGCCTCGCGCCGTACTGTCAAATCCCCCTTTTCCAGCACACGCTGACGCATCCCGCACACCAGAATCTTTGCCTCAAAGATGTGCTACGATTTGTCGATAGGTCGTGGCACGGCTCAGTCATATTTGGCAATGATATATTATACCCATCTAACGTTCGAAGATTTGTTAATTGTTGGAACACCATTACTGTTACACGCCTGAAGAATTGTTAACACTTAAAAAATAGCGGGAATCCGATATTTAAAGAAATATCATTACTGGCGTGCGGTGTATCTACGAAAACCATTGATATATCGACGGAAAAAAATATCGACGCACCAGCCAATAAAAAATATCGGGTGTTCGTTGTAAATATGCCTCCAGTTTTAGAGCTGTATATTTAAGTATTGATTTATTATTAGCTTTTCTGGCATCAACAAGCTAGCAGTCTGCTTATCCCCGTCCGAGCAAGAATTCAAAGGAAAGCGATGCACGTTCACGCTTGGCGTTAACCACTTTGCTAACAATGGTAACTGCATGTAAATGGCACGGTTTTGCTACATGTCGGATTTGTGTGGAAAACTTCATGTCGACTTCCATATATTTTTCATTTCTGCAAACGACAACGAAATAGCTGTCGTAGTGTCAAAATTGCGTGGTGAAATTAAACGTTGCATTTTCTGCTGGTAGCGCCGAGGGTCACTTACGTCGTCATTTCCCCTCACACGTCTCCTCACACCACAAAGAACAGTCTTGTCATTTAAGTTTTTGTTCATTAGTTTCAGAGACTGTTTTTGAAGAATCCCGATGTGAAGAAGTAACACACGAGTTGCATTAAAAATTGTTTTTTAACGCAACTGGTGTGCTGTTTCTTCACACCGGAAGTCATGTTGCTCCATTCACCGTTCACCGTTCCCCTCCCCCGTCCCCCTTCCCCAATGCAATCGGTTTATTACTTTGCTCCATCTATACTTCACACAGTCATATAGAGTTCCTGGACGTGATGAAAGCTCAAAAAGTAGTACGACTCCTTCACAAGTGAAAGTAAAATTATTTTCTACTACAATTTCAAATATTTACCGAAAATTGTGAAAAAATATAATATAAAATAAAAATATCTACACTCGTTATTGCCCTTCCGACATCGATATGTCTATGAAAATTTTATAGGCGATTTTTTAGAAAAAGTATCGATATTTTGTCAACAGCCCTTGCAGTTTGAACCACCTCTGTACAAGTGACTTACAAGGAGTAAGTATGGTTCGAACGTCTAACAGCGATGCTGTTGCAGCAATTTACTTCAGAGGCTGGATTCGTTGTACTGTTGTGACAACGGATCTTCTGAAAATTACACACATCAAAAAAAGTTTAGCATCGCCCCAGTTCCCAGAACTCCTGAAGACAGACGTTGACTGTGCATATTGTATCACACACACAGTCCCTCTGACTGTTCACAGATGACACTAAACCCGCCCACAGATGTAAACAACTATGCATGAGCAACGCCTATTAGACGGAGGGGGTCCGACAGCCGATCAGTTCCAGTCATTCCACCAGGAAGGAGGTACTCGGCTCGTGTTGTCTGTAGTTCAACCATGCCTAGACGGTCAATACCGCGGTTCGATCGCGTCCGAATAGTTACTTTGTGCCAAGAAAGGCTCTCAACAGGGGAAGTGTCCAGGCGTCTCGGAGTGAACCAAAGCGATGTTGGTCGGACATGGAGGAGATACATAGAGAGACAGGAACTGTCGATGACATGCCTCGCTCAGGCCGCCCAAGGGCTACTACTGCGGTGGATGACCGCTACCTACGGATTATGGTTCGGAGGAATCCTGACAGCAACTTTACCATGTTGAATAATGCTTTTAGTGCAGCCACAGGACGTCATGCTACGACTCAAACTGTGCGCAATAGGCTGCATGATGCGCAACTTCACTCCCGACGTCCATCTTTGTAAACACGACACCCTGCAGCGCGGTACAGATGGGCCCAACAACATGCTGAATGGACCACTCAGGATTGGCATCACCTTCTCTCCACCGATGAGTGTCGCATATGCCTTCAACCAGACAATCGTCGGCGACGTGTTTGGAGATCCGGTGAGGCTGAACGCTTTAGACACACTGTCCAGCGAGTGAAAGAAGGTGGAAGTTCCCGACTGTTTTGGTGTGGCGTTATGTGGGGCCAACGTACGCCGCTGGTGGTCATGGAAGGCGCCGTAACGGCTGTACGATACGTGAATGCCATCCTCCGACCGATAGTGCAACCATATCGGCAGCATATTTGCGAGGCATTCGTCTTCATCGACGACAATTCGCGGACCCATCGTGCAAATCTTGTGAATGACTTTCTTCAGGTTAACGACATCGCTCGACTAGAGTGGCCAGCATGTTCTCCAGTCATGAACCCTATCGTACATGCCTCGGATAGATTGAAAAGGGCTGTTTTGTACGACGTGACCCACCCACCACTATGAGGGATCTACGCCGAATCGTCGTTGAAGAGCGGAGCAATCTGGACCAACAGTGCCTTGATGAACTTGTGGATAGTATGCCACGACGAATACAGCCATCCATCAATGCAAGAGGACGTGCTACTGGGTATTAGAGGTGCCGGTGTGTACAGCAGTCTGGACCACCACCTCGAAGGTCTCGCTGTATGGTGGTACAACATGCAATGTGTGGTTTTCATGAGCAATTGGGTGGAAATGATGTTTATGTTCATCTCTATTCCAATTTTCTGTACAGGGTCCGGAACTCTCGGAACCGAGATGATGCAAAACTTTTTTTGATGTGTGTATTTAAATTGTATGTATTGAGTTGTGGTGTCTAGTTTGTGTTTTTGACATTATGTGAAGTGGGATAGAGCGTCATTTATGTTATCCAGGCAGGTAATGTAACTGAGAAACTTCTTGTGCCTGTTCCTGCCGATGTTTAGCAACTATCGAAACAAGTTGCAGCAATAAGAGATCTTCATAGTCACTGACACCTGTACAACATGATTTTCGGTGTTCTTATCATAGGAGTTAAGGATAATATCGACGTCCCGCACTTCACATTGTTTGCATTCATCCCTTCTTTCTTCACATCATAAAGTTTCATAGCGAATTGCATCGGGAGACTGGTGAGCTTCACTTGTTAACCAATATTTCGTGATATGAGAAGAC
This sequence comes from Schistocerca piceifrons, assembly GCF_021461385.2. Lineage (NCBI taxonomy): Eukaryota > Metazoa > Arthropoda > Insecta > Orthoptera > Acrididae > Schistocerca > Schistocerca piceifrons. Next base: position 121,192,995 of record NC_060138.1, on the reverse strand, counting down.
GCTCCATTCCGCAGAATGTCTTTAATGTTACGAGCCGTCCAAACTACTCGTCAGTTCTATGTCCATTTTTATCAATTGATATTCTCATTTCATCAGTGTATTTTTTCCGTCATCCTATTATATTATCCGCGTGAGAAGTCAATTCATACTGAAAAACTAGATAGCAGGAGAAAATACTCACCACGAGCTCTCAGAAAGAAGTGTTTCTGTACCTGTCGAAAGATGTTAGGTAATGAGTTTGAGCACTTCGTCCCTTAGCAACAACATAGTGGAGCTCTGTTTATATTACAAATATTTGATGCTCCCACTGAGAGATTATACACTGATAAATAATTCAGGGCAAGAGAATTTCTATACAGTGACATTAACAAAGAAGGGTGGAAATACGAAACGAGCGATCAAGAGGGGAGGTGGCTTGGTCGGGATGTATCACATGACTCCAGTTCCAAAAAATGGATCGAAAAAATCAGATGTGATCGGTACGTAAAAGATGTAAGTTAGTCACAGTTCATGCAAGCAGAAGGAATCGTTTTTAATTCATTCGTGAAGGGGGTGTGGGTTTTCATCGAACATGGCATTCATTATATTTTAGACTAGAGGAATCTTACGGACAAGATAACATTTGCGTTGCCAGTCTTTGCATGTGATGACAAACGCCTGAAAAATAGAAAAAGGTTTGATATAGAAAAATCAAGTTCTGTGTCGTAATCCGGGAATTATAATTTACATTTTTATAAATAGCTATATATCGACACTGCGACTGCAAATTACCGCGTACTTGACTTTTCTCTCAGCGTTACGTGTGCACACCAAACCGGATTGGCGAGCTGTACATCGCACGGAAAATTTTCCTCTCCTTCTCTTATCTTTTCTAGCGAACTACACATGCGTACAAGCTCAACAACCACCTAGATGTCGATATACCCAACACTCATAACCTGCAAACCACGTGCAGAAGTTAGTACAGGTCGTCCTTGTGGTAATATCAAAGACCGACGTGTACCCAAAACGGGCGTTGAAGAGTCAGCAAGACCTAAATGTGCATGCTTCGCTGTGCTGGGAACGGTAGAAGGCACTTAGTTGTACTGAACATCTGCAGAATAGTTCATCGTGCTCTTGGAGGGCATAATTATATAGTGATAACATGCTGTTTTATCCGTTATCAGTACCACGTAAAATGAGTGAATCAATAAATTACAATACAATAAAATAACAATTGTATGTGAGCTGCTACCTCTTTCCACTAGGAACCACAGTGTGTTGTAAACCACATCGAGCACTCAAAACGACCTTTGGATTCCGATGCTTCCCATCATAATCCTGTTTCAGACGTCAGGTTTACTATTTACTTAGCCCACAGTGTGTCAGAGCTTAGTGTCTCAAGTGAGCCTTGGTGGTCTAGTGGTAAAGTGCGTGCCTGCAATCCAAAATGTCGCAATATCGAATCCCAGACAGACCTCGGAATATTTCAAACTGCATTGAACCTAGCCTTCTCCTCTTCATTGTGAAGATCGTCAGGAACTACACGTGGTTCGGAGTCCACGTTAAACAGTAGGTCCCATGTCCGCGGTAGGATTACTAGGGTAGGTTAGACACCATAAGTAGAGGGGCTGTACTTAGTACTTCCCATGTTTGTCGCAGAGAACTAATAAGGCGTGAACGATTGAAAATATCGAAATTAAATTTTCGACCAAGTGGCAGTATTTTTCAGTATTGTTGATTTCAGTACCGAAATCTCCATGTACAGGGTGAGTCACTATTGCCACCAAGAACAACTCCGAAAGTATGACAGGAGCTGAAAAGTTTGTGGCACGTAAGTTACATGGAACAACGGGGGCCATAATATGACGTTGGTTTTTTGTTGCTAGGTGGGGTAGCTTCAGAGATATGAAGGTCAACTTGTTTTTTTTTTTTTAATGGTATGCCATACTTTGTTACTTATTTTCTGATAGCGGCTATCGAGACGATGTGTAACAGTAAGATCTTTGAAGGTCAACGAAGGTCTAAAAGGTGGCATGAACGTCCATTTACAGGAGGTGTTCGAAGTGGTGACCATTGGTATCAATGCAGTACTGCAATCTTCTTATCATGGATTGAGTGTTATTTCTTATCACTTCGGCACTTATCGAAGCACATGCTCTGACAATTTTCTCTCGCATATCTTCAGGTGTAGTTGGAACGTCTTTATAAACAATGCCTGTCTTTTAATGAATTGAAGTACGTAAAATAACTGAGAAATACAAACATTAACTTTCTTTAAATTCTGACTTGGAATAATTAGGAATGACGGCTACGTTAAAGAAAATTGGGGCCTCTTTTGATGAAATATAGTTTCTTTGATCCTATTGTTAACGCTTTTATACAAATTATCGAACAGTTTCAGTAGCGACTGTAAAGGTGATACGGCCTACAGTAGCTTGAAAGGTAGTTATTTTGGTAATCAATAAACTGACCGTGAAATTTAATGCTGTTTTCTTTTGGAAAACAATATGTAATTTTACAACAAGACTTCGTGTATGTGAAACTGCAGGTTCTATCAGAATTTAAAGACAAAATATAGTTGCGCATTAAGTGGCGCTTGAAAATAACGCGGACCGAAAGAAAATCTCCCGTATTTAATTATTCCGCAATTACTAATCTCGTAAGGAAGAAGTGGTATTTTAAATGAAAAACAATAAATTTAACAATATATTTTCAAAGTAATACACACACACACACACACACACACACACACACACACACACACACACACACACACACTCTCTTACATTTGGTCATCACAGCGTTTAACCGATAGTTATGACGGTGAAATAAAAAAAAGGTTGTCCGTAAACATAATACTTTTATGTGATTTCTATACGTTTAGCTATTCACGAAATCTGATTAAAAATTTATTCTCCAGATAAGAATTACAGCTGAACACTCAGCTAAATTAACATCAGAGCAAAGGTGACGCAGTTCACAATCTAGCGAGCTAACAGTGAAAGCGAGAGGGGGGAAAAAATTGAAATCAAAAAGTTAGGTCGAGGACCCTTGTACACTGGTTTATAATCACCTACTTCGATGACCTTTGTCCATTTAGAGATTACATTTATTACCACACCTCTGATATCTCTGATACATTTCATATATCCGTAAAGTTTTATACTTTTCGTTTGTGTACTTTACAGCGTGTTTCCACAGATTTACATTATTATAATTCGGGGGAAAAAGTGTGTAAAGTTCGGTTGTGACGTCACAACCCCTTGACCAGCTCACTCTTTCATTCCTCTCGTATTCAGTTTTAATTTATTTTCGACGCAGTTTGTCTCCTTTCTTGCCGCATCCTGTTTTCTATAGCGCTGTGTTGTATAGTGGAGCGGGGGTGGGACGACTGTGGGTGGGCCGTCACCCGTCGCATGCCGAGCCCTGTGGGCGTCCACGTTCTGCCTTACCTATTTCTCCCCTCTTGTTTTAGTTATTGACAGCCCACCTGATGTCCATTACATGTCCAGCCCTCACACCTTTACTATTCTGAGTCTGCCGACTACCGGACGTTCTTTGCTCTGTCTTTGGCCTTTATTGGGCTGTCAGGGGTCAGATGCCGGGTGGGATTTTTCTCGCCATTGGATGAACCCTGCGAGACCTGCCGTCTGCCCTGACGTAAGCACCAGTCCATGTGCCCTGACGTATGCACCAGTCCAATCCATACGTTTCTCCATAAATTCCTTGTTGAGTGTGGCATCAGCATTGCCCTCAGTGCCTCGGTCCTACCGTTCCTACATACTTTCGTCATCATAACACATACTCTTGAACATATCTGTTCCTGCGCTGGTGAGTTCTTTTTCTCATCTGCAGCGACTCCTTGAGCAATTTTTAAGCTACCGATCATGGTTACCCTCGGCATCTCTTGGTCATGGCTATCCAGATTCCTTGTACGACCTTGAACAGTGTGGACGCTCAGTGACCTTCATCTAGACACGGAGCCGCGTTGGGTTCCCAGCGAATGAACTTAGCCAAACTGGCTACCCGTTAGCTGACTCCTGAGATTGGTATTCCAAGATCAGACCTCCAATCAGTATTAAGCCGTCAAGTTTTAGGATTCTAGAATACGAATGACTCACTCTGGCTTCACCAAACAAAGTATGGGTGGTTAAGGAGACTATGAATCTGTGGAGGTCCTCCATGCAGGCCTCTCGCAAGGACTCAACCGTCCATTGTCGGCTCCCCATTGATCATATTTGGCTGACTCATGGTCATCTCCTCCGTTGTGAGGACCCACCCCACTGTCATTGACCGTTTTACGGTGGTCCACATTTTGCTAGACTGTCCCCAACCTAGCCGCCCAGTGGCGGACTCAGACTCTCTCTGACTTGCTACCCCTGGTATTAGGAGATGATGCTTCGTGGCTGACTTAGCTTTACATTTTATTCGTGAAGGGGGCTTTCACCAGTCTCTTTAAGGGAGCGCCACGCCCATTGAGGGGTTCGCAGAACACACTGTTGCCTGCTCTGCACAGACTTTACCTGTCTGGGCTCGGTTGTCCATCCCGGCCCTCGCCCTACCAGCTCCTTCGCTCTTCCTTCTTCCCCCTCCTCTCGTGTGATCTGTTCGACTTGTTCATATTATGTATATCTTCTTGTCTTGCCATGTCCATGTTGTTAATCTTCCCTGGGCAATTTCTGAGTGTGGTGTTTCTGGTATCTTGGCGGGAATGTAAGCCTCCCCCCCCCCCCCCCCCCCCTTGTATTCTGCTTTCAGGGGCTTCCGGCTGCTCCCTAAATAGGTCACCTCGCCTGCTTTACTTCTTATATCCCCTGTTTCTTCTTTTCTGCCCCTTATCTAGCCTTCGTTGACCTTTGGTAGACCTTGGAGTTTTCTTCCGTTGGGTTTTGCGCGGTAGGCCATCTCTGATGTACAGTCTTGTAGACCTGTCTGTTCGAGGAAAGAGGGACTGATGACCCAGTAGTTTGGTCCTTTTAATCAGCCTTCCAGTCAGAATGCATACTTCGCGGACCTCACTAATTCCGGATGAACAACCTCTGAATCGTGGGGGGCCGATGACCCCGTTCAGTTCCTTTACCCCCAATCAATCTAAGGCGTAAGCAGCCGCGGTAAATTTGTAATTGATTATTTATTACAGTTACAGCTGCGATGTTATACAGTGTAGCACCTGTTTCGGCCGTTAAAAGCTGTTTCCAAGTCTACAACAATTGGATGTAAAATGACAAATATACAAAAAGCGCTCTTACTTTTTGAAACAGGTAATTAACTGTATTACATGGTAAATGTAACTACAAGAAATAAACAGTTACTAACAATTTAAGAAGACTTAACCGTGACTCTCTTCTCCCTTCTTTCTTTCCTTGCGTTTTCCTTCCTTCCTTCCCTCCTTCCTCTCCGCCCGTCAGTCTCGTCCTTTACTCATACCTCATTAGCGTAAATTTAAAGTCTTTAAAGTTTCACTGTCCCGTGTTGTCGCAGTGTTTACTTGTACAATTTACTTTTACAAGAGTGTCCTGAAGATGTTCCGTGCCGGAGAAGTAAGCGCGCCAAGTTGTGCGGACGCGTCGTATCACGCCGCTGCTCGCAGCGCGTATGGCTTACCACCGGTGTCGTTTCGCAGTGCGTAGGCGTGACCGAGAGTGCATGTTCACATTACGCGCCGTCGGGTGGTGCCTTCTCTCCGTACAGAACACCCGGGCGCGTTTCGCAGAAGGATCTCTTTTCAGTTTCGCGAAAGCATGAAATCCTATCCTCGCCGCTGCCTCCCTCGTTTCGACTACGTGGGATAGATAAAGGCGCTGTAGGCTGATTTTCGCTTCAGATTCATTTCCTACATAAAACTAAGGATGTCCTTAACTGGAAGGTTGGTTCGTACACTACGAGGCAACTCAAAGTGTTATCACCGCGAAAAATTAAGTTACATAATTAATTTTTTAAAGTTTTGCAGGCACATGTCCGCAGTGGAGTACCCCGCGGTAATTCGTGTTAACCAGAAGCAGTGCGGCCTGACGCAGCTGCAACATCTCTGCCGTTGCCAAACACGAATACTACTGTGGCGCGGGTACCAAAACTGCGGACATATACACTCCTGGAAATTGAAATAAGAACACCGTGAATTCATTGTCCCAGGAAGGGGAAACTTTATTGACACATTCCTGGGGTCAGATACATCACATGATCACACTGACAGAACCACAGGCACATAGACACAGGCAACAGAAAAAAATGGTTCAAATGGCTCTGAGCACTATGGGACTTAACATCTTAGGTCATCAGTCCCCTAGAACTTAGAACTAGTTAAACCTAACTAACCTAAGGACATCACACACATCCATGCCCGAGGCAGGATTCGAACCTGCGATCGTAGCACAGGCAACAGAGCATGCACAATGTCGGCACTAGTACAGTGTATATCCACCTTTCGCAGCAATGCAGGCTGCTATTCTCCCATGGAGACGATCGTAGAGATGCTGGATGTAGTCCTGTGGAACGGCTTGCCATGCCATTTCCACCTGGCGCCTCAGTTGGACCAGCGTTCGTGCTGGACGTGCAGACCGCGTGAGACGACGCTTCATCCAGTCCCAAACATGCTCAATGGGGGACAGATCCGGAGATCTTGCTGGCCAGGGTAGTTGACTTACACCTTCTAGAGCACATTGGGTGGCACGGGATACATGCGGACGTGCATTGTCCTGTTGGAACAGCAAGTTCCCTTGCCGGTCTAGGAATGGTAGAACGATGGGTTCGATGACGGTTTGGATGTACCGTGCACTATTCAGTGTCCCTCGACGATCACCAGTGGTGTACGGCCTGTGTAGGAGATCGCTCCCCACACCATGATGTCGGGTGTTGGCCCTGTGTGCCTCGGTCGTATGCAGTCCTGATTGTGGCGCTCACCTGCACGGCGCCAAACACGCATACGACCATCATTGGCACCAAGGCAGAAGCGACTCTCATAGCTGAAGACGACACGTCTCCATTCGTCCCTCCATTCACGCCTGTCGCGACACCACTGGAGGCGGGCTGCACGATGTTGGGGCGTGAGCGGAAGACGGCCTAACGGTGTGCGGGACCGTAGCCCAGCTTCATGGAGACGGTTGCGAATGGTCCTCGCCGATACCCCAGGAGCAGCAGTGTCCCTAATTTGCTGGGAAGTGGCGGTGCGGTCCCCTACGGCACTGCGTAGGATCCTACGGTCTTGGCGTGCATCCGTGCGTCGCTGCGATCCGGTCCCAGGTCGACGGGCACATGCACCTTCCGCCGACCACTGGCGACAACATCGATGTACTGTGGAGACCTCACGCCCCACGTGTTGAGCAGTTCGGCGGTACGTCCACCCGGCCTCCCACATGCACACTATACGCCCTCGCTCAAAGTCCGTCAACTGCACATACGGTTCACGTCCACGCTGTCGCGGCATGCTACCAGTGTTAAAGACTGCGATGGAGCTCCTTATGCCACGGCAAACTGGCTGACACTGATGGCGGCGGTGCACAAATGCTGCGCAGCTAGCGCCATTCGACGGCCAACACCGCGGTTCCTGGTGTGTCCGCTGTGCCGTGCGTGTGATCATTGCTTGTACAGCCCTCTCGCAGTGTCCGGAGCAAGTATGGTGGGTCTGACACACCGGTGTCAATGTGTTCTTTTTTCCATTTCCAGGAGTGTACTTGCAAACATTTGAAAAATTAGTTCCTTAGTTTTATTCTTTCGCGGTGATAATTAACACTTTGGAGATTCCGTCGCATAGTACTGCACTAACAAGAAGACCGTACGAACTTCCTCTCACCAATCTGATCCGTATTGAGAGGGTATGTAGGGCACGACAACAACTTCACAGTGCGTTTAAAATAAACTGCGACTTTTGACAGTTCAACACGGAGCAAGTGGAGGGAAGCGTAGTTGCCTGCATGTGGAGCGCGCGTCAGCAGATAACCACACACGGAACGTGGCAGGGTCGCTTGACTGCGTGTAAAGCAAGCTGGCCGATCAAAGATCTTTCTGAAATGATTTTAAAGAAACTATTCGGTAATAAGCTCTCATTCTTTCACATCCTATAGTTTAAGTCGTCAGCTTCATGACGAACCACCTATCATTTCGTTAATGGCCATAGTTACTGTGAGGTTTCACTAGTAGGTGAATTACTACAAGAAGTTCTTACTTGCAGTGAAAAATTGGTGTCGCTGTGAATTTGTGTTTCATGCGTGTTAGGCTACATGTTGCTGGTATTAAATGTAGATAATATATTGAATTACTCTTTAAACTTCCAAGGATATAGCTGTCTGTTTCCAATCTTGAGAAAATATAGAGCGCTCCGGCACGTACTCGTGCGCCAGTGAAAAAACTGGAATGATATAGTCATAAATTCCTCGTATCATAAATGTTTTGAGATATTGAAACAAGTTTTTGGCGAATGATAACGATTGCGAGGCTGTTTTGCCATATGATTAATATGCAGAATTTCCATATCTACGGCTATATTCAAGACATTACAGATTTTTCCAAATAAATAATATAATTATTCAGCGTCATGGTGAAATGAGAAATGCTGTGGGTTTTATAAAAATGTAAGTGAAAAATTTACACGTTTACTTTTATACTGAGAATTTGCTGTTTCATAAGCTACTGAACCGACTTCCATTCAGTCGTTAGTTTAATAATACAGTATTTCAGGATTGTCCACCCCCCGGTAGCTGAATGGTCAGCCTGACGGATTGTCAATCCTCTGGGCCCGGGTACGATTCCCGGCTGGGTCGGGAAATTTTCTCCGCGCAGGGACTGGGCGTTGTGCTGTCATCATCATCATCATCATCATCATCATCCTATCATCCTCATCTACTGCAGGTCGCCGAAGTGGCATCAAATTGAAAGACCGGCATCCGGCGAACGGTCTGCCCGACGGGGGGCCCTAGTACGATTAAATAAATAAAATAAATTTCAGGATTATGTCGCAATTTCAACTGCATCACAATGTCAGTGAGATGAATATTTCTAAACTCTGCTGTCTTTTAACAAGGAAGATTTTAACATGGCAGCAGGAGAAGTTACGTAGTCCCCAAAACTCGTCCCTGGCATTCATGAATCAATGTCTACTCAACTACCTTCTTGGTATTATGACTTACAACAAGACCATCTCTGCCATGTAACATTTGCAGTAGCTTCCTTTGTCGGCATTTCAGCCTCAGTGAGCGTAAACTTCTTGCTGCTGCTTGCCACATTACTTTTCACCTAGGCCCATTTAAATGAGTATGATACGGGTGAAGACTAATTAAATTATGTCGTTTACCGTTTGCCAGTTCGCGTGGATTTTTGGCTTGTACAATACTAAAAGTTCCATTAACTTTGCCTTATACACACTAGGTTAAACTTTATCCCATGGAACATTTCTTTGTACCCATAGCAAAATATCCGCTTTCGTCCATTGCATTGTTGGACCTTTATGCGTCACAACAGAGTGGTATGGCGTTTTGTCCATTATTGTTGTCAAATTCCGAGGATTGTTTCGCAGCAACAGTTCAACATGCGCCCCGAATGACAATACGAGTTTGGAATTTTCACACAGAGACAGATCATTGGAAATCTTTCCCAGAGTAAGCCTTAGCCACACGTGGACCGTCACGTTTTTGTGAATGACCGGATAGTTTCATCTAGAATGCTACACGTGCGTGGCGTGTACGTTCGTATCGGTTAGCGGAGTGTCAATTGCACCATTTAAACAACGTAGAGGAACAGTTTACGTTGGTGTTGCTACCCGTTGTGTGAACCGAACTTTAGCATTTCCTTCCAAGCACGTGTAGTTATCGCAGTCTACTTCCATCGTTGGTTGTATGGTTTTATTTACTAAAGAAGGGACTGAGCAGCACCTTTGCCACGACAAGATATTTTTTTAGTATTAATGAGTTTGGTCGCGCACATAATGTGGCTAGTTTAATGTTGCCTGCCGATCAAAATTGTTTACTATGTTGACATTAATACCAAATTAATTGAGCACTTTTCTGAAGAGTGATAGTTGTCGCATAGCGCGAAGCATGTAGCTAATGTTAGTCGTTCGCTGCCCTCGGATTCATGATGTTTTTACTCGAGAATTAGGGTATCGCTAAAAGCCACCGTCCTCACGTAAACCTAGTATTATAGTTCACATGACGTTTTAATGCCTTTACCTATCCACACGTAGGCCGGTGGTTTAGTTACATATTTACTTGTTCCATGTAACAGATTTCTCGATAAACCTTATGATGTGGAGCGTGTCGGCAGAACAAACATAGAATGCTTATGTGGAACTAAATAAAAAAAATGAAACACAATATATGTGTACATGGCTGCACGCTTGCCAGTAATAAAGTTTTCCATTCTATTTTTTTATTGCAATGACTGGCTATCACTACTCAAGAATTCCTCTCTGGTGGAGGGGGAATTGTTAAGGGGAGAGCTCTTCAGTCTACATTTGAAAACATTTCTGTCAGACATTTTATTTCCGTGGCTAGATTGCCAGAGTTTTATAGCTGTGTACCGGTACTTCATCCTTTTCTGTGCCACAGTTGGGCTCATTAATGGGCAATGCAGATCATTTTTCTTTCTAGTGTTGTACTTGTATTTACATCACCTTCAAACTTAGGTGAATTGTTGATAAAAAATTTCATAAATGAATGTCTGTATTGCGAGTTCGTGGTTAATATTCCTAGTTCCTTAAACACTGACTGTAAGATTTAAGTGTGTAAATAAACTCACAATTCTAACTGCTTTCTCTTCTGCAATGAATACTTTTGGATTAAATGCGGATTCACTTCAGAAAATTATTCCGTAAGACATCAATCAATGAAAATATGCAAAATATGTTAACTTACCGACTTGCATAGCGCTGAAGTGGACATGTGTACTATCTGGTTTTCCCACTTTAATTAAATTTTCGTCAGTATGCGCAGCATAAACTTACGTGTCGCCGAGTTTTATTATGTGTGCGGTGTATTTCCGATTTCGCAAGTGGATTCTAAATGCATAGTGTTGACCTTGAGAAAGAGTAAAAATATGTCACGCTATATGTTGATAAACTTCAGAGTATTGGCTCAGGATCGACTCTGCCAGGAGGTCCGGGCAAGGGCCGCAGGCGCAGAGGAGATGACAGCGCGCCTGCGGCAGTACATTGCACCCGGGTTAGGAACGGTTGGGACTGAGGGAGTGGTTCCGTCTCCATAGATTCTCATACCGCGATCCGCATCGAGGCACTAGGGGTTCGTGGAAAGGGGTCGGAGGCGAGACAAGAAAGGGGCGTCGATTGCGACTGCAGTCGCGACAGAACTGCTTGCAGTGACTGGTCAGGCAAATATGCTCTCCCATGACACCAAACAGATGATGTCTTCTGCGGCCTGCGATGACCCCTTGGGTCCACACCGTATGCTAGCCAAACCTGTGCGCCCAGACACAGGCGCCCTGTACGTAGGCAGCCTTGTATACAGGATGGGTACGCAGCGTGGGTCTAACAGTCTGATGCTGGCAACTGTGCGGTATTGACCCCATTGATCGGACTGGACCCATATATTACAAGGAAGCTATGCGAGGCATCCTCGGTCAATGACATCTGTGAGGCCTCAAACGTGCAGGTCACTCATTCAGCTTCAGCATTGGAGGTGTGGTCACATGGTCGAATCCGTTGAGGTGACAGAAGACCTGGAACTGGGTTGGCGTCAGTTGGAGCCCATTGCCCGACACGAGGGCGTGAGGCGCCCGTTCAATGTCAAAATCATCTCAGGGGCACAGATGGGAGCAGCGATTGTGGAGGCCAGCATGCAAGCCTCACGTGGGAAGTTTCTAGGGGGCGTCTACCACCAGCAGCTACATATCTCCTTGACTCAGCAAAATTGTCATCCATCCTCTCCTATGGTTGGTCAGGATGAGGCCACGATGGAAAGCATTGTGCTGGGGACACCTGATAGGGAGAACAGGCATGACAGCAGCAGCACACGTGTTCAGTTTCATTATTGATGTTGGTCCAGTAGGCGTGCTGCCTGGCCAGGATTGTCTGTAGTTGTTTATCTAGAGCAAAACAAAGTTTCCTGGTAATCGAATTCTACATCGTGGCCAAGAGAGATGTGGGACAGTGCATCTGTGTTGGCATGTTGGACAGTGGGGTAGAAGTCAATTTAGTAGTGGTACCTGATTCAGAACAACGCCGAACACTGCAGACACTATGCCATCTTGCCCTGGAACGTAGAACAAAATCAAGGGTTTGTGGTCAGTCAACAGTGGAATTTGCTGCAATACAGACAGACATGAAATTTCTTTACCTCATAAATGATAACTGAGACCTCCTTCCGTATTTAGGAACAATTGAGCTGTGCAGCATCAAATATTTTGAAGGCGAAGGCAATTGGGTGCTTAGAACCTTTTGGCACAAAACTGTCATGTCATGCATCTGTCACCAGTCAATGGCAGGTATAGCATATATGCCATCAGATAAGGAGCTGCCCTGAACCCACTCTTAAGGCAATGGAAAGCCTGTTGACAGATGGCCGACCACACAAATTCAATGTCTTTAGTGCACAGGTGATTGACAGATCTGTGCCACATAAGGAATAGACTTAGTATTGTATGCGATTTCACCCAAAATGACCGGAACTGTTCAAGGTTAGAAGTTAGATTAGAGCTCATGATGGTCAAGTGATTAGCGTTAGAGCAACGGTTCGACTCCCGCTCAACTTCAGTTATTTAGTTGCAATTTGTTTTGCTTTGAAAGCAACCGTCCATTCGTTTAGTGAGCCAGCCAGTCAGGCTCCAGGTCTAGGCTGTGATGCGAGTGCGTGTACAGAGCGGCAAGTTAAGTGTTTATCCTTTTCTGTGTTTTCCGCGTAATATAGTTGTTAAATTTTTTGCGTGTTTCTCTGTTTAAGAGAGTTAATCTCGTGTTTTTGTAAGTGTAAATTCATTCAGTCTTCAGCGTAATAGTTGCTCACTGAACAGCCAGCTATGTAGCTATTTAAAGCGTCAGCGTCCACTCTTGACACCACAGGAGGGTAGCAAGTGACGTATCTGGGATTGTCTGCTTTTGTAGTTCACTTCTTCAATTAGTCTTGCTGGGATGGATAGGATATGTGCATGCTGTGTGCGGACGCACGAGAAGCTGGCCGCAGTTCACGAACAGCTGAACGTGCTGTTGGCTACGATTACCCACCTTCGGGCTGCTGCCTCGGGGTGTAGCGGCGGCGGAGCATCTGGCGCATCGCATGGGACACCTCAGGTGTCACTTGTTTTACCCACGGACTCTGCTTCCAAGGCACCTCCTAGTGCACGCGACGCGGTAGATCCTCTTGAGTTGCGGGTGTAACGTGTTCGCGCCGCTCCAGTCGGAGGGCCAATGCGGCGACTAGCCATCTGGCCTCGCCCATTCACCTTGTGAGTGGACGGGCCTCCCCTTCAGCATGCTCCAAGCAGTCAAACGGAGCGCGGGGTTTACTGGTTATTGGGAGCTCCAGTGTTAGGTACGTTATGGAACCCCTTAGGTAGATAGCGTCCAGGGCTGGAAAGAAAGCCAATGTGCACTCTGTATGTCTACTGGCGGCCTCATCCGAGATGTGGAGGCGGCCTTGCTGGTGACAATAGAGCGTGCAGGATGCAGTGGTCTGCAAGTCGTGGCTCACAGCACCAACGACGCCTGTCGCATGGGTTCTGAGATGATCCTCAGTTCGTACAGGCGGCTGGTGGAGGTGGTGAAGACTGCTGGCCTCGCCTGCGGAGTGCAAGTAAAGCCCGCAATTTGCTACATCATTCCCAGAATTGATCGGTGTTCTTTGGTTTGGAGCGGAGTGGAGGGTCTCAACCAAAGGCTTCATACACTCTGTGACGGTCTTGGCTGAAAATTTCTGGACCTGCGTTATCGTGTGGGTATTTGTAGGTCTCACATTGGCAGGTCAGGGGTACACTACATAAAGGAAGCAGCTACTCGAGTAGCAGAGTACTTGTGGAGTGAACATGAGGGTTTTTTAGGCTAGGCGGTAGTTTGAGGTGCTTTGACGAACACCCTCCAGTCGATTCACAGCAAGGGAAGTCAAACAGCGTTCAGAATAAAGACACTTTGACTGTCACAATTTCATCAGTAAACTGTCGAAGTATTCATAATAAAGTTCCAGAGTTTACTGCCCTCCAGGAAAGTTCTCGCGGTCAAATTATTCTCGGGACTGAGAGATGGCCGAAAGTGGAAAGCTCTGAGATATTTAGCGAGTCGTTGAACGTATATCGGAAAGACATATTAGAGGCCATAGGAGGGGGAGTGTTCATTCCAGTTGACAAAAATATTGTCTCTATTAAGATCGAAGTTGAGTGTGACAGTGAGGTCGTCTGGTCGCTTATCGTAGGTGTAGGTGAAAGTAAGTTAATTGATTGATGTGTTTACTTGCCACTCCATTCCGCTGTGGCAGTTCTAGAGTCAGTCAAAGAAGGTCTACGGTCAATAGCGCGTAAATACCAGACCATGCAATACTAGTTGGAAGCGACTTAAACCTGTTGAGTATAGACTGGAATGTTTATGGATTCATTGCGAGGGGTACAGATAAGACAGTCATGTGAAATACTTTTGAACACGTTTTCTGAAAATTGTCTTGATCAGCTAGCTCGGCAGCCACTCGCAATGGAAATATCTTAGACCTTGTAGCTACAGAGAGGCCGGACCTTATTGGCAATGTCGGTATAGAAACGGGGATTAGCGATCATGATATCATTATAACTACTGTTATTGCGAAAGTTAATAAATCAGTCAAGAAGACAAGGAGAATGTTTCTGCTAGACAGAGCAGATAGACAGTGAACTGGCATCGCTTAGTATCAGTAAGATGGATGCAGAGGAATTATGGGCGAAGTTGAAGCAGATTGTAAACCGTGGTCTAGGGAGCTATAAAGGATGAAAAGGCGAACCATGATTTAATAACAAAATTCATAAGATGCTGAGGAAGCAGAGGCTGTTGCACTCTAGGTTCAAAAGGGGACGCACAAACGACGACAAGCGAAGGTTAGTGGAGATTCGTGCGTCTGTGGATAGATCTATGCGCAAAGCATGTAACAGCTACCATCCTCACACCTTAGCAAAAGATATGGCAGAGAACCCAAGAAAATTCTGGTCGTATGTAAAATCACTAAGGGGATCTAAGGCTTCCAGGCTTCCAGTCAGTTCTCTGGTGTGGCAGTTGAAGATAGCAAAAAGAAAGCTGAAGTTTTAAATTTCACGTAGAAGAAATCGTGTTCACGCAGGAGAACCGCACACACACACACACGCACACACACACACACACACACACACACACACACACACACACACACAGAGTCATTTGACCATCGGACAGACTCCCATAAGGACGACATAGAAATAAGCATACCTGTCGTAGAGAAGCAAGCTAAGGATTTGAAAACAAATAAATCACCAAATCTGGATGGAATCCCAGTTTGATTTTACGAAGGGTACTCTACGGCATTGGCCCCTTACCTAGCTTGCATTTATCGTGAATCTCCCGCCCAGCACAAAGTTCCAAGCGACTGGAAAAAAGCGCAGGTGACTCCAGTATACAGTGTGTTACAAAAAGGTACGGCCAAACTTTCAGGAAACATTCCTCACACACAAAGAAAGAAAATATGTTATGTGGACATGTGTCCGGAAACGCATACTTTCCATGTTAGAGCTCATTTTATTACTTCTCTTCAAGTCACATTAATCATGGAATGGAAACACACAGCAACAGAACGTACCAGCGTGACTTCACTTTGTTGCAGGAAATGTTCAAAATGTCCTCCGTTAGCGAGGATACATGCATCCACCCTCCGTCGCATGGAATCCCTGATGCGCTGATGCAGCCCTGGAGAATGGCGTATTGTATCACAGCCGTCCATAATACGAGCACGAAGAGTTTCTACATTTTGTACCGGGGTTGCGTAGACGAGAGCTTTCAAATGCCCCCATAAATGAAAGTCAGGAGGGTTGAGGTCAGGAGAGCGTGGAGGCCATGGAATTGGTCCGCCTCTACCAATCCATCGGTCACCGAATCTGTTGTTGAGAAGCGTACGAACACTTCGACTGAAACGTGTAGGAGCTCCATCGTGCATGAACCACATGTTGTGTCTTACTTGTAACGGCACATGTTCTAGCAGCACAGGTAGAGTATCCCGTATGAAATCATGATAACGTGCTCTATTGAGCGTGGGTGGAAGAACATGGGGCTCAATCAAGACATCACCAACAATGCCTGCCCAAACGTTCACAGAATTCAATTGGGCCAACTGGCGGTGAATCGAGGACGTACAGTACATACTGACGAAACTAAAATGAGCCCTAACATGGAAATTAAGCGTTTCCGGACACATGTCCACATAACATCTTTTCTTTATTTGTGTGTGAGGAATGTTTCCTGAAAGTTTGGCCGTACCTTTTTGCAACACCCTGTGTAAGAAAGGTACCAGGTGTACCGGTATGAAATGAGCGTTAAGATACGAATGTGTCGATAGGGAACATTTGTTGTGAACGAGCCTTAATTTTTTTGTTTAGTTGGTATGACATCTATCAAAGATATTTAGTATACATCAAGTCATGGAACAAACAACATCATATGTTTTCATCGTGTTAACAATGTCGAATTTTATACCAAAAAGTGATCATTTGCGGAAAGCATTAATTTTTTGTTTTCATTTGAATAAAAGTGCTGCAGAGTCGCATCGAATGCTTGTCGAGGCATATGGTGATCATGCTCTATCAGAAGCAACATGCAAAAGATGGTTCCAACCGTTCCGAATAATGATTTTGATGTAAGAAATGAAGAACATGGAAGACCACCAAAAATGTTCAAAGACGCCGAATTGCAAGCAATATTGGATGAAGATGATACTTTGAGTCAGAAGCAAATGGCAGCAATGCTAAATGTTGCACAACAAACAATTTCTGACCGTTTGAAGGCTATGGGAAAGATCCAAAAGTGTGGAAAATGGATGCCACATAAATTGAATGAAAGCTGGAAAGCCGAAAAACCATTTGTCAAATTTTGCTTCAAAGAAATGAAAGAAAATCAATTTTGCATCGAATTATTACTAGCGATGAAAAATGGATTTATTTTAAGAATCATAAACGGGAAAACTCATGGGTTAATCCGGGACAACCATCAACATCGACTGCAAAACCAGATCGTTTCGGCAAGAAGACAATGCTTTGTGTTTGGTGGGATCAGAAAGGCGTGGTGTATCATGAGCTTCTAAAACCCGGCGAAACTGTGATTACTAATCGCTACAGACAACAAATGATCGATTTGAACTATGCATTGATCGAAAAAAAGACCAAAATGGGTCAGAAGACATGGCAAAGTAATTTTTTTACACGACAAATCACCTGCACACAAAGCAAAACTGGTTCAGGATACAAACAAAACACCTGGCTGGGAGCTACTACCCCACCCGCCGTATTCACCAGACTTGGCCCCTTCCGACTACCATTTGTTTTCATCAATGAGACACGCATTGGCTGAGGAACACTTCAGTTCCTACGAAGAAGTCGAAAATTGGGTGCCTGATTGGTTTGCTTCAAAAGAAGAACATTTCTATTGGCGTGGTGTCAACAAATTGCCAGAAAGATTGTCAAAATGTATAGCAAGCAAAGGTCAGTACTTTGAATAAAATGTTTTTACTTCTCAGTTCAAAATTAGTGTTTGATTTTCACCAAAAAAACGTTCATTTCATACCGGTACACCTGGTAAAAGAACAGACTTGCAAAATTACAGACCAATATCCCTGACTTCTGTTTGCTGCAGAATCCTTGAACTCATTCTCAGTTCGAATATATTAAACTTTCTTGAAGTTTAGCAGCTTATGTCCACGAATCAGCATGGCATCTCTCGTGCGAAATTCAGCTTGGCCTTTTCTCTGAGAAGTAGGGATGAAGTGCAACAGGCAGATTCCATATTTCTAGGTTTCTGTAAAGCATTTGACATGGTGCCACATTGCAGGCTGTTAACGAAGGTACGAGCATATGGAATACGTTCACAGATATGTGAGTGGCTCGAAAACCTGTTAAATAATAGAACCCAGTATGTTGTCCTCGACGACGAGTAGTCATCAGAGACAAGGGTCTTATGAGGAGTGGCCCAGGGAGCTGTGATAGGACCACTGTTGTTCTCTATGTACATTAATGATTTGGCGGACAGGGTGGGCAGCAGTCTTCGGTTGTTTGCTGATGATGCCGTGGTGTACGGTAGGCTGTCCAAGTTGAGTGACTGTAGGAAGATACAAGACGACTTAGACAAAATTTCCAGTTGGTGTGATGAATGGCAGTTAGCCGTAAATATGGACAAATGTAAGTTAATGCGGATGAGTAGGAAGAACAAACCTGTAATGTTCGGTTACAGTGTTACTAGTATCCAGCTCGACACGGTCAAGTCATTTAAATATCTGGGCATAACGTTGCAAAACGAAATGAGGTGAAATGAGGACGTGGAAATTGTGGCAGTGAAGACAAATGGCCGACTTCGGTTTATTTGGAAGAATTGTAGGAAAAAGTAGAGGAGACCGCATATAGGACGCTGGTGCAACCTATTCTTGGGTACTGCGCGAGTGTTTGGGATCCGTACCAGGGCAGATTGAAGGAAGACATCGAAGCAATTCAGAGGCGGGCTGCTAGATTTTTTACCAATAGGTTAGAACAAAACTTAAGTGTTAGGGAGATGCTTCAAGAGCTCAAATGGGAATCCCTCGATGGAAGGCAGCGATCTTTTTGGGAAACAATGTTGAGAAATTTAGAGAACCGGCATTTGAAGCTGACTGCCGAACGATGCTGCTCCCGCCAACACACATGGCGCGTTAAGAACCACGAAGGTAAGATACAAGAAATTAGGGCTCATACGGAGGCACACGGACAGTCATTTTTCCTTGGCTCTATTTGCGAGGGGAACAGGAGGGGAAATGACAAGTCGTAGACAGGGTACTGTCCGCCACGCACGTTATGGTGGCTTGCGGAGTATTTGTGTAGATGTGGATGATCAAATTTACATGGTCCCACGTGAGCGTGATGCTTTTGTAACTAAGATTGTGCCCCAGGTATTTGATGCTGGAGACAAAGAAACTGCACTTTCCTGTAGAAAGGGATTCAGTTTTCTTGTGATGTTCTGCGTCCACTGACCACCTAATGATGATGTCGACCAAGTAATTAACATAGTTTATAGTACTTTGAATCTGTTATTCTGAATCCTTTTGAAAAATGGTGAGTGCACTCACAGTCCAAAATGGTAAGTGATTGTATCTGTATAAGCCGAATGATGTGTTTGAAACTAGCAACTGACATGAGGCATCATCAAATGGCGGTTGGAGATACGCATCCATTAAATCTTCGAATAATAGTGCCCCCTAGCCAGTTTCGTCAACAAATCATTAGGGTGAGACAGTGGATGGAGATTAGTGTTAGACTGGGAGTTAATAGTGGACTCAAAATCACCACAACGACTCATTTGGTTTTTTAGTGACCACTGTAAGCATCAGCCATTGACTGGTGGAAAATTGGAAAATAACATCTTGATCCTGAAGCTGTGTGAGTTACACTTGACTGCAAACAGAATTGGGTGATCTCAGCAAAATTTAGGTACTACAGAAGGCGTTTCAGAGAAATATGAACTGTAAGATTACTGGCACACATGATTGTTGGTTCAGAAACTCATGACATGAACACAGGGAGTAAAGAACAGGAAAAGGCATTGTGTCTGTCATTAAATTGACTTGTTACCTACTTTGAACCCAAAAGAAGTAAAGGTGTGTAAGCTGAAAATGTTAGTTGCAGTAGTGGAGCACACAGCTGAGAAGGTTAGGATGCATTTAACATTTTTATATTTAGCCTTCACTGTCAGTTCACCAAGAAGAGGAATGCCTCTGTGGCAGTAAGATAGTACCCAGCACTAGTCCTGCCGCAGCGGAGGCAAATTGAGCTGCCTGTGTGTGTCCTCGTTAATTACAGATGTGGTGTCCAGTTGGAATTGGAATGGCCGAATAGCGCCAAGTCCGAGGTGAGCTTTTGCGGTGGTGGGGAAGCCATCTGCTCCAAAATTGTGATAGTGTGGACCACAGAGCTGTATTCGTGCTGAAGTTGAGCAAGTGGCTGGTGGGCTGCTTGTTGGGACAACGGGCAGATGACCACACTCGCCACAGCCCCATTAGTCAGCTGCATGACGCTGATATCAGCTTCCTGTGTGCTTGCCACCACAGTCAGGACAGGACTGAAGTTTCTTCAGCATGTACGTTGTATGTCTCAGTGCTGAGGAAGGAGGTCATTCTTGGCCTGCCCGGTTGACATTCCAGAGAAGGTCATCCATTGCTGAGGAGAGAGCAGAATAAGCAATGTTCTTAAGCTTCAAGAGACTGGCGATCTGAATGTCCTTGGACTCAGGTGAGATGTAGGGGCAGAACTGGAGGATTATGAAAGGAGTCATCAGGTGACCAGTGCTTTTAATGCTGACTGACAAATCATGAAACTTGAATTTCGTTTCTAAATGCATGCTGAGTTACCGAAGCAATGTCAAAAGATTTAGCAGTTTTAAGCACTTCACCGATACTGGAATTGGACTTGGCCAAAGCTTCAGCGGTGACCTGCCTGTCAGGATCAAGGTGCGCAATCACACCTCGAATCACTGATTCTACATACAAAGCTTTACAGTTGTGGCTCATGAAACTGCAATAACCTGTGGGTCCCTGCAAATAGACAGCCAAAGCAGTGTATGATTGTCCGTGTTGTTTTATGAAACCAGTTGAACTGGAGTCTAGATATGACGACTTGTGTCTGCCGATCATAATATTCGTTTAATTAAGCACTGAAAGACAATTTGCTAGGGTCTGAGAGTGGTTGGAATTTCTTCACCATTTCGTATAAAGTACTACTGGAAGACTTCACTTCCTACTAGACATCACATAAGCAAAACAGTACAATTCAAAATGGGGGAGGTAAACGTGCCAAAGACTCGTTGAAGGCACTAAATGGCAGTTGGGACATGGCCACGGCCACCAACTGGCATGATTGTTGCTGCTGAGCCGTGAGCTGCATGAGAGAAACTTGCTGCTTATGTTTATGTTGTTGGTGGTTCCTTTCCTTGTGAGCTACAAATTGCTGCTGCTGTTGTTACTACTGCTGCTGCTGCAGTGACAGCTGTTGGTCAAACATCCAAAAAAATTTGGGTTGCATAACACTGACCTGAATGTGAACTCATTGCTGTAAACACAATAGAGTAAGAAATTCTTGGCAGCGTTTATAGTCCACTCACTGAAGACCAAAAAGAATAGAATAGGGTAAAAGCTCATTTAGTCACAAATTTTTGTACAGCAGTAGAAGGGAGTGTCATTAACAACCTATAAAAATCCTATCCACTCCAGTGTGAGCTAGGCGGTGAGGGGAGGGGGGCCATTTAAAGTTCTCTTTGTTATGTTTTTATTTGATAACTCTAAAACTGTGGCTTCTAGTGAAAATGTTTTGCCAAAAACTAAATTTCCTACAAAAGAGATCCTATACATTTTTTCTCTAGGCCTAACAGTTTGCCTGTTGGAAGAGATCGAAAAATCACAGATTATCAAAATATGTGGTTTAATGATATAAAATAACTTTTTATTATTAAATTCAACAAATATTAAATGTGTGTACCTGGTATCTGCACAGCAGAGCCACAGTAGTGGATAAATTGTGTTCTGGGGGTGTAGCAGGGCAGAGCAGATCCGGGTAGAATGATGCAAGGGGAGCTAGGTCACCAGATTTTGTTCATGTGCTTCCCCCCTTCATAGGTCAATAAACTGAAGAGTGAGCATCTGATTTCCTACTCTATCTACCCCATTTTATCTATCCCACTACATCACAAGAAGCAACTACAGGGTGTGTCACAAAGTTATTCTGACCTTCCACAGTGTGCTTTGTGAATCAGTGGCAACATAGTGTGCAGAAATGCCCGAGGCGTGTTTATTTTCCGCAAATTGCATTAACATTACACGAAATGCAGATATGAGTTTAGTACCAACGTTGGCAATGACCTTAACGACTGAAAGCTTTATTTGTGACAGTCTTTTTGTTGTGCCTATCTGCGACTCAGCATCTCCGCTATATGGTCAGTAACAATTTTTCTGCTCATAATATTATTGCATTCCATCCTGGATTTTCCATTGTTTGATCAATGCAAGGAGTGGCTATGTACAGAATCCATGCAAATCTCTGCACGATGTTCCCCTCTGCCAATGAAGAACAGTGTGCAGAGATTTGCACTGTTTCTGTCCATATCTTTTCCTTGTGTTAGTATTATTAGTAACGTGTATCTGCATTCCATGTATTGTTAATGCACTAATGGAAAATAAACATGCCTCAGGCATTTTTTCATACTTCATTGCCATTGATTCATAAAGTGGACTGGGGAAGGTCAAAATAACTTTGTGACACACCCTGTATTTAGTTGCTTCTTGGGATGTAGTGAAACAGACAGAGCAGGAAATCATCTGCTCGCTCTGCAGTTTGCAGGTGTATGAAAGAGGGAATCTGGTGATCTACCTTCACTCGCATCCTTCTATCCTGTTACTTCCACAGAACACAATTTACCCTTTAATATGGCTCTGCTCCACTTAGACCAGGTATACAAATTTAATATTCTTTCTTAACCCACTGAATGTAACATCAAAAATAAATTTTGTGCCATTAAAACACTATTTTTGGCAACCTGTGATTTTCCCATTCTCTGCAGTGCGGAAAATGATAGGTCTAGAGAAAAAGCGTATAGTATTTTTTTGTACGAAATTTAATCTAGTTTAATTTCATACTGGGAAATATTTTTGCTAGAAGTTGTGGTTTTTGAGTTATTAAATAAACGAATTAAATAACGAAGTGATCTTTAAACGCCCCCAGCCCCTCTGAGCCCCACACTCACACCCAATGGGACAGGACTTTTTGTACATTGTTCACAACACTCTCCCCTACCACTGCAAAAAGAAAAATTGCACTTCATACTTTTGAAAGTATTCCAAGTCAACTAAATACAGAAAATAAATACAAACAGGTCATTTTTGAAAATTTTTATTTCAACCCTTCTCATCCACACCCCCATCCCTAGTGGTAGTGGGGAATTTTACTTCCGCAGTATTTTTATGTGAATAATAAGTTAAATCCCTAAAGAATTCAGTTGAAATCGCTCCAGGTGTTCCTGAATTATGCTTCCATAGTAGCCCCTTTCCATTCTCATTTACACAGGATGCATGTGGTTCTTAAGCCTATAGTGGTTCTTTCCAGATAGTAAGTAATGGTTAAACTCCTGATTCTTTTAAGAATCAGACTCCCGTGTACAATACAGCTTCAAGCTTCTGATTCATTTACAAATAGGTTAAGATGTTAAATATTTGACATTAAGCATGTAAGTGAGAAAAAGTTTAGAAAATATCTGAAATTATGTTTAAAGTTTGTAGGAAGTCACTAAGTGCTCTCATTTTCAAATACAGGATTAATATATCTTCGGTATTTGCAAACAATTTGTTACTCTTCCTTTTGATACACACCTCATCCCCTCCCCTATGAGGTAGGTGGTTCTCAGCCCACAGTGCTCATTTCCAGATAGTAAATGATACATATACCAAGTTTGGTTGAAATGGGCCCAGTAGTTTAGGAGTTGTTGAAAATACTTACACACATCCATTTTTATAATATATAGAGATCTTATGAGGTTGGTGGGGATGACACTTTACTGATAGTGGAGAATACTCTTGCTTAATATGGATATTTTCCTTATATCTTGCATAACTTTTTAAAATTGTGTTTCTTTGTTGTATCTTATTTGAATAAGACATTATGCTCCTTCTGTTGTGTATAAGAGCTTAATGATACCCATAAAATTGTGAAGTACTGCTGTCTTCAAAGTTTTACATGTGGATGCTGTATTATATTGAGTTTCTTTGTGTTTCAGATTGTTAATGGAAAAGACGGTGATTTTGGACGTGAGAGGTACAAGGATTTCACTTTTGATTATTCTTATTGGTCATTTGACTCATCTGATGCCCACTACGTTTCTCAGAAAAAGGTTATACTCTATATATTTTGACTTAATAAAACAAGTTTGTACTATTAAGAGTAATAAATTTCAAACGGTTGGAAAATTATAAATTTATGGTTTATGATAAAAAATTGTACAGATTGTTGTTCTTTATTTTTGTTTAGACTACTGCAAGAAAAAGTTTCTAAACTTAGCAAGACATTAGTCAAAAATTTGTAAATTTCTTGTGTTTAATTTTTTTCATTGTTTAGGTCTTCGAAGACTTGGGTACAGATGTTATTGAAAGTGCCTTTGAAGGCTATAATGCTTGTGTATTTGCATATGGGCAAACAGGCAGTGGAAAAACATTTACAATGATGGGATCTCCGGTATGTACCGTAAGATCTGGAATTTATGTATTGTAGCCTTTACTTATTTTATTACTGGGATACTTAGAATAATCCATGTATGCTGCTTTTAAAAATTTTAGGGGACTTCTGTTCCCAGCCATAAGATATACATGAATATATGTATTTTGTGTTAATTGTATATAGTGTATTAAAACAAAGAAATTTATGTGTAACAAGCTGCAGATACTAGTCAGTTTATCATTACCATTTTATTGCACATTTTTGATCAGAAATTAATAATTACTTGTACCTTTCAAACAAAAGCTATTTTTTTAAGCATAAATTTTACATGTGTTACAAACATTCAGTCTTGAATAATTTTATTTGGTATATTTCAATTTAATCACATAAAACAATGTTTACCTAACTTCAGCTGCATTGTTGAAAGTCTTTGAAAATTTGAGGTACTTGATAGCATGTGAATCTGAATAGACATTAAAAATTACCACCAATTACAAAATGATTAGACCTAAAATACTCACGTAAGAACAAACTAAGAAAATGACTTCAGTCTTCGATTAAGCATTATGTATTTTTGTTCTGTCTAGGAAAACCAAGGACTTATTCCACGTATATGCAAGACATTGTTTTCACGAATTCAAGCAGGAAAGGAGCAGGGTACCAGCTATCGGACTGAAGTTTCGTACCTTGAGATTTATAATGAACGGGTTAAGGACTTGCTAAGGAAGGATGCTACGCATACTCTCCGTGTTCGTGAACATCCTAAGCTTGGACCATACGTTCAGGACCTTTCACGACATTTTGTGTCAGATTATTCAGATATTCAGGTTGGTACTGCATTCACTGTTCTATTAATATAACATGCAGCATATAACATTAACTGTTTCTGGGAATTAGAGGGAAATCCTTTGTAACCAACAGTGTTATTCTCATGCTACACATTGCATAAATTTCTTGTAAATGGTTTGTGAATGTGTGTGTTTACAAAATTTGTCTTCTAAAATTACAAGGATTATGAGGTAATAACAAATGATTTCTAAGCTGTAATGTTTTTGCATCTTTTTGTATGTAGGAAAGGTGTCACTAAACTTACTATCTTCTCTCTTTCCTTAGAAATACATTCAAATAAGATAGCCCAAATTGTGAGCTCTCTGGTATATATTTGTTTGTACTATTTTGGACTGTGTACAAGGTGTACTGCAGTTTTAATTAATATTCAAAGAAATGCTTTCATTGTGTGCAAAATATGTCACCATAGCATAATTGGCTAGGAGACCCTGAGATGTAGACTCAGCTGCTTAATTGGAAAAGTTTTCCTATCCTTCATGCACACTGGCACCTTCTTTGTACGAATTGTGAGGTTTGTATGTTAAATATATCTGATCGATGTAGCCTATATGATTATGACCATGCGTATGATGCCAGCATTGTATAATGATGTGGGAAGAGAGAGAATGTGAAACCCAATGCTAGTATATAGCCTACTCCTCTCAAATGTCGCAAGGTGGACCACCAAGCTTAATGTTCCCATACAATGGCCAGCTCAGTCCATTAAACCCTGTGAGAAGTTTGGAATTTGATCCATGGCATTGGCCCAAAGTCTTGTACTACAACTTTTTCTCATGTAGCAGAAATGTTAATGCGTAACCAAGCAAGTGATTTATATGGCTCAAAGACTCCTTACAACAGTGAGAGACAGATTATTTCTGACACATGATAGAAAAACTCTGTTGATATAATGGGGACAAATTACATGTACAATGGACTGACTGTTTCCAATTTAGAATTGTGTAGGAGTACAGTGGAACTGTAATTAGTGACATTGTTGTAAGCTGCCATTTTGAATACCGAATGTAATTTGACAAATTGTAATAACATTTCATATCATACAAGAATGTATTCACAGGCACTGACTCCACGGGACCTGATGGGGTCTGAGCCCCCTCAAAAATTCGTTTGGGAGGGGCAAAGCCCCCCCCCCCCCCCAATAATTTAAGAAAATTTTTAGTTATATTATGCTTTGTAAAATCACAAAATTATGTTGGAATTTTTTATTTTCCTTGTTTGATGATAGTTATTTTTTAAAATACATTCAGTAATGAGTTAAAACAAATAATTATTATGGTAGTAAGCAGGTTAACTGAAAGCGAGTATTGTGAATCATGATAGTGTTACGGTGCTGAGGGCGCACTTAGAATTTGTCCCAGTGCGCGAACCTTCAGATAAACTCTGGTGCCGGCAGGCCAGCACTGCAGCCGCGGCAACATCAAAAGGACTGCAAGAGGAGCACCTGGAACCCTCCGTCTCATGTTGCCTTCGATTTGAGACATTATGACGCCGTGGCTATGTAAAGCCCACCCTGCTGTCGCAGTCATTCAGTATGGATAGTTTCGTTCAGTGCATGCTGCAGACGTGTTTGATGTTCCGACTTCAGTGTCTTGTGGACTGTTTTATATGACTGTATTTTATTTGTTTAATTTAGTATCTTAGTGTATTGTGAATTAAGTTTGCAATGGATAAACTTGTTACCAAAAAGGCCTGCTTGGAAGTTGTTGATACTGCAAATCAACCTCCAACAATTATTGTGTCATAAATTTCTTCATCATATTCAGGCAAGAACCATTCACAGCCAAACCCTGGACAATATGGTAAGGGAAGATCATTACAGAAGTCTTGGTTGATCAAATATACATGGCTAGAATATGAAGCATCTACCGAAAATGTTTTTTGCAAAACCTGCAAAGAGGCAAATGCTAAAAATCTATTAGAAATTTCTTCAAAAAAAGAAGATGCTTTTACTTCCTAAGGGTTTTCTAACTGGGAAAAGGCTTTGGAAAAATTTCGTCGTCATAAAAATATGTTTACTTGTAAAGAAGGTGTTCTGAAACTAAATTCTATCACTAACTGAAGTGTGTCCTCCCAGTTGAATGAACAGTTAGACACTGATATGAAGAAAGGCCATTTAGCTCTTGAGACAATTTTTACTACCAAGCAATTTCTATGCTGATAAGGACTAGCAATTAGAGGGCACGAAGATGTAAACTCAAATTTTTTTCAAGATTGACATAAGTGAGTTTAAAGATTGGTTAGGGTGTTTGGGGTATAAGTGGATGTCCCACGATATTCAAAATGAGATCATTGATCTACTAGGAAAGTCTGTGTTGAGAAAGGTATTGGCTTCAGTCAAGAAGACTGAACATTTTTCTATTATGGTTGACGAAACAAGTGATTCTTCGATTCACAAACAAGTCTCATTTTGTATTCGTACTGTCGATGATTCCTTAATCATCAACGAAGACTTTATTGGCTTATATGAGACCCTAAACACTGAATCACGAACTCTGTTTAGTATTTTAAAAGACGTTTTTGTTCCTCTTGATTTGTCAATGGATAATTTAAGAAGACAGTGCTATGATGGTGCCTCGAATATGAGAGGTAAGTTCAAAGGACTAAAAAGAAAGTTAGTTTTGGACATACAACCAAAAGCACATTATGTGCACTACACTGCTCACAGTTTAGACTTGGCAGTTGTAGACAGTCTCCACCATCTTATGTCTATGAGGGATATTCTGGATTTAGCCAAGGAATAATAAACACCGTAAGAGAATCCAACAAAAGGATGGGACTTTTCAGAAGCATACACTGTGAGAGTGCCAACAACAAAGCTGGTCTACGACCTCTTTGCCTGACTTGATGGACTGTGTGAACTTCTAGTAGCTTGAGAATATTGAAAAACTTTGAAGAACTTCTAGAGTGTTTTGAAACATTTTCTGTAGAGGACAAAACAGAGGCAGGTTACAGATGTGCAGGCTACCTTGAGTCAATGTTACAATTCAAGATTTATTTATTTTTACATCTTTATTGCCATGAAGGGAACCCAGTACAGGATGTCAATGAAAAAATTCAATGTCCTCATGTAAGTGTTACTGATCTGGAAAAAATATATGAGTTCTTGATTTGTATATTGAATGGAAGGCGTGATAGTTTTGAACACTTTTTGGAATTGTGTTTAAAAGAAAAGACTTCACAAGTTGATGATCCTTCACTTCCTTGGAATCTGAGTATACTGAAGAAGTATGAAAACAACGAAGCCAGCTCACGGCACATGTTCAGAACCCCAAAGGAATATTACAAAGCTATTTACACTGAAGTTTGTGAAATGGTGCAATCTTGCTTTACTGATTGGTTTGCTTTAACTGGACTCACACAGGTCATTGCAGTTAAACAAGAGTGCTTGCTTGTACTAAACAGAGGTGAAACAAATTTGGAACATTCAACTGAGTTTTTCAAAAATGATGTAGACATTGAGAGACTGCACTTACACTTGAATATGTTAGCCGATATCGCCCATAAAAACAACTGGTCTTAAAAATCATGCATGATGTAAGAAAGTACATTACACAAGAGACTGAAGTTGGAGAAATGTTATGTGAAGTATTGAAGTGCATTAAGCTTCTCCAAGTAGCTCCAGTCACAACGCCCTTAGACGTCTGAAGTCATATCTCCCATCAACAGTGGGACAGAAGCAATGGAACAACTTGATTGTTCTTCATACCCACCGAGATGTTTTGGATGGATGGGATATTTGATCAGTCATAAATGACTTCATATTCAGTAATCCAGTCAGACGATCGACATTTGCACCTTTCTAAAGACACTATAGCCCTCATAATGGCATTTAGAGCACTATTAAATATCTTTATAAAATAGAGGATTAAATACATACATAATTTTAAATTTTCAGTTTCAAAATATTAGTACTAGTTTAGTACTGTGTTATTATATTACTATAGTAATGTATTAGTTATTTTCAAAAACTTCAATATTTTTAGAGTGTAAGACCCAATTAAAACCTGCTATTTACATACTTTTTGACTGAAAGTATTAGGCATACTGTATTAACTTTATTAACTGTATTAAAGCATTAACTTTGAGATATTGTTTTTATTTAATGTACCCTGAGCCTTATTCAAAGTAAGCTTAAATTAGCTATTTCACTTATTAATCAAAATGCTATTAGTGTGCAACAGCAATATTTTCTGTTTTATTCTTTTAATGGTAGTTTGGGGTTTATTTAAATATAATTTTAGTCTCTTCAGAGCTATATATTCACTGCTCTGTAATAGTCTATAAGCACGATTATTACTGTAAATTAAATTAGCTTTTTACAAAAATACCGTGCATGTTTATGTTTTGTTTCTTTTTTTCAAAGCCAAAAAAATGTGTCAAGCTTGTCGAGTTTCCTGGAGTGTCGAGTTATCGAGAGTCCAGTTTTCAGGGTTCTAATGTTGATTATATGACTCTAAAATGCTTAAAAGAACTTTAAAACTCACTATTTTTCATCTAAAATTTAGAAAATTTCCTGGGGCAAGACCCCAGTATCCCCCCCCCCCCCCCGCCCCAATATTTTTTATTAGTCAGCACACCTGAATGTATTATATATATGTATACTGAAATGTAGCTAGGAAAATCATTTATGAAACAATATAATTTCATGAATGGAAAAGGTACATTCAATTCTTTGGTTATTTTAGCTTCTACCTTGTCTATGGCTCGGAACATTATTTAAGCCCCATCCCCCTTCGGGTTCAGGGGGTTAGAATAGGCACGATGTATCCCTGTCTGTCATAAGAGGTGACTAAAAGGAGTCTCTCACATTTCGGCCTTTATGTGATGGTCCGCTGTAGGGTGTGACCTCCATTTTTCAAAATTTTCCCAAAGAGCGAGCCAATTGGGGAAGGGCATCCTACAGGGTGCTTAGTGTTCATCATGTGCCAAGACCTCGTGCATCTTTCGTTGACATGGATCTGCACTTGCACTCATTCTCCAGCTATTGGGCGAGGTCACCCTCCTAGGTGCGTTTTCCTCCATCCTCTGTGCAGTATCGCTTTATGCGCTGTCAATGATAATGGACTTCTTAGCTCATTTGCACCTGATATTCAGCACAGTAGCCAGTCTGCTGTAGTGTTGCAGTGGCTATGTATCCTGTTGGTTGTAGCTCCCTGACCACACAGGGATTGCTCTGCTGATGCCTGCGCCGTTAACTCCCCACATATGCCAAGGAGTAGATGCCCATCACTTTGGGGCATCAGGACTCCCGGAAATGGCCGTACTGCCAGATGGCCTTTGCTGCGGCTGGGTGACGCCCATGGGGAGGGCCCCTGGTCAGAGTGGGTGGCATCAGGGTGGATGACATGCCATGAAGCATAGTACATCATCTCTTGCTGGTGGTCCACTGCCAACAGTCTCAAACCAGGCAAAGTGTAATTTCAATGCTAAGAAATATAACCCCAAATTATTCCCCTCCCTGGCCACACCATGGGAGGAATGCGAGGCTAAGGACGGCAGTGAAGCTTATTCACCCCAGTACCTCGTACGTACGAGAGTTGATTGGGAACCTTTCTTGTCAATGTAACCTCAGTTTTTGTGGAGCATTTAGAGGACAAGTTTGGGGAGGTGGAGGGCTTGTCCAAAATGTGGTCAGGGTCACTCTTGATCAAAGCAGCATCCACTGCCCAGTCATGGGCACTACTCACCTGTGACAACCTGGGGGATGTTTTTGTTTCCATCACGCCCCATAAAAGCTTCAATATGGTCCAGGGTATCACATTTCACAGGGCCCTTCTTTTGCAATCTGACGATGAGCTGCACGCCAATTTAGAGCAGCAAGGCATCCATTTTGTCCGGCGTGTCCACCTGGGTCCGAGGGATAATCAGATTGCCACCAGTGCCTTCATCTTGGCCTTCAAGGGTGACACATTACCCAAGACGGTCTAGGTGATGGTCTACCACTGTGACGTAAGGCCATATATCCTTCCCCCGAGGTGGTGCTTTAAGTGCTGGAAGTTCGACCATATGTCTTCCCACTGTACTTCCAGTGTCACCTGTCAGGATTGTGGACGTCCATCACATCCCTATACTCCCAGTGCCCCGCCTCCCATCTGTGTCAGTTGCAGAGAGCACCATTCACCTTGCTTGCCAGACTGCAGGATTCTCCAGAAAGAAGGAAAAATAATATATTACAAGACTCTAGACTGACTGACCAACACTAATGCTAAGAGAAAATATGAGAGGCTACCTCCTGTGCATATAACGTCAACCTATGCCGCTGCCACGACAACGGTTCTACCATCTTCTGTTCCGCTGCACACAGTTGGCTCTAAGAGCCATCAGACTCCACCTGCCCCCTTGATGGTGGGGGACACTTCCCTCCCTGTTGCTCCTGCACAACCTACTTCAGGAGCAACACCCCCCCAACCATCAGGGACATGAGTCCCTACTTCTCAGCCAGAGAAGTGTAAGTCTTCTTTGACTCCTCTCACCAGGAAGGGATTCCTTGGGCCACTCCCTTCCCAGGTTCCTACCAGTGGCAAAGCTGACACCTGCCAGTGGTTGAAGCAACCTCAGGTAACTGGTCGTAGAGCTTCAGGGTCCTCCTCAGCCCCTGAGACTGAATCAGTGAAGCCTTCCCAGTCAGACAAATCTAAAGAACAGTGAGAGAAACCTAAAAAGAGAAAGACCCATAAGAACCAAGACACTGTGGTGGCACCCACACCACCACTACCTACAAGCTCTGTGTCCGAGGATGAGGTGGAGATTCTGGCATCCGCTGAGGACCTAGATCTCGCTGGGCCCTCAGGCACAGTGGATGTCGGTCACACAGGTACTCAGCTGGTGGCAGCAAGTGACCCTGAGGCGTAGACTGCCTCATTGAGTGTTTCATTCCTTTCCAGTCTGACAATCACGTAATCCTCCAGTGGAATAGTGGTGGTTTTTTCCACCACGTGGCTGAGCTACGGCAACTGTTAAGCTTTACACCTGATTTCTGCATTGCCCTCCAGGAAACCTGGTTCCTGGCAATGTGGATCCCTGCCCTCTGCGGCTATAAGGGATATTACAGGAACAGTAGTGACTATAATAGTGTGTCAGGTGGAGTTTGTATCTATGTCCTGAACTCAGTATGTAGTGAACCTGTGCCTTTATATCTCTCTTGAAGCTGTGACTGTCAGGATAAGGGCGACTCAGGAAATAACTGTCTGCAATGTGTGTCTTCCTCCAGATGGTGCGTTACTCTTGAATGTATTGGCTGCACTGATTGATCAACTTCCTAAACCTTTCCTACTTCTGCGAGTTTTTAACGCGCACAACCCTTTGTGGGGTGGCCCCATGCTTACTGGCTGAGATAGGGAGGTCAAAAATTTACTGTCACAACTCGACCTTTGCCTCTTAAATACAAGTGCTCCCACACATTTCAGTGTGGCACTTGGCACATATTCGGCCATTGATCTCTCGGTTTGCAGTCCTGGCCTTCTCTCATCTCTCCACTGGAGAGCACATGACGACCTGTGTGGTAGTGACCACTTCTTCATCTTCCTGTCACTCTCCCGGCATCATGCCCATGGATGCCTACCCAGATGGGCTTTAAATGAGGCAGACTGGGAAGCCGTCACCTCTGCTGTCACCGCTGAATCTCCCCCCACATGGTGCCATCGACAATGTCATTGAGCAAGTCACTACAACGATCATTTCTGCAGTGGAAAACATGATTCCTTGTTCTTTAGGGTGCCCCCAGCGATAGTCAGTCTCTTGGTGGTCACCGGAAGTTGCTGAGGCAATTAAAGAGTGTCAGTGAGCTTTTAATATCTCCTCTATAATTTTATGGAGTCATTTTTCATTTACTATTTCTCAGTGCCTGTTTTATGAGATGAGCACCATAAATTTCAACAATCAACTTGTAGTAACAAAAACAGCCTTTGTTCTTTTCTTGGCAGACCTTGTAGTTGGATGACAGGTTAACTATAGTCTTGAGATGCCCATTTTGGATATTCCGTCTTTTTAGTGACATCATTGAAATAAAGCCAGATTTCATCATCTGTAACAGTGTTACTAGTATTCTCCATTTTCAAATTTTTGGAGTATTTGATTGAAAAAGAAGTAGCAGTGGTCCATCTCCTCATATGCAAGATATGTGGAATTAATAAAAATCTGAGTCTGATTTCCGTAACATGATCCTGGATAACTGTGTTAATTGAGACACAAAATGAGCCAAAGGATTCCACATGTGTTATAGAAATTGACACTCTGGCATTGCTGATACGGAACCTTCTCTGTAAGAGGTGGAGAAATTTCCTCGAAGCACTGACCTGCCCTCAGACTTTGAGGAGATCTGTACTGCAAAACTGCAAGCCATTCTTCTTACTTCCATTTCCAAACACATCGAAGGTTTGCTGTGAGGAGAGGCACAAAGTTTCCACTTCATTGCTTTTGAACACAGGTGGAGACATGCACAGGAGCAGGTTGTGACTTTGTGACTGGTGCACCACATAGCAAAATTTTTAGTATTTCAATTTCTTGTATTTAAATCAAGGTAATCATCTTACCACCCAGCTGACTGATTCCTGGAACTACAGAACATCAGCCTAGAAGAAACCTTCAGTGTGTCAAGAGTAACAGTTGAGATGGCAAGTAGAGGACTTAAATTTTTTGGGAGAATTCTGGATTAGTATAGTGCGTAAATTAAGAACCTTACATACAAGACTTCTGTGTGACTTGTAAGGAAATGTCACTTCATTTCTGTAGGAGATTTATTTGTCAGGTTATTTTGAAGAAATTCAGACACACACTACTAGACTCATAACAGGCTTGAGGTACCTATATGAAAATTTGAGAAACAAAAATGGGAAATGTTGGATGAAAGATGACATGGTTCCCACAAAGTCATGTCAGCTATGTTTAGAGAACTAATGTGTGGGATAGAACACCAGGCAGTTCTGTTGTTTCTGTCATACATCTAATGTAAAAATCTTGATAAAAGATTAGAAAAGCATGTGTGGAGACAAACAGATTGTCCTTTTTTTCCTTGCTCGATACTCACATGTAATACAATTGGTAGTGGTTAACATAATATGAAGTACTCATCACCATATACTGTACACCGACTGTGGAGTATGTTTTGTAGGCCTGGAGAAATTGCTACTATTGTCTGGAAATGAATATTAGACATTAAATTTAATAAATTCCCCAGGAAGGCTAGGAGAGTATTTCTGCTAAAAGAACAAGTAAACAGTTGTTAGTGTTCCACTTAAACAATGAATTAGTTGTAAATGATGGACATAGAGCAGTAATGAGCAAATTTAAATGGAATGTAAATTGTGCTCTGGAGAGATGTGTACCAAGTAAGTGGACAGAAAAGACCCATCGTGGTTTAATAACAAAATTTTTAAAAGGCTGAGGAAGCAGAGACTTTGGCACTCGCATTTATGAGGTGTTAAATGCAACCTTCCTTGCCTTCAACATTATTTTGTTGGTAGAGATAAAACAGGTTAAATTGTTGCACAGAAATTATGTGATGTACTCTTGTGCTATATGGCTTGGGACTGGCTATTTCAGGCAAGGCATAGATCGTGCAAAGTAGGATACCTCTGTGTATGAACCCTTTGCTTTGAGAATATCTATTGTGAAGACTGAGAATATCTATTGTGAAGATCTACGGTGTAGGAGGAGGACTGTCATATGGGAAAGACAGTATTGTTGAAATGTGCATATTGGTATTTGTTATAGCTATGTGGATGTGTGACTCTGATATACTGCAGAATAAATTGTGAACTAACTATGTGACCAGGAATTAAGCTTTAGGAAGAAATCTGTTGGACCCTGGTTTACAGTAGATCGAGTTATGAAGATACTATTTGTTTCTAGTAAACTTTATACAAAGCCATGATTCAGATCTAGGCACCTGCCTTTTGTGAACAGTGATCTACCAAGGCAGCTATCCATGTGTGCCACAAAGGCTAACTCAATGCTTAAACTTGCCGCTGACTCTTGTTCTGTCTTTCAAAATCTGAGAGGCACCAGCAGTCACAAGGAAATTGTTCTCTTTCATGCCTCAGTTGTACATGCAGTTTCAGAGCTATCACATTTAAGTAGTAGTGTGTAGTCCATCAGTAGGAAAAAGGCATGTGGTTAAGTCAAAATCCCCACTGTACCAGTGTACTTTCTCTTCTGGGAGTGCTAGTCTCATGCCATCATTGCTTCATTGTAGAGTTACTTTGGAATTTGGAAGGAATCTGAAGAGAAGTAGAAAGTTGAAGCTTTGAGTCAGCCGAAGTCTGTTCGAGCAGTTCAGCTGGCAGAGCACCACATAAGAATGGCAGGCGTACAGGTTCGAGTCTCGGTTCATCATATGCTGTTATGTTGTCACACATACAATGGACAGCATATACTATACCATAAGTAAAAAAACTTATTCTATGATTAATGAAGGCGTATCGAGTCTTCTGATGGAAACAAATTGCATGTACCACATGATTATGATTAAAGTGCAGCTACTCACAGAGATCCAATGTGAGCTGTAATCATCATATGGCATTAACGTGGAAGTGATCTAGGCTGGAAAACAAATTACTTACAATTGTGGATGTATAGAAATGTTTTCATATGTAACACATTAGGGATTGGACGTGGGCAGAAAAGATCAAACATGTGATGAAGACATAGTGTTGATTTTATTATGAACCATTAAGGTTTTCAAATGACAGCATGGATGTCTTACCATTATAGAAACAATGTACAGTGCCCCAGATTTGCACCTGGTTGTCAAAACTGTAACATATTCTCCACCCCCACCGGCATAAATCGATTCCATCTTAATGCATTAGCGCAGCACTGCCATTTGACATTTACAGTCCACACTGGACCTCTGTGAGTAACTGCACTTCAGTTATAACCACCCACTAGTATTGTTTTGTAAGCAATGTCAGTTTGCCTCTGTGGTACACACTAAAAGATTAAAATTAACTTTTTGCGTGTTTGTGGTGAGTAAAGTTAGACAAGTCCATAGAAATACTCAAAAAGGCTATACTTTTTTCCAGTCACAGTAAAGCTAAATTTGTCACAGTTAAATTGTAGTTCATTTTTACCTATGCAGCTGTACAGCAGTAACATTGCTAGTCGCGATGTGAAGAGCCGCAAGACGGCAGCCTATCTCTACAATTTCAGGTGCACAGTCAATCAGCATTAGGTAAATGGGTGGAGAGATAGGAAGAAGAGGTTTCTGGTTCACAGTCACCATGTGCATCTGTAATCCCCCTGCATTTTTTTTTCTTGTAGGATCATGTGAAAAGTGAGTAAGATTTCTCCCTACCTGTGACTTTGTTCAGTTAATATGAGTTGTCTAAACAGGAATGACAGAGCTATGCACAAGGAAGTCATGCCTTTATGGAAGCTTGGACATGTCCCTGTAGACAGCTGTTGTGATTGTAACATCTTGCGCAAGTTGTACAGATAGATAAAATTGTTTTAAAAATGTGCCTTCTTGGATTTTTATTGTGTCAACATACCAAAAGTAAATTTGAAATTTTCTCATTTTCACTTAAAACTGAAAGTTATCTCATCATCACTAACATATCGTGTATTTAAAGAAAAGTAGCTAGCGTTTGTTAGAGATTTCTCATTTACATGTGGAACACACAGACATGTTAACTATGGGGAGTATTCCACCATTAGTAGCTCAGAAATAATTATTATATTATTACAAGGTTTTTATTACTTTTCATAATTGTCCAAATAAAATAAAAATGCATTCATTTTGACAAAATATTAGTGTTATATTTGAGTCACTAACACAGTCTGTCTTCTGCAGGAGCTTATGATGCGAGGTAACAGTCAACGCACAACAGCATCCACAAACATGAACGATGTAAGCAGTCGTAGTCACGCAATCTTCACCATTATGTTTGTTCAGGCAGGGTTTTCAAACAACATGCCGAGTGAAACTGGTTCTAAAGTTCATCTTGTTGATTTAGCTGGCAGGTAAATTCAATATCAGTGATTATTATTAGTCAGCATAAATAGTGCTACACATTTTTAAGGCTCTTTCTTAATTCTGATTTTCAATTTTAGTGAGAGAGCTGATACCAGCGGAGCCACTGGACAACGCCTGAAAGAAGGCGCTCATATTAACAAATCACTAGTGACTCTGGGCTCTGTAATTTCAGCCTTAGCTGAACACTCATCTAATGATTCAAAGTCAACTGGGAGAAATGTATTTATTCCTTACCGTGACTCTGTTCTGACATGGTTACTTAAAGATAGTTTAGGTGGAAACTCCAAGACCATAATGATAGCAGGTATGTCTGCTCCTATCAATCTATGACATTTATCTGTAACTTTATCTCTGAGTTACTTTCATATTCATTCACATACATTATTGACACAGAATCCTGAATTATGTTCATTATGTCTTTCAAATATGTTCTTAAAAAGTTACAAATATTTAATGGGACAGTAAATATAAAAACTAACCATCTGGCTCTGATGATGAATTGTCATGAATGGGCAGTTGGCCCATACACAAGAGTCAGAATTTATTGTGTATTATTTATTTAGTTTCCTGTCACAGTTTTGTATGTGTTCCTTAATGGTGATTAGTTTCAAATGAGTTGTTCATTTTTGAATCGTTGCTCGTGTCTTTATCATGGGCCTGTAAAATAATTCCAGTGTGATATATAATAATTTTGTCCTGTTCTTCCGTACACAGGGTCAGCCTAACAAATGTGGCAGAGTCTCACATTTCCCTTACACCGGGCACACCTGACGAAAGAAATATTAATGCAGTCAGACGTGTTACAATAAATACTAGTTTTATTCAGACAGAACTGTGGTGGAGTGAGAAATGGTTGTGGCCGTTGCTCTGCTTATTGTGCTGTCGAGCATACTTAAAGCAATTTGGAAAATGTGTCTGATGCAAACTGATAATGCACAAATGACTGAAATTTAAGAATATAGTTCTCCTGATAAACCTCAAATTGACATGGAGCTCACAGAAATTATATTGTTTCACAGTTTCTATAAAAATACTTTCCAAAGTTGAAAAAATTCTTAATCAAGAGTCACAGTCACATTGGTTGTCCTGGATGGAATCTGCGTTATATCAACAGTCTTTTCATTGTCCTTGTAAAAGACAGAGGTATCATTATATCCAAGCCAAGAGTCAGACAAAAGCAATGACTTAATTTCTGCAACTGGTTAAAAACTGTTTCGAATGGAATATTAAAAATAATTCTTTCATATTTTTCCATAGTTTGATAGGTCAATTATAAGATTTTTCTCACTAAGCAGCCCTTTTTTATTATTGATCCTAATATGCCTTGAGGTTCCTGAAGACAGATATAAAGCTGCCAAAACAGTAATCCACTAATACTTTCCACTGTCATTGTTGTACATGAATGTGTCATAGCACAGACGCCGTGTTTTTTTACCTCAAATTGATAAAGTGTCGTTTGCTCAAGTAACTATGATTTGCCCTTAGAAGCATCTCTCATTGTGTTGATATATTTTCAGTATTTTCACCCCTTGTAGTATGGAATTATCTCCTGGGATAGTGCACTTAAAGGAAATAAAGTATTTATTTGGCAGAAATGAGCTGTAGGAATATAGTGTAAAGTAAATCTTGCAGAAGTCTTTTTAACAGTCTTATAGTTCTTATACTTCCCAATACATTTACTTCTTAATGGTTTTTGCCACTGGCAACAGATCAGTTTCAGCTGAACTGAGGCGTACTTTGTCACAATACAAAACACAAAAATAATATCTATGTAGGCTTTGCCTCCATGTCTAGGATTCAGAGGACAGGCATGTACTCTGGTGGGAAAATATTCAACTAGCTCCCATCTAACATAATGCAAGAAACTGGGAATCCCTTTAAAAAATTGAAAACATGCATCATTAGCCACTCTTTTTTCAAATGAATATGTAAATTCAGGGATTGAAAAGTTCCATTAGCTACATGGCATGTAGTAGTGTTCATTGTAAAGGAGCGTGACAAGTAGTAATTTACTCTGGAATTAAGATTCAGTATTTATAAATATGATAGCCTCTTTTTAGGAGATAAATGCCAACTATATAGATAGCAAAAGAGGCATTAGCTTTTCCAAAGTAACACCACTTTTTTCGAATTTCCGTAATTAAATTTAGCTGGCACAAATAGCATTAGGCATTATAGTGATAGTTTACTGTTAATACAATTCACAGATAAGTTTCTATGTTGTGCTAGATCAAGTCTCACAATATGAAGGAAAGGTATAAAAATTGTGTTTCAGTCTGTGTGGGATCCCATAATTCTCTACCTGCTATTTTAAGTTACAGAATCCTATTTTGTTTTGTCGTACCTATGTGTCAACATCTGGTAGGAGCCAAATTACAGGTCATCTGGCCTTCCCCCCACCCCCCTCTTGAATCTGGAGACTAGGTTGGTGCTGCTCTCCGTGCTACCCTGTACTACATCTTTGTCTCTGAGTAACTACTGAAACCTACATGCTTGTGAATCTGCTTACTGTATTCATCTCTTGGTCCCCACTACGATTCCCCCCCCCCCCCCCTCTCCCCCCACCCTCCCCCCACTTTCCTCCAGTACTATATTGGTGATCCTTTAATGCCTCAGAATGTGTGCTATCAACCGATTCCTTCTTCTAGTAAGGTTGTACCACAATTTCTCTTCTCTCCTGTTCTGTTCAGTACCTCCTCATTAGTTATGTGATCTACGCATCTAATCTTCAGCATTCTTTTGTAGCACCACATTTTGAGTGTTCTATTCTCTTCTTGTCTAAACTGTTATTGTCCATGTTTCACTTCCATACATGGCTACACTCAAGACAAATACCTTCTCTATATTCAATGTTAACAGATTTCTCTTCTTCAGAAGTGCTTTTCTTGTCATTGCTAGTCTGCATTTTACATCCCCTCTACTTCAGCCATAATCAGTTATTTTACTGCCCAAATAGCAAAACTCATTTATTACTACTGCTACTAATACTACTACTGGCACTTAGCTATACAAATAAACAATTTGTAATAGAAATACTTTCAGGAAACACTTCCTGATACTTAAATCTACACTCTTCTTCAGAAATGCCTTTTTTTGCCATTGCCAGACTGCATTTTATATCCTCCCTACTTCAACCATTGTCAGTTATTTTGCTTTCCAAATAGCAAAGCTCGTCTACTACTTTAAGTGTCTTATTCCCTAATGTAATTCCCTTAGCATCACCTGATTTAATTAGACCACATCCATTATTCTCATTTTGCTTTTGTTGATGTTCATCTTATATCCTCCTTTCAAGACACTGTTCATTCCGTTCGACTACTCTTCCAAGTCCTTTAATGTCTCTAATAGAATTACAAAGTTTTTATTTCTTCTCCCTGAGCTTTAATTCCTACTCCATATTTTTCTTTCTCTGCTTGCTGAATATACAAATTGAATATCAGGAATAGGCTACAACCCTGTCACATTCCCTTCTCAAGCACTGCTTCCCATTCATGCCCCTGGACTCTTATAATTGCCACCTGGTTTCTATACAAATTGTAAATAGCCTTTCGCTCCCTGCCACCTTTAGAATTTGAAAGATAGTATTCCAGTCCACATTGTCAAAAGCTTTCCCCAAGTCTACAAATGCTTTTTTTTTTTTTTTTTTTTTTTTCTAGCCTGGCGTTATTACTAGAGCACTATTTGCCATGTGTTTGTGTTTGTGTGTGTGTGTGTGTGTGTGTGTGTGTGTGTGTGTGTGTGTGTGTGAGAGAGAGAGAGAGAGAGAGAGAGAGAGAGAGAGAGAGAGAGAGAGGGGGGGGGGGGGGGGGGATTGCAGCACTAAAATTTAGGATTATTTCCTTGTCTATTTCTATCTTGTTTTGCATCTGTAGTGACTTTGTTATTGATGGGAATTTTAAACCTTACTCTTTCTTGCTTCCTTAATATTTTTTTCATTGTTATGAGAATGTTGACAGCTCTGTTGCCATGCTGAGTTTGAATTACACCTCATTTAAAGGTTTAGATTGGTAATTCTTGGTCTATCATTTATACAAATTAATTTTTACAGCTGTGTCCCCAGCAGACTGCAACTATGGTGAAACTCTGAGTACATTACGGTATGCTAACCGTGCTAAGAATATCATTAATAAACCAACAATCAATGAAGATCCTCATGTGAAACTGATTCGAGAATTACGGGACGAAATCACAAAATTACGTGCTCTTCTTGGAAATGAATATGTAAGTACCATACTGTTGTTATATTGTTCATTTACTTTGGGTTTTTCTTCGTTCCCTCTCAACTCCATCCCTCCCTCCCCTCCACTTTGGGAGTTTCTTGCAACTGTATTTTTTCTCTTTAAAACAATACTTCATATAATAAGGAATAACCCTGGATGGAATACAAATAATGGAAAGAATACAGGTACCATATAATCAAGGCAGAGAAGTTGGTAGGCTCATAAGACCGAAAATGTTACTAAGCTTTCAGACAAAGTTTTTCTTGTGAAAACACACTTACATGCATAGCCAAACTGTCCAGGCTAACTATATTCTGCCGTCACTGAAGCGTGACTTTGTCCTTCCATCATCTATGTCATTTTTTTTTCTTCTCCCATTCACTCTTATTATTGATTAACAAGTATGAGAGTGATTGGGGAAAGTAAGAATATTTTCCTACAAAACACATACCATTTGTGTCATACTTCCATATACTTCTCAAAAAAGTTACGCTAGCTTAGAAGACATTCATTTCATCTCCAAACCAGTCTACATTAAAATTAGAGGCATAGTGAAATCTGTAGCAAGATCCAACCAGATCCTCACCAACACTGAAGGTCACAGTAACGTGACAAAGAGTGACTTTGCAGTTCTTATAGGTGGTTTTGATGATGTATACTGTAATGAAACAGCCGCAGCGACAACAGCTCTGAAGACAACACTGGGCAAGTTAACAAACACAAATGTTAAATTATTTAAAAGACCTCATCACTATGATTTAATTGAATCATCATGT
Source organism: Schistocerca piceifrons (assembly GCF_021461385.2). Lineage (NCBI taxonomy): Eukaryota > Metazoa > Arthropoda > Insecta > Orthoptera > Acrididae > Schistocerca > Schistocerca piceifrons. The sequence goes on along the minus strand of NC_060138.1, from coordinate 121,150,843 downwards.
GTAATCGGAGAAATAACCACAGATAACAAGATAATAAGTATTTTAAAACAATTTTCAAACAGTTTAAAAATGTAATGCTTTTATATATTAAGGAATGTCTCAGTTGTAACCATCAACCCTCTGACGAATGTAACTGCTCAAGAACTTGTCATACAAGACATGGTCAAGGCCTAAGTGGATTAGGAAAGCCACTGCTGGCCCAAAAATTACTTAGTATGGTAAATAATAAATTATCTTGGGTCAGCAATTTAGAAAGTATGTCCCAAAACTCAGAACCAGGTCAGGGAAATGTATAAAGCTGACCAAGTCTGAAATGTGTCAGACTTGGTCAAAACAAAGAACTTCAGAACACAATACAAAAAACACACTTAAAGTAAATAATCAAACGTAAACCCAATGTAAGCAATGTACAACCTTGCAACGAAAATGAACTACTTTTGTTACATATAAATGTACAATCTGTAAGAAACAAAGTCAGTGCACTACAGTACTTGCTGAAGGAATTTAAGTGCAGAAATAAGCTTATTTGTACCATTTGGCTGCTTACTGGCAACAAGGTAATGTAGACCATATCAACAAAAATTTGAATCTGAGATATTCAATCATAAACCACACAAACCTGTCTGTTGAAGGACTTTTTGAACCACCTGCCTTGGTTATACACACTCAGAAACTCATTATTGCAACAGTTTACCGACCACCAGCTTCTGACGAGGAGATATTCACAGAAAAACTCTCTGAATTAATCTGCAAATATATGCAATATAAAACATTTAATCACAGGAGACATTAATATAGATGTAAGAGAAAAGAGAAAAACTGTGGTACACATCCTAAATATCTTAAAATCAATGAATTACTACTGCTTAAATGAAAAACCGACCAGAATGGAGACATGCATTGACAGCATAATTAGCAATGTGTGTATTAATCAAGTGGAGTGGGATACCATCAAATTAGGACTATCTGACCAAGATGGCAAATGGCTCAAAATTGAAAATCTGACACTTGATGATGTCAGGATGTTAACTACATATAGAGCTCTCAAGGAAGAGAACATTGAAATAATGAGAAGTGAACTGAGTAGAATAGAATGGGCTGGAATACTAACCATTGACAAAGATATAAATGAAAGCTTTTCTGCATTCATATCCAACATAAAAAATACATTAGACAGTAACTGCCCTATTATTACTAAGAGATATAACCCCAGCAATATGTGTAAACGACAAAATACAAAAAAGTGGTAAACCCCACATCTTAATGAAATCAGAATCTTTATACTCATGCTGAAGTGCACAATTGAAGGCACTCAAGAAAACAAGAATAGATATATAAGCTTAAGATAAAGATACCAATCGGAAATTAAAGCAGAAAAAACGAAAGCAAATGAAGAGTATATTTTAAATTCTAAAACGTGCTCAGTGAACACTTCATAAATTCAGTAAATCTCCATGTAGCCAAAAGCAACGATTTAACTGATGCAGAATCTTTTCATTTGCAGTCATGGAACAAAACAGATAAAAAGATTTAACTGGAATAGAATTACTGCTACAGATGTAAACAACCCCATAAACAAGCTGAATAACTCTAGAACAGAAGACTACCATGGATTCAGTAATTTTGTAATAAAGCTTATAATTAAGGAAATTAGAACTCCTCTACTCTACCTTGCAAATAAAATCCTTGATAATGGCATTTTCCCAGATTGCCTTAAAACTACGGCTGAGTTGTCCCTCTACTGGCCAAAATCATAGAGAGCTGTTCACATGCACAGATCTACATGTATTTTGAGAGCAATAAATTACTTAATGACAGCCAGTTTGGATTTTGAACTAATCAGTCAACCATAAAAGCTATTGAAAGTTTGATAACTGAAATCCACAGAGCTTTTGAAAGGAAACTGACCACCTGTGCAACACTCATAGACTTAAGCAAAGCATTTGATTCAGTATCACATGAGATAATTTTTTTAAAAAATTAGAATATTATAGTATTGCAGACAAACCACTTACTCAAATTAAATCATACCTAAGTAACAGGCAAAAGTTGGTGTATGTGAACAATGAAAGGTCAGAACTAATGAAATTTAAGAGAGGAATTCCACAGGGCTCCATTCGTGGACCCTTCCTCTTTATTGTCTATGTTAACGACTTCTCAAAGCATATAGCCTGCAAAAATGTCTTATATACCGATGATATGACCATGATCTCCACAGGTGAGAGTATGCAAGAGGTGGTACATAAAAAGAATAAACGTCTTGAAAAATGTAGGGTGTCATATATTGTTACGTATAAACAACACAAAAACAGAGGAAATTTATTTTAATCTGAAGGTATGGAAAGAAGAGAATCACAGTGTCAAACTATTGGGACTAACAATGGACCAAAGGCTCTCATGGGATGACCATATGCTGTGAGTAAAAGTTTATTGGTGCTTTGCTACTATGCGATCTTTCAGTCACAGCTACAACATGGGATTCTGTTATGGGGTAATTCAACAGGCATAAACTGTGTGTTCAAATGGAAAAAAAGGCAACCCACCCCCTCTTAACTACACTCCTGGAAATGGAAAAAAGAACACATTGACACCGGTGTGTCAGACCCACCGTACTTGCGCCAGACACTGCGAGAGGGCTGTACAAGCAATGATCACACACACGGCACAGCGGACACACCAGGAACCGCGGTGTTGGCCGTCGAATGGCGCTAGCTGCGCAGCATTTGTGCACCGCCGCCGTCAGTGTCAGCCAGTTTGCCGTGGCATACGGAGCTCCATCGCAGTCTTTAACACTGGTAGCATGCCGCGACAGCGTGGACGTGAACCGTATGTGCAGTTGACGGACTTTGAGCGAGGGCATATAGTGGGCATGCGGGAGGCCGGGTGGACGTACCGCCGAATTGCTCAACACGTGGGGCGTGAGGTCTCCACAGTACATCGATGTTGTCGCCAGTGGTCGGCGGAAGGTGCACGTGCCCATTGACCTGGGACCGGACCGCAGCGACGCACGGATGCACGCCAAGACCGTAGGATCCTACGCAGTGCCGTAGGGGACCGCACCGCCACTTCCCAGCAAATTAGGGACACTGTTGCTCCTGGGGTATCGGCGAGGACCATTCGCAACCGTCTCCATGAAGCTGGGCTACGGTCCCGCACACCGTTAGGCCGTCTTCCGCTCACGCCCCAACATCGTGCAGCCCGCCTCCAGTGGTGTCGCGACAGGCGTGAATGGAGGGACGAATGGAGACGTGTCGTCTTCAGCGATGAGAGTCGCTTCTGCCTTGGTGCCAATGGTGGTCGTATGCATGTTTGGCGCCGTGCAGGTGAGCGCCACAATCAGGACTGCATACGACCGAGGCACACAGGGCCAACACCCGGCATCATGGTGTGGGGAGCGATCTCCTACACTGGCCGTACACCACTGGTGATCGTCGAGGGGACACTGAATAGTGCACGCACGGTACATCCAAACCGTCATCGAACCCATCGTTCTACCATTCCTAGACCGGCAAGGGAACTTGCTGTTCCAACAGGACAATGCACGTCCGCATGTATCCCGTGCCACCCAACGTGCTGTAGAAGGTGTAAGTCAACTACCCTGGCCAGCAAGATCTCCGGATCTGTCCCCCATTGAGCATGTTTGGGACTGGATGAAGCGTCGTCTCACGCGGTCTGCACGTCCAGCACGAACGCTGGTCCAACTGAGGCGCCAGGTGGAAATGGCATGGCAAGCCGTTCCACAGGACTACATCCAGCATCTCTACGATCGTCTCCATGGGAGAATAGCAGCCTGCATTGCTGCGAAAGGTGGATATACACTGTACTAGTGCCGACATTGTGCATGCTCTGTTGCCTGTGTCTATGTGCCTGTGGTTCCGTCAGTGTGATCATGTGATGTATCTGACCCCAGGAATGTGTCAATAAAGTTTCCCCTTCCTGGGACAATGAATTCACGGTGTTCTTATTTCAATTTCCAGGAGTGTATAACTATAAGCTGCACCTTGACCTGAAATATTTTATAATTATAAATCTTGAGAATTGTAACTCTAAAAAGATTCTCTGATAATGGAGATATACAAACAAATAAATTAAGTAGAGTTAATGGTGTGTTATCAATCATGGGGTAAATTCCTCTGAATGGAATGAGATACCGCCAGATTCTTTGGGTTTAAAGACCTTAACTAATAGTACCCTGGTAAATGTAATTAACATTTAAAATAATAGGGTATCTAATCCTAGTTTATTATTTAAATTTACAAGGATTGGGTACAAGAGAAACCAGCAAGGAGCATTTCAGCCTATTAAACTATATTTATAACTGCTTAATATACGTAAAAGAAAATATACAATAATTTATGCAGAGAATGAATTTACATTTGCACAGCACCAGAAACAACTGCATGCTTGATATACTGTATTCTAGGCTGTCACTGACATACAACAGTCACAAACACCTAAGTCTAAAGTTATATAATAAACTGCCACAATCAGTCAAACCCCTCACCCTCTTTAAATTTAGGGAGGTATTAGACACATGGTTTAAAAGTAAAGCATACTACTCAATTGATGAATATCTTGCAAGTAATTTGGAAGGAACGTGTAAACAATGAAATAATGTACCTATCATTTACTAAATGTGTAAAACTGTGTAATTAATTCTTGAATGTAAACTATATGATTATTACTGAAATCTTCTGATCAGTAAGAAGTTTATGTATTTATGTGTAATGTAAAATGATGATGTGTGTAAAACGTAAAAATTACTAACTACTAAAAAGATGTATTTATATATATGCATGATGCATAATGTAAAAATTAGTAACAACTATACTTTTATGAAAATGCAAAATGTATTTTGATGAAGCCAATTACATGGTAAAAATGCTAAGCAACTAATAAATAAAAATATAACATACACTCTTAACAGGGCGTACACACCTTTTAGCATCTATGAAGAGAAACTATAACCTAGTGACTATCATATCATCAAATAATTATGACTGTTCATTTGTAGATGTAATAGTAAAGTTTCTAATGACAATGTTGTATGCAATTTTCCAGATTAATTACAGAAAGTGTAGTATGCAGTTGACAATAATCCATGCATTAGGTAAGAACACCAACAATTCAAAACAAGCCTATTTAATGATGGAATTGGGTTTCACAAACTCTTCATTCCAATTTAAGCTGTTATACTTCATATGTGACATTGTGGCATATTGCCTGCTGGCTTTTGTCTCAAGACCTTTGACCAACATTTGTTTAATGATTTTTCTGGCTTTTTCGCCAGCATGAGTGGCTGGAATTTTCAAAGGTTCACACTTTATTGCTAGTGGCATACTAGAATTGAGCCCATGGCCAGAAAATATATAAACTTTGTGTACCAACATCTGAGGACATTTCCCTAGTCATTACAGCTGTGGTTCTCCACTTGTTACTTGCAACAGTCATTTGCAACAACACAGGAATCCAGGATCAGTTTACCTTTAGACTTCCTTCTTTTTTGTTAAAATTATTGTCATACTTACTAATTTTAATAGCTTTCCTGAGTAAATGGTTGTGGGAGCTTTTCTCCACACTGTTTCCTCTTCCAACATATCAATTCTAATGCAACTGATGGAGTACTCACCATTCCTCAGAATGCATTCCAGATGCTGCATCTTGTGCCGAAGGTGCTGTGGATCACACATTTATCATGCCCGTGTTACGAGGATATTACTGGCTTGGGTGATGATTTGAAAGCTTGTGCAGATTTCGGTCCATATGTTTCACTTTTTGATACATCCTGTGGCCCATGTTCTCACCAGTTCTTGTAACCAGCATATCTAGAAAGGGTAGCTGCTGATCCTTTTCTACTTCTGTAGTAAATTTAAAATTGGCTTGGAGACTGTTCATATATATTAGGAAGTACTGAGCTGTTCCGCAACATTACTGCACACAACAAAGTAGCTGACTGTGTGTGGGGTGCAAACGAGGGTTTTTTGATTAGATGACTCTCCATCTAGTCCAGATAACGACAGTTGTAGGAGACCCAGAAGTATAAGTGTAAGATTCAAAAGAATTCCCCCACAGATGAGAGCATCAGAATCCTAGTAGTTAATTACTGAATCATTCGCAACAAAATGCCACACTTTTAAGCACTCCTGAAAAGCAATGAAACTCACATAATACTAGGTACAGAAAGCTAGTTGAAACCTGAAATTGAGAGCAGTGAGATTTTTGGGAAATACGTAAGTGTATATTGAAATCATAGGCTAAAGGGAAATAGACTTGATGTATTTGTTGCAGTAGTCAAGAAACTTCAATCCAGTGAGACAGAAATTGAAGCTGCATGCGAGATTGTATGGGCGAGTCTCAGTATCAGGGGTGGTCATAAAATAGTAACTGGATCCTTCTGTTGCCCACCAGACTCATCTCCTAATGTAACTGAAAACCCTAGAGAAAACCTCAGTTCATTTATATGTAAGTTCCCTAATCATACTGTAATCATTGATGGAGACTTCAGTAATCCAAGAATCAATTGGGAAAGTTTGTTATTGGTTGGTGTGACAAGACGTCCTGCGAAAAGTTACTAAATGCCTTCTCTGTAAATTACCTAGAACAGATAGTTGAGAACCCCAGTCATGATGAAAATGGATTGGATCTAATGGCAACAAGTAGATCTGACCTCTTTGAGGATGTCAACAGTATCAGTGACCATGACATGGTTGTGGCAACAGTGACTACTAAAGTACAATGGATATCTTTAACAAGTAGAAAAAAATATATGTTCCGTTAAGTAGATTGAAAAGCAGTAGTGTCACATTTGAATGAGGAACTTGCAACTTGCAGCATAGGGCAGGAGCATGTAGAGGGACTACGGCTCAACATTAAAAGAATGTTGGTCATGCACTACATAGATATGTTCCCAGTAGGACTGTTCATAATGGGAGGTAACCTCCATGGTATACAGTCACTAAAAAGAAACTTCTAAAGAAACAGACTACTGCATAATAGGTTTAAAACAATCCATAGGATTATAGAGAGAGAGATACTGAATGAAACATGTTTAGCTGTGAAAGAGCAATGCATGAAGCCTTCAGAGACTACCATAGCAGAGTATAGTTAGATAATATTTCACAAAACCCAAAGAAATTCTTTTCATATGTGAAGGCTGTTAGTGGCACCAAAGTTAGTGTCCGGGCACTCAGGAATGAGACAGGAACTGAAACTGAGGGTAGCAAAGCAAAAGTTGAAATGCTCAACTCAATGTTCAGATGTTCCCGCATAAAAGAGAACCTGGGAAAATTGCCCCAATTCAATCCTTGTACCACTGAAAAGGTGACTGAAACAGTGTTACTGTCAGTGGTCCAATGAAATCTCTATCAGATTCTATGCTGAATTTGCGGCTTATTTAGTATCTTTTCTAATTGTAATCTGTCACAGATCCCATGAACAAAAAAACTGTGCCTTGTAGTTGGAAGAAAACACAGATTGTGCATGTTTACAAGAAGGGTAGTAGAGGTGATCCACAAAACTACCACGTAATATCTGTGACAACAATTTGTTGTAGAATCTTTGAATAAATTCTGAGCTCAAATGTAATAAGGTATCTTGAACAGAATGGCCTCCTCCATGCCAACCAGCATATTTTCTGAAAACATAGATCATGTGAAGCTCAGCTCAAACTTTTATCACATACATACTGAAAGCTTTGGATCAAGGTAGTCAGCAGATGCAGTATTTCATGATTACCAAAAAGCATCTGACTCAGTAACACATCTATAAGCTTATTGTCAAAAGAAATTTACGACTGGACTGAGGACTTTTTGGTAGGAAGGTTGCACCAGGTAATCTTCTATGGAGAATCATCATTAGGTGTAGAAGTAACTTTGGATGCACTCCAGGAAATTGTGTTGGGAGCCTTGCTGCTCATGCTGCATTTTAATGACCAGTACTCTTAATTGTACTGTTACTGCCTAAGTAGGACTGTTCAATCGGACTGTAGTCTTCTGAGAACTGTAATGAGGTGGCTGCAGGCGCAGATCTGAACTTTCCAACTTCCAGACCATAACTGTGCATCCTTGGTGCATAGTTTTTTATGCCTTTAGGCTGAAGAATGTCCTTGTCTGCCAGTATAAGGCAGAAGCAATGTAGTTCACAGTTGACAGTGCTCCCTTTGGTGGGTGTCTGTAGTGTCAATAGATGAATACAATACGCAGCAGGACATGGTGCAGAAAATGGTCTAATTTGGTAAGTGCCATATGGAGACAGCTGCTAGGAACTGAGAGGCACCAGGCCTGTGTTTTGGTAGCATTTTGCTATGTTTGTTGTGTACCCTTAAGCCTGATACACAACACTATTCCTTTTCCTTCCTCTATTTTAATTTTTTTAAATACATTTGGTATTTTTTAATTTGTGTATTAGCTTTCCACTTTTATTACACTTTCCTGATGTTTTATCAGTAATCTCAGTCTTGCTTATTACCGTATCTTTCACTTTTAAGTTCTCTGGTTTTCAAATCTCGTTCAGTGCAGGCAGCAACAATCAGTCTTCCCCTCTCATCCCCTCCAGTAAGTCTCACCTGACCCAGTGTTCTGGGTGACTTTTCCCTAATTCTTCCAATTTCCTAAACCTCAACATTTGTCTTCCTTCATCCATCTTCATTTCTGTTCACCCCTTCTGCAGAAGGAGCTAATGGCTACAGAAGCTTGCACATTTCCACATTCTTTATATGTGTTTTTTCCTGCCATCACTTGCAAGGGAACCTCCCCATCGCACCCCCCTCAGATTTAGTTATAAGTTGGCACAGTGGATAGGCCTTGAAAACTGGACACAGATCAATCGAGAAAACAGGAAGAAGTTGTGTGGAACTATGAAAAAATAAGCAAAATATACAAAATGAGTAGTCCATGCACAACATAAGAAACATTAAGGACAATGAGAGGCGAGGAGAGCCGTGGTCCCGTGGTTAGCGTGAGCGGCTGCGGTACGAGAGGTCCTTGGTTCAAGTCTTCCCTCGAGTGGAAAATTTAATTTTTTATTTTCAGTTTATGTGACAAACTCTTACGTTTTCATCACTTTATTGGGAGTGATTGTCACATCCGCAAGAAAACCCACATCGGGCAAGGTAGAAGAATCTTTTTACCCATTCGCCAAGTGTATAAGTTAGGTGGGTCGACAACATATCCCTGTCATGTGACGCACATGCTGTTACCAGTGTCGTATAGAATATATCAGACGTGTTTTCCTGTGGAGGAATCGGTTGACCTATGACCTTGCGATGAAATGTTATTGGTTCCCATTGGAGAGGCATGTCCTTTCGTCTACTAATCGCACGGTTTTGCAGTGCAGTCGCAAAACACAGACACTAAACTTATTCAAGTGAACAGATCATTATGTTGTGAAAATAAAAAATTTAAAATTTTCACTCGAGGGACGACTTGAACCAAAGACCTCTCGTTTCGCAGCTGCTCACGCTAACCACGGGACCACGGTGCTTCTGCGCTCATGTTATCCTTGATATTGCATATGTTGTGCATGGACTACTCAGTTTGTATATTTTGCTTATTTTTTTCATAGTTCCACACAACTTCTTCCTGTTTTCTCGATTGATCTGTGTTCAGTTTTTCAAGGCCTATCCACTGTGCCAACTTATAACTAAATCCGAGGGGGGTGCGATGGGGAGGTTCCCTTGTTAGTAGGTATTTTATGGGAGTCAGTCTACCCACATCCCATGAAGATTATAAATGTGATACCCAGATTTATTTTTATGACACCCTTAAAAGTGCAGTGGCACTAATATTTCTTACTCCTATAAATTTTTAATGTGTATAGAGTAGACAATTTTTTTGCTGTAACTTGTTTTAATAAAAGCATATGTTATTCTTTTCAGACAACTGAATCGCAACCACAGGTATTAGCACAGCTTCACCAAAAAGAAGTACAGGAGAAGGTGCTGACAGAAGAATGGGCGGAAAAATGGCGTGAAACACAAAAGATCCTTCAAGAGCAGAAAGCACTTGGTTTAAGAAAGTCTGGTCTGGGAGTTGTCCTTGATTCTGATATGCCTCATCTTGTTGGCATTGATGATAATGTTCTTAGCACAGGTGTCACGTTGTATCACTTAAAGGTCAGTAAAATTGAGACATGTTGTTCAGTAATGAGTAATGTATATAGTGAGAATGAGGAAATAACTTTTGTTTAATGTGTGTTTCTGTATTTCTGTTTATGTCTTCCCAAAGGAAAGTCTTGTGCAAATTCAAAAGTGATCATTTTGTTCTGTATTATTCTTTTTACTTACATTATGCTATCAACCATAATACATACTAGACAATTAAAATATATTTATGACTGTGAGGAAGAAGGGGATAGTGGGTGTGTGTGTATCTAAATGTGAACATTCAAAAGTCCACACAACTATTCAAGTAATATGATTTTTAGCATGCCAGTCATGTCAGTTTGCTGTTATTCATTGAATGAACAGTTCAGCTCTTGTTGTTAGCCCAATTACTTTCAATGTTGATATTTTCCCCCACATTTTTCTTCAGTTATACCATATCACACATAGTATATTGGCCAGCCTGTGGATAGTGGTCATGTACAATACTGGAATGTGACTACAATACTGGAATGTGACTCTGAAAATAATATACATTGTGTTCTCCATTGCCTTGTTTTCTTCCCAAATTTTGTCCATATGACTGGCCATTTCAGAGTTGTTAAATGTTCAGATGTGTGTGGATTCCTAAGGGACCAAACTGCTGAGGTCATCGGTCCCTAGACTTACACACTACTTAAAGTAACTTATGCTAAGACTGACACACACACACACACACACACACACACACGACCGAGGGAGGACTCGAACCTCCAGCAGGAGGCCACTCCGCATGGCTCAGAGTTGTTATAAATCAAATTTAATTAAAAACGAATTACTTGCTCTCGTCAAATTTCTTCATTGTGTTGTAGAGGGCTATGCTCCAATCACACTATTTCTATCCAACAGAACCAAATTCCTTTCGCCTAACAGAAGCATGCAAGTGTGAAGTGTCAGGTAGAACTGTAGTCGGCAGCTAAGTGTCACAATAGAAGCTGAGTGAAATGTTTATTTTAGAATGGTTTTTACTATATTTTGATAATGTTACTTATTACTGTAGATACCTAGGCTTGAAAGGGAAGGGAGCCTTTTCTGTGGGGTAGCAAAGGAAGTGAAGGTACTTTTTATGGATGTTGGAATTCATACAAACAATTGTTCTTATGAAGCTGTTAGAGGATGAGTGATTGACTTAAAAGAAGGTGAATGTTTGTGTTAGAGATGGAACAAAATGTATCTGGATATGGTGATAAGATTCAAGAAAAATGAGGAGGATATCTCTCTTCTATTGTTGCTTACAGTCAAGACAATATCGGTGACCATGAACAAAGCAGAATTTAGAATCTGCTTGCATAAAGAGGGCCCTCTTACTGGGTGGCTCATGAGTTAGGCTCATATGACTGAGTGTCATATGATGAACTAATTTATCTTAGTAGAGAGATTTAGCTGAGGCAGCATTTATAGCATGCAGTATTAGCAATGTTTTATTGCTATAAGATTTTGGCACAATAGATTGAGTGGAGACAGATGTGAATGACTACTTGAAATCTATTCACTCTACCTAACTTGATTTTATGTTTAGTCTTAAATCAGTTTGTGGTTTGTTTCACAAGTTCACAGTTGATTCTCACTCATAACAATGAGCAATTAAGCTAATGCGATAATGTTAAGAAAGAAACTTGGAGGTGTTCTCTTGAAGTATTTTGCTCTAAGTAGTTCCTTTAACAGTGTTTCATCACACAGTTGCCTTTATTCTATCCAATCTATAAGTGTATATTCATGAAACAGAAATAATAATTATTTTGTAGGAGGGTGAGACATTAATTGGTACGGAGGATGCACCCACGCAGCAAGATATTGTTCTGGATGGAGTTGGGGTTGAAGCAGAACACTGCAGTGTTCAGCTGAAGGATGGTGTAGCTACTCTCATTCCAAAGCATTCAGCGCAGTGCTGGGTCAACACAGTTCTGGTTGACAAACCAACTAGACTGTCGCAGGGTGAGATAAATTGCCTCTTTCTTGCTTTCTTTCAGCAATCATTTGTTAATCTTGGGCTTAACTCACTTTTATATGTCATTACACTGTGTTAAAATTTTAGTCTAGTATTTGACAAAGGCCCAATATACAACTCCTCTTAGAACAAAGATAGAAATGAATACTACATATTATCCAGATACAAACCTTCTCACCTGGTAATAAAGTTATATGCTATCCTGATTATGTTGTCACTGCTTTCTTGACCATCAAATCCCAAAATTATTAACCTTGAATCAAAATCTGTGTGTTGTCTTCATCAATATAATGGTAATTGGAAATGCAATGCTTGGGCATATCACATATTTACTAGGCTGAAGAAGCCAAATTTCAGCATTTTAGTCTTGCCTACTTGTATTGCTTCTTACGTCAGCTGCTTGAGTTATTTATTTATATAATTAATGTAATACCAGATCATCCTACATGGTCCCTAGACCTCAAATAAAATAACATTGTGATTGACAAACGGTAGTGACTGGAAACATTGTTGCTGGCTGGTATGCAGCATGACAGTTGCTGATGGAATTGATAGTTGAGCACACACTACACATTAAAAAAGTAGATGTTTTCTTTTAAGCTCCAAGAAAACATTTGCGTACAGATTGTTGTCGTTGGCTTCTTTGTCAGGTGTGAGGAGGGCAGTAATGGTGGTGACAGTAGTAGCAGCAGAAGCTAACCACATGTTAAAAGGTGAATAGCAGTCATAAGATGAGTGTTCAGTCATACTTAGTGAATGTTGCTAGTTCAAAGTTACCTTTTAAAGCAGAAAAATGATTGTAAGACCTGAACATAACTGAAGTCTTAGTACAACAGACTATATCACCAATGTATGCTTGTAAATTACATTGTGAATCTTTTGCCCTGCTGTCTGTAGGGTCACTACAACTGCTCCTACTATCAAGAAAATAATAGGTTACTCATTGTTAGTTTCCATTACACATTCATTCTCCCTTGCTGTAATTATTTGTTCCTTTATTCCACCCATGGCACTGTGCAACTCTCTTGATAAATTTTGCTTGCAGCATTCCTAGTAAAATGTTGTATTTCTTGCAGTGTACATTCTTATTGTCTTTTACACCTGTCCGTCTAAACTCCCAACAAGTAAAATGGCAGTGGTATGGTGACAGTCTCAAAAGGGTATGGCTATATTTTTTATCAAGTTCATCTACATCATAATGTTATTACAGTGGTTTATTCTAAGTCAGGATCTGCAATAAATCACCCTTTTGTACAGCTGGCAACATTCTGCCGTCTGGAGGTAACTGTTGGTGCCTTGTCAAAGACTACTGAATGATAGCAGACATTGTTCATTACACTTAATGTATCTTTATAATGGGGTCCTCCAACCACTGCAGAAAAGTCTTTTCATTCATTTCTTCATCATAGTTGCTGATTTTCATTACTTTAAACAGCATAAAGTTATGTATGAACACAGAATGAATATTTCTGTCTGTAGCAGTGTGTGCATTGGTTTGAAATGCCATGACAGGTAAAACCTGTGTTCCAGGTCGTGACTTGAATGCAGGACCTTGGCTTTCAAGGGTAATATTCTTCCATACTATTCAGGCAAGTCATAAATTTTCAAATAACTTACTGGAATTCAGCCAGGTAACACTTTCAGTGACCGCCGATATTTCGGCGGGAGAACACCCCACCATTTTCAAAGCAAACTGCTAATGAAAATGGCGGGGTGTTCTCCCGCTGAAATATCGGCGGTCACTGAAAGTGTTACCTGGCTGAATTCCCGGAAGTTATTTGAAAGTTGTATATGCCAGGAGAAACTCAGGTCTCAAGATATGAATTGTCCTCATAGATTGGAAAGTGGGGTACTGGCAGAATTGAAGCTGTGAGGATATACCATGAATCATGCCTGGATAAATTAGTCAGTAACAGCACTGCCCTTGAAATGGAAGGTTCTGGGTTTGATTCCCAATATGACACACAGTTTTAATATGACATGAACTTTCTATGAACCCAACTGACATATTTTCATACAGAAGAAGCATATTTTCATATAGAAGAAGCAATACACTAACTCTTCCAGTTGATACTAGCATTTAATAAAAGTAAGATTTCAGAACTCCCTACAGCTACTGATGAAGGTGGCTGTCAATAGCAAAATGCTGTTGTCTGTGTTAATGTATTTTATTATTGATGACAGTTTCAGTGAAGCAGCATGGATTTTTATTTTTATTCCACATTAAAAATATTACAATACAGGCTGATGTAAAGATTTTTATGTTCTGTTGATCAAATGTGATAGTTGATAAAGGTTTATCCCATCAGCAGCTCTATATAGTTGTGAAATATAATTTTTTGAAATATGTATGAGCTGTGGGGTACCATCTGCACAAAATTTATTGGCAATGTCATGACAACAGTTAACTTCCTCTGCAGCGTTTTTATAGTAATTTTTAGGATCTGTAACATCACAGTACTTTTCATTTCTTATATCAGATGTTAGAAAAATATTCATCATCTCATTTAAAAGTAGCTGCACATGTCTTCTGGTTGATAGAGTTTTAATTACTAACCTACAGCAAAATATTAATGCTTATCTGTACTATCATTAGCCAAATCCTTTGATATCTCAAAGAGATTATGAAATGTTTGGGATCTATACTTTAGGCAACTCACGCCTTTGATAAATATGACACTGCATCTGTGATATTCTCTTTTTTATGCGACCCTGAATAAAATTTTAAAAATTCTGTAATGTGATGTATATTTCGAATGGGGGCTGTGACTATCTAAATAAACTGCTTACAAAAGAGAAATGTAAAACATATCAATGAATCTAGCTTAGAACACTAGGTGACAACATTGAGTCAATTGTGGTACGATGTGTTACCATGTATAAAATGTATTTACTCCAGATTGGAGTGATATTCTACTTTCCTTCCAGCTATAAAAACAATTCTGGTATGAAAGCCACATTCCATATGCAGTAACAATGACCTACAGAAGACTCTGAATTAAGTGCAATGGATTACTTAAGCATCGTAACAACTTATAAACAGTTAACTTGCTATCAAGCTCTAATGGTAGACTACAAAGTACAGAAGAACTCAGTTTTTTAGCAAATATTTTTGTTAGAATCATTTGTTTGGAACTGCATAAGGAGGAAAATATGTGAACTGAATAATGGTTTCCAGTTGTGTTTTATATGGAAACAATAATTTTTAGACAGGTATGCTATATGGCTCAAAGTCCCTCAGTATTTGGCTCTCCTCTCTCTACCTTTTATAAGTAACATGCCAGACAAAGCTATGCATGTATCAGGTGCAATTTTCATGAAAATGCTGAGAGACAAAGCAGCCATTTGAATGCACTTTAATAACTTCCTTATGTCTTGACGACACTTTTATTATTTCCAAAAACACCTTATGCATTTTGGCATTGCATCGTTTTCAAAGGCTATAAAATACAACACAGAACTGGTATCAGAAGATATAAAAACGCCTTTTAAAACCAGAAGATTTCCAACCAGTGTTAACTACAAATTATTTTAAGGTTATTAGTATAGTTGTCACCAACTTAACAACTATCTTAAAAGTCTAGTAGCTGTGAAGTCATTGGTTTGAATCTCGACGATAGTAACTTGTGGTTTTGTTTGCTAACATTCCAAATTTATTAACAAATGGTAACATTAGTTAACAAGTATTGGACCATAGATTTTTATAAAAATAACATCTTTCTATTTCTAATTAGTAAGTGCATGGTGCAATTAGAGAATTAGAGAAGAGAAGAGAATCAAGTGAGACACTCAGCAAGCAGACAGAGAGAAACTTTTGAAGAAACAAGAACACAAAATGAACTAATTAAAGTTGCAATGAGTGAAGTTCACGAAATACAGCAGTAGCAAAGCAGAAGTAGTGAAGATCAAAGTTTGGCATGTGAAGCATTGTGTCATGATCTTACTAAATACTGCATCTCTGCTGTTCCAAACTGAAACCTTCTTCATGGATGAGTGGAAGGCTACCATAGCATATACCCCCACAGGGGTATAGAGGTGGGTTGCAGAAACATTTGTTATACATAATGATCTGAAATTTAAATGTATTTTTTAAAAAGTTGCTACCAACGAGATTCGAGCCATTGACTTCACGATTACCAAATTTTTGTGCTATGTGCTCGAGCACCAGCAACAGTGTTATTAATGTGGAAATGTTTTGCAGGAACAGTGGTGAGGAATCTTCTAATTTTCAAATGCAAATTTTTTTTAGATTTTGTGGGAATTGATGTTCGGGCACTGAGCTTAAAATTCTGTATGTCTGAAGAAAATTGAAGAAGAGAGCTAGTCCATTAAGGTCACCTTTTTAGTAACACTAGTAAAATCAATTTTGGTAAATAAAAATTAATGCTTTTTCCAATGATTCACTGAAGAACTCCATTGGTACACACGTCATACAGTACTGGTGCAGCTCTCTTTTCCCAGCTTCTGTATAGCCAAAAATGTAAACATTAAAAAATACAGAATGAAAGCTAACTTGTCATACACATACAAAAAATTGTATGTTTACAGCAACATTCTCAGTTCAAATGCTTGATATATTATAGGTTTTTACATCTTAGTTTCATTGCCATATTTTAATAAGCATGATATTTGTACATAACAATGTTGTTGTTGTTGTCGTTGTTGTTGTTTTGGTCATTGTCATTGTCATTTGTGCTGTTTAGTCTGTTTGTAAACTGAAGAGTAAGCAGCATTTGTAATAGGGGAAATGGACTTTCTCGAAAGAACTGTTAAACCACCATTCAAGAGCACTGAGAATCATTTTATTGATTGGCGACTCCATGGAGTGCTGTCTAATAATGTAAAACAGTGTGCAGTGATGTATAAATATCTTCTTAATGTTGTTCATTGGGTTAGTCATATTAGCTACTAATTGTCTATAGTGTTAATCCAGATAGTGAAAAATAAACACTCCCCTGTCATGTCTTCATACTGCATCACACTGATTAGATGTGCTGTGAAATGGTCAGTACTGGCCAGCATAAGCTTGTGAAATAGCCTACAGTTGCTCATTGTGCTGTGTCTGGGTAGAGAGAGTAGGGAATTGCCTGTTTGGTCTTCAGTGTGCCTGTTTGGTCTTGAGCCCAATGACTGATTGGAAGCATTCTCGTACTATTCTGTTTTCTGCAAGCCTCTTCCTTTTTGCTTAATTACTGCAGATTACATCATGTGTTCGACCCTGTTCACTATATTCAAGACTTGTTCTCTACACACACACACACACACACACTCTCTCTCTCTCTCTCTCTCTCTCTCTCTCTCTCTCTCTTCTCTTCTCTTCATTACTGTATTCACTATTCCTTGATGTCTCATGATATGTCTAACCAACCTATTCCTTTTTTGGTCACAGTTATAACATAAAGCTCTCTTCTCCCCTTTCAGTTCAGTGTCTCTTCATTTGTTATGTGATCTACCCACGGAATCTTCATCATTATTCTGTAACATCACATTTCAGAAGCTTCTCTTTCTCCTTGTATGTACTCTTTATAATCCATTTTTCACTTCCATATAAAGTTTTGCTACAAACAAATATTTTCAGCAAAGATGTACTAAGCTTTCCTTGCTATTGCCAGTCTGCATTTCATAGCCTTTTTGTTTCAGCTGTTGTCAGTTATTTTGCCATCCAGAAATGAAAACTCATCAATTTCTTTGAGCATTTAATTTCCTAATCTAATTTTCACAGCATTACCTGGCTCAGTTCACACTACATAACCCTTCTTTTACATTTGATTACGTTCATCTTATAACCTCTTTTCAAAGGCACTAACCATTCCTTTCAACTGACATGCCACGTCCTTCTCCATCTCTGAAAGAATTACAATGTCACTGGCAAAACATACCTTTTTTGGATTTATTATTAGTTTCCTTTATTGTTTTCTCAATGCACCAAATGAATAAAAGGAGGATAGGTTACAGCCCAGTCTCCCCCTCCTTTCAACTACTGCCCTTTGTTACTCAATGCTTATATGAGTCTGGTTTCTGTATTAATTCTAGACAACCTATAGCTACCTGTGTTTCGTTACTTATGGTTTTAGAATTCCAAAGAATAGATCCCAGTCAACATTGTCAAAAACTTTTTTCCATGTTTACAAATGCTTTTACTTTGTGTATCTCAGCTTAAACTATGTTTATTAAAATTTCAATGCAAGGAAGGATAGTGAATAACGAAATTTTACTTATTGTGAGTATTAAGTTTAGTAGGTAATTTGGGGATAAACAGGATGTGGAATTCAGAACCCAGAACTGCCACCTCTGACAGCATCAGCAACTCTAACTCAGCCGGGCATAAAATTTAACTTAGCTTGGATAATACACATTTGTATTTTATCCCATGCTGCATAAACTTTATGCCAGAATTCACCATTTGTGGCTGGCAAGTGGTGGTGGTGGTGGTGGTGGTGGTGGTGGTGGTGGTGGTGGTGTTCCAGTCTCTTGGTAACCCATGACCAGATGTTTCTAGTGGGCAAAAGATCTGGAGAATGTGTCGACCAGGACAACAGCTAAACACCTTCTGCATTGAGGTAGGTCAGGATAACATGAGCAACATGTGTACTTCACAGTGAGCACCAGGTTGCTCCTTCTCTCTTGTCTGTACACAATAGATTCAGTCAATTACATTACATTTTACATAATATTCATTTCTAATACAGGGACTCTGGTTATTTGTTGATAGCCCACCATCAGTGGCTGCACAGAATAACACATCCAGTTACAATGTCCATTCGCCACTCATGCCCATGTAAGGTGCAATGCCTGTGTATATTCTTGGCTCTGTGTAAACAGAAACCCAGTGACTGTTTTGCTCCACTCTAGTTCAATTAACTTAAAATAATAGTTTTTCTCTCTACATTCATGTGAATATCTTCCATTTCTCAAAGAGCCTAAGAATGTACCACAGCATTTCCTAACAAAATATCACATTACATTACACCATCTGTGGTGCTCCAATGTTGTTGCACTCTCCAGGTAGGTACTTCTTGTGCAAAGAGCTCATCTCTCAACCCAAGTTACATGAAATGGCTCTACAATCCTGGATGTATGAGCATACATCTTTGCTGAGATTTGGCATAGCACTGATTGTGGCTCTCCTGAACTAATTTCATTGATATTCACTTGACACATGGGATCCTGACCATTGGAAGCAGTCATATTGCTCGCTGAATGATAAACAGTTGTCTCTATGGACCATGATCCTGCTGCTGTTGACTGCCGAAGCTAGCTGGTAGACATTTCTCTGCCTTGCACAAGGTGCAGCATGATCTCGAACAGCATTCAAATGTGATTTCTGAGTGAGAAACTGACTGTGTAATATTTTCTTCTACATGGAATGTAGATGGTGTTATTCCTACATACTTCATGTGTTTGTGCTGAAATGCTATTCATTCATATATCGAAGCATGTATTACATTTCATGCCTGTTTGACAGTTGTTGCATGCTGCTTTTGTGATACTGTGGTTTTAATGGCCAGCAGTTTATGATTCCAAAAACACACACACACACACACACACACACACACACACACACAAACAGTTGAAAGCAAAACCTGTGAAAGTTTACAACACTTACAGAAACAAATGACACTATATACATGGAAAATGGCAGTTAAATTGTTGTATATTGAAAGCAGAGACCAGAAGGAAAAGTGCAAACTTTCAACCAGTTTACCACTTGAGAGAAATCTATTTGGCTTAAAAATAATTAACTAGATGTTGATCTGTAAGTACTTTACCAGTTATTATCAAAAGCCATAAAACTGTTTTAAATCTGTAACATGTATGTGCAAATGAAAAAAATCGTGTTATATTTCAGGGCACCCACTGAAGGTGCCTTGTAACTAAGGTGAAACAGATCTGGGTGCATAAGAGAAATAAAAAGAAAACTTAATGTGCAGCATGCAAGAGGCATTTTTTCTTTTGAACGGCCTAATTTATATACAGCTGCTGCAAAAATGGCCAGCACAAGAAACTTGTTATAATAATACGGTTCTCAATATTGCTGTCCTACTGTTATCAATAAATTGTAGTGATAAAAGTGTTGTGATAATAGTAGCAGCATATTTTATGCACATTGGATGTTATAATCTTACACGTAGTGGTAATTATAACAAATGGAAAGTATATACAATGATCCTACAGCCATTTACATAGTGTGTCTGTAATTTTTTTCCACATTTCATTCATGAAAGATCTTTTTTTTCCAGGTTGTATCATTGTTTTGGGGCGTAACATTATGTTTCGATACAACGATCCAGCAGAAGCAGCTAAGTTACGGAAGGAAGGAAGTCGTTCTCATCTCAGCTTATCGTGTCTGTCTTTGCTAAGCCGTTCAACTACAGAGCTTGCTTGGTCAACTGAGAATCTCAGTGCTTCCACGTGAGCAATGTTTATACAGTTTCAGTTTTCATATTTGTCTAATGAAACCAGAAGCTTCTCTGTTTTAAGTGCCATTGTTCTGTCCATCGATACTGAACTTCATGCAATACTTGTTCAGTTACCATTGACTTACAGTTATGGCTAGGAATGGTATTACCCATTTTCTAATTGTGAGATATTAATCTGGTTTAATATCTTGGATGTGATACATGTCTCACAGACAAAAATTAATGCAACATGTGATTCTCAAAAGGGCACAGGTCTTATTATGGATATTCTTCCATCATCTATGGCACAGCTTATGGGATACAATCATGAAGAAAGAGACACCAGTAGAGATGTTCCTCTGATTTCCATGTCTGTCGCATGTTACTTTGTTCTCTTACATCTTCCTGAGAGACGATATGTGAAAACAAGTTTTTGCTTCTGTATTGTTTCTTCTGCCTCTGTGCTGCCTCATATTTTTTTAAAAAATTGGTTATATAATAGTGCGTGTGAGTGATTTTTTTTTTTTTTTTTTTTTTTTTTTTTTTTTTTTTTTTTTTTTTTTTTTTTTTTTTTTTTTTGTGCTTTCAGAAATGTCAAATATTAACAAGTTTTGGTATATAATTTGGAAAGCTGTATTTCAAGTCAGCAGTAATCTGCAATTTCTTGCATAATTATAGGTGTTTTTATTTAGTTGTTGTCTATTGTCACAGCTGTCTTAAGAGTGATTATAATTTTCTGTAGTTATATATGCTGTGCACAACTTCCATAAGTCACTTGCATAATTATTATAGAATGATATTCACAATACATGACTGCAGGAGGCAGTAGCAGAATGAGTCCATGATCCATTACTAGAATTCATTCTACACTGTCGCCAGTACTCTGTATGACAATATTGTACCATGTGCATGCGAAGTCTTTCCAGAGTGCTGAGCCTCACATGTTTTGCCTTGTGAGGATCTAAGGTTGGCAGATTGTTTCAAGTCTTGCCTGCACATGTTCCTTGGACCTGCACTGGTAGGGTGGCAGTTGCAGCTGTTAGTTGTGTTATTGTCTAGTTCTTCTGGAAGCTAAGTGTAGTGAGAATGCTTAAATGCTTACTGCTGCAGAGAGAACATTTATAATGGAAGAGGTTCTCCATGCAGGAGCATGTGAGGCGGCAATTTAGATTGCGTTTTCCTCTTTGAGGTGTCCACATCATAAACCTGTATGTGATTTAATTCACATATTCCAGACAAAAGGTTCAATTCATGATGCATCACAAACTGGTGGGCCCACAATTTTAACAGAATTGAAGCTTGACAATGTTTCAGACATCATGTTGCAGAGTCCAACAAAATGAGTGAGGAGATTACAGCAAGAGGCTAAAGTCTCTCATATGACAGCAAATAAGGCCATTACCAAAGAACTTGGGATATATCCGTATAAAATTATTGCATTGTATGGACCATGTGAAACAAATAGCATAATTTGAATGGTTTCAGCGATTTGTTAGGTCTTTAACCCCTGCAATCATTGGGATCTGTCTCCATTTCACTATTCCTGTCGGGGTGCAACTAAAGACAATAGGTGAACTGAAGACAATGATAACTGATTATCTGCAACTGATTACATGTGAAACAAGGTAAATGTTTTTGCGAATAAATGTAAACATGTTAAACTATGCCTTCAAGAAAGAGCAAGACATTTCCAGAACCTACTATGATGTTGGTGAGTACAGTGTATTTAATTGTAATTAATATAATTAATTAATTTCATTGTTTTAATTGTAATAATGTTGAATCCTATCTCCCAACATAACTGTAGCCACTAGCAGTGAATCCCAGCACCTAGCTTATACAGCGATATGGATGTGTGGCCAACCTTACATGCCCAGCAAGGCAAGACATGCACAGCTTCCCATGCCACAGATGCACAGTACTTCTCTGTCTAACTGATATTAACAACAGTTCTTGTTATCATTATATTTTCCAATTTACATTAAAAATATTTTACTTGTATGGTCCTTTAAGTAATAATGTTTTTTTTGTTATCATGGTTTTAGGGAAGATGGAGAACGGGTTGAGGAACTTGAAATGCAGAGAGTTACCCTTCAAAAAGAAAAAGAAGCATTTAAGGTAATCCTTGGTGTGCAGTAAATATTCTGATTGTACGTGTTTTTGTTCTGATATTTTATGTAGTCTATATTGTTGAGTATTGAACACATTGGCATTTCTTGATAATGATACAGCATGTCTCTGGATGTAAACTTCGTTTTAAAATATTGTTGTCACTGGTATAAGTCAATATGTTACATCCTTGATCACAGTGGCATTAGTGGACTGGTAGCACTTATTGTACTGGAACTGTATAAACACTGTTTCAGTTATGGTAAATAGCAATTCCAGTATGCTTGAACACTGCTCTCATCATCACTGTCCCCCTCCTGTTTTTTCCAGTTTCATCAGCACAAAATAAGTACTGTAATTAGGTACCATTATTGTAAGCCATAATGATTTGCCAAAAAATTGGTACATTGCCAGTACATAAATTAATACATAGTGATAGCAATATATTTATAGAAATGAGATGTTTATGTACACAATACCAAGAACAGTGAAGTTTCTTTCTTGTCTGCAGTCTGAGTTCATAGAAATTAAGTTATCATTTATTTTGAAGTTTGCTACCTTTGCTACTCATGCTACAACCCATTCTTGTTTTTGCACTCCAATTTAGTATGGGTTTATAATCCATATGAATACAGTTAGTAAACAAAATAAAAATTATAATTAATGAAAAGCACCATTTGCAAATATTTTTTGTGAATTGTGTTTCTGGAAATTGTTAATTGATGCTAGAAGCTGAGAAAAGTACTGATACACCATTTTTTAGCAGATGACATGTAAAACAAAGACACACTCCAATCTCTGAAACAAATATTATGAGGAACATGCTGTTTTGTGGTATAGTCATGTTATGAAGATAGGAAATGGCCCCAACATTTGTTATTGTTAATGAATAGAATGGAAAAGGAGATGCATCAAATTGATGATAAGAGTAATCTGCACAGAACTGAGCATCAGATTAGGTGCAGATGTAACAGAAGCAAAAATCAAATGACATGACACAGTGACGGAAATATTGAAAGTGAGGAGTTATCGGGAAGATCACTGTCACTTCATCACTGACAGAAAAATTAAAGATTCAGAGAAAGTGAAACATGAGGAGGGTGCCCAGCATCCCGATAAACAGGGAAAACTCAGTGAATATTTTGTTCTGGAAAACTCATGAAATGTTCACATTTTACTTAAAAAAAAAAAAAAGCTTGAAAAGGCATGGTATCCAATTTTCTTTTTGGCAGAGGTATTTGTCTGCTTTTTGTTTGGCTGGATGCAGTGCAGCACTCACCATTCACTCTCAGCTCATTGCTGTGCAACCAACCACCCACTGCCAATGTTTTGGCATCACCAACCTCATCCCATGAAAACTGATCGTTATAGTTTTCAGACATTGTCATAGCTTCAGTTCATATGTACATTGATATTCAAAGTTGTACTAATTGTACTTCTCCTACCAGTGAAAGAAAAATGCATACATTGACATGAAAAGTGAAGATCAGAAATTGTGTTTTTTGTTACAAAAACCAACTTACAGGTGTTTATACTAACAGTTTTACAAGGATACATACAATTTAATACCTGATATTGAGCTACAGCACATCTTCATTAATAAATGCTTCACTTTATTCTTTAACATATTTAAATTAGCTATCTTATGATCAGGTAATAGATATAAAAAAAAAAGAAAAAAAAAGTTTCCTTTTCCTTTGTATGTGGGTTACAGTCTGAATCCTTTTTGTTACTTGTAACTGTGAAAGTTTTCCCTTCTTTGTGCATTGTAGTTATGCACATTACTGTTCATTACATTGTGTTCTGTATTTAGTTTCATGAACATGATTGCCAGCAGGATATTCAAAGTTGAAGGCAGATGGCGGTAAGCATACCATCCTTACTAACTTCTTTTGTAGTCTAAAAGGCCTGTCTGTATAGCCTACTGGTGCCCCATCCCCGATCTCAGTACTATACTGCAGATGCAGATGTATCAATCCAAAATCTCTTTGCCACGACGTATTTTAGTCCAGAAAGGCTGAAGCCCATTTCAGTAAATACATATTTATACTTACTCTCTTACAAATGTGATCTAGATTCAATTTCCATTACAAATTGTTTATTTGTATAACTAAGTGCCAGTAGTAGTAGTAGTAGTAAATGAGTTTTGTTATTGGGGCAGTAAAGTTACTGATAATGGCTGAAGGAGAGAGAATATAAAATGCAGGCTAGTGATGGCAAGAAAAGCATTTCTGGAGAAGAGAAATCTGTTAACATCGAATGTAGATTTAAGTGTTTTGAAAAGTTATTTGTCTTGAGTGTAGCCATGTATGGAAGTGAAGCATGTGCAATAAACAATTTAGATAAAAGGAGAATAAAAGCTTTTGAAATGTGGTGCTACAGAAGAATGCTGAAGATTGGATGGGTTGATCACTTAACTGATGAGGAAGTACTGAATAGAATTGAGGACACCAGAGATTTGTGGCACAACATCAGCAAAAGAAGGGACCAGTTCATAGGACACATTCTGAGACACAAGGGATCACCAATTTAGTGTTTGATGGAAGCATGGAGGGTAAAAATTGTAGAGGGGGCCCGAGAGATGAATACAGTAAGAAGATTCAGAAAGATGTAGGTTACAGTAGTTGTTCAGAGATGAAGAGGCTTGCACAGGATAGAGTAGTGTGGAGATCTGCATCACACTGGGCTTCACACTGAAGACCACAATAAGTGCTAGTAGATGCTTACATGTAGTAACATTTATAATTGGATAGTAGTGAAACAAGAAATGGGTTGTTGATATATTTTCTACATTTACAAGTAGCTTATTTGCAGTAAGGCAAGTTGACAAAATCTTATAACTCATTTTAGTCCTGTTGACAGCAGTTCCAAACTTGTATGTTACTGTTTCTTTTTTTCTTTTTTCAAATTGTATTCGAATTCTATTTTCAAATCTCTTTATAAAAAAATGTAAATTTTTGCTGAAGTAGATAATGCTCTTTGTTTTTATGTGAGTGTATACTCCTAACAGTTGATTGTCCCTGATGGATAGCCTTTAATAATAATAACAAGGAGGAGGAGAACAGGAATGGGTGAAGGATTATTGGGTTGAAAAAAATTGATGTGGAATAATGGAGAGGACAAAGAAATTCAAGAAAAAAGATTAGTAAGAGGATAGGTAAGTTCATCAGGATGCAGGAAAATAAACATAACCAAAATCTAGTTCTCTATGATAGCACGTTGCAGTGATTATTCCTTAGTTATTTAGGAGGCTTGTGTGGTATATTGTGTAGTACTTTAATATGAGCAGAGGAAGGGATCAGGGATGAAATGAAAAATACTTCAACATGCTGCTAAATGGACATGGGGACAACACAACTATCAATGACTGTAGAGTAATTAATGAAGTCCAAACCAACAGACACCCATTAACATGGCATGAGGCAGAAACAGCATTAAAGAGCATGCAGAATGGGAAGTCTACGGGCTTTGATGATCTCAGCTCAGACATGATAAAGGCAGTTGGAATATTAGGCTTAAATTGGCTATATAGAGTGTTATCAGTGGTTTGGGAAGAAAACAAATCCCAGAAGATTGGAGTAAAGGAGTCATCATCACTCTGTTCAAAAAGGGCAATTGAAGAAAATATGGAAATAACAGAGGCATCGTTCTGCTGTCACACAACCTGAAGCTGTTAGAAAAGATTATAGAAATGAGAAATAGAAAAATAGTACAACCTTTGCTTGAGGAAGAACAACATGGACTCAGAAAAGACTGAGGTACTGTAGATCTTACTTTTGCAGTAAGAATACTGACAGAAAAGTACTGGGAATATGGAAGAAATCTTGTGATTGTGTTTATGGGCATTGAAAAAGCACATGGCAGTATTCCTGGAAACAAGATATGGGAATGTTTCGAAGACCAAAGTACCTAATTGATATAGTCACAATATTGTACAAAAAGTGTTACAACTGTATCCAAATAAGCATCGGACGATCATAATGATTTGAAACGAAGAGAGGTGCCCTACCACCACTCCTGTTTGTCATAGTAATGGAAAAGATTATAAAATCTATCAAGAAAGTAGACAGCACACCAAATGCCCTGGTTTTTGCTGATGATTTGGTAGTATGGGGAGAGACAATCTGAAACACAGAAGAATTTTAATGACTGAAGCAACACATTCAGAAATTTTGGACTAAAAATAAGTGAAATAAAGATAGTAGAAATGACCATCAACAGGCAAGGAACAGCCTCAGATACATTTCTAGGAGGAGTCAAAGTAGAATCTGTTTCACATATCAAGTGCCTAGGAAGCACGATCTGAAAAGACAACACCATCAAGTGGGAAGTGCTCAGCAGGACACAAAAAGGCATCTTCTCTGGGACAATAAAATCCCATGGAAAGCAAAAGCGACCGTGTACCGCACCTATTTTGTACCGATCCTAACATATTATTTAGAAACGTGTATCCCACTAAACAAAGGCCTCATCAGAATTAAGGCAACAGAAATGAGATTCATTAGGACTATGAATCAGACAACTAGAAAGGACAAAATCAGGAATGATGTGAATAGAAATGTAGCTGGTATTGAGGTTCCTGTTACCAGTGTCATAAAAAAACACAGGCTTCAGTGGTATGGGCACACACATAATGAGAATGAACAGCCAAAGACCTGCCAAAAGGTATTTCAAGCTGAGCCTCACTGGAAGAAGACCACAGGGAAGACCGAGAAAATGCAGGATAGACACTATAAGACACGGTGTGGAGGAGAAAGGACACACATGGGAAGCTGTCCTGGAACACAAGACGTATGGAGACTGGAGGAGATGGTGAGTGTTTGTACGCCACACCCAGAAAACTGGAGTTGGAAAACGATAATGATGATGATGATGTGTGGTATCTTGTATGTGATGGGTACCATTGAATTGCAAAGCAGCTTCCACTTTAATGCCCTGTGCCCAAAATTCTGACATTTATAATAATCACAAATCAATATTTATCACTCTGTGTATTTCTCTTCTTTCACTGCTGACCTCTACAGTCTCTGGAGTTTTTCATATTGGCACCCATATATAAAATATACTGTTGTGTTCAACTAGGATCCTGCCAGAGTTAAAAATCGAAACACGGTGTGGCTTGAATACTGAGAAAATTTTATTTATTCGCAGGTTATAATAGAAAGCTTTCTTAAGTCACAGTTTCCCCCTTTTGTCATATCATTTGTTAGGGGTGGGATACACGTGAGAGTTTTTTTTTTACTCAGGTGGTTCGATACTCTCAGATAGTACCCACAGCATTGTTTACACTGGGGGTGAATTTTTGCCAATAGTTACTATTCGATAATTCCCTGCAAGTGCTTTCTCTGAGTGTCTGAGAGTTTTATGAGAGCATATGTCAGAAGCATTTACATGCAGCAGAGTGAGTGTGTCTGAGGGAGCTGAGAAATTACTCTCCATGAGACTTTTCTATCACAGTTGTGTGCACAAAGGAAGAGGCTGCGCTGGATGAGTGTCAGGTTGCAGTTGCACTTTTAATACTTTTAATGGCAAAGAAAAACATAAATGGCCGTGTTTGTGCTGGATAAGAGAGCAGATTAGATGACAGTATGATTTTGGGGCATGCAAGAATCTCATTGTGACTTGTGATGGAAAATCCACAACAATATCAAAATTTTACGAGAATGACAGTGATGGAGATGGAAGAAATATTACTTGTAAATGAACGAAAAATTGCCAATCTAGATACTATTATGGGTAAATCCATTGGTGTTAAAGACAGACAGCTTGTGACACTAATATTTCTAGCTTCATCTCTGTTTATTTTCTTTAATATGTAGCAAAATAACAGTTACAATAAAAGAACATTACACTAATTTCATCTCGTTGGCCGTAGACATTCGAAAGCCAGACAGGGCAGGTATCTGACAAATTAAGCATTTCCAGACATACCTTTATTTGAAAGTTTTACTTATATTTAAGGAATCACTAATAAATTCCTGACGGTCTGTTCTTCAACGTCCAATATAATAATATAACCAATAAATACCGTGTCATATAAAATTACAGATACAGCTGTAATACCTGAAGTTAAATTTTAATTTTCTGAGTTCCAAAATTATTACTTGCAAACACAAGTTCATTTGTTTTTTGTGTTAATTAATCTGTGTTATTAAATTATTTTGTCAGGTTCCTTCAGTTGTGAGTGTTCTCATAAATTTCTTTTGCTGAGGTGTTAAAAACTCTAGCCATATCAGCCAACAAAACTTGCATGTTATCTCAGTTCTTGCAGCCCAGTAACTGTACACACCATAACACTGGCCTTTGCTTATACAGATTAATTAAATGCACAACTTTTTCCTGAGTCATCTTCCTGGCAGGTTTCTTCATTACTTTTTCTGCTGAGACATTGGTGACATTCACTCACAGTGCTTATTCATCAGAACAATAGTTTGAACTGTTCTGCCAATTTGGTTATACTTTCATAGAATGGCTAATGGCTTGTTGCTGTGTTAATGTGACACAGCCGGTAGTGCACTAGTCTATATTATATGTCTATGATCTACATTGCATATTTTAAGTCTAGAACTTTTGAAATAGGCTAATTGCTTGTGCTGTTCATTTATGAGCTAAAACTGGCGATTTCTTGACTCATAAACTTACCATGGCCACATATTATGAGTCAAAACAAGTATTTTATTTAATATGTGAATGATTATGACAAAATATGTTACCAAGATGTGGTAGTGTACAAAATGTGAAATGCAGCACAAATCTGGGATGCAGTATGGCCTCTCAGTACTGTCTGTGTACTCTCAGCTCTTCCAACAGCTCCAGTATAGTTTTTCTTGTCTCTTGAGAGATGGATGTTGCCATCTACATGAGAGGTCTAAACTCGCAGAGCATGACTACCTGAGATCTTGTCCCCTACTCGGACACTGGTGGTGAGCTGACTTATGCCATTGGTTACATGACACATATTACCCACAAAACCTCTCTGAGCATGAAAAACTCTCATGTTTATATCTAGCTTTACTCAAAAAAGCTCTCTTAGAGAGAGAAACTGTCACTTGACTACTTAGCTTAGTGTTGCTCCCCGTCCACTCAATAGTGAAAATGTAAAGCTGTAACTCGAAATAGAAAAAGTCAGTGATTCACAATCAATTTCATTGGCTTTGACATATGTTTGACATGGTACTGATGAACTGAAGCCACAACTCACATTTCTTAATTACATTTATTTTTGTTTTAGAAAGAACAGGCTGAACGTGAACAAGACTGGGAGCGTGAGCAGCGACGTAAGAGAGAGGCACTTGAGGCAGCCCAGAAGGCATTAGAGGAGGTTAGATAACATTAATTGGCATGTCCAGGATAACTCATTTGTCTCTTTCTTTCTGTCCTTATTTCTTTTCTCTTCTCATCATATCACATTTTTGCAATGTCTGTTCCTAATTTTTTCTTCATTTGTAAACTTTTTTACAGCAGTAGCTGCTTACAGTTTAACTGAATTAATTTCTTGTCCAGAATATGCAGCATCTCGATGCAAATTCCAAAACTTTAGTACTGGTTTTGAATAAAATGGCAGCTTCATTTGGACTTTCCATTTAAAAAATCACAACCGGTTTTTTCCCCAGTGCCATAATCCAGTGGTATCTACATCGCATTTAACAAAAAACTGCAACAGAATTAGTCAAATGGGGAAGAACGTAGCAATAGGCATCATCAACAAATGTAGTACATAAATGTTCAAAACAGCTTGTCCGCACGCTTCATAAAGACAAAAAATTGAAAAATAATGTAATGTGGACCTGTATAATATGGACTTGTATAATATTAAAACAGGTATATGTTACGTAAACTAAATTTTGTTGGAAAACAACTTGTCAACTGTAAGAACACCATAATGACATAAATATTATATTCAGTCATTTACAGTCTAGGAAACTGACATATGTCACATGAAACTTACATATCAGACATCTTGAGAGAATATAGAATGACTGCTGAAATGTGCAAGGAGGTTGTACGTAAATAAATATGGAGAGCAAGTTATAGGGAGGGCCTGTAGGGGGCAGGTTGGTAAGTTGTGAGGCAAATGATGAGATAAAGTAGATAAAATGCTTTCAAAGTAAAATAAAATACAGAACAAATTGGTATTTAAAAGCTGAATGTGTATGTGTAATAAAAAGACATGTAAAAGGTATTACTACAAAAGGAGACATGACAACAGACAATTGCCAGAGACCCTATGATGAACGAAAGGTCAATCTAGGAAACCAACAATGCCAAACAAATGGAAGCAGGAAAGAGTATCTCCACATGATATTTGTTGACAAGTTGTATTTGAACATAATTTAGTTGACATAACACACACGTATTTTAATATTTTATGAACTCGCACTATACTACTTTTTAATTTGTTGTCTTTATGAAGTGTGTGATTGAAGTGTTTTGAACATTTATGTATTGAATTTTTACAGACATAATTTTACGAGAGACAATTCACGAAATAGCAGAAGTGTGGAGACATCAACACACACACACACACACACACACACACACACACAGGTGTTTTTGTCTATTTTCGACAAAGCCTTGTTGGTGGAAAGCTCACTTTCTGACAGTCTTTTCATTGTGCCTATCTGCAACTCAGCATCACAACAGTAATTAAATACACAACAAAAGTTATTGGAATATTAAAGAAGGAAACTCATGCTTATAAGATTATTTGTGTCTTGTGGAGGGTTCCGTAGTTATGGTACTATTTATCTACAAGGTGTACAACTTTGCTTCTACCAATTTTTCCCCAACATTTGAGGCCTTAATGAAACAAATTGGTTACACATATATCATTCAAAGTATTTTCCATCGCTGACCACTACTTTCTCCCATCTTTCGGGCAATGTACAAATCCTGCATCGAAAAAATTGTTTATCTTTTGAAGCAATCCACGAATCCATCCAATTTGTGACTTCTTCATGAGATCGGCAGTGTTAGTCAGCCAGGCCATGCATGATTGATCTAAACAGGTGGTAGTCAGAGGGAGAAATGTGTGGAGAATATGGCGGGTGGGGTAGGACTTCCCATTTTAATGTTTCCAAGTACATTTTGACCTCTTTTTCAAAGCGGGGTCGAGCGTTGTCATGCTGCAAAATCACTTTATTGTGCCTCTCGCTGTATTGCGGCCGTTTGTATTTTAATGCTCTGCTCAAACTCATTAATTGCATTCGATAATGATCACCTGTGATTCTTTCACTTAGTTTTAACACCTCATAGTACACGATGCCAAGCTGGTCCCACCAAATGCAGAGCATGATCTTGGAGCTGTGAAAATTCGGTTTGGCCATTGACATGGAAGCATGGCTGGGATACCTCCATGATTTTTTGCATTTTGGATTATTGTAATGAACACAAATTTCATCCTCGATCACAATTCTATGCAGAAATCCCTGCCATTTTTGCCTCTGAAGCAACTGTTCACAAACACACAAATGCTGTTCAACATCTCTTAGTTTCAGCTCACACAGGATCCAAGTTCCTTCTTTCTGAGTCATGCCCATAGCCTTGAGATGTTTTGAAATGGCTTGTTGTGTCCTCCCACTAATCGTGCCAATTCTTCTTGAGTTTGACATAAGTCATCACTCAGCGATGTCTCCAATTCTGCATCTTCGAAAACATTCTCTCTTCCACCACTATGCTCGTCTGTGACATTAAAATCACCGTTCTTGAAGTGATGAAACCAATCATGACATATTCTTTCACTAATAGCATCCTTACCATACATACTTGAGAGCATTTGATGAGACTCAGCTGCTGTTTTCTTCATAGTGAAACAAGACAGTAACACCTCCCACAACTGATGAGAATTAGGCTCGTAAATGGACATTTTCAATCAAGAACAACTTTACGATGCAGACATAAATCGATTAATGTTTGAATGAGATTATGTTGACCGAGGTCCAAGCTAACCACCTGATGTCTGTGATCTGTTTCTTTCGACCGCTACTTATCGCTGTTGCCACTTGTTGGCAAACGGTGGAAGCAAAGTTGTACACCGTGAAAATAAACTAAATTTTTATAACATTTTTTTATAATTGTTTAATTAGAAAATAATGTATTTATTATATTGCAGGCATTATCTTCTTTCATCTGGTGTATGACAAACGTAGCTTTCGTGATGATTTCAGTTATTACAATTTATTATAAACAATAATGGTAATAATGTTAATAATTTTTTAACTATTACAGCTTCAGACATGGATATATGTTGAGTGACCTCGTCCCATTGCCATGGTT
Source organism: Schistocerca piceifrons (assembly GCF_021461385.2). NCBI lineage: Eukaryota > Metazoa > Arthropoda > Insecta > Orthoptera > Acrididae > Schistocerca > Schistocerca piceifrons. The sequence continues at coordinate 121,117,974 of NC_060138.1, read as the reverse complement.
CCAAAACTGTTCTTGGTTTTTCTATAGCATGCTTGCAATGAATTTTACGTATTTTCATCAAAATTATATTACTGACAATATTCCAAATCCGAAGCCCCTCCATCTCAGCTGATCCCATGACCATGCCACTGAAACACACCGCTCATTCTGCCTGGGGAAACACCGATGACCGCTGGGTGTCTTGTCTTTCTAACCGCCTTTACTTGCACTCAGTTCACATTCTACAGTCCGTCTGACAGCTGCCCACTCCAACAGACATTCACAGTGGCTCACAGCTGATTCATCAGATTCATTCCATCTTGCAGCAGATGAAACAGCAGCTTGTAAAGTTACAGTGGAACTGATGGTGATGGCTCAAGGTACAGACATTCACAGTGGCTCACAGCTGATTCATCAGATTCATTCCATCTTGCAGCAGATGAAACAGCAGCTTGTAAAGTTACAGTGGATGGTGATGGAACTGATGGTGATGGCTCAAGGTGTGGAGATAGAAGTCAGCGTGTGTACTTTTTTCCATATACGCTATGACCCAGGTCTTCCTTAGGCGCACAAGGAAAGAATTTGTCTAAGACACATAGTTACTAATAATTGTGCGCCTCCATACCAGGTGGCAAAATATGTGAAAAGCATTTTTAGCGATCTTCTCTTAACTAACGCATCAAGAAATGGTAGTTGGCCATCTTTTTTCAAGTTCCACTGTGCATTTTATATCATGATGTGTAGAGCTTAAATATTTCAGGGACTCTTGAAGCTTTTCAGCTCCATGTGGCCACACCACAAACGTGTCGTCCACATACCAGTAGAAAGATGTGGGTTTCAACTTAGCAGATTCTAGTGCCTTTGCTTAAAAGTTTTCCACAGGAAATAGTGAATTATCCATTGCCACGCCATTAGTTTGTTAATAATATTTTCTATCAAACAGGAAATAATTTAATGTCAGAATGTGAGCTTTGTGAAACAATTGTCGGTCTCTTCTGTGATGACTTCCAAGGAATCAGAAAATGGAATGCTCTTAAAGAGTGAGACTACATCAAAATTGACCATATCATTCATATCTGGAAGCCGCAATTGACTGAAGTAATGTACTCGCTAAAAATGCTTTTCACATATTTTGCCACCTGGTATGGAGGCGCACAATTATTAGTAACTATGTGTCTTAGACAAATTCTTTCCTTGTGCACCTAAGGAAGACCTTAACAATATTAGGAAAAAGGAAGTTGCCATATAGTGCAGAAGCTGAGTTGAAGCTTTCAGCCCGTAACACCTTCATCAAAAATACACACACACACACACACACACACACACACACACACACACACACACACACTCACACACACACACACACACACACACACACACACACACACACTCTCTCTCTCTCTCTCTCTCTCTCTCTCTCTCTGTGTGTGTGTGTGTGTGTGTGTGTGTGTGTGTGTGTGTGTGTGTGTGTGTGTGTGTGTCCTTGTCCTCCCACAGGTTTAGCAGTGCTACTTGTTGTCCCTTGGAGGTGTTGGATCTTAGCATTGGCACCCAGTAAGCGCTTTACAGGTTTCACAGCAAACCTATTCTGCTGCTTCCAGTGAGGGAAAAGCTACAACATGCTCCATGAGCTAATGTACTGTACTGTTCTGTTGGTAGAATTTTGGAGTGGGTGTGAAATTTAGGTCTTTAGCAAGTATGTTCATTGCATCCTAGTACAGATGTTTCTAATTGAGATTAAGTGCAGTGTGCCTCCCTGCATTATGTCTTGCCTTAGTGTGGAAGTTACCAGATTTTGCTTTTTGGCATGCAGATGTTTTAAACAACATAAATTTTGCTTGCGACCATGTTGTATCATCAATCCACTTTGAAGAACCTGCAGAGTGTTTAGCTGACTTGTAAAAAGTGACATCTACCAACCCTAGAGTGTCATAAATTCCATCTTGTACTAGAGCCAGGCTTGAATGGTGCACGATTCTATTTCTCGTTGGCATATTAATGTGATGCTTGATTTTAGCAAAAGTAGATACAACTTGAAACTTTCTGGCAGATTAAAACTGTGTGCTGGACCGAGACTCGAACTCAGGACCTTTGCCCTTCGTGAAACTTTCAACTTGTACATGTCGACATCTCATTAGGAAGGTCAGCATACTCAGAAGTTATCCAGCTTGTGTTTCTTGTGGAACATCTCCTGCTCATAGGCTGAAATGATATGATCATTCAGGTTTCCTCGGTGTGATTGATTAATAGTGAGCTTCCAGGTGTTCAGCCAAGTTGTTTCCATTTTCTGCCCAATATTTGGATTACCGATCCAGCCGTCATCTTCAGGAGTTGCAAGTTTTTTTATTATGTGTAATCTATGCCTGGACACCAAGCTGACTGTGGGCTGTTGTTGGCCTCATGCTGCTATTTATTGTCTAGTTTGATTCCCAATAACTACTTCACTCTTTGGTGCTCTTTTATTTTGCAGAGCATATAGATTCCCACAGTGTTTTCCAACTCTGATAGATGTGATGTTCAACGCAGTTTTAATAAATTGTGTGCTAGTCCCCAACAGTTATTTAAATTGAAACCTCCAGCCCTGTTTATTAGGTTTTCTGACTTATTTATTTTGGTAGCCTCCTTAATTATGCTGTCTCAGAAACATGTTGTTTGCAGCATGATACTGGTATTATCAAATTTCATTTAATGTGATTATATTTGAATAGGTTATAGCTGTTTTCAAGAGTCTCCCAATTCAATTCTTTCAGTATCGCCATGACACTCTCCCACCAGAATTTGAAAACACTGAAGGAATTTGCATCTCATGGAGCATAATTGCTTGCTATGTAAAACAAAAGAGCATAGAAGAGAACAGTGGATGTAAGGAATTGAACTTGGCTGTAAATAGTGGCATAAGACCAACAATAGCTCACAATCTGGATGGAGTCTACACAATGAGTACGTGTAATAATAAAACTCGCAGCACCCCCCCCCCCCCCCCCCCCCCTTTCTCCCTCTCTCCATGGCTGGCCATTTCACATGTATTGAAGAAAAAAAAAGGGGGGGAGGGGGGGTCAGTTGAACTTTCTTAAATGTCGTTCGTTAGAATGACGACTCGCAGCTCAGCTGTAACATTGTGATTTCTGTGGTATGGCCATATTCCTCATAAGGAATATACTTCTCATCCTTGCTTACAACAAATGTTTACATGTGTACCTCGTATATAAAATCATTTTCAGTTTCAGTTAGCAATATCATTTTCCAGCAACCACTGCACTGTAGAAGGAAATCTGTTGTTGTAATATGGGACCCTGGCATATTTGGCTCTTTGCCCTTCATAAACAATAAGTGTAGTACAGATTCCTCATCTCATTGTTATCCTAGCACATCTGAACTATGGTAGGGGTGACATCACAGAACTCATCAACAGAACATGTGATGTCAGTTTCTATAAAAATCTGATACAAAGTACAGGTGTTTTAGAACAGTATGTTCAGTAAAAGAAAAATTTTAACGGTGGAAGAAAAAGCGAAAGTGATTCAAGAAATCGAGAATGGAGCTAAAAAGGTTGACTTATGTTGTCAATATGGCCAAGTGATTTGGAAGAACAAGGATAAAATTTTTACTGCATTTGAACGAAATGGATCTAAAATTAAGTGGTTACAAAAACCTGAACAGAGCAATGTGGGTGAAGTCTGCTTAAATCATTTAAGCAACAGAGAATCATCAATGTACTATTTTGTGGACCTCTCGTTATGGTGAAAGCAGAAGAATTTGCCAAGAAATTAAAAGATGAGGAATTTGTGTGCAGCAGTGGATGGATTGAAAGATTCAAGCAATGCCATAGCATTGCTTTTTGCAAAGTGAGTGATGAAGCCAACAGTGTGAATACTGAAACAATCCAACTGTGTGGCCTAGAATTTGTGAAGGATATGAAGACAGTGACATCTGTAATGCAGACAAAGTTGAAATTTTCTTTAAATTGATATCTGACAAAACTCTGAAATTCAAGGGCGAAAAATGTGTTGGCGGCAAGTTCTCTAAATAACAAATAACTGTTCTGGCTTGTGCTAATGTAGATAGAACTCAGAAGAATAAATTGCTCATGATAGATAAATAAAAAATTCTAGGTGTTCTAAGCATGTAAAAAATCTGCCAGAACACTAAAATGGTAATAAAAGTCCTGGATGACTTCTGAACTCTTTGAAGCTGAAATAAGGCATTGGGATCGGGAGCTTAGAAGTCAGAAAAGGAAGATATTGGTTCTTGTTGAAGACTGTTCATCACAAGGTCTGGAAAATATTAAGCTTCTTTTAGTTCCTGCAAATACAATAAGCTTATTGCAGCCCATGTACCAAGGAGTAATTAGGAGTCCAAAATGTCACTATCATAAGCTCATGTTACTGAAAATGATACAATTCATTAAGGAAAAAGTAGGCTTATTCTGTTACACTAATGGATGTGATCAGATGCATACCAAAGCTTGGAGCTGGGTCACAGCCAAAACCATCAAGAATTCTTTCTGTGATATGGGAATCACAACTGAAGGAATAAATGCTGCTGAAATTGAAGGCACATTTGATGACACTGATGATCTGCCACTATCTGCATTGCTGCAAGAAATCAACTGTGATATTCTCAATCAGTGCAACCATGAAATAAATGCAACAATAGATGTTGACTTTGTTACAGCCAAAGCAAAAACTGAAGATGAAATTGCAAATGAAGCGAAGAATCAGGATCACAGTGACCATGAAGTGAGCAATGGAGGAATGAAGAAGAAGAGGAAAAAGAAAAAGATAAAGTGCCTGTCCCTACTGTGACTGATGCTTTAGAACCCATTAGAATTATGATCATGTTCTATGAAGTTAGGGGACAAAGCGGTGAAACTACAAGTGAAATAATGAACGTAAAATTTAATTTAGGAAGTGCTTATTGGGTAAATAGACAGCAGACTAAAATGACTGATTACTTCACTGCTAAGTAAAGAAGTTTGGTGAGTACTCGACATACTGCTGTATATGCTGTATTCATGTAGGCTTAAGAGTGAATTCTGTATGTAAAATAAAACAAGGCTAAATGAATTTGTTCTTTTTGATTTACCATCACAATAGGCTGAAAATATGGATCTCAGTTACAGTGACACTCATTTATAACAACATAATTTTCAAAGTCATCTGAATATTGTTATAGCCAGGTTCCACTGAAATTATTTATGAGTAAATATGTCACTCTAACATTAAAATGTCTTTGGCACAATTTTGAAGTACACAATGAGCTGTTAAAAGAGAAACAAATATCAACATGCACAGAAATGACATTAATTTCCAGTCCCTCTAGTATTCTGGTTCTAAGTATTGACATTTAAGGCTTAGTTGTGCAGGCCTTAGAGATAGTATGTTGCCCATATAATTCATAACACTCTCTCTCTCTCTCTCTCTCTCTCTCTCTCTCTGTGTGTGTGTGTGTGTGTGTGTGTGTGTGTGTGTGTGTGTGTGTGTGTGTGTGTGTGTGTGTTCAGTTTTATTTTTACCACAAATAACCCACAATTCCATAATTTCAGTGAAAATTATGTGTTGTTCCCTTTCCATCTCTCAATAATTATGTCTCCTTTCCTTGACACACTTTTCATCTTCCCTCTAGTGCCACATCTTTTCCCCCCTCCCCACAACTGTCAGATCTAATGATCACTCATCAAATGTTAGTGTACCATTAGTGTACCTTTGTTTCCTTATGACACAATCACAAAAGTGTTTCACAATGGTTCTGATCAGTCAGTGTTCATCATGAGACTAAAGCACCTACTGCAAGCAGTGATGTAATGTTCCCGTTCCCCTTTCAACGTAAGTATACTTATATTGATAACACAATGGGAATGTCACATCACTGCTTGTAGCATGTGCTTTAATCTGAAGATGAACACTGGCTAGGCAAAACATGGTATGTATTATGAAATGATAGATTGTATCATAATAAAATAAAAGAAGTCAATCAAGCAGCCACACATTTCCATTGAAATATGTCATTTTTTTCCTTCCATTCATTTATAAATCAAGTTATTTTCAGTAAAAAAGGAGAATGTTGTTTAAGTTTGATGTTGCTTATCACGTATCGTGTATTTTTGTCTCATGATTTTTTTGAACACAGCGTCTCAAGAGCTTGTTTTTGTTTTAATTCTAGCTTCAAGTTAAATGTTTTCAACAACTGTTTCAAATGCGCTACTTTGCTTTGTTCAGGAACGTCAACAAATGGAGCAGGATTATGAACAACAACGTCGGAAGTTGGCAGAAGATTGGCAGCGGCTAGAACAACACCAACAGGATGACTTAGCTGTTCTTAAGCAGAAGGAGGCAGAATTATGTAGGAAACGTGAAGCCCTAGAAGCAGAGAGAGCATTTTCAATGTCTCAGGTATTGTTCAATTTCCTATTTCTGTCATATACAGATGTATAGAGAACTGTCTGAAATGAAGAAAAATTTCATTGAACTGTGAAAATAACCTATATTGTGGTACTGTGACACTTCAGCTAAAGAAGCCAACAGTAGCTAGTGAACAATATATTAGTTGTGTTCCATTTCACATCACAAAACAGTGGGATTAAAAAGGTACACATGCAGAGAGAAAATTCTTAAATAACTAATTACCTCTTATTGAGTTTAATCTTGCAAGGCTGCCATAATCTCACAAATTTTTTGTGTAGTTCACAGATGTCAGTTTGGGCATTTTTATGATTTTCCATTATTTTGTTGCATGTTTCCTTATTAATGTGCATGCAGTTGTAGAAAAAGGAATTATTTTATTTTAGCTATAAAGATATCATGCTTCACTCCTGCTTATTATTATTTCAGATGTAGTTATCTGTTACCACGGTAATTTTCGTACATGAAAAATGAAGTACAAATTTCCCTATTGTTGTCTGTTTTGGATTATAGTTTCTATGCTATCACTGCAATAGAAGAGCCCTTTGCATGTTAAAAGATATCTCCTGTTATACAGTTCTGTACAAAGATATGGTGTAAGAACAGAAAAACTTTTAAATAATTACTATTAAAAACAGTCTTGACCACAATTTATTTAATAAGGTGACCGGTTTCGACCACTACTGTGGTCATCTTCAAACCATTGAGTAGGAACCTCTTTGTTGGAGAATCCAACAAAGAGGTTCCTACTCAATGGTCTGATGATGACCACAGTAGTGGTCGAAACCGGTCACCTTATTAAATAAATTGTGGTCAAGACTGTTTTTAATAGTAATTATTTATAAGACATTGATCACTGCTGTTCCCATAATGCATTCAAAAGAAAAACTTTTAATTTGCACATAGTTATCATTTATACATTTTTGGTGCCAGTTTTATTCTGTTGTTTGTTTACTTTTATTTTGTGTTTTCTGTTTTATACATATTGATGGCAGAAGAGGTTTATGAAAATGGTGTGTGTTACAACTCTGTGACAGTCTTAAACAGATCTTACGTGTATCTGCAGTGTTCCTCCGTACAGCTCACCTTATTAGGCTAGGAGTTACCAACATATATGATTGTCTTGATGTATCACCCATACCTCTGTACACAAATGCACAGAAAAATATATCACCAGCACTGAAGAAATTTGAAGTTTATCATTGACTACCTTGTATCAAGTCTTACATTGATAAAAACTTCAGAAACAAATGTATTTAGAATTGTATTTTTTTGGCAGCATATGTTTTATGTAATAAGGAAAATATTTTATAAATTAATCAAAGCACCATAATCGCACAACATTTACATCAAATAAGTACTCCACAAGCCACCATGTGGTGCGTGCTGAAGGGTTTCTTGAACCACCACTAGTCATTTCTTTTCCTGTTACACTCACAGATGGAGCAAGGGAGAAACGACTGTCTATATGCCTCTCTATGTTCCCTCATTTCTCTTACCTTCTCTTTGTGAAGTACGTCGGCAACAATACAGTTGTTTTGCAGTCAGCTGAAAATGCTGGTTCTCTAAATTTTTTCAACATGAAAAGAACATTGTCTCCTCACTAGGGACTTCCATTGCAGTTCAGGAAGCATGTCCACAATACTGACTTGTTGATCAAGCCAGCTGGTAACAAATCTAGCAGCACAACAATGAATTGTTTCAGTGTCATACTTTAATGTGACATGTTGGGGACCTCAAACACTCATACATGCTTAATAATGTGTTGCACAAGCGATCTGTTTGCAGTCTCCTTTATAGATGAGCTACATTTGCCCAAAGTTCTCCCAATAAGTGGAATTCAGCCATTTGTCTTCCCTTCTATCAGCCTTACATGGTTGTTCCATTTCGTACTGCTTTGCCACATTATGCCTAGATATTTGGAAACTACCACTCCTCTCCTACAAACTGAGGTTGGCCAACCTTCTTAATATCCCCCAGCCTTCGCCATTGCATACTAGAACAATGACAACTCATGATGTTGTGGCTGGCTTTTGCCAGCCACAACAGCACAGTGCTCTCAACGTCTCATCTAAGGCCCTCACCCCCCCCCCCCCCCCCCTGAATTATCGGTATTATTCAGGGGTCTCAGTTTCATCTGCAAATGTGCATTTACTATTTACTCATGCTGCTTTGGTTAAGGACTTACTTTTCTTCACATGTAATGTTGGCTGGAAGTATCACTTTGCAACCCAGTCCCAAATCCTTTCCAGACCTGACACTGAAACCTGCCTTGAGCAGTTCAGACCACGATCGTCCTTGATCCACCACTTCTACCTCAAAATCACCCCTTCCAAGCTTTTTGAGAATTCTTAACGTCCAACATTGTTTCACCATCTTTCAGGTTCCCACAGCATAACCGTAACTTGTCTACTGCAGAACTCCAGTCTGTTTGTTCTGTAAAATCTGATGAATCCATCATTATCCTCCCAGAGACAAGGCCTATACTACTCTGGTACTTGATCGATTGGAGTATGTAAGTGAGGTTTTATGCCAGGTTTGTGACACTTCTCCATATAGCGTCTGCCATCAAGGTCCCATCCCTGTGGTACAAACGGATCTAAAGTCCTTCCTTAAAACCATAGGCCCCTCTCAAGGACTAACACCTCAATCTATAGAACTTCTTACCCCACCCAAATGATGGACCCCCACCTTTTACCAACTTCCTAAGATCCACAGACATGATCACCTCAGCTGTCCCTATAATTTCTGTCTTCAAAGCACCCACTGACTGTATCACTGCCTTTGATATCATCATGTGCAACCTATAGTACAAAGACTCTCCTCCTATATTAAAGACACCAGATATTTCCTAGATAGTCCAAAATCTGTGCTTGTCTCACTCCTAGCACACAACTTTCATGTCATCATTGATGCCACCTCTCCTATACTAACATCCTCTTATTGTCCTCGTCCTCACTGAGGGTCAGCTACACAAAAAAAATTGCTTACATTTTGATAGTTGTCATTCTTTCCTTTTAAAATGTTTTCTTCCATAGAGCCTTTGGATTCAGCAGCAGACTCTTTACAGCAATACACCCCCCTCCCCCCCCCCCCATTCCACCCCACAATATCCTGTTCAGATGCTATCATCCTTCTGCAGCAATTTCCCAATGCAACCACCCTTGTAATAGGTGAAACATATACTACCATAGGGAGAGCCACCTGTGAAACAAGTCATTTACCCACCTTCTACATTGGTAAACTACCACTGAGTTATCAGTTAGGCTGAATAGGTGTAGAGAGGTGGTGTATACTGGTAACACACAATATCATGTTGCAGAGCATGCTGTTAAGTATGACAGTTGTGACCTTGGTGCCTGTTGCACCACTCATGCCATTTGGATTTTCTCTCCTGTCACAAGTTTCTCAGAAATTCCCGAATGGGAAGTCTACAAGAAATTCACATATCTGGGAACCTTTTCTGCATGTTTGGACCTTTTGTTAACAATCTGCAGTGGGGCACAATGTCAAATGCTGTCTGGAAACCTAGGAATATGGATTCTGCCTGTTGCCCTTCATCCGTGGTTCGCAGGCTATTGTGAGGAGAGGCGGAGCTGAGTTTCATATGAATAATGTTTTATAAATACATGCTGGTTTGTGGACAGCTTTTCCATTTCAAGAATATGTGTGACATTCAAAATTAGAATATGTTCAGTAATTCTTCAGCAAATCAAAATTAAGAATATGGATTTGTAATGATGTGGGTCTGTTCTTTCACCCTTCTTACATATAGGTGTCAGCTGCACTTTTTTCCATTCACTTCGCTCTTTGCAGTGGATGAGATATATGTGATAAGTGCAAGCTAAGTAAGAGTCCAGTGCCGTAGAGTATTTACTCTCTGTAAAACTGAATTGGGGTTCTGTCTGGATCTATTAACTTACTGGTTTTCAATTCTTTCAGTTGCGTCTCTACATCAGGGTTACTATGTCCTCCATACAGGAGTCTGTGCAATGATGAAATGATTGTATGTTTGCACAACCCTCCTGCATGAGTGATTTCTTAAATGTGAAATTTAAAACTTTAGCTTTCCTTTTGCTGCCTTCTATTGCCACACCAAACTGAAGCCTTCGATTAGCTTAGTGATTTTATGTAGGACCAGAATTTTCTCTGCTTCGCAGCAAGGTCTTTTGCTAAGGCATGCTGGTGGAAGTTGTAGTATGCTTTGTGCTCTGATCTTCTTACAGATGAACAAATTTCTACTAATTTTTGCCTATTGACATTTTCACATTCATTTTTGAACGGAGAGTGCAACTGTCTGTGCTTCCTTAGCATTTTCCTAATTTTGTTATTAAACCTTGATGGGTCTTTTCTATCCTTAATCCACTTACTCGGCATGTACTTCTCCACAACACTATTGACAATCAGTTTTAACTTTGTCTGTACTTCCACCTTGTCCATTATATTGGAATTAGATGATATCCATTCATTGTCTACGTAGGATTGTAATGCTTGCTTGTTTGCTGTTTCCAGCATAAATACTCTTCTAGCCTTCTTCGTAGATTTGTTAACTTCAGTAACCATTGTCATTATGATGACATCACAATCACTTATCCCTGTATCTATACTGACACTGTCAATAAAGTCAGACACATTTGTAGCTATAAGGTCTAAAATATTTCTATTGTATGTGGATCACTGAAGTAGCTGCTCAAGACAGTTTTCAGAAAATGTGAGAACTACCTCACAAGATTGCCTGTCCATACCACTTGCAATGAATCCATAAAAGTTCCACTTTATACTCGATAGGTTAAAGTCTTGTCCACGTAATATTGCACGATCTAGGTATTTCCACACTGCTGAGCATAGACTTGATTTGAATGATTCTATTACTGTTACTGTGGAATTCCCAGTATAAACACCTGACGATCACCTTGCATTCACCTAGGCCAATCACTAACTACCAGATAAATTTGCTCTCAGGCTCAATTTTGACCTTAACAAACACAATATTTTCATCGACTGCAATGAACACTAACACTACTGTGGCATCTAATCTGTCTTATCAATATACATACCATGCCTTGTTAAATACTTTGCATTTCATCAAGAGTTAGTTCTGTGAATAGTTTGAGTGTGACAACTTTCCTGGAGGGCAATAAATGTGGGAACTTTGTTAAGAATTCTTCGGAAATTTATTGTTAAAGTTTCGACACTCAAAGTGACTTTCCTTCATGTGCAATCTGATTTCACTCTCTGCATATTGACTGTCGTGTGTTCATTGGAGGGCGCATCAGAACTATCTCCTAGACTAAAAAAAGCCCCATGTCCACTTCACTCTTAATCGATGGAATCCTTGGATGAGGTCCTCCGTTCAGCCCCAAAGCAAAAGGACCCCAATAAATTTTGGGCACGATACTACAAATTGTGGGCTTTGCTTGTACCTTGTGAGGAAGGCCAGCAACTTTTTATCACTTCTCACAGCTGCCAGCACTAACTGAAGGTGGCCTGGAATGTAAGTGAGAGGTGTCATTGGTACCGACATGAGCCGCAACTTGCAAATGACTGCACCATGCGCCCTTGATAACTACAGGCAGTGCCTTCTCCACATTGGACTTCTTTCCAACCCTGAACGCTATTTTACTTGGGGCTCCATAATGTGCCTAACATTGGACCTCCCAATGGCACATCAGTGAAGTCTTTCAGAAAAATGCAGTTTCTGAAAAATCAACCCATCAATCTTAAGTAATTTTTCTTGTTCAGCTCTACCAATTTATTGGATTTATGAGAACTTATATTGCTTTCTCTGTGGATAATGCTTTATGGAAGCCAGGTTGAAAGGTTGTTAAAAGGTTCATTATGATTTAGTTTAATTTTTCCAAAGATTTGAAATCCATAGCACAATGATCTTGCTTGAACCAGCAGTCTCAAAGTGTAATGATAACTAGGTAAATTGATGAAACAGGGTTGGAACTACCAACCAAATCTTACATGACTGATTTCAGATTTCAATGCCCAAAATTGTTTATAATGTCAGGAAAGAAATCGATTCAGTTTAGTGGATTAATAGATGGGACATGAAGAATCCAAGAAGGGAGGCACAGGCAGCCCTACTATTCATTGAGTTTTTGATACTTACTACCAGCAGGTAGAGGAAGCAGTCCCCACACAGTAAACAAACTGCTGTGGGTAGACTAGCAGTGCAGCAAAGAAAGCTACTTTTGCCTTCCTAGCAGTATGCAACTCATGTAAGTAACAAATGTGAATTTCAGTAGTTGAAGGTATCATCTACAATGAGTATGGGATTGCTTCATCCCCCACTTTGGAAGCAAATAAACTTTCAGTGCAAGATGACATTGACTATTACTACTACTGCAGTATGACACGCAGTATTGTTGTTTTTGGAGCCACTTTTTCAGGGAGAGGGGGCTCAATGATCATGAAAAGTTTGACAGATAGTGGGGAAATTTGTCCTGAATTCTGTTGGTAACTTCTAGTAATTCAGAAATATGTAATGTCCAGTATGGGGAGAATACAGTCAATTCAACAACTCATCCCTCTTAACTCATATTTACCTTGGAATATAGGGCATCTATGTATTTCAAAAGACTACCAGAGCCATTCTCCTCATCTGCCATCAAAGAACTGTAGTACTCATTTTTGCTTGATTGATTAGACTGCTATAATGTGCATGCTGATAGGTTGAGAGTGAAGGTAAAATTGTGTCAGCTCTTCGGGAAGAGCTAATACGCCAACGCAGTGAACTGGAGACTGAAGTGATACGGCTTCTCACAAACTGCTTCAAAGATAACAATCTATCAAAGGATAAGGTGTTGGCAGTTGCACAGAAGGTGAAGTATTTTTTGGACTGTTTTGCTAATCTTCTTAATATGCATTCTGATTGCAACTGTTAGTTTCACTTTATTTGTTGTATTATTGTGCAATAATTTTGGAGTTGGGCAATTACCAAGTATCTAGATCTCTCGAGACAATGCATTTGTTGGAGGAGGGGGCGAGGGGATGCTGGCTGATTTGTGACAAATACATAATCTACAAATATCCAAAATGGCTTAAGACAAAAATTGTATAACAGTACAACAAATAAAGTTAAACTGACAGTTGTAAGCAGAATAGATTCATTTAAGGGGGGGGGGGGGGGGGGGGGGGGTAGGACGTCAAACTGGCCGACTTGGAGCAGGAGAGGCACCAAAGGGCATTTTATTTTCTACTGTCTATACTTTTACAAATAGATTCATAAAACTTTGTCAGTATGACCAGGAAGGATTCAGGATTCACACTCATAGCAGTGGAGGTGCAAAAACATAACAAAATAAATTTTTTTTAGATATGAAATTTCATCATTATTTTCACTTACTGTTGGCTGCATTTGTTGCTATAGGTACATTTTTCTTCACAAGTAAGAGAGATTCTTTGATGAATTTTGCACTGCATACAAACCATACTTACAGGTGTATGAAACTCTAGAATTTTCCAAATTATTAAAAACTATGGTGAAAATTGAGGTAATTAACTACAAAATTTGATTTTTTGTAGACATAAAGTTTAAAACGTAACAGCTCATTCATTTTTTCATAAATTAAATAGATTGTAGAGTTTCAGACACCTGTAAGTATGGTTTTTATGCTGCGCAAAATTCATCGAACATTCTCTCTTACTTATGAAGAAAAGTGTACCTATAGCAACAAATGCAGCCAATAGTGAGTAAAAAAATGATGAAATTTCACATGTAAAAAAATTATTTTGTTATGTTTTTGAACTTCCGCTGCTACAAGTGTGAATACTGAATCCTTCCTGATCATTCTGACAAAGTTTTATTAATTTACTTGTAAAAGTATAGACAGTGGAAATTAAAATGTCCTGTGGTGCCTCCCCTGCTCCAAGTCGGCCCGTTTGACGTCCTACCCCCCCCCCCCCCCCCCTTTAAACAATTGTCATGGTGTCATGGGTGTGGACTCAAGTTAAATAAAAAGCATAGTTGACCATTAAAGTGACACTGAAAATGTTTTCTCCAAAATAAAAATAAAATAATTGTGTGTTTGATGCAATAATTTTAAAGAGGTGCGGTAGCACATGAGGAATATGCTAGATGGGAATTGGCAATTGTGTGGAAGGAGGAAGGGACATTATGATGTACCCTATGTAATTTATATTTTTGATTATGTCATTGTTTTACTTTTTATCACATTTTAACTTACATCTTAGATGTCTATGCATTTATTCACAAATAATACTGGATTGCAAACAAGAACATCAGAGGAGTAAGTTTGAAGTCAGAAATTGATTTTTGAGAAATGGTTTGCTGAATGTTGTTCTACAGTTATCAGCATTTAATCACATAGAAGCATTAATTAAAGAACTTGCATTATTAAGAAGCAGTAGAAATGTATGAAATGCATTAGCACTGACATTTGTAACTGATCAGAGTAATGGTTAGAATAGTCATAGTGTTTTATCAGCAGTGGAAGCACTTAGTGGTTCAAACCATAATGTGTTCTTGTAGCTATGTGGAACAGTCACACGTTAGTATCTGTTGTGCCACTTAAATCCAATATAGAAGAAAAACACAAAACTGGAAATGAACGAAACTAATCATGAGAAGCACAGTCATTCCTTGTGGCTCTATTTTACAAAATAATTTTTATTATTCATCATTGAACATATTGCCAGATCAGTAGCCATTCTATACCAGGGTAATTTTAGATGGTTGTTGTTGTTGTGGTCTTCAGTCCAGATACTGGTTTGATGCAGCTCTTGTAATTTTAGATGGATCCAGATACTTTTGAAAATTTTATCAAAGTCCGTAAGACCTCTTATTCTTTGCTAATGTTTTATTTTAATTTTTGCTAATTTTTATTTTTATTTTCACTCTCAAACTAATGTGAAATGCAATAGATAGGCATATTTGTATTAAAAAATCCAGAAAAACTTATGTTCATCACTCTTTTTCATTTTTATTTTCACTCACAAAAATATGAAGTACGGTAGATAGGAATATTTGTAATAAAAAATCATTGGGAGAAATTACATTTGTGGTCTCGAGTCAGTTTCTTAGTGTTAGGTTCATGTAGGGATCTGTTTATGTGAATAGTGTCTTTCAGGTGGGCAGCCATTAATCCTGAGTGATACTTGTTCTTCAAAAATAAAAATCATTTTTGAAATGAAATTTCACAAATATATGTGGATCCAAACATAGTAGCCAGGTATATGGCTAATTATTTTTGCCATTTTCATATTTTTCTGGGACATGTTTATTCCAAAATTCCTCAGCAGTTGCAGTTTTACACATCTGCGAGGAAATATCTTCCTGCAAGTCTGTTATCTTCATTTGGAGTAAAGGCTTTGAAAGACAGAACAGCTTTGCAGCCACATCCGTCCATTCTGCCACAGGAGAAACTTCAAAAGATGATTTTAAGAATTGTGCAGCTTCTCTATCTATGAAAAGTCTTAGAATCTTGCTGCAAATTCCTTCTTAAAAGCTGACATAAAATTTGAGAAGACTGAAATGTTCATTTTAGAATTATTTTTATATTCAAAAATTGTTGAAAAAATGAAGAAATTCTTGACTTGCTATGTCTTTTTTCAAAGACATCCAGCTTGCGATGGAAAGAAGATACACTTTGTATCCGTCCACATATTAATATCCCATTTCCTTGTAGCTCAGTATTGAGCACGTTGAAATGTTTCAGAATGTCTGTCAAGAAAGCCACAGCTAGCATACTGCATTCGTTTGGTAAGAACTCCAAATGGTTTTCCACTTCTTGTGAATCCACATTTTCTAATAAGCATGTTACTTCTTTTATTTGCCACAAATGTTCAATCATTTGACCTTTACTTAGCCAGTGAACATTGTTGTTCTGCAGTAAATCAGAATGTGCTAAATCACACTCGGAAAGAAACTCTCTAACTGTCTGTGGTGAAGAGCAGAATGAGATCTCATAAAATTAATCAACTTGATCAAACTGTCCATTACTTCTTTCAGAGTCACACTAAGTTTTCCAAAAAGGACAGTCTGGTGAATTATGAATTGAAAAGATAGTAGCCCAGCATTCTTATCTTTGATTCTCTTTACTAGTCCTTTTTCTTTCCGATCATGTTAGGGCCCAGTCAGAAAATGGATGTTTGTTCTTCAGCAACAATGTTGCATGATTTATCTAGTGCTGTACCACAGCAAGGTGCCTTCTGTATAAGTTCAAGTAAACTACTTTTGGTGTCAACATCCAAAATTTCAGTTCTTCTTGTATTACTTCTTGCTGACAATGGAATACCTTGAGTTGTGGCAACAACATACTTTTTCTCTTCAGAAAATGCCACGGCCGCTTCCAGCAGACACTTTTTTACTATATCACAGTCTGAAAATGGCTTCTGGTGTTTATTAAGTGTCCAACACATATTCATTGGTGCTTCTGCAGATTTTTCACACACACTCATAAAGAAAGCTGAGAAAGCCATGCTTTTTTGTTAGAAGCTAGATATGCCTGTAGTTTATCTTGACAAGTGTTACTATCTAGATGAAAGTTTGTATGGTGCTGCGGATGAGTTGTTTCATAGTGTCACTTTAAATTGGCACTTTCCACAAGAGTGACAGTTTTGTTGCATATGAGGCAAACTGGAACAGCTCGAGGCCAGCATACAATGATATTGTTCAGTCCACTCAGTCAAAAACTTCCTGTTTTCACTAACAACTTTATTGCTTTTTAGGATCCATATCAACACAAAGGAAATGTTACACACCTGGATATTACTGAAATGCTTCATATGAGATTGCAGCAACTAGTGAGGAAGTGGCAATAAAATTTGTGCACTTATTTAGACTCATTCTGTATCAAAATACTGACACCTGGCACACAGCACATGCTGTGGCACTACAAAGGAGCTACTTCCATATCAAAGTGTATGCTGCCGCTCACCAAAGGAGCCTCACTGCGAAGGAGCCGCTCTGCAAATGAGGCACTTTGTTGCCAAAGATCACTGCCACCGAATGAACTCACTGAAGCTAGTACAAAAAATGGTGTTTAAATGAATATGCCTTCTCTGATTTAAGAGAGATTTCAGAGGTTGCCAGAATCTGAAATCGATTTATAAAATCCTTGTTCATTAAATAAAATTGTTTTGTTGCATTTGTGTGTGCAGAGCTCTTATGTGGATCGACATAACACGCTGTACAGGCCGGCCAGCTTTCTCCCTCAGCATAGCAACTGTGTACTTAATCTACCTATAACTAAGCATTAAGAATTCAAATTATTCGGCTGTTAATTGTACACTACTAGAAAAAATTGCAAGGGTGGTGCTCAAATGAACTGTTAGTTACAGAAAAATATTTTCTTCAATAACTTGAGTATGTAATTAAACAATGTAGGAAAAGATAGATTGCTACTTACTGTAAAGAAGACACATCAAGCTGCAGACAGGCACGATTGAAAGACAATCACATATAGCTTTCAGCCACAATCTTCGTCAGCAGGGGCAGGGGGGAGATAGAGAGAGAGAGAGAGAGAGAGAGAGAGAGAGAGAGAGAGAGAAGCAAGCACACGTCATGCACACATGACCACCAACTCCATCATCTCAGGCTGGAATGAGTATATAATTTATACTTTCAAAATATTTTTGGCAGACCAGTTTTGACCTTCTGCAGTCCTGACGTGGACTGCAGTCCGCCAGTTGCCGACCACTGTCCTACACAATAAGATGGGCCAACTGATCATGCGCTGATTTTCTAGATGTTTCTGAGATTTGCTCTCCCAGTAAGAGTTTGTTGTCTAAAGATTAATCTTGGTGAGGAAAATCTGGTATACTATTTCTTTTCATGATATTTAATGAGGTGCAAATCCAGTAGACTCATGTGGCATATGGCACAAAACTCAGTTGAATTTCACCTCATATTCTTTCAGCTATACAACCTTTCTTGTGTATGTTCCACACATTTCAATGCTGTGCACACTGTCTTCTGCTAGAAAATGCAGCCACCCTCTAAATGCAGTAACCTGGCTGTTGAAGTGCTGGACCAAATGTCATTTGGAGAGGGACTGCGTGGAAGTGTAGGTGTGAGTGGGAGATTTTAATGCAACAGCAGTACAGAAACTAAAGGAGGAATCTAAACTTTGATTTTGATACCAGAAGTGACAGAAATTGTACATTACAAGAATTCTCAGAGAGCCACAACTAGCTTGTCCACTACACATACTTAAATAAGTAAACAAAATGATAATGTACATGGAAAATAGCAGATGGAAATAAAACTGAAATTGACAACATTTTATAGGAAAACAAATAAATTGTACATGTTGTGATGGTTGTAAACTACTTTTCAATTGCAAATAATCTTAACCTCATAAGATGCAGAAGAAAAATAGTTTTAAATCTAGGAAGAAAAAGACTTATTTAATTATCAGCTTCAACATCTTGCAAAAGAAAGTTTATACAGACAGAGAATGTGAAAGTAGCTACATAACAAAGGTTCTTAAGCAGTTGGTGAAATACGTCACATGTGCAGTAAAAGCAGAAGAAAGGAATGTCCTAAATGGAATGAGGTAAGTATTAAAGAGAAGGTAATTGTTTCAGATGAACACTAATAGCATAATGACAGAACATGCTGAATTAAACAAAACTGTCACAAAATATCAAACAATGGAAAATCCAGGATGGAATCTAACAATATTATGAAAAGGAAACTTGCTACTCACCATATAGCAGAGATGCTGAGTCGCAGATAGGCCCAACGAAAAGACTCATAATTAAAGCTGTAGGCCGTTGGCCTTCATCAACAATAGACAACACACACACACACACACACACACACACACACACACACACACACACACACACACACACACACACATGATTGCAGTCTCGCAGCCTCAGGCAACTGAAACCACCACTCTGCAGTGTGGTTTCAGTCGTGTGTGTGTGTGTCTCTCTATTGTTGACAAAGGCCTACGGCCGAAAGCTTTAATTGTGAGAGTCTTCTCGTTGTGCTTATCTGCGACTCATCATCTCCGCTGTATGGTGAGTAGCAACTTTCCTTTTCATAATACAATCACAAAATATATTTGAGAGGATGTGCCAAGATAGTCAAAATTAGCTAAGAGAGATAGTTGAAAAAGTAAGGGCATGGAAAAATTTAAACAGAATCTTACGTTGGCTACTCAGTTGATCAATTGAAATGACAGAAAGCACAGCAACAAACAATAAAGAAAAAATTGTACAAGGATCTGTAGGTTGTTTTTTTTTTTAATTCTATATTTTTAGAGGTAAAGAGAAGTGTCAGAAACATAGAAAGTAAATGATGACATTCTGTATGTAATGCCAGGTGAGGTGTGTAGAACCATCCAAGGTACAAAAAAGAAAAATCACATGAAGATAATAGTATTTCAGTACAAATGGTTAAAATAATACAAAATAAGCTCACAAAATTGTTTACGGACAATCACAGAGAGTTGTAATATTGCTGTAATTATTCCACTTTACAAGAAAGCAGATGGTAAAGATATAAATGGCTATAGATCCAAGGGCCTCCTCTCTGTAATATACAATATGTTCACAATATATATTACGAGCCTCAAAGAAGAACACATTAGATTTTAATCAGTCAAATGAACAAAATGGCTTTAGAAGTAGATATAGCACAGTGGATCATTTGCAGCAAGTGAAAGCAATTTTAGAACAGAACAATGAGTATGAGTTATGACATTGTTTGGGGTTCATTGCTTTTGACATAGCTTCTGACTCAGTTTCTATAAAATAACTATAAACAGCCCTTGAGGAACAAGACTCGATTCAGCGTAAGTTATTACTAGTATGGAATGGATTCGCATATTGCGACTGTATGTTGATGTCAGCTGTTCATGACAATTGAAAATTGTGCTGAACCAAGACTGGAACTCTGATTTCTCACTTATTGCAAGCAGTCACCTTAACCACTTTGGCTATCTGAGTATGCCTCCAGGATCGATCCAGATTTCCATATGTCACACTGTCACAACCCCTATACTCACACAGCGCATGATTACCACACAGGGAGACAAGTATTATACAATCATTTTAAACCATCAAGTCAGGGGTACATCATTGATTGTTTCAATGTCCATGTTTATGTATAAACATCTCCATGTTCACAATACAGTGTTCTTCAGACATGCATACAGTACTAAATTGATTTGCATATTGAAACTATACATTGAAATCATCTGTTTATGACAAATGAAGATTTGTGCCAAACCAGTACTCAAACCCGAATTTCCTGCTTGTGTGAGTACAAGGGGTGTGACTGTGTGACTTATTGAAGTTTGGAAACATGTATGCATGTCTGAAGGACATTGTATTGTGAAGATACAGAAACTGTATGAACACAGACATTGTAACCATTAATGATGTATTCATACCTCAATGGGCAAAAATGACAATATAATATTTGTCTCCCACTGTGGGAATTACAATTTGTGCGAACATAAGGATTGTGAATTCATGGCATACAGATGTTTGGATCAGTCCTGGAGGCATGCTCGGATAGCTGAAGCGGTTAAGACAACCGCTCATGATGAGCAGGAAATCCAGTTTCGAGTTCCAGTGTTACATTTACTTGTTTTAGGTTGAAAGATTTAACTACAGCATTGAACATTTTGTTATTTCACATTGTACAAAGACACACTTTGATAAATAACATGATTATGTTACTTTTCTCTCCAAAGACTCTACAGCAGAAGTACTGTCAACTATCTTTTGTACTTAAATATAGATGTATGTGACTGTAAAACTTTCCCTTGCTTAATTAAGAAAAAATGAAGGAAATCTGAAACACATCAACATGAAAGACACATTTTATGACATAAAACTAACACTGTTGGATTTGCTTGGCAGTACATCTGCTAACTGATTATCTCTTTAACAGCTTCTGTTACAGCTACCAGTTTTGCTTCTGTTGTATAAGTGGCAGACATTTGCCATCTCTTGCCGAGCCAGGAGATGGCTCCACCTGCACGTTTAATAACTACACCAGATGTTGACCGCCTAGTGTTGTTGCATCCTCCAAAGTCTACATCACTGTAGCAGTCTAATATGCCATTGCATAAATTTTGATGGAACATTAGGCTTACATCACATGTGCATGCTACATACCAGAGTACTTCAGTCATAATACATCATCTGTTGATGCCAAGTCAAGAGTTTGAGACAGGAAGCTCACACTGTAAGCCAGGTCAGCTCTCATTCCTAGCATCAGGTGCATCAGTGCTGCAGCTGCTTGTTGACATGGAAAGTTGCACTTCTCTGTATTCTTTCTTTCTGCTTGTGATGTGTGTGTTTTCTTTACAGTTGGTGTTGAGATGGGGTTTGCACTCTTGAAAACTGAAATACTCCAGAATCTTCTTTGGACAGGCTTTCTGACTTATCTTGACTACACTGTTGAGGAAATACAATGCTGGTTTCACGGTGATCTCAAATTCAGCCTTCAACTCGTCAACAAACTTTCTGACCTCCTGCTGATAACTCACCATAACTAACCCATCATATTCATAAAAATTCCAACAGTTTCTTGTCACCTTCTTCTCTGATATATAAACAAGTACCTGCATGACTTGTGATGAAACCTGCTGTCAAAAGAAATGCCCCAAAATGTTTACTCCAACATCTTGGGGCTTGCTGAAGTCCACACATACTTCACCTTAATTTTCAAACTCTCACTATGCTATCATTGTACCCTTCTGGCTGTTGCATAAATATTAATTCTTCTAATCTTCTATACAAGAATCAATGTCAAACCACTATGAAGCTGTTGATGAGGCTGGATAGTTTCTTTCCTCTGGTATCAACACTTTCGTCTTTGGTCTCTGATTCTTCAGACTCTTCTTTGTTGGAGTTTCCCTCAACTTCTACTTCTATACTGTGCAAACCATTGTGAGGTGCATTACAGAGAGTACATCCCATTGTACCAGTTATTAATGTTTCTTCCTGTTCCATTCACGTATGGACCATGGGAAGAACGATTCTTTGAATGTCTCTTTGCATGCAGTAATTATTCTAATCTTATGCTCACAATCCCTATGTGAGCAATAAATAGGGGATCACAGTATATTCCTAGAGTAATCATTTAAAGCCAGTTCTTGAAACTTGGTTAACAGGCTTTCTCGGGATAATTTACATCTATCTTCCAGTTCAATTCCTTCAGTATCTCTGTGACACTCTCCCATAGGTTAAACAAACCTCTGATCATTGGTGCTGCCCTTCTCTGTATCTGATCATTGGTGTTGCCCTTCTCTGTGTATGTTCAATATCCCCTGTTAGTTCTGTCTAGTAAGGGTCCCACACACTTGAGCAGTATTCTAGGAAGGGTTACACGAATGATTTGTAAGCAATCTCCTTTGTAGAGTGATTGCAGTTCCCCAGTATTTTATTTATTTATTTATGCATTTATTTTACCTGGGAAGATTAGGGCCTTCAGGCCCTCTCTTAAACCTAACCAGGCATACTCAGATTGAACGAAATTCAGTTTGTACAGAACATTATGGACACATCAC
Source organism: Schistocerca piceifrons (assembly GCF_021461385.2). Lineage (NCBI taxonomy): Eukaryota > Metazoa > Arthropoda > Insecta > Orthoptera > Acrididae > Schistocerca > Schistocerca piceifrons. The sequence goes on along the minus strand of NC_060138.1, from coordinate 121,095,086 downwards.
GGGTTGTGCAGTGTTAATGTAAAAGAAAAAAATAGAGATTATAACAGTAGTACAAGGATAATTTTAATGATCAAAAAATAATTATAACAATCAATAATAATAATAATAATAATAATAATAATAATAATAATAATAATATGTCAGTCCTATTGCTAGTTGGGAATTTTCTCGTTATGTTCTTGCAGCTTGTGAGTTATTCTCATCGAGCAGAGACAAAAGACGATAGAATGGGGTGAAAGAGATATAGAAAAGGTAGCTAGGTTAGAGGAAGAGAAATAGAACGGTAAAATTTGAAGCTATGATGGATAGGAGAAAGAAAGAGATGAGAGGGGCGCAACAATGGTGGCTATACCATCCCTAATATGTAAGTTTTGAGTTCCCTCTTGAATGTTGAGTGGTTCTGGATAAGGGAAGCGCATTCCATAGTCGTATGGCTGAGATGGAGAATGACACGGAGAAAGATTTTGTGTTATGTAAAGCTACAGCCAAGATGCGCAGAACAGGGAATCAGTGATCATAAGGCTGTTGCAGCACCCCTGAATATGGAAGTGAATGGGAATATAAAAAAAGGGAGGAAGGTTTATCTTTTTAGCAAGAGTAATAGAAGTCAGATTTCAGACTACCTAACAGATCAAAACGAAAATTTCTGTTCTGACACTGACAATGTTGAGTGTTTATGGAAAAAGTTCAAGGCAATCGTGAAATGCGGTTTAGACAGGTATGTGCCGAGTAAAACTGTGAGGGACGGGAAAAACCCACCGTGGTACAACAACAAAGTTAGGAAACTACTGTGAAAGCAAAGAGAGCTTCACTGCAAGTTTAAACGCAGCCAAAACCTCTCAGACAAACAGAAGCTAAACAATGTCAAAGTTAGCGTAAGAAGGGCTATGCGTGAAGCGTTCAGTGAGTTCGAAAGTAAAATTCTATGTACTGACTTGACAGAAAATCCTAGGAAGTTCTGGTTTTATGTTAAATCAGTAAGTGGCTCAAAACAGCATATCCAGACACTCCGGGATGATGATGGCATTGAAACAGAGGATGACACGCGTAAAGCTGAAATACTAAACACCTTTTCCCACAGCTGTTTCACAGAGGAAGACCGCACTGCAGTTCCTTCTCTAAGTCCTCGCATGAACAAAAAAATGGCTGACATCGAAATAAGTGTCCAAGGAATAGAAAAGCAACTGAAATCACTCAACAGAGGAGAGTCCACTGGACTTGATGGGATACCAATTCGATTCTACACAGAGTACGCGAAAGATCTTGCCCCCTTCTAACAGCCGTGTACCGCAAGTCTCTAGAGGAACGGAAGGTTCCAAATGTTTGGAAAAGAGCACAGGTAGTCTCAGTCTTCAAGAAGGGTCGTCGAGCAGATGCGCAAAACTATAGACCTATATCTCTGACGTCGATCTGTTGTAGAATTTTAGAACATGTTTTTTGCTCGTGTATCATGTCGTTTCTCGAAACCCAGAATCTACTCTGTAGGAATCAACATGGATTGCGGAGACAGTGATCGTGTGAGACCCAACTCGCTTTATTTGTTCATGAGACCCAGAAAATATTAGATACAGGCTCCCAGGTAGATACCATTTTCCTTGATTTCCGGAAGCCATTCGATACAGTTCCGCACTTGCTGAAGTCCACACATACTTCACCTTAATTTTCAAACTCTCACTATGCCATCATTGTACCCTTCTGGCTGTTGCATAAATATTAATTCTTCTAATCCTCTATACAAGAATCAATGTCAAACCACTATGCAGCTGTTGATGAGGCTGGATAAAGAGTTTCTTTCCTCTGTCCTCTGGTATCAACACTTTCGTCTTTGGTCTCTGATTCTTCAGACTCTTCTTTGTTGGAGTTTCCCTCAACTTCTACTTCTATACTGCGCAAACCACTGTGAGGTGCATTACAGAGAGTACATCCCATTGTACCAGTTATTAATGTTTCTTTCTGTTCCATTCACATATAAACAAAGTAAGAGCTTACGGAATATCAGACCACCTGTGTGACTGGACTGAAGAGTTTTTAGCAAACAGAACACAGCATATTGTTCTCAATGGAGAGACGTCTACAGTCATTAAAGTAACCTCTGGCGTGCCACAGGGGAGTGTTATGGGACCATTGCTTTTCACAATATATATATATATATATATATATATGTAGATAGTGTCGGAAGTTCCATGCGGCTTTTCGCAGATGATGCTGTAGTATACAGAGAAGTTGCAGCATTAGAAAATTGCAGCGAAATGCAGGAAGATCTGCAGCGGATAGGCACTTGGTGCAGGGATTGGCAACTGACCCTTAACATAGACAAATGTAATGTATTGCTAATACATAGAAAGAAGGATCCTTTAGTGTATGACTATATGATAGCGGAACAAACACTGGTAGCAGTTACTTCTGTAAAATATCTGGGAGTGTGCGTGCGGAACGATTTGAAGTGGAATGATCATATAAAATTAATTGTTGGTAAGGCGGGTACCAGGTTGAGATTCATTGGGAGAGTCCTTAGAAAATGTAGTCCATCAACAAAGGATGTGGCTTACAAAACACTTGTTCGACCTATACTTGAGTATTGCTCATCAGTGTGGGATCCGTACCAGGTCGGGTTGATGGAGGAGATAGAGAAGATCCAAAGAAGAGCAGCGTGTTTCATCACAGGTTTATTTGGTAAGCGTGATAGCATTACGGAGATGTTTACCAAGTGGCAGACTCTGCAAGAGAGGCACTCGGCATCGTGGTGTAGCTTGCTGTCCAGGTTCCGGGAGGATGCGTTTCTGGATGAGGTATTGAATATATTGCTTCCCCCTACTTATACCTCCCATGGAGGCCACGAATGTAAAATTAGACAGATTCAAGTGTGCACGGAGGCTTTCCAGCAGTCGTTCTTCCCGCGAACCATACACGACTGGAACAGGAAAGGGAGGTAATGACATTGGCACGTAAAGTGCCCTCTGCCACACACCGTTGGGTGGCTTGCAGAGTATAAATGTAGATGTAGATGTAGACGTGTCCGATCTGGTATTGTGGTTGTGGAATGATGATAGGTGTTTAATGTGAGAAGATAAGTATTGGGGTCACCAGTGACTAAGAAATCGATGAAGTAAGCACATCGTGTGGAGACTGCGTGCCTTATTTGGGCATATCCAACCTAGCTGGGAGTATGAAGGACTGATATGATCATACAACCGTATATTGCACATGTATCTAACGCAAGCATTCATCACTAGCTCGAGGCATCTCGACTTTTCACTATTTGTGCCGTGTTGAACTACATCACAGTAGTAAAGATTAGGCAATACTAGTGTTTGGACTAATTTTTGTTTAACATAGGTTGGAAATATTTTTCTAAATTTTTGGATTGCATGTAGGGAGGAGAGCGATTTCTGGCAAGCTGTGGCTGTTTGTTCTTTCCAGTTTAGGTGCTCATCCAAGATTATTCCAAGGTCTTTTACTGTTTTTTGGTATGGTAGTTGGGTACCATTGAGGAGTATTTGAGGGACTGTTTCATGAAAGTATCAGCTGATTAACTTTGGATGAGATATAAGAATGACTTGTGATTTCTTGGGGTTTAGTTTCAGACCTAGGTTCTGTGCCCATCGAGAAACAGAGCAAAGATCTGCATTCATACTCGCTACTGCATCAGCGATGTTCTTGGGGCTTGCAGTTATGTACAGTTAGATGTTGTTGGCAAATAGATGGTAGTTCCAGGAGTGAATCACTGAAGAAATACCGTTGATCTACACTGAGAAGAGTAATAGACCAAGGACGGAGCCTTGAGGAATTGCAGAGCGCACTTTTTCCATGATGACTTCTCTGACCCACAAATGGCTTGTAGACTTCTGTTTTTGAGGTAGCTGTCGAACCATTGTATTGTGCTGTTTGAGAAATTCAGCTGTTTCATTTTAATTAGTAATATATCAAAGTCAACTGTATCAAAAGCCTTGCTAAAGTCAAGCAGTGTTTGGATGGTAGCTTCACGTCTGTCCATAGCATGTTTAATGTCATCAGTTACTTTGATTAATGCAGTTGCTGTACTATGGTGCTTTTGGAAGCCTGACTAATATTTATCATGGGTGTTATGAGTTTTGAGGTAATCCGTCAGCTGTTCATGGACGACGTATTCTAGGGCTTTAGATATTGCAGGTAGTATGCTGATAGGCCTGTAGTCACCTGGCGACTGTGGGTTTTCAGTCTTGGGTACAGGTTGAATTAAACTTTGCTTCCACTCAGTAGGATATGTACTACTGATAAGAGACAGGTTGTTGTACAATAAACCGAAGTCTACCACCTGCACTACCCGCGACTGAGCCTATGGAATTTTATATGCATACAAAGTGTTACACCGAGGTATTTGTATGAGTTGGCCAATTCCAGCAGTGACTCACTGATATTAGTCATAGGATACTATGTTTTTTCGTTTTGTAAGGTGCACAATATTACATTTATGAAAATTTAAAACAAGTTACCAATTTCTGCACCACTTTGAAATCTTGTCAAGATGTGACTGAATATGTATGCAGCTTCTTCCAGATAGTACTTCATTATAGATAACTGCATCATCTGGAAAAAGCCTGATTTTACTATTAATATTGTCTGCAATGTTATTAATATACAACTTGAATGGCAAGGGTCCCAACACACTTTCCAGGGGTATACCTGAAGTTACTTCTACATCTGACAATAACTCTCCATCCAAGATAACAAGCTGTGTCCTCCCTACCAAAAAGTCCTCAATCTAGTCACAAATTTCACTCGATACCCCATATGATTGTACTTCTGACAATAAGCATTGGTGTGCTACTGAGTCAAATGCTTTTTGGAAATCAACAAATACATCTTCTACCTCACTGTCTTGTTTCGAAGCTTTCAGTACATCATGTGAGAAAAGTGCGAGTTAGGTTCCATGTGGTCAATGTTTTCAAAATCCATGTTGGTTGGCACTGAGGAGGTCATTCTGTTCAAGATACCTCACTGTGTTTGAGTGTAGAATATGTTTCAAGATTCTACAACAAATCGATGTCTAGGATATTGGACAGTAGTTTTGTGGAGCACTTCAAGCACCCTTCGTGTAGAAGGGTGTGACCGTGCTTTTTTCCAGCAACTGGGCATAGTTTTTTGTTCTTTTCTTCTTGAGCTGCATACTTTCCCTGATTACTTTCTTCAACATCCTTCAACAGTAATTTGACTTGTTCTTCACATTTTGCGGGCTTTTCATAGAAGATTACACATCTACTGAAAATGACTTTGTTTTCTTCTTTCACTCAGATTCTGTAATGCCCATTGTCATCATACCCCATGAGGTAACCCTTGACATCTTTCTTATCAATTAGAAGTCTTCTTTGGGCTGGGATGTGGGCACAGCATGTAGTGATGTGGGCACAGCATGTAGTGCCTGTTATACGTAAATGTTTTATTCTCGGCTTCATATCTAACCACAACTCAAAAGGATTAATACCTTCCAGAGATGGTTTTGCAGTTCAGATTAGAGTGTATGCTGATTCTCCAACCAATTTTGCCCACATGTCTGCTGGAAAATTAATTTCTTTATTTGATTACTTAAGGTTCTTTCCATTTCAATTATAATTCGCATCTCATGCTCACCCCACCATTTTGCTGTGGTGTGCAGGGTGCTACCAGCCTCTGAGTAACACCTTCTGCATGCACTATGTTCTGAACTTTTTTTACTGTTGAATTCTCCACCATTGTCACTTAGCAGCTCTTTGACTGTATGACCCAGGGCTGCTGCTTCATAGTTCACGTGTGGAGTTTGTGCTTGATTCAGCCACTAGAGACCATCTGGTCTACTAGTACGAGCAGTTGTGTGCAGCTTGCCAACTGTGCTCCTGTGAAAACTAATGACTATATAGGCCAGAGTGCAAGGCTCTGCTCGGCACTTGGGTGTTCTCTGTTGTGTGTACTTTGTCTTTCATGTGCTTATGTCTCTTCAAGTAATAAAGTTACAGTGTTCTTGGGTTTGAACACACAGCGTCTTCGAATGTTGAAGAACATATGTGAAAGCATTGTTAGCATCAGGCTTCTGCCTTATGATATAGTAATGCAAAAATTCTGTGTAGCTGTGTTTGAACACAGCCATATAGTCTTCTTCTGGAAAGAGTCATTAAAAGGTCATTAGCTGACATCAATTCACTTGGTTTGGTTGTTTTACATCTCTGACTAAATGGCTGTGCTCTGCTGAAGTAATGAAGTCTTTTCAATGGCATTTACTATAGATTTTTCTTTAGGCAAAGATGGTTAAATGTCTGCCTTGTACAAGATTCCAAATGGCTCCCAGGTCCCATGTAACACTATTGTATCATCAATTTTAAGCCAACACTCCCCTGCTGATGACTTAAATTCACTTTTATGATTTCAGTCGTGAACAGCTAACACTGCAACCAAGTTTCTAGATTGATGTGGAACTTGCCGCACATCCAACAGCCTCATTTCCTCCCTGTCTGTCAGAGATGATGACTGAATACTGCTTTTTCCCCACTGCCATTATAGTTTGTTTTCCTGCTGTCTTTACACCACTTAGTCTGTCAGATTTAAGAAAGTCAGTAAAATACTGTGAACAGTTTGTTACACACCTTGTAGCTACAATGTCGACCCACTATGTTGCTGAACCTGCTTCAAGTTAATAGGCTTCTGCACAGACAGACATTATCACAGCATTAGCAGCTGCACAACTTTCCTGGCTTCTGTTTTGATTTTTATTTGGTGTCCTGTCAGAAATCCACTGTTTTGAGTCCTCCACCCAATGACCCTTTCATTTACAATGAAAAGTACCACTTTTTCTGGAATCATTTTCAATGAACTTGCTATTTCCATCTGGTTTTTGGTTACTTACATTTACCATTAATGCTTCCTTTGGCATTTTGCCACTGTTCAGATTCTTCATAAAATTCCTTGTAAACATACATAACTGTGCTGTCAGTTCATCAAATGTCCTTTTCTCATTCTTGTTAACGTAAGATCTGGTAAAATATATTCATTTTCAGCTTTAAGTCCACTGTTCAACTCCTTCCAAAAAGCTTTTAAGTTTTGCTTTGTGTGGGTGAAACACCTTCACCCAGTTTCCAGCAAAAGGAGAAAAAGTCTATACAGATTTTGAACAATTGATCCTTCGATGAGACTTCAGGCTTCTGCTTTAAGCTATCGCTATCACTAGCTGTTTCCTTGTCCATTACCTCTTGATACACTTCATCAATAATTGCGCTAGTTATTATACACTTTGCATAACTGTTTGCCTTTTAATGCAAATTGAAATGTTCGTTGTGCTTTTTGGCTTGTAGATCTGTTGCACTGCCTTTCAGTGGTTTCAGCTTCACTAATCTTTTATCAGTGACATCCAGTGCACCTTCATGGTAATCCAGTAAGTCACTTCTTTTGCAAACTGGCCAATCCATTTCTCCAATTATCAGTTTAATATTCTTTGACGTATCCATTCCTGCAAAACTTTATCTCAAAACACTGTATGTGGCCTGAAGTTCCGAGAACATACCTTCACCGAGGAGTCAAGCAGTATATTGCCCACTCCTACGTATATCTCGCGAAGAGACCATGAGGATAAAATCAGAGAGATTACAGCCCACACAGAGGCATACCGACAATCTTTCTTTCCATGAACAATATGAGACTGGAATAGAAGGGAGAACCAATAGAGGTATTCAGGGTACCCTCCGCCACACACCGTCAATGGCTTGTGGAGTATGGATGTAGATGTAGATGTAGATGTAGATACTTGCTTTCAGTTGAAAAAGTTAAATACTGCACTGAACATTTCATTTATTTCACATTTTACAAAGACACTCTTTGATAAACAACACAGTTGCATTATTTACCTCTCCAAAAATTCTACAGCAGAAGTGCTGTGAACTGCATTTGATACTTTATCAAATACAGACATATGTAATAATATTTACCACAGCTGTGATCGTTAGTGACAGTGTCTGTTCTTTCAGACAGGCATGCATGTATCATCAAGACTAATATCAGCAGTCCTAGAAGAAATTTTCAGACCCCTGGGAAAACAAAGAAGGAATATATGTTAATGTAATATATCCAAACCCTCTCCTTTCTGCTGAAGATAACGTATTGTTTGCATCTAGTACAGACAAACTTCACCATTTAATGGAAGAACTTACAGAGCAATCTTAAAAGTAGGTCTGAATATCAGTTACAACAAAAGTAAAACAATACATAACACAAACTGCCATAACCATTAACATACAACATTCCTGAACATACGGGCTAGCAAGAAACTTCCAGATGACTGGATCGTGGCCATTATCCACCCAGCTCAAAAAAAAGGAAGCAAAAAAGACTCTGGTAATTAGAGAGGCATATTGTTCCTGTAGTCTTACACAAAATCTTTTCTAACACCCTCGAATGACATGTAATGATTGCAGGACTTCGTGAGTTACGGGAATGTCAAGTAGGCTGCAGAGCATAGAGATTTTGTGTTGAACAAATAGAAAAGCTCAAGACCACCATCCAATACAGCAACAAATGAGGCAGGCAGAATGTAATCAGCTACCTTTGTAGACTTCCAAACAGTGTATGACTCAGTAGATAGAAACTATCTTTCAAATTCTAAGATAACTGAGACTTAATGAAAAGATCAAAAGGTTGGTGCAGGCCACCCTGTATAACACTAAATCCAATGTAAAGTTTAGAGGAAAACTTTCAGAGAGACCCCTGAACAATACAGGGGTGACGAAAGGTGACAGTATTTCATGTACATTATTTAACTGCATTCTGGAAAAAACTGTCAGGGAACATATAATGTGACATTTAAAATTTGTACAACCCGCAGGGCACCAAACGTACAAGACATTTTCGAGACATTCCATTCCCTTACAAGCCGTTGTTAACAACAAATATCTGTAGGTCTATATCCATTATTTGATGATTTATTGGAGAACAGAGAAATGAATGACAGCAGCCTGTGAGTCAAAGTAGCAATGTACTTTTAAATTTCATGTTGCATTAGAAATGTAAATTGCAGAATGAATGCAGCAAGAGCATTCAAAGGGATGATATGAATACATGGTGAAGGGAATATAGAGACTGAATTACACTACTGACCATTAAAATTGCTACACCAAGAAGAAATGCAGATAATAAACGGGTATTCATTGGACAAATATATTATACTAGAACTGACATGTAATTACATTTTCACGCAATTTGGGTTCATAGATCCTGAGAAATCAGTACCCAGAACAACCACCTCTGGCCATAATAAAGGCCTTGATATGCCCGGACATATCTTGGATGGCGTGTACAGGTACAGCTGCCCATGCAGCTTCATCATGATACCACAGTTCATCAAGATGTGACTGGCGTATTGTGATGAGCCAGTTGCTAGGCCACCATTGACCAGACGTTTTCAATTGGTGAGAGATCTGGAGACATGTCGGGTGATACACCAATATGGCGATGAGGAATACACGCTTCCAATGTGCGTTCACCGTGATGTCGCCAAACATGGATGCGACCATCATGATGCTGTAAACAGAACCTGGATTCATCCAAAAAAATGACGTTTTGCCATTTGTGCACCCAGGTTCATCATTGAGTACACCATCGCAGGTGCTCCTGTTGTGATGCAGCATCAAGGCTAACCGCAGCCATGGTCTCCGAGCTGATAGTCCATGCTGCTGCAAACATCATCGAACTGTTCGTGCAGATGGTTGTTGTCTTGCAAACGTCCCCATCTGTTGACTCAGGGATCGAGACGTGGCTGCACCATCTGTTACGGCCATGCGGATAAGATGCCTGTCATCTCGACTGCTAGTGATACCAGGCTGTTGGGATCCAACACAGCAGTCCGTATTACCCTCCTGAACCCACCAATACCATATTCTGCTAACAGTCATTGGATCTCGAGCAATGCAAGCAGCAGTGTCGCGATACGATAAACCCAATCCCGATAGGCTACAATCCGACCTTTATCAAAGTCGGAAACATGATGGTATTCATTTCTCCTCCTTACACGAGGCATCACAACAACGTTTCACCAGGCAACGCCGGTCAATTGCTGTTTGTGCATGAGAAATTGGTTGGAAACTTTCCTCATGTCAGCACATTGTAGGTGTCGCCACTGGCTCCAACCTTGTGTGAATGCTCTGAAAAGCTAATCACTTGCATAACACAGCATCTTCTTCCTGTCGGTTAATTTTCACGTCTGTAGCACGTCATCTTCGTGGTGTAGCAATTTTAATGGCCAGTAGTGTAGATAACAGTTTTCAAAGATAGACATTTCAAGAAAATGGAAGGATTTAGAAGGGACAAGTAAGCATCACTGAAAATAGGATTTTTAAGTGAGTCCATTTATTCATAAGTGTTGTGTTTTAATACGTAAGAATAATAGTTGAAAACTTTTTCCTGTGTGTCTTTCATTGTGTTGTGTGTTTCAGCTGTTGGACCAATGGCCAGATGCTGAAAGCTCAACTCCTAATTCTTCCAGCCCTGACTCATGGGCTAGTTTGGGGATTGATTCATCTGAGCCCACTCTGGAGTACGTTAGAGATCTTGTCAACACATACGTAAGTCTCACATTTTAAGCAATTGTTATATGCCTTTTACAATTTTTGAGAGTATTTACTGGTTGTTTTTAGCATTTTCAGCCGGCCGGGGTGGCCGAGCAGTTCTAGGCGCTACAGCCTGGAACTGTGTGACCGCTATGGTTGCAGGTTCGAATCCTGCCTTGGGCATGGATGTATGTGATGTTCTAAGTTCTAGGGGACTGATGACCTCCAAAGTTAAGTCCCATAGTGCTCAGAGCCATTTGAACCATTTTTTAGCATTTTCAATGGTATCATGTTACTAGCAGTTTTCCCTACAACTTGTTTTGTGAATTTCCAGTATATTTTTGTTGCATGAAACAATGTAATAGTTGTTATCACTGTTGAGTGTCTATTTACCAAGCGGTGTTCTCCAACCAACAGCTTGCCAGGTTGTCTCATATGTGTGCATTTGGTGTTCAGTGAAACTTTAGTCAGAAGTTCCGACTGTTTGGGCTGAATGACACAAACCACATTGGCTAAGGTGTAGGAGTTACTAGCAATATATAGAGGCCTAGATTGTACGATACTGTGTGTGAGCGATGTAATTTGGGCGGATAAGTGCATATGCCTGGGACTTGTGTTAAGAACTAGAAATTTCCATTTGTCACACAGTACGTTGTAACAGGTTGGTAAATGCAAAGCTGGAAAGTAACAGTAAATTTCTTCAATGTGAAATGCTTCTGTTATTAATATAAAAGAGTTAACTGAGAAAAAATGTCTTAACATAACTGAATAACGAAGAAATACCAAATAATAGTGCTATTTAAAATTTTTCCTGTGTGTCAGTAAGATTAAATGAAAAATATTGCACTTTCATTCTTTGTACTATCTTAACAATAGGAATAAGTTTGTCTTTGCAGTTAAGAGTTTCTGGAATGTAAACATCCAAATGTGACAGTGTTAAGTTATGATGTGTTTATTACTGTGTTCGGTGTGCCATAAAAATAAGTTTCCAGCAAAATTATAAATAAAGACAATAATGAAGTGATTTAAACACACAATTCAAGATTTACACTAAGATAAATGAAACCTTCTGTACAGGGTTAAATTTCAGTACATTACCTCACTGGAGTGACACACCCAGCAAATAATCCTCATCACATTTCCAATTAATATACTTGTAACTGTACATGATGATTGGCAGCATACTGCATAATATTAGTAAAAAGTGACTGAAGCAGTAAAAATTATTTTGTATGTTTATAATGCAGTTGCTGACCTCAGTCAGTTCCATACATCATGGATGTTATCGTTCTGAGAAAAGAGCATCCCCCCCCCCCCCCCCCCCAAAGGATTCTCATTATAAATCATGAAGCATTTCTATTATAAAAGTCAGACTTAGTGGAACTGCAGATCCTATTAATAACAACTAAGAACTGAACTCAATAGCGACAAGCCACCCTGCAGGGAGTCTTCCCAGTGTGTGTTTTGATTTAGCCAACCAGTAACAAATCTAGCAACACACTTCTAAATTTCTTTGAAGTTTTCCATTAATATTGCCTACTGGGGATGCCAAACATTCGAATAGTGCCCAAGAATGGATCTCACAAGTGTTCTGTATGTCGTCTTCCATATAGATGAGCTATACTTTCCTAAAATTCTCCTAGTAAACTGAAATTGGCATTGCTCCCTCCTTACAACTGACTCTACAGGCTTATTCTATTTCATGTCACTTTGAAGTGTTACCTCTAAATTTTAATTGCTGTAACTGTATCAAGACGCACATCACTAATGCTGTATTCGAACATTGCGGGATTGTTTTTCCTACTTATATGCATTAACTTGCATTTTCCCACATGTAGATCAAGCTGCCATTCATCACACCAATTGTAAATTCTAACCAAGTCATCCTGTATCCTCCTACAGCCAGTCGAAGGTGACACTTTCCTAGACATGACAGCATCATCAGCAAGCAGTCACCGACTGCTGCTCACTACTGCTTAACTATCATACAGCAATAGCAAGAAAAATTTATGAAAATAGACTCACTGATTATGTGGATGATCAGTGAGATGTCAAGATTTCTATATGTTTTTTGAGTCAGTGTGTTAAAAATTATGTCATGTCCAAAAAACCAGTGCTTGGACTGTATAATTTAATGTTCGTACGTTTTCCAGCTTTTGATTATTACTTTTCATGTTATGACCTGTTACTGCAGCCACCTTTGCACCAATTCATTACTTTACAAACAATTGTTTTTAGTTAAAAACATGTTGTTGTTGTGGTCTTCAGTCCTGAGACCGGTTTGATGCAGCTCTCCATGCTACTCTATCCTGTGCAAGCTTCTTCATTTCCCAGTACCTACTGCAACCTACATCCTTCTGAATCTCCTTAGTGGATTCATCTCTTGGTCTCCCTCTACGATGGCCTCCAAAGCTAAATTGGTGATCCCTTGATGCCTCAGAACATGTCCTACCAACCGATCCCTTCTTCTAGTCAAGTTCCAGAAACTTCTCTTCTCCCCAATCCTATTCAATACCTGCTCATTAGTTATGTGATCTACCCATCTAATCTTCAGCATTCTTCTGTAGCACCACATTTCGAAAGCTTCTATTCTCTTCTTTTCCAAACTAGTTATCGTCCATGTTTCACTTCCATACATGGCTACACTCCATACAAATACTTTCAGAAACGACTTCCTGACATTTAAATATCTACTAGATATCAACAAATTTTTCTTCTTCAGAAACGTTTTCCTTGCCATTGCCAGTCTACATTTTATATCCTCTCTACTTCAACCATCATCAGTTATTTTGCTCCCCAAATAGCAAAAATCCTTTACTACTTTAAGTGTCTCATTTCCTAATCTAATTCCCTCAGCATCACCCGACTTAATTCGACTACATTCCATTATCCTCGTTTTGCTGTTGTTGATGTTCATCTTATATCCTCTTTTCAAGACACGGTCCATTATGTTCATCTGCTCTTCCAAGTCCGTTGCTGTCTCTGACAGAATTACAAGGTCATCGGCAATTCTCAAAGTTTGTATTTTTTCTCCATGGATTTTAATACCTACTCCGAATTTTTCTTTTGTTTCCTTTACTGCTTGCTCAATATACAGATTGAACAACATCGGGGAGAGGCTACAACCCTGTCTCACTCCCTTCCCAACCACTGCTTACCTTTCATGTCCCTCGACTCTTATAACTGCCATCTGGTTTCTGTACAAATTGTAAATAGCTTTTCGCTCCGTGTATTTTACCCCTACCACCTTTAGAATTTGAAAGAGAGTATTCCAGTCAACATTGTCAAAAGTTTTATCTAAGTCTACAAATGCTAGGAATGTAGGTTTGCCTTTCCTTAATCTAGCTTCTAAGATAAGTAGTAGTGTCAGTATTGCCACACGTGTTCCAATATTTCTATGGAATCCAAACTGATCTTCCCCGAGGTCGGCTTCTACTAGTTTTTCCATTCGTCTGTAAAGAATGTGTGTTAGTATTTTGCAGCTGTGACTTATTAAACTGATTGTTCGGTAATTTTCACATCTGTCAACACCTGCTTTCTTTGGGATTGGAATTATTATATTCTTCTTGAAGTCTGAGGGTATTTTGCCTGTCTCATACATCTTGCTCACCAGATGGTAGAGTTTTGTCAGGACTGGCTCTCCCAAGGCTGTCAGTAGTTCTAATGGAATGTGGTCTACTCCCGGAGCTTTGTCGCGACTCAGGTCTTTCAGTGCTCTGTCAAACTCTTCACGCAGTATCATATCTCCCATTTCGTCTTCATCTACATCCTCTTCCATTTCCATAATATTGTCCTCAAGTACATTGCCCTTGTATAGACCCTCTATATACTCCTTCCACCTTTCTGCTTTCCCTTCTTTGCTTAGAACTGGGTTTCCATCTGAGTTCTTGATATTCATACAAGTGGTTCTCTTTTCTCCAAAGGTCTCTTTAATTTTCCTGTAGGCAGTATCTGTCTTACCCCTAGTGAGATAAGCCTCTACATCCTTACATTTATCCTCTAGCCATCCCTGCTTAGCCATTTTGCACTTCCTGTCGTTCTCATTTTTGAGACCTTTGTATTCCTTTTTGCCAGCTTCATTTACCGCATTTTTATATTTTCTCCTTTCATCAATTAAATTCAATATTTCTTCTGTTACCCAAGGATTTCTACTACCCCTCATCTTTTTACCTACTTGCTCCTCTGCTGCCTTCACCACTTCATCCCTCAAAGCTACCCATTCTTCTTCTTCTGTATTTCTTTCCCCCATTCCTGTCAATTGTTCCCTTATGCTCTCCCTGAAACTTTGTACAACCCCTGGTTCTTTCAGTTCATCCAGGTCCCATCTCCTTAAATTCCCGCCTTTTTGCAGTTTCTTCAGTTTTGATCTACAGTTCATAACCACTAGATTGTGGTCAGAGTCCACATCTGCCCCTGGAAATGTCTTACATGTCAAATGAAAATTATATTACCACAGTGTGAAATTATTTACTAGTAATGATGCATACTGAATGTCCCAGTAACTGTTTTTGTAATGTACCAGTCTTTTATGATTTCATCATTTTTGAAAAAAATGGCTTTTTCTCCTAGTATTAATATGTATTGAATTTGGTTTATAGGAAATTTCAAAGAACTCAATGTAATGATTGATTTACTAATGAAGATTGTGTGTTTTTTACGTGTACAGCACCAGGAATTGGGCACTCTTGAAACAGAACTACAGAAAAGGCTGCAGGCAATGAGTGAACACCATTCTAGAGTTGAATCTATTAACAATGAGCTTCAAGAAATGTGCTCAAAGATGCAGGTTTGTTCAACTCTACTATATGATCTGAAGTTAATGTTGCCTATCATTTTATGTTCCATAAAACTTTTAGTTCGTAAAATTTTAATATAATGTAAAATTGAGGTATTTCCAGATGTAAGTAGCTCAAGGATATTTCAAAACATTTCCATATTTTCTCTTTCCTTCAAGGGAGGATCAAAAGAATTTGAAAAAATGAAGACATGTTTGGCCCAAAGAACACAGGAGCAGTTACAAGAGATAATGCTACGGAAACAGTCGTAAGTTATGACATACTTGTTAATGTGTGCAGAGTTCATTCTAAGTGCATTATACATCTTCATCAGTTCACAAAATTTTCTATTTCTTTTGCACTGTGTTTTAAAAACTTTATAACTGAACAATCTTTTGGGTTTTAATTTCATCTATTAGACAGGTTAATAATGGTTCTAGCATGAATTAAGGCATTCTGAAGACATACAGTCTATGTAAATACCAGATATTCACATGTTCAGTAATAAATCTAATGGTGTGAGAAGATTTGTTACTCCAAGATATTCATTTCGTCAGGGGACTTAAGATCTACATCCTTCTTCTTTCTGGAACCTAGTATATTTATTAAAGACAGGCTATAATCTTTGTGAAGCCCATGAATGATGAATAGGAACAGCATTTCACAAATAACCAAATTTAAAAACTTGGATTTCAAAGAGGAGTGGTGGTTGCAGGGACAGCATCCACTCTCATTCTGTCCTATAATTCTGTCCGAGTGGTGCAGGCTCAGCATTCGGTTGCTGGGTACGGGTTTGGCGACCCCGGGTTCCTGAGCTGGGGACTGATAAGCGCCATCGGTCCTCCATTACCGTAAGCTCCAGGCATGGTTCAGCAACCACCATGCAGTGCAGCGGTGGAATGTTGTATGTTTCGGAGAACGGGCACTTCGGCTACACTGCCTGGACCACGAGTAAGGTACACACCTCTATAAAAAACCACTCAGCCTTAAGGTGTGCTACTTGCTGATGAGATGAATGGCTGTTGAGGTAAAACAGTCTCCAACGGGCAACCTGTAGGGTGCCTGCTGTCCCCCTGTTGTATAAGGCTTGATCAGGCATGCAGGGCTCTGCCTGGGTCAACAGTTGTTTCCCTAGCATCTCGTGGAATCCCTCTGGAACGGTCTCATCAAACTACTACAAACTGCTACTACTGATGGGACGGGTGTACCGTCAGGTAGTACCCACACCGGCTCATCAAAGAGAGCTCGGTTGGTCAGTCCTCCCAAAAAGTCTCAGAACCATAGTAACAGGTCATTAGTGTGCCATAACACTTTCATTGTAGTCAAGTGAACAGGGGGAACCTTTGAGAAGCTCTACCCTTTATATATTCATGAGGCATTTGAAGGTATTGCTGGCTTTTCAAAAAGTGCCAGACAATTTCGTAATGGAACACTTCTAGTTGAAACTGCTAATTCAAACCAAGTATCTAAGCTTCTGGGATTACCCAGTCGAGGCTAAGTTGCATAACACCCTTAATGTTAGTAAGGGCGTGGTTACCTGCTCCGATATAATGGAGGTGGACGCCACAGAGTTACATGAAGAATGGAAAAATATGGGTGTCATGGAAGTGCAGAACTATATGAGGGGAGTCAGTGACAAATTGGAAAAATCTGCAAAGAGTATTCTAACATTTAGTACTCCAGAATTATCTAAACATATCCTCACAGGCTTTATCTGTCTTAAGGTTCACCCATTTGTTCCTAACCCAATGTGATGCTTCCAATGCCAAAGATTTGCCCATACCACTATGGGATGTAATGGGAGGACTACATGTGGCAATTGTGGAGGCTCAGCTCATGAATCAGAAATTCTTGTACACTTCCTCTGAAATGTTTAAACTGCTCCAGGGATCATCCAGTGTGGAGCAGAAAGTGTGAGGTTTACAAAGAGGAAAGGAAAATTTATGAGTTGAAAGTCTAGAGTTGTGTACCCTATTGTGAAGCTAAAATAGCTTTCAAAGCTGTGCAACCTCTGGTTTTTGCTACTTCTTTTGCATCAGCCCTTAACACACCAATCGGCAAGTGTGATGCCTCCACACAAACTCAGACCACAGATTCAAGTATGAGCACATGCACTTGTCGGTGTACCTGTGGGGGAAACACTACACTTGAAACAGAAGTCATTCGGAAGCCTTTGGCAACGGGATTACCATCTAAGCCATATACCACTGCCCATCATCAGAAAGAAGCCTACTAAACTGTCCCCTCAACCCAAGCAACCACCTCCTTCTATAAGTAAAGAAATACGTCCTTTGAAAAGTATTTCCAAGTTGAAGAAAGTGGTAGTTAAACCTTCGGATCAGTGAGCTCTCTCCCTCTCTGATGTGGACTATGCTCTTGAGCATATGGACTTCCAGTCAGAAGAACCAGAGAGCCGGGGACTGGCAAACATTCCCCCTGACCTCCCAGGTAAAACACCGCCTCCAAGGGAGAAAGAAAGGAACAACCTTCAGTAAACAATGGCTTCCACAGGGACTTCCATGTAGCAGTGGATTTTAAGTGGCTATCGCTCACATTTAGAAGAATTACCGCTCCTGGTCGAGGAGAAACCGTTCTGCATCTGCATACAAGAAACGCATCTTAAAGTCACCAACACACTAGCATTACGGGGTCACCACCCCTACAGGAAGGACAATATTACCAGAGACATGGCTAAAGGTGGAGTGGCTGTTTTCATTGATGACAGATGACTCTTCTCCTTTCTCTCTTACCATGACCTTACAAGCATTTTCCTTAAAAGTTTTAGCACCACAGTGTGTATCTTCCACCTATCTATGATTTGGATGCAGATGCACAGACAGAACTCTCCGGGTACTCCCACGCCCATTCCTCCTTGTGGGGGACTCCAGTGCACACAATGTGCAGTGGGGCTCATCTAATAGTTGCTCCAGGGGTCATATGATTGAGCGACTTGTCCATTCTTAGAATATCTGCCTTCTGAATGCGGGTCAGACGACACAGTTTTCCACAGCTACAGGGTCTTTTTCTGCCACTGACCTTTGTTTCTGTTCCCCAACTATAGCAGACTCAGTTCAGCGAGAAGTGGCTACAGATATACATTCTAGTGACCTCTTCCTGGTGTGAATCCATCTGCCGAGTAGGACGGTGGCTGACAGGAGACCACAAAGATGGCTGATGCAAAGGGCAAATTGGTTGCAGACAGTCAACAGGCTATTTATGAACAAAATGATGTGCACAGGAGATGGCCCATATCACTTATGAGATCCAACGGGCTGCCGCAGAGTCCATCCCCCGATCCAGTAACCACCTCAGACGATGGCCTGTACATTGGTGGAATGACAACAGTCGATTGGCAACCGGGCCAGATGAACAGCTCTGTAGAACTTTAAACACTGTCCAACTACAGAAAACCTTTATGCCTTCAGATCTGTGAGAGCACATGTGAGGCGATTGACAAAAGAACAGAAGAGGGCTTCCTGGAATGAATTCATGACTTCCATCAATCTGTCCAGTTCCACTGCGCAAGTTTGGGACTCAATAAGGCAGATGTCAGTTAAGGGCAATACAAATCCCCTCAAGGCCTTGTCAAGTAATGGGGTCTTGATGGACATGCCAGAAGATATGGCTCAGGGTTTAGCTGAACACTTTTTTACTGTCACTGTGACATCCAGACAAGCTCCTGCTTTTCAGGTGTTCTGTAGGACTGTGGAGATGAGTAAACTCTCACATAATGAGGAAGTATACAACCTTTTGTTCTCAATTTGGGAAATTGAATCAGCTTTATCTGCAGCCAGAGACACTGCTCCAGGACCTGATAAGATCCATTGCTTCATCATTTGTGCCATGAAGTGAAAAGATAGCTCCTCTCTTACTTCAACCAGATCTGGTTTGATGGACAGTACCCCATGACCAAAACGGCCTTGCTGTGCTGGTACTGCGAACGGCTGAAAGCAAGGGGAAACTACAGCCGTAATTTTTCCCGAGGACATGCAGCTTTACTGTGTGATTAAATGATGATGGTGTCCTCTTGGGTAAAATATTCCGGAGGTAAAATAGTCCCCCATTCGGATCTCCGGGCGGGGACTACTCAAGGGGACGTCATTATCAGGAGAAAGAAAACTGGCGTTCTACGGATCGGAGCGTGGAATGTCAGATCCCTTAATCGGGCAGGTAGGTTAGAAAATTTAAAAAGGGAAATGGATAGGTTAAAGTTAGATGTAGTGGGAATTAGTGAAGTTCGGTGGCAGGAGGAACAAGACTTTTGGTCAGGTGAATACAGGGTTATAAATACAAAATCAAATGGAGGTAATGCAGGAGTAGGTTTCATAATGAATAAAAAAATAGGAGTGCGGGTTACCTACTACAAGCAGCATAGTGAACGCATTATTGTGGCCAAGATAGACACAAAGCCCATGCCTACTACAGTAGTACAAGTTTATATGCCAACTAGCTCTGCAGATGATGAAGAAATGTATGACGAGATAAAAGAAATTATTCGGGTGGTGAAGGGAGACGAAAATTTAATAGTCATGGGTGACTGGAATTCGTCAGTAGGAAAAGGGAGAGAAGGAAACGTAGTAGGTGAATATGGATTGGGGGGAAGAAATGGAAGAGGAAGCCGCCTTGCAGAATTTTGCACAGAGCATAACTTAATCATAGCTAACACTTGGTTCAAGAATCATAAAAGAAGGTTGTATACCTGGAAGAATCCTGGAGATACTAAAAGGTATCAGATAGATTATATAATGCTAAGACAGAGATTTAGGAACCAGGTTTTAAATTGTAAGACATTTCCAGGGGCAGATGTGGATTCTGACCACAATCTATTGGTTATGAACTGCAGATTGAAACTGAAGAAACTGCAAAAAGGTGGGCATTTAAGGAGATGGGACCTGGATAAGCTGAAAGAACCAGAGGTTGTAGAGAGTTTCAGGGAGAGCATAAGGGAACAATTGACAGGAATGGGGGAAAGAAATACAGTAGAAGAAGAATGGGTAGCTCTGAGGGATGAAGTAGTGAAGGCAGCAGACGATCACGTAGGTAAAAAGGCGAGGGCTAATAGAAATCCTTGGGTAACAGAAGAAATATTGAATTTAATTGATGAAAGGAGAAAATATAAAAATGCAGTGAATGAAGCAGGCAAAAAGGAATACAAACGTCTCAAAAATGAGATCGACAGGAAGTGCAAAATGGCTAAGCAGGGATGGCTAGAGGACAAATGTAAGGATATAGAGGCTTGTCTCACTAGGGGTAAGATAGATACTGCCTACAGGAAAATTAAAGAGACCTTTGGAGAGAAGAGAACCACTTGTATGAATATCAAGAGCTCAGATGGCAACCCAGTTCTAAGCAAAGAAGGGAAGGCAGAAAGGTGGAAGGAGTATATAGAGGGTTTGTACAAGGGCAATGTGCTTGAGGACAAGATTATGGAAATGGAAGAGGATGTAGATGAAGACGAAATGGGAGATAAGATACTGCGTGAAGAGTTTGACAGAGCACTGAAAGACCTGAGTCGAAACAAGGCCCCTGGAGTAGAAAACATTCCATTAGAACTACTGATGGCCTTGGGAGAGCCAGTCATGACAAAACTCTACCATATGGTGAGCAAGATGTATGAGACAGGCGAAATACCCTCAGACTTCAAGAAGAATATAATAATTCCAATCCCAAAGAAAGCAGGTGTTGACAGATGTGAAAATTACCGAACTATCAGTTTAATAAGTCACAGCTGTAAAATACTAACGCGAATTCTTTACAGACGAATGGAAAAACTGGTAGAAGCGGACCTCGGGGAAGATCAGTTTGGATTCCGTAGAAATGTTGGAACACGTGAGGCAATACTAACCTTACGACTTATCTTAGAAGAAAGATTAAGAAAAGGCAAACCTACGTTTCTAGCATTTGTAGACTTAGAGAAAGCTTTTGACAATGTTAATTGGAATACTCTCTTTCAAATTCTGAAGGTGGCAGGGGTAAAATACAGGGAGCGAAAGGCTATTTACAATTTGTACAGAAACCAGATGGCAGTTATAAGAGTCGAGGGGCATGAAAGGGAAGCAGTGGTTGGGAAAGGAGTGAGACAGGGTTGTAGCCTCTCCCCAATGTTATTCAATCTGTATATTGAGCAAGCAGTAAAGGAAACAAAAGAAAAATTCGGAGTAGGTATTAAAATTCATGGAGAAGAAGTAAAAACTCTGAGGTTCGCCGATGACATTGTAATTCTGTCAGAGACAGCAAAGGACTTGGAAGAGCTGTTGAACGGAATGGACAGTGTCTTGAAAGGAGGCTATAAGATGAACATCAATAAAAGCAAAACGAGGATAATGGAATGTAGTCAAATTAAATCGGGTGATGCTGAGGGGATTAGGTTAGGAAATGAGACACTTAAGTAGTAAAGGAGTTTTGCTATTTAGGGAGTAAAATAACTGATGATGGTCGAAGTAGAGAGGATATCAAATGTAGACTGGCAATGGCAAGGAAATCGTTTCTGAAGAAGAGAAATTTGTTAACATCGGGTATAGATTTAAGTGTCAGGAAGTCGTTTCTGAAAGTATTTGTATGGAGTGTAGCCATGTATGGAAGTGAAACATGGACGATAACTAGTTTGGACAAGAAGAGAATAGAAGCTTTCGAAATGTGGTGCTACAGAAGAATGCTGAAGATAAGGTGGGTAGATCACGTAACTAATGAGGAGGTATTGAATAGGATTGGGGAGAAGAGAAGTTTGTGGCACAACTTGACTAGAAGAAGGGATCAGTTGGTAGGACATGTTTTGAGGCATCAAGGGGTCACAAATTTAGCATTGGAGGGCAGTGTGGAGGGTAAAAATCGTAGAGGTAGACCACGAGATGAATACACTAAGCAGATTAAGAAGGATGTAGGCTGCAGTAGGTACTGGGAGATGAAGAAGATTGCACAGGATAGAATAGCATGGAGAGCTGCATCAAACCAGTCTCAGGACTGAAGACCACAACAACAAACCCCATGACTTGGAAGGAGGCAATATTAATTCCATTCTGGAAACCAGGCAAGGATTGTAGTGCCCCATAACAGTTACTGGAGTGTGGCCCTTACCAGTTGTATGGGTAAGACTCTTGAACAAGTGGTCAACCACCACCTTGTCTGGCTGCTCAAATCCTGAGGTCACCTGGACTGCTCCCAGTGACATTTTAGGTGCTACCGTTCCACCATTGTTAGGGTAAGAGCTGTATTAGAAATGCCATTAGATAAAGAATCAGAAACCGTTTCAACTAAAGTTACTAAATACCCCGATTTTGCTATACTACACAATAATGTTCAGTCACCCACAGATAAAATTTCCATGTTGGAAGCACTACTCCAGTATGCACTAAATGCTTATAAAAAATATCGGTCTTTCGTTATTAACCTTCCTGAGCTCTCTTACATTTGAAAATATAACATTAAGATGACTCACGAGATAATGAAAATGGATACAAAGTAAATTAATATAATTTTTTTAAATATATGTTATGTTTTATACTTTTTATGAACATTTCAAATTTTAGAATAATTGACAATGCAACAGAAACTGCTTGCAGTGCATGCTTGTAGTCTGAAGATGATCAGTGACTGATCGAATCCCAATATGGCATTGTGACAAAAAAATTGTGAGTGTGACAAAAAAATTCAAAAAAGCATAAGAACATGTCACACTTGAAATTACAACCAGCATGCCATTTTAAAAATAAATATTTTTAGGACTCTTCATTTGATAGCATAAACAGTTACTAGCACTTGTTCAGTGTACTGCAAGGTCTCCCCCACCCCACCCTCCCCCTCGTCCCCCTCTGAGATACTCAATGTTAGTATCATTCACGTAACAGTCTTGAGCTCTTCATTCAGGGATACAGTGATATTGTGAATTTAAACCACATGTGCATTGACCTCCACATAGCTCGGTAGAGAAAAATATGATACTGAGTGTGCATCCAGTGTTGATGGCGCATAATACTTTCAAACATCAATTCCCTAATATAATACCTTTGTCTCTGTTGTACATTTATGCAGATTATCACTGGATCTGAAAAGGGCCACAGTAGTCTCTCCATCTATACCTTCTACTGAAGAGACAGTGCTACCCACATTGTCAAGCTCAGTAGGCACTGGAGACACATTTCACACAGCAACTTCACCATGCTCAGAGAAGAATGACAATGAGTACCAGCCAGTCAGCAACAACTCCACCAGCTCTTTTGAGCATGTGTCCCCACTAACCGAGTGTCGTGCAAGTCCATATCACAACAACAAGTTGAACAAAGTAAGTGAATTTAGATCTGAATTATCAATACAGTGAACAACATGATGTGTCTCCTTTGTCCCTGATTTTACTTGTAATTAACATATGTGGTGCATAAATCCAATGTCATATAAAAGTCTTCATAATCTAGATTATTTATTTGGAATAATGATGTATACTCTAAGTGATTGTAGTTTCCTAGCATAAACAGTAACAAAAAAAATTGCAGAGAAAAAATGTTTATATTTATTTCTAGTATTGAATGGAAGTAAGTGTACTGCAGTAATTATGATTTATTATTATTGTTGTTGTTGTTGTTGTTGTTGTGTCAGCTACGGTGGAAGTCAGCAGAAACACAAACAAGGAAGGAGAGAAGTTGCAGGGGCAGTGGTAGGAGTCCAAAGTGATCTGTACAAAACACTTGCACATTAATGCGAAACTTTATTTCTAAAAAGGAAAGAAACATAACTTCTTGTTATGGAGTAGCTTGATGTGCTTCTTGTGCCTCCTACATGCAATTACATTTATACACTATTACTACTTGTAGAATGCAGGCTAACTTATTGCTCAGTACTAATGCTTCCCAAGTCTGTGACTGAACTGGGGCCGACTAGCGATGGGCGGCTGCTCTGCAGCTACTCTGTCTTGCTGAAGATGTGGCACTGCCTGTTCTCTCCATTGGTGTGTGGGTTGGTGCCTTCTTGATACCGTTTCACAGTGCCATGCTGTTAGATGGCAAGCTCCCCTCTCCCCCCCCCCCCCCTTCCCCTGTATCCTCGCCATTGCATATAGGGAGCCATGTCACAACAGTGGGGGGAGGCGGGAGGGCCAGGAGGCAGGAAATGGGAAATGGGGTGTCCCCGGCTGCGCCCCAACATCTGTCTTGTGCTCCAAGGGGAATATTGGTCAGAAAACACCCAAAAAGGTGCCCACCCTCTTCCTGAGACAGTCTGACAAAAATCGAGAGGATGGCGATGACTATGATGTCAGGTGCACAATGGGTGCTGAGGCAAGTGCTGGGAAGTTGAGGTTTTGCAGTGGCAATGGCGATGGGTCCAGCTCCATCGGTTCCATGGCCAGTGCCGAAGTGGACCATGGGGGTGGCTGCAAGATCCCTGTAGGATGCAAATGTGTGGACAGAAAATTTGTGGAAGAATCTCGCAATCAATGAGCACAAATCTGTTTCTGTGGGTGGTACAGCAACTGAATACATGCAAGCACACAAATTTCGAAGAACTGTTCTTCTCTGCCAGTGCCTAGTGTGACCAAAAGCTCTTAAAACAAAAGAATCATTAGGCGCAAAGCAATACTTATGGAGCATGGGGGACGGGGGGGCTGTGCACTGCAGTGATTTGAGCAACTGGAGCAACGTGCGGTGGTGCTGGCCATGTAGAAGCCACCGGCAATGGACAGTTGTGGGGCTGGGTGCGGTACACTGTGAGGAAGAGCAGCAGTGCCTGCTCTCGTCGTATGGGAGGCACGTAGTTTGTTCATCTGTTGCTTGAACATACGCACAAATTGTTCAGCTTCTCCATTTGACTGAGGATGAAATGGTGCACTGGTGAGGTGAGTAAAACCACTGGCTGTACAAAACTGTTCAAAGTCCTGAGGCATAAACTGTTGTCCACTGTCTGCAACCAACTCTTGAGGCAAACCTTCCAAGCAAAAAATATGACAAAGCCTGAATGGTACTGCACAGCACAGTCGAGTTCATAGGCACTGCAAATGGATATTTGCTAAAACAGCCCACAACAATAGGCCAACGAGTGTTCCAAAAGGGGCTAACACAATCAATATGCACTCGTTACCACAGTGATTGAGACTTTGGCCAAGCTGAAAATGTCTGTTGCAGGGCCGATAAAGTTTCAGCACAACCACGGTGCTGTGACGTCATCTGTTCAATTTGAGCATCCGTGCCTGGTCAAGTGTAGTGCTGACATAGTGCTTGTGCATACGATTCTCCAATGTCCTTGGTGGGGTAATCGCAGCACATATTTTTGCAACACTTTAGGAATAAGCACTTGCAATTGTCCAGAGTCATTTTACAATAAAAACACACCTTGCTGGATGGGGAGGCGAAGCTGATGAGCAAAATATCAGTGCACAAAAGAATTATGAATGTTTTTCACTAAACGAGGCAAAGCAGTATTGATGTAGTGCAAAAAAAAGGTTCAAGTTAGGGTCTGCTTCTGACTAGCCTGTGTAGGAGCAATAACAACATTATCCTGCCAGTAGAAAAGTGCAGCATCTTGCGCATCGATCTGACAACAACATGTGGCAGTAGCATTGAATTCAGAATCAGGACCAACAAGAAGCCAAGGAAGATCATCTGCATTTGAATGCTTTGACGTGTGCTGGTACTGTATTTCATACTGATATTTTGAAAATAACAAAACCCAATAATGCAGCTTCTGAATTGTGTGTGGCATAACAGGTTTGGACAAATGAAACAAAGACTGAAGTGGCGTATGGTCTAGGCAAGACTTCCGACCAAACATATAATGGTGAAACTTCGTCATACCATTAATAATAGCAATTAGGGAATAGTTACATTGAGTCTTGGACATTAACTTGAACATGAAAGATATCGGCCTGACCTGTGAGCGAAGTCTGTGTGAGAGCACAGCTCCAAACTCGTACAAAGAAGCATCCACTCCCAAAACCACAGACTGAGCAGGATCAAAATATCAAAATGAACAAGGCATGTGTCACTCAGAAAGGCATTTTTAAGTTTCTGGAATACATCCTGACGCTCTTTGGTCCGAATGAAATGCACATTCTTCCAGCACATTGCAACGGATCTGCAATCTGGGCTTCATTGGCTATAAACTGGATATAATCTGTCATTAAACAATGGAAAATCCAGGACGGAATGTAACAGTATTATGAAAAGGAAAGTTGCTTCTCTCCATTAGTGTGGTTTCAGTTGCCTGAGACTGCAGTCCTGTGTGTGTTGCGTTTGTGTGTGTGTGTGTGTGTGTGTGTGTGTGTGTGTGTGTGTGTGTGTGTGTGTGTACGCACGCGCGCGCGCGCCTTTGTGTGTGCATGTGTGCACACGCAGACATGTTTATGTCTGTCTATTTTTGACAAAGGCCTTAACGGCCGAAAGCTATAATTGTGAGAGTCTTTTCGTTGTGCCCATTTGCGACTCAGCATCTCCGCTATATGGTGAGTAGCAACATTCCTTCTTACACTATTGTTATAACATGTCATTATAATATGTCTGCAATTCCATTATGTTCCACAAGGCAGGGAGGATCTGGATGGCCAGCAAATTTGGGTGAGGGGTTGAATGCCTTGGGTATTAAGAACATGGGCCACGTACTGAATTTCGGTCTGAAAAAAGTCACATTTGTCCAAATGACACTTCAAACTTGCAGCTGGAAGTACTTGAAAAGCATATGAAGGCTGCTCATATGCTCCTCTGGTGTATGTCATGACACCACAGCATCATCCAAGTAATTTTAACAGAATGGAACTTTTGCAATAAGCTGTTCTAAGTAGTGTTGAAATATGGCAGTTGCGGAAGTACTACCAAAGGGCAAGCACAAAAACTTGAACAACCCTAAATGTGTGTTGACCACAAACACTTTTGAGACACCTCATCTAGGGGAATTTGCAAATACACATCACATAAGTCAGTTTTTGAAAAATAGAGGCCTGCACCACGCCTGTCCACTAATTCCTCAGAGTGAGGTAAGGGATAAGTATCAGTTATTGTTTATAAAAATCAAACAATGGAAAATACAGGGTGGAATGTAACAATATTATGAGAAGGAAAATCGCTACTCACCATACAACAGAGACGCTGAGTTGTGGATAGGCACAACAAAAAGATTTTCACACTTAAAAGCTTTCGGCCAATGACCGTGCACACACACACACTCATGCAAACACAACTAAAACACATGACTGCAGTCTCAGGTAACTGAAACCACACTGTGAGCAGCAGTACCAGTGCATGATGGGAGTGGTGACTGGGTGGGGGAAAGGAGGAGGCTGGGGTGGGGAGGGGATAGTGAAGTGCTGAAGTGCTGCAGGTTGGCAGCGGGCAGGGAGCAGGGGAGAGGTGGGGAGTGGGGGAAAGTAGCAGAAAAGGAAAGATATGGAGATATGGAAAAAATAAAAAATAAATAAAAAGATCTGGAAAAAATAAAAAATAAATAAAATAATAATAATAATAATAATAATAATGAAATAAATATAAAAAAGAAGACTGGGTGTGGCAGCGGATTGACGGCTGTGTAGTGCTGTAATGGGAGCAGGGAAGGAGCTGGATGGGTGAGGACAGCAACCAACGGAAGTTGAGGTCAGGAGGGTTACTCTCCTTTTCTGCTACTTCCTCCTCCCCCCCCCCCTTTCTCACCTCTCCCCTGCCTGCCGCCCAACCTGGAGCACTTCACTGTCTGCCATTCCCACCATACATCCCTCCCTATCCCCACCCCAGCCTCCTCCTTTCCCCCACTCACCTGCCACTCCCATCATGCACTGGTGCTGCTGCTCGCAGTGTGGTTTCAGTTGCCTGAGATTGCAGTTGTGTGTGTTAGTTGCAAATGTGTATATGTGTGTGTGTGTGTGTGTGTGTGTGTGTGTGTGTATGTATATTTATTGTTGACAAAGGCCATTGGCTGAAAGCTTTTAAGTGTGAAAATATTTTTGTTGTCCTATCTGCGACTCAGCATCTCTGCAATATAGTTAGTGTTTATAGATTCACAGTGGATTTAAAGTCAACACAAAGACAATGTCTTCCAGAAGGCTTTGGTAAATTACTAAGGGAGAAGGCCATTGACTAGCCTGTATAGGAGCAATAACACCATTATCCTGCCATTTCTGAAGTTCACTTGCAGCTTTGTCTCTAAGTGCATGAGAGACAGGATGCGCCTGAAAAAACTTAGTTTGTGCATTGTCCTTTATTGTAACATGTGCCACAAAATTATTTGCTCTGCCAAGCTCTTCAGAAAACAAATCAGGGAACTCCTCAATTGAATGAGTAACACTATCTTTTGGGTTGAAAGCAGAAATAGAAAGTACAGTGTCCTGAATACAAAGACCAAACAAATCAAAAGACTCTAAGCCAAAAATATTTTCAGAGTCACATGAATGCAAAATAATAAATGTCACTGTTATGATGTGTAACTGGAATGTAGCATGCAAATTACATGTTCCAAGCACTGGAATGTCCTGACCTTTATATGCAGTAAGGTGCATGCAAGATTTTGTCAACTGTGGAGAGCCTAACTGTTTGTAAGTGGCATGATTAAAAATGTAACAGAAGCACCAGTGTCTAACTGAAATCGCACACAGCATCTGGCAGTGATGAAGTTCACAAACAGTTCTTTTGATTATCATTGCCGAGCACTTGGGCAGGGCGAAAGCACATCCTGAAGTTGGTCACTACTAGTACTGGTAGCCAGTTAAAAAAAAAAACTAGTCACTGAGTGAGAAGGTGCTTCATGCCTTCAAGAACGAATGGGGGTAGAGATCTTTTTCTGTTGCAAGCACACTGACTGTACATGACCTGACTTTCCACAAGCAAAGCAAGTCATATTGCGTGAAGGGAAATTTTACCTTTTATGCTTGGAAAAGCAATGGGGACATGATTTCACAGCAGACACATGCTTTGACACTTGTTTACTCTGTCCATGGCACAGTGGCCTGTTTGCGTGTGGTGGTCAGTCACAGGGCCGTACCTGTTTGTCAGTGTGCACTACACTGCAAGTGGGAGTTACCTCAAAGTTTTCCATGGCACTATCACACGAGACCTGATGTTCAATAATTTGTAACACTTGTTTTAATGTAGGATCAGAATGTTTGAGAATTTGTTGATGAATCCTACTGTCTGGCACACTGCATGTAATTGCATCACAAGTCATTGTGT
Organism: Schistocerca piceifrons; assembly: GCF_021461385.2. NCBI lineage: Eukaryota > Metazoa > Arthropoda > Insecta > Orthoptera > Acrididae > Schistocerca > Schistocerca piceifrons. The sequence continues at coordinate 121,065,635 of NC_060138.1, read as the reverse complement.
CACTGTAGTACTGTCCACAGCTACACCGGAAACAACACTTTCGTGTCAAGCCCTGAAGTTCAGTGACCCACTGACTGTATTTCTGTTCTGGAGTTTTCCATAATTGAAAGAACTTGTAAAAAGCTGCAGCAGCAACCTGTACCTGATCCTTGTAATACTGAGTGAGGTTGGAAACTAAATCTTCAAAAACTAGCAACTCTGGCATACTAGTTGGGAATAACTTCTGAGTGAGGCACTAAACTCCCGTCTGGCCATTGACAGGGAATAACAAAATTTCGCAGTACCTATAACTTGATGTGTATAACAGTAAGCACTGAACTGAGTGTACCACTCGTTCCATTCCTCTTGTTGTCTATTGAAAGTTCAGAACGGTGGAATGCATTGAGGTGGTGCTATGGATGTGGTTGGCTGTTGTGGCAGAGTTGATGCAGCAGCAGTTTGTGCATTAATGAGCTACTGGACTGCCATTATCAGCTGCGACATTTGATGGTTCTGAAACTGAATAAACTTCATTAGACCAAAGTCAGCTGCAACTGGAGCTGTAGGCACAGGTGGTGGTGTAGGAGGTGGGTTAGAGGCCATTTTAATGAGAGGACTGCTGCAACAAAGTATAAGCAATGCAAATACGTAAATAGCAGAAGTGTTGTGGCTAGTCTGCAAGAAAGAACACAATTAGTATCAATATTACCCAGAAAGAAAAGAGAAAAATATTAGTGATGCACTGTGATGGAGCACCGAAGAGCAAAGGTAGCATTGGTTTCGGAATCCGTGGCTCCAGATGTTGTGTCTGCTGCTGTGGGAGTCAGCACTGACTCAAACAAGGAAGAAGAGAAGTTGCGACGGTTGGTGGCAGGAATCCAAAGTGATATGTACAAAACACTTGCAGAACAGTGGAACACTTTATTTCTAAAAAGGAAAGAAACTTAGCTTAACTTCTCGTTATGAAGTGGCTTGATGTACTTCTTGTGCCTCCTACATGTAATTACCTTGAAATACTATTACTACTCACAAAATGCTGGCTAAGTATTGTCTTCGTATTACTCGGTACTGATGCCCTCAAAGTCTGTGACCAAACTGGGGCTGACCAGCAATGGGCATCTGGTTAAGTCGGTATTGACAGGGGGCGCTGAACTGTGTCTTGCTGGAAGTGTGGTACTGTACACTATTTCTATTGGTGCACAGGTCAGCACATTCTTGATACCTTTTTGTGGTGCTGCACTGCTCAGTGTGGAATTGATGCTTTAGGACTGCACACGCTGCAGTACACTTACTACAATAAGTAAACAGTACTAAATATCACAGAAATTTATGTAGAGGTAAATCTGTATGGGAACATAAAGTACCATATGAAGATTGTGAAATATGCATAATTGACATTCGTGCTATCACCTACTCTCTCTTCAGTGTAAAAAATGTATATCTATGCTTACAAGCCTCTGTAGTCTGTTGTTGACTGGATGTGCATAGTGTACCTGGGTCATGTTACTGGAACATACAGTTCTGTTTTCAGATGATGTGCTAATAGAACAACTATTGG